>NC_090440.1:673145578-673882245 GCF_031143425.1 Pleurodeles waltl
TCCTGACCATGTGTATGTACTGCACACTTCACAACTGCCATTGCTTGCAGTAAGGCAAGTGCCTCTATTAAAGCCTCTAAAAGATTCCAATGCATAACAGCACTTCCGTCTAACGAGGAAATCTCTCCTGCTCTATCTCATAATGCTAGAATGTACAGTGGTAGTTACATAAGCCGAATCTGAATATATCCTGATGACTTTTCCTGCACCTTGCTTGAGAGCCACCATCAAGACTATCAACTCTGCTGCTTGTGCAGAATAATGTATTGGTAGCTTTAACTGCTCTTCTATGTGGAGTATGTCTGAAGAACCATGCTGTTGGGTTCTGACTATTGTAGCACCCGTGCGTCTCACTCATATTTTTTAAACAATAGTAGAGGAACCATCAACAAAAAAGACAATGCTACCTGAAATAGGGTCCTCTGTTGCTTGGCTAGGTTTATTAGGGATATACGTTGCAAAGTCATGCACGTCATCCTCTGAGTCTTAAATATGATAACCAAAGAATGTTGCAGGGTTTGCTGTATGACATTTCACAACCTTCAAAGATGGTAGTGACAGTATCACCTCATACCCTGATACTCTCTGTGTATTTAGAGTAGTCTTAGCCTTCTGATTGATGGCAAACACTGCATAAAGGTGCCCCCATAACAATGGTGGTGCTCTTCTGCACTCCAAAGGCTAAAGTGGTAAGAGCTGGCTCACAATGATAATGTCCTCTCATTACTGAATCCAACCGTCCTCAAAAATATGCAATTAATTTGTGTTCTAAGGGATATTTCTGCATAAGGACAGCTTGACCATTGCAATGACAAAAGAGATAAAACTCCTTGGTGCACTCAGGAGTCCCCAAAACGGGGGAATTTTGTTATCTCAGTTTTCAATTTCTGGAAAGACTTCCTCATTTTTGGTGTACACGCTATCTTATTATTTCTTTCGCCTGTTTAATAGAAGCTACCAAAGGCACTATTAAAGTGCTGAAATCAAAAACCCATTGTCTCACATACTTACAGAGGCTAAGAAAATTCTGCATTCCCTAACAGTTTCTGGCTCATTCATTTAAATGTATAGATGCTGCTCTTTCAGGAGTTACTTTTCGACCAGAAGCTGACAATAATTGTCCTACGCAATGGACCTCTACCTGACAATACCGAACTTTGTCTTTTTCTGCCTTGTATCCTCTCTGTGCGAGAGTGTCCAAGAGAGATATTGTATCCTTTCTACACTGTTGTTCTGTAGGACTGCAAACTAATATGTCATTGACATACTGCAATACGGTACTGTCACACTGGATGTTTGGCAGATCACTTTTCACCACTCTGTTGAAAATGCAAGGAAACTCACAATACCCTTGAGGTGAACAAGAGTCCCACAATAGGAAACACTGTCAAATAGTCAGGATGAAGAGGGATGCTAAAAAAGCACTCTTGAGATCTATAACGGAGACATATTTCACATTCTGAGGAAAATTCATCAAAATGATGGAAGGGTCAGGAACAATTGGAAATTCTGGTGCTACTATATCATTCAAGGGGCGCAGGTCTTGAGCCATACTCCAAGTATTACCCTTAGATTTCTTAACCAGATAAATAGGAGTAGTACAAGAAGACACTCCAGGGTAACTTGTTCCTTACTCTACCAATGCCTGTATAATAGGGGCAATGACCTCTTCTGCTTCTGTAGAAAGGGGACATTGTCTCACCCTAGGAAGAATAGTACCTTCCTTCAGTTTAATTCTAAATGGAGTAGCAGTACGAATAAGACCTACATCATCAGGACTCTTAGTCTACAAGGTGTCTGGTACTTGGGAAAGATATACATCCCTGACAGAATCAAAAATCCTACCTGTGTGGGCATCCTTTCATCCAATGCTGTTCTTAATGGTGTGTCATCCTGAAAGGCTACAACTGTTTTCTGAGAATCATCATCAAATAGATTATCATCCAATATTACCCTAACCATTTTACCTGGCTCAAAGAATATAACACATGCCCACAAGACATGTTTATGATCACTGGGTATCAGAGTGCCATACGTTGGTGTTATCTCTAAGGCCTCTGTTTGTAATATCAGCTCATTGTCAGGTATCCAACAATCTTGCCATTGTCACCGGACAAAAAACCCTTTAGGTAGCTGGACCTCTCTTCCCAATAACTCTGGTGTTTTTGCTATTATTGCATACACCGCTGTAATGAATGCTTCTACATGAGTGGGTTAAGCTGTGATTTGATCTTCAGTAGAATAATCTACTGTTATAGCCATGATCCTGGAGAGTGGAACTCCCGGGGTAGAACGAATCATAGTTCCATCATACTCAAAACGAACAGTCATATTTGAGAGATTTCTCCCCAGTATGTTAGCTGGGGCAGCTAGAGAAAAAAGTAAACAGCCATCAATGTACCTCCCTCCTATTTCCATCTCTACTGGTTTCGGAAATGGAACCCTTATTACTGCCCCATAGAATCCTTGTGTGTCCATTGATCTATTAGAAATTGAAAGATCTCTCTCTGTAGTAAGAATTGGGGTTGCTCCCGTATTTATGAAGAATGCATACCTCTTGTCATTGATAACTGCATTCACAGTGGGTTCCTCACCTTGCCTGTGCATTACTGACAACACTCAACACATGGAACTACTCTGTGGGAACTTTCACTCTGTGTATCCTCACATATAATTTGTCTGGAAAGGATGTCATCCTTTCACAATCACAACTCCCTGTCCACTTCGAGAGGGAGTTGCCTTTGGGGGTGTTTGTTAATTTTGACTCTACTCTATTTGCCAGTCTCCCAAACTTCCCTGAATCTGCCCTGAAAGATTATCATAATATCCTTCTCTCTTTGTTTCTCTCGCATCACCTCTGTCCTCACTTTGTGATACCATTCCTGAACACTTTCTGACAAAGCTATTACATTCACCTTCTCCTTCTGTCAGGGTGGTAAATTATCTTCAGTTCTCCAAAAATCCTCACCTCTTTCCTGGGATACTGGCCATAGTGCTATTTTAACAGCCCTGTCTACATAGTCATTCCATCTAGCATCATCTGCATATCTTCACAGTCGCGCGAGGGGAAGGTATGCCCAATGTGGGCCCCCAAAAAATTTGAGTTTCTGGAGCGCACTGTGTCCTGTGCATGGCATGGTGCATGGGAAACAGGCTGCCCATCGTGCTGGCAGGTAGGAGAGAATGACCGGCAGTAGCTCCATTGTACTGCCCCATGCCTCCGTCGGCCAGTCCCTCTAGTCCTGTGTAGAACTTGTAATATGGTGGTCCTAGAACTGTCGGCCAGGTGCCATGCGAAGGACTGCCACAATGGCAGTTGGGCCGCCAAACTCATAATGAGGCCATGAAAGTCACCCACCCCTACTTGTTGTCAGGGAGTATTTGTATATCTTGGCTTTGACATCTGTGAGGTAATATTAGGGGATCCCTTGGGGGACTGTGAAGGGGTTTCAACTTCAGTATTCTCAAATCCCACTGCGGCATCCTGTAGCTGTGTCAGTGGATAAATACTATCTTAGAGGAAGTACTTACGGAATCCTACGGAGGTAGGGGAGTGGACAGAGTACTAGGGGTATCAACATTTGAGGAGTCCTTAAACTTCTTGCAAAAAACTCACCATAAGGCTAGGGTGGCTTCTTGCTTCTGCAACATAGCTCCTGTATATTTAGTCTTGAGGTATGTAACAATGTGCTTTAATATTTTGTCATCAACTGTCCCTTCCTTTGGCCAGGGACACGTATTCTTCTGAGTAGCCTTAACCCACTCCTGACAATATTTCTATAACTTTTTCAGATCACCTGGAAAGTTCTTCTGCATGTGCTCTAATGAAGGCTCCATAATCCCCCCGTATTCCTAAAAACTTTTACCTGTCATCTCAATATTTCTCTTTTTAACATTTTTACACTAGTCCTTACAAACAAGAAATCCGTCCATTTGTCTTTTCAGTCATATATTAAACATTAAGGGGGTCATTTTGACCCTGGCGGTCCGAGACCGCCAGGGCAAAAATGACGGAAGCACCGCCAACAGGCTGGCGGTGCTTCCAGGCGTATTACGACCGCAGCGGAAGCGCCGCAGACGCACCGCCGGAGCCGGCGGTATTCCGCCACTTTAGCCCCGGTGGTGATAATCCGCCTGCCCAGAGGATTACGAGTCCCCGACCGCCAGCCTTTTTCTGGCGGTTTGCACCGCCAGGAAAAGGCTGGCGGAACGGGGAGTCGTGGGGCTCCTGCACTGCCCATGCCACTGGCATGGGCAGTGCAGGGGCCCCGTGACAGGGCCCCATGCGGCTTTTCACTGTCTGCTATGCAGTCAGTGAAAAGCGAAAAGGGTGCAACTGCACCCGTCGCACGGCCGCAACACTGCCGGCTCCATGTGGAGCCGGCTCCTATGTTGCGGCCGTGATCCCCGCCGGCCCAGCGGGGATCTCCAAATGGCCGCGGCGGGGGTGCGCCCGCCAAGGTCATAATGACCCCCTAAATATCCTAATAACACAATACAATATCACACAACAGCCTCACTCAGTGGCTACGCTTTGATTTACATGCATACACAGGCACTCATCATCAACATTTCAAAAATATGAACACTTCAACTACTTCTAAATGTTAATCGCAACTGTTTTGACTCTAAATGGTAAATCCTGTTGGCAGTAACTGGTCACTTCCCTCCATGCTCAAGAGAAGATAACCCTCAAACCATGCATCTCATAGACCATGAAACTTCTGGACATTAGGGGCCTCATTACGAGTCTGGCAGTCAACAGACCACCACAGTTGCGGTGGTGGTAATGGCTGCCGCTCGTTTAACGGTTCGACTGCCAAATCAAGAGTTTGGAGGTTGGACCGCCAAACGACCGCCATCTCTGCTGGGAACAATGTTCCTGATGAGCTAATGGTGGTATAGGCTGGAATCAGTCAGGGCAGCGCTAAAGCCAGCACCACCATGTTAATTACAACCTGGTTCTCTATCATCCTTTTTATGGCGGTTTCACTGTCGTGAAAAGGGTGGCGGAGAACAGGTGCTGGCGGCTGCAAATAGCGCACATTATGAGGGTGCTGGAGCCCCCTGAGGGTGGCCGCAGTGCTGCCACCACTTTCCCGCTGGGAAACCTTGGTTTCTATCCATCAGCCCAGTGGGAAAGTCGTCATGGGGCCGGCGGGGAGGTCGCCAGTAAGGGGGCACCTCTCCTGCTGGAAGTTCGGCGGACGGATCTTACCATCCGCCGAATTCGTAATCAGCCACCTAGGTCCAGAACAGTAATTTGAGTATTCAGATTGTATTTGGAGGTAAAGTTCAATGATATGGGCCTTTAGGTCACCCCTCTATATCAAAATATTGGAACACATAATGAAAACGAAATTTAGAATCACCCACACTGACCACTTCCAATTTTTACATTGGGATAAGCACTTTACTGGTGTTCGGACAAAATATTGTTTTGAGAATATTGAGTTGCAGAAATATTGAGTTTTAATTATCGTGATACAGAAATATTGTGAGCAAAAATATCGTTGATCAAAATATTGATGTTTTAAGTTGAGAAATACTGTTTTTTAAGTTTCTTTATGTATATAACTATTATTTTAATTGTCAATGTTTTATATTGCTTGCATTCGTGTTATTAATGTTTTTAAATATACTTTACAATTTTAAGTTATTTATACTTTTAATTTAATTGTAAAATAGTAATTTATAGTGTTGTAGCGGGTTGTGAGGTTTGTAGGGGTATAGGGTGAAAAGTTAATTAAGTATAATTAATTTATATATTTTTAATTAATATAAATTATTTATTTAAATATTAGGTATTCAAATAGTGCAAATAACATTTTAAGTTATATTTTAGGTGCGGGTTGTTGGGTTTGTTGGGGTTTAGTGTATGAAGTTAAATAACTAATAAATAATAAATTAACAATTATTTATTAAGTATTAATGAATGAATTGTTAATTAATTATGTAATTTGTGTAACTATATATTTTTTAATTTACAGTTTGGGTGTGGGTTGTTGGGTTTGTAGGGGAAAAGGTGAGAAGTTAATTAAATAATAATTGATTCATTATCATTTATTTATTTATAATTAATTAAGTGTTAATTAATTATGCAAGTTGTGCAATTTTATAATTTTTAAATTTAATTATATGTTTAATGGGCCAATCTTTTGTGGGAATTTATTGAAGTAATTAGTAAATAAAAAATGTTCTTATATTAATTATTTTAAAACATTGATGATTATTTAATTGTTTAATGTATATATTTAATTTATGCTAATAGTTTTATAAGTTTATGAAATTAATACTTGTATTAAAATAAGGTATGTGTTTGAAGTGAAGTATTTCCCCTACTGTTGCACAGACTGTAGTGGGAATAGTAAATTGTACCCCTCCTGAGTCCAACATTTTCCCTACTGTTGCACAGATTGGAGTGGGAATAGTAAATGTTACCTCTCCACAGTCCAACACTTCCCCTACTATTGCATAGACTGGAGTGGGAATAGCACATTTTACTCCTCCTGAGTCCAACACTTTCCATACTGTTGCACTGACTGGAGTGGGAAGAGTAAATGTTATCCCTCCTGAGTCCAACACTTCCCTTACTGTTGCACAGACTGGAGTGGGAATAGTAATTTTTTCTTCTCCTGAATCAAATGCTTTCCATACTGTTGCACAAGCTGGAGTGGAAATAATAAATTGTACCTCTCCAAAGTCCAAAGCTCTCCCTACTGTTTCACAGAGTGGAGTGGGATTATAATATATGTTATATTCATAGAAATGTTTTGTTCATATTGTTTAAAATGATATTACTATTAAGTTTCAGTGTATTTCTTTTCATTAATAATGTTTGTAATATATAAAATATTTTTAGTAGTTTTGATTATTGTATTAATACACTTGAAAAATATGTAATTATCATATACAATAAAATTATTATTTTAATAAGTTATACATTATATATGTGTAAATAAACATACACATATACATATATGTGTGTGTGTTTGTTTCAATAAGTATATATTGATATATATTTTTTATAATGTTTAAATACATTATATTGTTGTTACATGTTAACCCTTTCGCTGCCAGGCCTTTTCCCCCTCAGGTGCCAGGCCTTTTTTTGGCTATTTGGGGCAGTTCGCACTTAGGCCCTCATACCTTTTTGTCCACATAAGCTACCCACGCCAACTTTGCATCCTTTTTTATCAACATCCTAGGGATTTTAGAGGTACCCAGAGTTTGTGGGTTCCCCTGAAGAAGACCAAGAAATTAGCCAAAATACAGCAAAGATTTTGTTAAAATAAAAAAAAACAAGGGGAAAAAAGGTCTGCAGAAGAAGGCTTGTGTTTTTTCCCTGAAAAAGGTATCAACAGAGGGTTTCTGGTGCTACAATCACCATCTCCCCAAGGTTCAGGAACAGGAAGACTTGAATCAGAATACCACATTTTTCAACACAATTTGTGCATTTTACTGAGACATACCACATTTTTACTATTTTTTGTGCTTTTAGCCTCCTTCCAGTTAGTGACAGCAGTGGTGTGAAACCAATGTTGGATCCCAGAAATCTAAACATTTCTGAAACGTAGACAACATTCTGAATTCAGCAAGGGGTCATTTCTGTAGATCCTACAAGGTTTTCCTACAGAAAATAACAGCTAAAATAAAAACATATTGAAATTGAAGTGAAACAAATAGCCATTTCTCTCCACGTTTTACTCTGTAACTTTTTCCTGGAATGTCAGATTTTTAAAAGCAATAGACCATTACATCTGCTGGACTTTTCTGGTTTCGGGGATATATCGGGCTTGTGGGTTCATCAAGAATCCTAGGTACCCAGAGCCAATAAATGAGCTGCACCTTACAATGGGTTTTCATTCTATACCGGGTATACAGCAATTCATTTGCTGAAATATAAAGAGTGAAAAATAGGTATTAAGGAAACCTTTATATTTCCAAAATGGACACAAGATAAGGCGTTCTGAAGCGGTGTTTCTTTGCACATGTCTGAATTCCGGGGTCCCCATATTAGCAAGTGAATTACAGTGCATTTCTCAAATAGATGTCTTTTTTACACACTGTCTTATATTTGGAAGGAAAAAATGTAGAGAAAAACAAGGGGCAATAACATTTGTTCTTGTATTCTGTGTTCCTCCAAGACTCCTGATAAAATGGTACCTCACTTGTGTGGGTAGGCCTAGTGCCTGCGACATGAAACGCAACATGGACACATCACATATTTACATTGAAATCCGATGTGTTTTTTGGGAAAGTGCCTAGCTGTGGATTCTGGCCTCTAGCTCAGCCGGAATCTATGGAAACCTACCAAACCTGTGCAGTTTTTAAAACTAGACACTGAGAGGAATCCAGGATGGGGTGACTTGTGGGCTCTCACTGGGTTCTGTTACCCAGAATCCTTTGCAAATCTCAAAATTTGGCCTAAAAAAAACTTTTTCCTCACATTTCGGTGACAGAAAGTTCTAGAATCTGAGAGGAGCCACAAATTTCCTTCCACCCAGCCTTCCCCAAGTCTCCCAATAAAAATGGTACCTCACTTGTGTGGGTAGGCCTAGTGCCCGCAGCAGGAAATGCCCCATAACACAACGTGGACACATCACATTTTCCCAATGAAAACAGAGCTGTTTTTGCCAAGTGCCTAGCTGTGGATTTTAGCCTCTAGCTCAGCCGGCACCTAGAGAAACCTACCAAACCTGTGCATTTTTTAAAATTAGACACCTTGGGAAATCCAAGATAGGGTGACTTGTGGGGCTCTCATCAGGTTCTGTTACCCAGAATTCTTTGAAAACCTCAACATTTTCCCAAAAAAACACTTTTCCTCACATTTCGGTGACAGAAAGTTCTAGAATCAGTAAGGAGCCACAAATTTCCTTCCGCCCAGCGTTCCTCAAATCTCCCTATAAAAATGGTACCTCACTTGTGTGGGTAGGCCTAGTGCCCACATCAGGAAATGTCCCAAAAAACAACATGGACACATCACATTTTTCCAAAGAAAACAGAGCTGTTTTTTACAAAGTGCCTAGCTGTGGATTTTGGCCTGTAGCTCAGCCGGCACCTAGGGAAGCCTACCAAACCTGTGCATTTTTTAAAATTACACACATTGGGGAATCCAGGATGAGGTGACTTGTGGGTCTCTCGACAGGTTCTGTTACCCAGAATCCTTTGCAAACCTCAAAATGTGGCCAAAAAAAACCTTTTTGCTCACATTTCGGTGACAGAAAGTTCTGGAATCTGAGAGGAGACACAAATTTCCTTTTACCCAGCGTTTCCCAAAGTCTCCTGTTAAAAATGGTACCTCAATTGTGTGGGTAGGCCTAGTGCCCGCGAAAGGAAATGCCCCAAAACACTAGGGGGACACATCAAAATTATCAAATACAAAACTACCTGTTTCTGCTGGGTGGCACCTGCGTTTTTGTGTCCTGGGCTCAGCATCCATATAGGGAAACCTACCAAACCCAAACATTTCTGAAAACTAGACACCTGAGGGAACCCAGGGACGTGTGAATTGTGTGGATCCCCCAGTGTTTTCTTACCCAGAATCCTCAGCAAACCTGAAATATAGCTAAGAAATCACATATTCCCACATTTCTGTGTGGGATGACCGCACCAGGACACATTTCCTACCACCCAACGTTCCCCTCAGTCTCCTGGTAGACATTATACCTCACTTGTGTAGGTGGGCCAAGTGCATGTGACAGGGAAGAGCCAAAAACATGTCGAAATTGAGGGGGATCCAAAGCGAGTCCAAAAGGGCAGTTTGAAAAAAAATCATTTAGGCTGACAAGAGCGGCAGACTTTTTATCGGTATAGATGAGACAATATTGGGTGGCAGGAATTTTGTGGATTCCTACAGATTCCGGAAGGTTCCATCACAAAAATCTGGGAAAAATGTGTGATTTCTAACAAAGTTGGAGGTTTGCAGGACATTGTGGATAAGAAAATGGTGCAGGGTGCATGTGAAGCACACCACCCTGGACTCACCCAGATGTTTAGTTTTCAGATGTGTGTAGGTCTTATGGATTTTTCTACATGTCAGCGTCCCAAAATCCAAAAAGTGCAGCCCTCACAATTCCAAGTGGGACGATTTTGAGAGTTAGACAAGCTCTCATAGTCCAAATGTAAACCCAAAACCCAAAATAATCAAATGTCCTCTTGCTTGCTGTGGTATAAGATGTTTTAGTGTGCGGGGAAGAGCTGAAAGACTGTTACTCGATTCAGTTGGGGTGGGGGCACAACAATGCCCATACTGGTTGGAAGCCACCACCCCACTATTTTTTTTTTTTTTTTATTCCCTGGCATCTAGTATGCTTTCTGCAACCCCAGGGAGTGGGTCGGGGGTGATTGCCCCATCTATCCACCAGTGGGCAGAACAACCTTGGCCCCATTTATCTGAGGTGGGGGTATGGCCATACCCCCATCCTCTTTTTTTTTTTTTATCTTCCCTGGTCTCTGATGGGCTTTCTGTCCCCCCTTGGGGGCAGATGGACCTTGCAAAAATATGCCGAACTGCCCCCAAAGGGGGCAGGTATGGCCAACAGTGCTGTGCCCCCATGGGGAGCGACCCTTGCCCAAGGGGCTGCCCCCCAAACAAAACACACCCACATACACACTCACCAATCCTTGGTGCTTAAGTGGTTTCTGTCCTACCCCCGGGAGCAGCAGGTCAGCCTAATAGAAATAGGCCGACCTGCCCCCCTAGGCAGAAATGGCCTAAAATACATTTGCCCCCCCAGGGGAGCGACCCTTGCCTAAGGGGTGGCTCCCCTTGAGTGAAACTGACTCAAAAACATAAAAATCCCTGGTGTCTAGTGGTTTCTGGGACGACGAAAGGGGGCAGAAATGGCCTAAAAATATTTTTTACCCCTGTGAAGCGACCCTTGTCTAAGGGGTCACTCCCCACGTCTAAAAAAATACAACAACAAAAAAAGATCCCCGGTGCCTAGAGGTTTCTGCTCCCCCATCCCCCCCTAAGTACAATAGGCCGATGTGCCCCCAAGACGGGCAGAAATGGCCTAAAACAAATTTTCCCCTCAGGGGAGCGACCTTTGCCTAAGGGGTCTCTCCCCCCACGTGAAACTGACCAAAAAAATCCCTAGTGTCTAGTGGTTTCTGCCCCCCTTGGGGGCAGATTGACCTAATAAAAGTAGGCTGATCTGCCCCCAAAGGGGGCAGAAATGGCCTAAAGTTTATTTTGCCCCCAGGGGAGCATCCGTTGCCTAAGGGGTCGCTCCCCGCATATAAAAAAAAAAAAAAACCTGGTGTCTAGCGGTTTCTGTCCGCCCTTACTGGCCTAATTATAATAGGCCGATCTGCCCCTGGGTGGCAGAAATGGCCTTAAAATAAATTGTCCCTCTGGGGAGTGGCCCTTGCCCAAGGGGCCGCTCCCCATATATGTAAATATATAAAAAAGCAAACTCCCTGGTGTCTAGTGTGCATTTCTGCTGCCTGATCGCATTGCTAAAGCATTTCTCCTCCAATCCGCGCTGGAAGCTGAGCTTCCAGCGCAGAGGGGGCAGCCTCTGATGAGGTCAGCGCGCGATTGCGCGCTGACGTCATTAGACACACCAGGAGTCTGGGGGGGCGGTAATGGAAGGGGAAGCGATTCCCCTTCCATCCCAGCCCATGGGAGTAGGGTGCGAAGCCCTCTGGAGAAACGCTAGCTAGCGCTTCCCCCGAAGCCCATACCAGGACATAATGGTTATGTCCTCGGAACCCGAGCAGTGCAAACAAGGACGTAACCTTTACGTCCCGGGCACCCGAGGGGTTATTATTCTTAATGTTTACTATTTTAACCCCTTAGCTGCTGGGCCTTTTCCCCCCCAGTGCTGAGCCCTTTTTTGGCTATTTGGGGTAGTTCGCGCTTAGGGCTTCATAACTTTTTGTCCACATAAGCTAACCACGCCAAATTTGTGTCCTTTTTTTCCAACATCCTAGGGATTCTAATGGTACCCAGAGTTTGTGGTTTCCCCTGGAGGAGACCAAGAAAATAGCCAAAATACAGTGAAGATTTAGTTTTTTCCAAAACAATGGGAAAAAAGGGCTGCCGAAGAAGGCTTGTGGTTTTTTCCCTGAAAATGCCATCAACAAAGGGTTTCTGGTGCTGAAATCACTATCTTCCCACCTTTCAGGAACGGGCAGACTTGAATCAGAAAACCACATTTTTCAACACAAATTTGGCATTTTACTGGGACATACCCCATTTTTACTATATTTGGTGCTTTCAGCCTCCTTCCAGTTAGTGACAGGAATGGGTGTGAAACCAATACTGGATCCCTGAATGCTAAACATTTCTGAAAACTAGACAAAATTCTGAATTCAGCAAGGGGTCATTTGTGTAGATCCTACAAGGTTTTCCTACAGAAAATAACAGCTGAAATAAAACATATTGAAATTGAGCTGAAAACAACAGCCATTTTTCTTTATGTTTTACTCTGTAACTTTTTCCTGCGATGTCAGATTTCTGAAAGCAATATACCGTTTTGTCTGCTGGACTCTTCTGGTTGCGGGGATATAAAGGGCTTGTAGGTTCATCAAGAACCCTAGGTACCCAGAGCCAATAAATGAGCTGCACCCTGCAGTTGGTTTTCATTCTATACTGGGTATACAGCAATTCATTTGCTGAAATATGAAGAGTGAAAAAGAGGTATCAAGAAAACCTTTGCATTTCCAAAATGGGATTAAGATAAGGTTTTGAGGAGCAGTGGTTATTTGCACATCGTTGAATTCCGAGGTGCCCATACTAGCATGTGAATTGCAGGGCATTTCTCAAATAGATGTCTTTTTTACACACTCTCTTATATTTGGAAGGGAAAAATGTAGAGAAAGATAAGGGGCAATAACACTTGTTTTGCTATTCTATGTTCCCCCAAGTCTCCCGATAAAAATGATACCTCACATGTGTGGGTAGGCCTAGTGCCCGCGACAGGAAATGCCCCAAAACACAACATGGACACATCCTATTTTTTGATAGAAAACACAGCTGTTTTTTCCAAAGTGCCTATCTGTAGATTTTGGCCGCTAGCTCAGCCGGCACATAGGGAAACATACCAAACCTGTGCATTTTTTAAAACTAGAGACCTAGGGGAATCCAAGGAGGGGTGACTTGCGGGGCTCGGACCAGGTTCTGTTACCCAGAATCCTTTGCAAACCTCAAAAAGTGGCTAAAAAAACAAGTTTTTCTCACATTTCGGTGACAGAAAGTTCTGGAATCTGAGAGGAGCCACAAATTTCCTTCCACCCAGCGTTCCCCCAAGTCTCCCGATAACAATGATACCTCACTTGTGTGGGTAGGCCTAGCGCCCGCGACAGGAAACGCCCCAAAGCGCAACGTGGACACATCCCAAATTTTTGGAAGAAAACAGAGGTGTTTTTTGCGAAGTGCCTACCTGTAGATTTTGGCCTCTAGCTCAGCCGGTACCTAGGGAAACCTACCAAACCTGTGCATTTCTGAAAACTAGAGACCTAGGGGAATCCAAGGAGGGGTGACTTGCGGGGCTCGGACCAGGTTCTGTTACCCAGAATCCTTTGCAAACCTCAAAAAGTGGCTAAAAAAACAAGTTTTCCTCACATTTCGGTGACAGAAAGTTCTGGAATCTGAGAGGAGCCACAAATTTACTTCCACCCAGCGTTCCCCCAAGTCTCCCGATAAAAATGATACCTCACTTGTGTGGGTAGGCCTAGCGCCCGCGACAGGAAACGCCCCAAAGCGCAACGTGGACACATCCAAATTTTTGGAAGATAACAGAGGTGTTTTTTGCAAAGTGCCTACCTGTAGATTTTGGCCTCTAGCTCAGCCGGCACCTAGGGAAACCTACCAAACCTGTGCATTTCTGAACACTAGAGACCTAGGGGAATCCAAGGAGGGGTGACTTGCGGGGCTCGGACCAAGTTCTGTTACCCAGAATCCTTTGCAAACCTCAAAAAGTGGCTAAAAAAACAAGTTTTCCTCACATTTCGGTGACAGAAAGTTCTGGAATCTGAGAGGAGCCACAAATTTCCTTCCACCCAGCGTTCCCCCAAGTCTCCCGATAAAAATGATGCCTCACTTGTGTGGTTAGGCCTAGCGCCCGTGACAGGAAATGCCCCAAAACACACCGTGGACACATCACATTTTTTCATAGAAAACAGTGCCTACCTGTGGATTTTGGCCTCTAGCTCAGCCGGCACCTGGGGAAACCTAGCAAACCAGCACATTTTTGAAAACTAGAAACCCAGGGGAATCCAAGATGAGGTGACTTGCGGGGCTCGGACCAGGTTCTGTTACCCAGAATCCTTTGCAAACCTCAAAAAGTGGCTAAAAAAACAGGTTTTCCTCACATTTCGGTGACAGAAAGTTCTGGAATCTGAGAGGAGCCACAAATTACCTTCCACCCAGCGTTCCCCCAAGTCTCCCGATAAATATGATACCTCACTTGTATGGTTAGGCCTGGTGCCTGCGACAGGAATAGATCACACAACGGTCAATGTTGGTCCTTACGTGAGGCAGCTGTTGACCCTGGGGTGATCCATTCCTGACACAGGCACTAGGTGTAGGCACTCAAGTGGGGTAGTGTTTTTATCAGGACAGGTGAGGAGTCACTGGGTGGTAGGAATGTTGTGGATCCCAGCATATTCCTGTAGTTTGTGTGATAGAAATGCGAGAAAAATTGAGTTTTTTTTCAACATTTCAGATTTGCAGGGTATTCTGGGTAAGAAAACTTTAGGGAATCCACACAAGTCACACCTCTGTGGACTCCCCCGAATGTCTAGTTTCCAGAAATGTTTGGGTTTAGTGTGTTTCTCTATATGGTCGCCGAATCCAGGACCAAAAACACAGGTGCCTGCCTTACAAAACCAGTTTGTTTTGCCATAGATAATTTTGATGTCTCCACAATATGATTTGGGTGGTGGAATTTGGGGCTGAACTAAATTGGGGAGCTCCCAAGAGAGCACTCTCTCTCTCTGCTTGCCGCCGCATTCACCTGCTCTCTGGGTTGGCCTAACCCACTATTACCCAGTTGCACGAACAGCTTGCAAAGGGACAGCAGGACTGTCCTCATCACCTCCCTCATAATGTACTGGAAGAGGAGCTATCGAATGGGACTCCTCTGACTGAAAAATCACTCCCAGAGTCTGCGCCATTGTCCTATCCCTCAGATGCTGTCTCAGTATCTGATGTCTCAGTCTCTGATCCTATGTCAGAGCGGTCCTCTATAACCCGAGTGCAGGCAGCAGTCATCCATCAAGATGCCATCTCTGCTATTGGCTAAACTGTTGCTCTAAAACACTAGCCTACGTAGACAGTCACAAAATCGAAGGTGTGTGTGAGATACGTGCAACAGTAGAGGCCACCTTACCTGCGCTTCTTCCCTCAATCAGCACTTACTTTCAAGACACTCAAAAAAACACCTTGTCACATACCATTCGTCACAGTCTTTAGCACCTCCTGCGCCCAGTCCAACAATCATTATTGGTGCTCCCACTCCCTCCTCCTCGGATTCCCTCATTACCACCCAGCAAAAGTGCCCTTCATCTCTCCATAGCCGCCCTCCACCCCGCACATACATTTCATTGGTATTATAGCGCAGGTAATGGCTGACTTTACTAATGTACTCAGCTATTTACATAAAATACAGATTTGCTCTTTGCAGTAGGCATATAAACCTTCTGCGCTTCTTTATGGCACTAAAACTCCCACTAGACAAGTCGGACCATTTTCCCCCCAGGGAAACCACACACATACTGACAAAAGTGATATATATATGACAGCCAACCACCTGAAACTCAACTCAAGCAAAACCGAAATAATCCTCTTTGGCCCACACAAAAACACCTGGGACCCCTCATGGTGGCCCACCACGCTAGGCCCTGCACCCACCCCCGCCAACCACGCACGCAACCTCAGCATCATCCTAGACTCCTCCCTCTCGATGACCCAACAAATCAACGCTCTCACCTCCTCATGCTTCAACACACTCCGTATACTGAAAAACATTCAAATGGATCCCCACAGAGACCAGAAAAACTGTCACTCACGCACTCATCAGCAGCAGGCTTGATTACGGAAACGCCCTCTACGCCGGCACCACTCTAAAACTCAAGCGCAACCTACACGCATCCAGAACTCAGCAGCATGACTCATCCTCGAACTCCGCCGACACGAACACATCTCTCCACACCTCAAATCCTTCCACTGGCTCCCCATTGACAAAAGGATCACCTTCAAGATCCTCATCCTCGCACACAAATCACTCCACAACACAGGCCCTGCCTACCTCAACGAGAGTCACCTTCCACACCCCCACACGAAACGTCCGCTCAGCTGACCTCTCTCTCGCCTCTGTCCCCCGCATCAAACACGCCACCACCGGGGGCAGATCCTTCTCCTACCTTGCACCCAAAACCTGGAACGCCCTCACAACCCACCTTCGCAAGACCCAAACCTACTTCTTTTCAGGAAGGGCCTCAAAACCTGGCTTTTCGAACAGTGAACCTCCCAGCCCCTTTCCCTCCCCCCATCCCCCCCCCCAGCCCCTTGAGACCCTCACGGGTGAGTAGCGCGCTTTATAAATCTCTTTGATTGATATAGATCTACCTATATATATATATATATATATATATCTACATAGATATATCTATAGATATATCCATGTACATAGATATATCTATCTACATAGATATATATAGATCTATATATACATCTGTTTTTTTTTAGTTGTTGTATGGTTTCCTTGGGGGCCAAAATGGCCCCCAGGGAAACCCTACAACATCTAAAAAAATAATATTGCCCCCACAGGGGGTCACCCTGCCCACGGGTGACCCCCTGTCATTTTATTTTTTTATTTTTTTGAAGAAAAAAAAATTTCCCCGGGGGGGGGCGCGATCAGCCCCCTCCCCCCCCCCCCCCACCCCAAGGGGGCACCTACCTTTTTTTTTTTTAATAAAAATTATGCCAAGGGGGGGCGGCCGGTTTTCCGAGGGGGCCGCCCCCCAAAGTGAAATCCCTGGCGTCTAGTGGTGTTTCCTGGCCCCCGATCGCAGCTGTGCTGCGTTCGGGGTCCAGGAAACACTTTCAGAAGGCCTCGTAAGAAAGGGGAGACTCTCCCCTTTCTTACGAGGCCTTCTGAAACTGTTTCTGGCCCCCGATCGCAGCACAGCTACGATCGGGGGCCAGGAAACAGTTTCAGAAAGCCTCGTAAGAAAGGGGAGAGTCTCCCCTTTCTTACGAGGCCTTTTCAAAGTGTTTCCTGGCCCCCCGATTGCAACTGTGCTGCGATCGTGGGGCCAGGAAACCTGAAAGTGTTTCCTGGCCCCCGATCGCAGCACAGCTGCGACCGGGGGCCAGGAAACACTTTCAGGAAGGCCTCGTAAGAAAGGGGAGTGTCTCCCCTTTCTTACGAGGCCTTCCCGAACGTGGGAAAGGCCGTTTTCCCCATCAAAGCAGGAAGCGGCTGCAAGGCTGCTTCCTGCTTTGATGGGGAAAACACCTTTGAAAAGTCAGCACGCCTCGCGGCGCGCTGACGTCACAAAGGGGCGGGTGGGGGGCGGGGGGAGACACGGAAGGTTCCGTGTCTCCCGGGGGAAGATTTAAAAAAAAAAAATCCTCGTGCGACGCACCCGAGGATTTATTAATACCCTTCCTGGTGTCGGCCACTGGTCGTGACCCGCACCAGGGAGGGTGTGTGGGCGTCGGCCAGTGGCCGACGCCCGCACCTAAGAGGTTAAGTAACAGTTTGTTTTTATTATTATATTTTTGTTTAGATTTTTCAATATTAGTGTAACACAATATTCTTTTTTTGATATTTTTCTATTTTCAATTATAAGTATTGGAAAATGATTTTTTTGTGCAATGTTTTTGATATGATATTTCTGTATTACGATATTTACGGTTTCAATATTTTGTCAGTGAACCCACTCTACCCACTATGCAGTGCCTTAACTTAATATTGTGCAACACATGTACATGCGATACCCTTATATCCTCATATTTACATTACATCTGTGCTTGACATTGCCAGAGAGATTTCACACAATACATACAAAACATGGAATGAAGTCCACATTGTCCGAACCTCAAAAGATAGAAATCACTGGGGCCTACCCACCCCCATGAAAAGGAAGAACTTTAGAGAACATGGTGTCTGATTACCTCATCAAAGATGCACAATTATCTATGCAGCAGGAGTAGGCGGTATCCCAGTTACAGCAGTCGGTTGAGGGCAAAAGGGCCTCCTATGCTAGCTCAACAAATTTTGTGGGGAAACTTAAGATAAAAAAGACAAGACTCATCTAGGCAAAGCAAACAGAGTGTTTTATTTTCCCTGCAGGGAGAGCAGCTATCTCCATACAGGTAAACAGCTGGTCTCAATATGCTGCTTCACAGGGAGCCACTTATATAGCAACATGAACAGTGTTTGTTACAAAAGGTCAATTAATAAGTTACTTAGCAGTTACATATTTGTTGCAAAATGTCACTTCGCCGGTGTCCCTAAACCTTTAACCTATTTCTGACAAATTATTTATTGCAGTGCTAACAATGCCTAACAAACGAACTATTAATTACTCTTGAATGCATGTATATTTGCCTGTGTGTCTTATCTCTCTGCTCCCAAGACCTCTTATCAGATTTTGTGTACCCTAGCTATTTCAATCTCCTGCTTCTATTCTTCAATCGTGTTTTTAATTTACTGGGACAACAGAATATGTGCATGTGTGCTTAAGACTATAAATTCCTTCAAGTTTGCAAACATGGATTTTCCTTTAACTAAGACCTTGCTGGTCTTGCATTCTATTTTCAAGTGAACTCTTCACATCTCTGCCTTCAACACAAATTTTACACCTACACTGTTCTTTCACCACATAGGATTTTGTATTATTTTATGCCAATGTCTGATGTAGTGTAATTTCTTCACATTTCATTTCCTCTCCAACAGCTCTCACACTGGTGCAGCTGTGGAAATTCCTGAGAGAGTTTTGTGTGCATTGAGACCTGGGATGACGGAAGGAGAACAAGTGTTCTGCTTTGTGATCATTACGAGGTCTAGAGTCTCTATTCCACACAGTTGAGGCCAAGTCTTTGAAGTTATGCTCAAGGTCAAGCACACCTCCAAATTATGTGGCCCATTTGACACTTCAACTATGCTTTTATGAGATGTAGAGCCTGTGTTTTAGGCTGTATAGGCCAACCATATTCCAACACCCTGAGAGCTATACAGCTAATGTAGTGCATGAGAAGTAACCCCTCTGAATGTGACAGTAAATAGTGTGCTCACAGAACTAGTCCACTGATGTATTACAGTCCTAATAGGAGGACCCCAGCACTGGACTCTATGTGCTGTCCTGGTGAGATACACATAACTCTGGACTCTAGGCCCCTCATAGAGACTCTGTGTACAGTCCTGATGAGAGACCAGTGGCTCTGGACTCTGAGCCTCGAATAGACACTGTGTGGAGTCCTGGTGAGAGACAACTGGCACTTGACCCTGGGCCCCTATAATGAACTCTGTGTGCAGTTCTGCGGATAAACACATGGCCTTGGATTACAGGGCCCTGGACTCTGGGCCCTAAGAATGGGCTCTCTGTGCAGTCCTGGTGAAATATAGATGGCCCTGGACTCTGAGCTCTGGAATGGACTCTGTGTGTAGTCCTGGTGAGAGTCATGTGGCACTGGACTTTGGGCCCATAGGATGGACTCTTTACGCAGTTCTGGTGAGAGACAGGTGGCTCTGGGCCTCTGGGCTCCTATAATGGACTTGTGTACAGTCCTGGTAAGAGACACATGCTCCTGGCCTGTGGGCCCCTGATATAGACTTTGTAGCAGCCCTAGAAAGAGACAAGTGGTTCTGGACTGTGGGACCCTGGGATCGATTCTGTGTGCAGTCCTGATGAGGGGCATGTGGTCTTGGGCTCTGGGCCCCTAGAATGGACTTGTGTGCAGTCCTGGTGAGAAACACATGACTTTGGACTCTGGGCCCCAGGAATGAACTCTGTGTGCAGTCCTGGTGAGAGGCAGGTGGCTCTGAACTCTGGACCGTAGGAATGGGCTCTGTGTGCACTCCTGATGAGGAATACGTGGCCCTGGAGTCTGGGCCCCTGGTATGGACTGTGTGTATAGTCCTGGTGAGGGAAACGTGGCCCTTGACTCTGAGCCCCTGGAATGGACTCTGTGTGCAGTCCTGATGAACAACACATGGGCCTGGACTCTGGCCCCTCGTATAGACTCGACAGTCCTGGTGTGAGACACATGGTTGTAGACAGGGCCAGCCTTAGCACTGGTGGCTCACTGTGCGACAATGCTTGTTGGCGCCTCCCGAATTACCACCTCCGCCACGGATTGTTACTGCTACGTTATAACAGTGCCGCTCAAAACTCTGATGCCTCTCCAGGCAGAACATTAATCACCAAAGTTATCTTGCCATTTTCGTTGTTGTCTGAAAATTGCCGGAGAGAAGAAACTCTGCAGCACAGGCTTCTAAATCATAATATACTTGCAAACAGGGCGCCCCCACCCGAAGTCAGCATCTAGTGCGGTGGCACCGGTCGCACCGCCCTAGAGCCGGCCCTGGCTGTAGACTCTAGGCCCCTGGTTTAAACTCTGCGTGCAGTCCTGGGGTCTACCCGTCCACCAAACTCATAATGGGCCCCTTAATGTCAGTGTGCATAACCTTGACATGAACCTGTGTTCTGCTCTGTGCTCTCAGCAGGAATAGAGTCTGTGTAGTGCTTAAGGATAAAGGGGCTGATTATGAGTTCGGCGGACGGGAAGACCCTTCCGCTGAATTTCCGACGTGGAGGCTACGGCCTCATTGGAGACCTCCCTGTTAGACCTACTATGACTTTCCCACTGGACTGACTGGCAGGAACCAAGGTTTCTGCCGTCAGCCCAGAGGGAAAGTGGCAGCAGCATTGCAGCCGGCTCGTTATCGAGACAGCTGCAATGCTGCAGACCACAGGTTGCACCAGCACCCTCACAATGCGAGCACTGAGAGGGAGCCGGGCAGGGGAACCCCTGCACTGCCCATGCCAAGTGCAGAGGCAGCCCTGTGGCCCCCCGCACCTGTTCTCCGCCAGCCTTTTCATGCTGGTGAAACTGCAATGAAAAGGCTGTAGGAGAACCAGGTCGTAATCAGTGCGCAGCACTGACTTCAGCACCATCCTGGCTGATTCCAACCTTCACCACCATCAGCCGTCGGGATCACTGATCCTGGCAGAGATGGTGGTACCCTGGCGGTTTGACCACTAGGTCGTAATGTGGCGGTCGGACCGCTACAGCAGCGACGGTCTTGACTGCCACTGCAAGTCTGGCGGTCTAGTGACAGCCAGACTCTTAATGAGGCCCATAGACACTAATAAGGAGTTCTGTTCAATAGGCATGTTACTTGTAGAAACATGAATGTATAGGCCCAAAATAGGCCAACATCCAATTGTCTGTCAAAAAGAATACAGGATTTTGGGGGGAAAAATCAACCATGCAGACCCTGTCGAAATACACAGAAATGGCCAAAGTACTTAGGCTTCAAAACTCACTGGAGTCTACAGCACTCTGTTGATGTGGAGTGTTCTTCATTTTCTATTGTGATGGGTCTTTGGGTAAAGAAGTTGAGAACTATTACAAAACATGTATGGTAACTTGGAGGGTTAAAGTAAGCAGGTCGCTGTAACAAGATAGCTCGGTGGGTTCTCGAATACTAAGTCAGCTGCAGAGATTTGTATTTACCTTGTAGTTAAGAATCTGAACCCTTTTGAGATCCACTAAGTCAAATTTTCGAGGAACATGGAGCGGGCACCACTATGTTGATGAGTAAATTCACTGACTGCCTTAGGAAGCCTCAAGGCGTGTCAGCGGCGCAGTTTTACACACATTAGTATTGTCAGGTGTACGCTGGGGACCGCGCCCCCCTCCCAGGTGCTGGTAGGTAGGGATGGGTCCGCCCGCGCCCCGGGCTCCGCGGCGTGCAGTTTCAGCGTCCGCCGCCAGTGCGCGCAGCCTCCAGAACCGAGAGATGTGCGAGGCAGCAGAGTGGGCATCGCGCAGACCCAGGCGCAGCGGGCGAGGCAGCGGGAGACGCGCGAGGCTGCTTAGAGGGCAGCAGAAGGCGTGCGCTACCGTGCCCAGTTGAGGAGGCCCAGGGCGCGGGTGGTGCCAGCTACACCGGCCTGCTCGCTGCACAATAAACAGAGCATTCGCCTGCCTCAGATCCACGCTTCAATGGAGGACTGAAGAGCCCGGATACCCCTCTCTGGCAGCGCTCTGACAGGCTCCAGCCCCCGCTGAGGTCGGTGCTCTCCCGAGGACGCTGCCACCTTACGCTCTTCCTCCCACTCCCTGACCAGGACCTGTTGGACGTGTTTGGAGTGGGAGTTTCTGAGGATTGTCCGCGTCCCTTACTGGCGGCGGCACCTGCTGAAGGCGGGAGAAGAACGGACCGTGCCTCGGAGAGGACAGGTGCACCGAGGGGCGCAGGGATCCCGGTTTAGGACGAAAGGGTCTCACAGCCTATATTCTCATTGCCTCTGTGTAGCGACCAAACGCTTTTAGTGGTGGCCGGTGCTGCGCGTAGAAGTGTAGTGCAGCCGGGAGCGGAGGAACCACCTGTGCCCGGAAGGAGAGAGGCACGCTGCCCGAGGAGGAGAGGCGCTGCCCGGGGAGAGGCGCTGCCAGGAGCAGAGGAACCTCCTGCGCCCCAGAGGAGAGGAGCGCTCTCCGGAAGACTGGGCGCTACCGGGGCAGAGAGGCGCTGCCTGGGGAGGAGAGCAACACCGTCGGGTACAAAGGGACCACTTTGCCCAGAGGAGCGAGGCGCTGCCCGGGGAGAAGAGGCGCCGCCGTAGGCAGTGCTCGCCGAGAGCGGTGGTTGCTGAGAGCCGTGCTGCGGGGAGCTTTGGTGTACGGAGGACTGACAGTCACAAGAGACCCCGAGTGCACACCGGGGGCAAGTTCTGGAAGGTGCCTCACAACGGTACCAGGGCAGGCGAAGTGTTGATCCATCTAGAAGAGGAGCCTAGGAGAGGAGCCGGGCAGGAGGGAAAATGTACATTAATCAGGAGACCTCCAGCACCAAAGGTAAGAGACAATGTTATTTAAGACGTGTGCATGACTTCACAGCGCTTGCCTGCACCTCGAAACTATGTCGCCGGTTCCACTAGATCTTCGTTGCCGCCCAGAGACTGTGAGACCGACCACCTGTACTCCGGAGCAGGAAGGGGGTGTTCAGTTGCCTGTACCCTCCCGCCTAGGGTGCTGTGAACCCACCTCTCTTCTGAGACAAAAGGTGGGCTGTGCATCCAACTGTCCTTTGAAAGCTGTTTACCCACCAGCACTCCAAAACCCTCAAGTTAACTGTGCAGCCCTCGCTGCCCTCAATGCACCCGGAGAGACTCTGAGAGACTTACGGGCTGTGCCCACCTGTGCCCTGATACTTAAGTCTATGCATGTTCGTGCTTTCTGAGGGGTTACGTGGGATACTTACTCACTTGCGACCAGGAAGAAGGGTGGGGGCAGGGAGCACCAATTTACCATTCTGAGACATTGAGAGTGTGTGTGTGTTTCTGCCTAAAACCCCTGGGAGGGGGCGTAATGACCTGTGCGCCCACCTCTGCATGTGCACGGGGTTACAGCGCAGCTGTGCAAGCATGTGCACGGAGACCCTCTGGAGGCAGCGCAGGTACCTCTTTTCTTAGATCGCTTCCGGTAGGGCATGCGGTGTTTAGTACACACCACCCCGTTTGAAGGACTCCCCACTTAAAGTAAGCCCCTGGCCCACCGCCGAGTGGCCAGGAGCGCGTCGAATAGCCACATCTCAGTCCAACAGGGTCCACAGCACCAGGGTCCCGTCGAAAAGCACAACATGTGGGTAACAGCAGAGCCCATTCAAGGTTGCCAGATCGCACATTGTTGCCGTTCACAATGCATCCAATCCTGTAATTTCGTTTAATAGGCCAAGGCATTCTGGGAGTCTTTTCTTCATCAATAGGGTGAATGTCGTGATAAAATGGTTTATAAAAAGAAAGGCCAGTACTTTGTTCTGCAGATATGGGGTGATGTGAGAAACCTCCTTCGGGGCTGTCACTACGGTTCTCAATATCATCATGCCAGAAAAGTCCTCCCCCAAATCAAGGGCACAACTGGGGGTTCTCCCTATTGTCAGGGGTACAGCTGGGACCGTCTCCAGTATCCACGGACTGTCAGTGACCATTCCTAATACCATGGGTTCACGGAATTACACCCAGGTTGTCTTTATCAGGAGCCCCACTGAGGTCATCGTGACCTTCACATGGTCCCCACGGCATCACACCGGTCCCTGCAGCTCCTCATTATCAGGGGTCCCACCATGGTTCTCCCCTCTCCCAGTCCCCAAGAGGGCCTCATTATCCGGGGTCCCACCAAGGTCCTCCACTCACCCAGTACCCACGGGGTCCTCGTTATCCGGGTTTCCACATGGGTCCTCATTTTCAGCCGGTCCCTACAGAGCCCTCATTATTAGGGGTCCCACCCGGTTCCTCTGCTTACCCAGTCCCTACACCGTCCCCATTATCCAGGTCACACTTGGGACCCCCCTTACCCGGTCCCTTCGAGGTTTTTATTATCAGGACTTCCAACCAGGTTGTCGCCATCACCCGGTCCCCCAGGCGTCCCCATTACTAGGGTCCTCGCTGTTACCAGGTACCGCCAGGCTCTTCACAGGGGCTGGCATGCCCACATCGGATCCCGTCAGGAGCTCTTCACCTCCGGTCTCTCGGGGCTTGCTGCCCCTTACGCATTGCTGCGTGCATGCACACTTGATGCACACGACTTCACTAGCAATCCTAAATTGCTAGTGCACCCTTACGGTTCCAAAAACCATTTTACAGTAGGGAGGGCATGACAGAAAACAACGCAGCCCAAGCGTACGACACTGCCTACCCTTCCTCGACAGCGGGCATGGGGGCTGCCTGCAGAAATACCACCGAGGCCCCCCTTCACGTAAACCAAAGTACCACTTACCTCCGTGGCTCCGCTTCTGCCGGTGGTCACTGAATACAGTGATCGGAAGCGAAGGACCCTCTAGGCCACCCCCAGAGGGATGCAGCCCCCAAGAAGAGTCTAGTATTATTTTTTTAAATGGCACACTTCGAAGGTAGTGATAGGTAAAACATACCAGATGTGTACCCTGGTTCTTAGAAACTGGTCAGTCGTGAAGCCCTGTGTGTCTGAAAGACAAAACCGCACCTGAAACTACGTTGGCTAGTTAGCACTCGCCCAAGCAGGTGATGAACCTGGACTGAGGACCCCGTACAAAATGTAAGTCACATTCGAGGCTTTCAGTGACACTCGTCCCCTTGGCTGGGCCCAGGGCACGTCGGCGAGAAGTACCGCGAGCATCACATGCACTGACGTCATTTTCGTGGCTAAACCGCTGTTTAGTGATGTAATTTCTCCCCACTGTTCCAGTATTTATTTCTTTCTTTTCTCCTCAGTGTTCCAGTGTTTAGTGCTGTCGTTATTTCTCGACAGTCCAAGTGTTTAGTACTGCCATTTCTCCTCAGCACCTCAGGGTTTAGTTCTGTCGTTTCTCCTCAGTGTCCCGTTGTTTAATGTTGTCATTTCTCTTCACAGTCCGCTGTTTAGTGCTGTCGTTTCTCTTCGCCGTCCAAGTGTTTAGTGCTGTCATTTCTCTTCACCATCCCAGGGTTTAGTTCTGTCGGTTCTGCTGAGAGTCCCGTTGTTTATTGTTGTCATTTCTCTTCACCGACCCGCTGTTTAGTGTTGTGACTTCTCTTTACTATCCCAGGATTTAGTGCTGTTGGTTCATCGTCAGCGTACCAGGATTTGGTGCTGTTGGTTAATCGTCAGTGTACCAGGGTTTGGTGGTGTCATTTCTCGTCACCAGCACAGGGGTTGGTGCACGTTGCACCTCCTAAATGTCCTAGAGCTTTGCCGTCATTGCTCGTCGCCACTGCAGTGTTCAGTGCTGCCGTTTCTCATCGCTGCCAGTGTTTAGTGCTGTAGTTTCTCTTCACCGTCCCGGTGTGTAGTACTGCCATTTCTCCTCACCGTGCCAGGATTTGGAGCTGTCCTCTCTCCTCAGTGTCCCAGTGTGTTTAGTGCTGTCGTTTCTTATCAACCCCCCAATGATTAATAGTGTCATTTTTCTTCGCCAGTTCAGTGTTTAGTGCTGTCACCCCCCTGACTGTTCCAGTGTTTAAAGTAGTCCCAGTGTTTTTGCCCCCCCCCCCGACTGTTCACAGTGCTGAGAGAAGTCCTATCTCCTCACTGCCCCAGTGTTCAGTGCTGTCACCTCCCCCTGACTGTTCCAGTGCTGAGAGAAGCCCTATCTCCTCACTGCCCCAGTGTTTAGTGCCCTCACCCCCCCCTTGACTGTTCCAGTGCTGAGAGAAGTCCTATCTCCTCACTGCCCCAGTGTTCAGTGCTGTCACCTCCCCTTGACTGTTCCAGTGCTGAGAGAAGTCCTATCTCCTCACTGCCCCAGTGTTCAGTGCTGTCACCTCCCCCTGACTGTTCCAGTGCTGAGAGAAGCCCTATCTCCTCACTGCCCCAGTGTTTAGTGCCCTCACCCCCCCTTGACTGTTCCAGTGCTGAGAGAAGTTCTATCTCCTCACTGCCCCAGTGTTTAGTGCCCTCACCCCCCCTTGACTGTTCCAGTGCTGAGAGAAGCCCTATCTCCTCACTGCCCCAGTGTTTAGTGCCCTCACCCCCCCTTGACTGTTCCAGTGCTGAGAGAAGTTCTACCTCCTCACTGCCCCAGTGTTTAGTGCCCTCACCCCCCCTTGACTGTTCCAGTGCTGAGAGAAGTCCTATCTCCTCACTGCCCCAGTGTTCAGTGCTGTCACCTCCCCCTGACTGTTCCAGTGCTGAGAGAAGCCCTATCTCCTCACTGCCCCAGTGTTTAGTGCCCTCACCCCCCCCTTGACTGTTCCAGTGCTGAGAGAAGTCCTATCTCCTCACTGCCCCAGTGTTCAGTGCTGTCACCTCCCCCTGACTGTTCCAGTGCTGAGAGAAGCCCTATCTCCTCACTGCCCCAGTGTTTAGTGCCCTCACCCCCCTTGACTGTTCCAGTGCTGAGAGAAGTTCTATCTCCTCACTGCCCCAGTGTTTAGTGCCCTCACCCCCCCCCGACTGTTCACAGTGCTGAGAGAAGTCCTATCTCCTCACTGCCCCAGTGTTCAGTGCTGTCACCTCCCCTTGACTGTTCCAGTGCTGAGAGAAGTTCTATCTCCTCACTGCCCCAGTGTTTAGTGCTGTCACCCCCTTGACTGTTCCAGTGCTGAGAGAAGTTCTATCTCCTCACTGCCCCAGTGTTTAGTGCTGTCACCCCCTTGACTGTTCCAGTGCTGAGAGAAGTTCTATCTCCTCACTGCCCCAGTGTTTAGTGCTGTCACCCCCTTGACTGTTCCAGTGCTGAGAGAAGTTCTATCTCCTCACTGCCCCAGTGTTTAGTGCTGTCACCCCCTTGACTGTTCCAGTGCTGAGAGAAGTTCTATCTCCTCACTGCCCCAGTGTTTAGTGCTGTCATTCCTCTTGACCGACTCGGGCAGTTATACTGCCATTTCTCAGGGTTTTCCTCTGTATGTGTCTTCACTGCCCCATCTCCCTGGATAGTGGTGTTTGCAAAAGTCACTAAGCTGGCGAAAAATGAACTTTTTAAATACTGTACACAAATGAGGAATTCCTGACAGAAAATGTAATCAAAACATTATGCATCAAGTCTGGTCTTCAAATGCATAGTTTAGTTTCTTCTGACGGTAAACACAAGGCCATAAGTAGCCTCAAACAACAACAGGGGATACGATGACATTATGTCTCACCTGGCAGTCAGGAGTATATTGGTGAATTTCGGTGAATGTGTCCTCATTGTTGTGTGCACTTGAACCATCCCATGTGACCTTCTTGTGCCTCACATGCCAAGACCATGTGACCTTCTTGTGCCTCACATGCCAAGACCATGTAGTACTTTCAATGCCCAGCTATATATTTATTAGGTCTTGCAAAGACACCTAAGACACCTTCAATGTTTTTGAGGACTCTTTAGTGGTAGAAGAGTTCGAAAATTCAAGATTTACTGAGGTTAGGCATATTGTCTGTTACATTTTAGTACAGATATTATCAAACCCAGTAAATGTTAATGGCTAGCTAGAGACAATTCATTGAATGGGACTGCCTCTCCAATGCACACATTTAAACATAGAGCAGTTAATATAAAGTACAACAGTCAAAGTGTCTACCACTTATGGTTGTTGAAAATGACCCTAAACACAAACTCGTGTTGACCTATGGACCAAAACTTCAAATCATGTCAATATGTGTGTGTACATCTCAGATCAATGTAAGTCACGGGTCCACAACTCAACTCAATCTAAGTCTATGCAGCCAAAACTCCTTTCAGTGTAAGGTTGTGGGTTCACAACTCCACTAAATGTAAACCTAGGGGACCACAACGCCCCTCAGTGTAAGTCCATTCAATGTGAGTCTGCGGCCACAACAACATTCACTGCAACTCAGTGTATGATTATTGAGCCACAATTCCAATGAGTGTAAGTCTATGGTAGCACATCTCCACTCAATGTAAGTCCATATGGCCATAACTCCATTCAGTGAAAGTATATAGGTTAGCATGTCAACTCAATAGAAGTCTGTGGGTCCACAACTCCAATCAGTGTAAGTCGGTGGCACTACAACTTCCCTCACTGTAAGTCCATGGAGCCACAACCCACTCAATGTAGATCTATAGGGCCACACATCCATTCACTGCAGGTCTATGGGTACACAGCTAAACTCAGTATAAGTTTATTGGTCCACAACTCCGCTCTATGATAGCCTATAGAGCAACAATTTCACTCAATGTAAGTCTGCGAGGCCATAACTCACTTAGGCGTGAGGCTGTGCAACCACAACGCCATTCATTGAACCTATGAGCCCACAACTGAACTTGGTGTATGTCTATGGAGACTCAACTCCACACAATGTAAGTGTAAGGGTCTACAAATCGACGCAATGTAAGTCTATGGAACCACAACTCCACTCAACGCAAGTGTTTGAGGCCAGCTTATGAACATTTTGGAAGTATTTTGTTTTCAATTAGGTGGAAAATAAACACTTAATTTACATAAAATGTATTCCTCATTTTAATTTCAGTAAATTAAATAGTAGTAGGTGAGGCATCATTTGATGAATAAAAGGTGTTTTTGGGTTCCAGTGTACTAAGGGCCAGATGTATCAAGCGATTTTGCATTGGCAAACGGTGCGAATCGCAAAATTCGGCCGTTTGCAAATGCAAAAATGCCTTTCAGAATGTATGAAAGGCATTCGCAGTGCAATTTTAAGGAATCGCTAAAATAGCAATTCCTTAAAATTGCGACCACATTTAGAGAATCGCAAATTGCGATTCTCTAAATAGGAAATCACAAACAAGGAATCCTTATTTGCGATTTCTTAAGCATATGTATCAAGGATTTCCTAAATGCGAATTGGGCATTTAGGAAATGCCATTACCACCAACAAAAGTTTGGTGGTAACCATGTGCAATTTTAAAAAATGCATTTTAAATGCATTTTTAAAATTGACATGTAGCGCACACATGCCCCTAAGGCATGTGTGTGCTTCACATGTCTGTAAAAATATTTTTGGGGTGCAGCAGAGGGGGCCTTAGGCCCCCAGCACCCTGGGATTTGCATTTCCTAAATTGCGAATTCCTAATTGGAATTTGCAATTTAGGAAATGCAAAACCATTCGCAGCAGGCCCATAGGTGCAAATGGATTCGGTAATAGCATTTGCGAATTTTAAGAAATCGCTATTACCGAATCGCAAAAATCATACATACCATTTTGCATTTCTTAAATAGCGATTTCTTAAAATTCGCTATTTAAGAAATGCAATTTGGTTTTTTGATACATCTGGCCCTAAGTTTTTACTGACCCATATCTTGAAATGAACCAGTGGATGTGAAACATTTTTTGTTCTTGGGATTTTACTGGTCCTACGAAGCTAGTTAAGGGCTACTGCAGAGGCTGGTGTTTTGGAACCATGTGATGCAGTTCCAAAAATCCCTTACTGGTGGGTTCACCGAAGGCCTAGGGGGAAGGTTTTAAAGTTTCACAATAAAATGAACCTGGAGGTAGCAAAGAAGATTTAGAAGTCTCTAGTTCTGAGTGTGGCGCAGTGATCATGCGACTTTCAACACTTCATCAGTTCTTCAGGACATCGTCGCAGCCCATCAGGAGGGTCTGAGCCCTGATGGCAGGGACTGGCAGGGCAGGGTCTGGCAGAGGGCAGAGGCACACCTCTAGGTATCCCTCTCCAATGAAACGGAGTAAGCTTACCAGGAAGCCATCAGTACTCTAGAACTGCGCATCAGTAGGTTGTAGATTGACCTTGGGGTTCTCCTTTGGTCTCAGGCGCCGCCTCACTGCTCACTTGTCACTCACTCAGGCTCAGGTCACAGTCTCTGGAGCACAGCAGACAAGTGCCCCAAGGTGTTTAGGCATGGCTTCAGAAGACAAACAGCAATGCCCCTCTGGGCAGAATGTTGTCCCGCAGGAGGGCAGTGGGTTCCATGAGATGAGTTCCATGGCCTGCTAAGTTTGAAGTAAACGACTATATATACAGTTCATGGGGATATGACTAGAGTCATCAAATGGGAAACTTTCTTCCACATCAGAGCCTATGGGAGTAAATGACTGCATCAAGGGCTTTGCTTGGGAGCCCCCGCCTTAGATCCTGTTTGAGAGGACTCTAGCGCTGGAAGTCGATCCCAGGTTCAGGCCAGACTGCTTCTGCAGGCAGAATGAGGGGGAGGGGAAATGCATCAAGACAGGGAAGTAAAAGAGGCCATGCTGGTGGTGTACTGAGGGTCTGGTCACCAGTGACCTTCCAGGGTGGAACACTAAGGGGCATATTTATACTCTGTTTGCGCAGAATGTGCGTCAAATATTTTGATGCACATTCGGCGCAAACCTTACACCATATTTATACTATGATGCCTGACCCCACGAATGTCAAAATTCCTCCGTGTGCGTCATTTTCTGGATGCGGGAAACCGCCTTGCGTTAATGACATGCAAGGTAGGCGTTCCCGTCCATAAAATGACTTTAGGCCTTTGCACCTTATTTATACTCCTGCGTCATTTTGACGCACAGGATGGGGTGGGCCTTAAAAAATGGCGCCCAGCCTGATGTGCGCCTTTTTTTAACGCCTGGGTAAGGGCAGGGTTTAAGGGACCTGTGGGCTCATTTCCATGGATTCTGACCATGGAAGCAGACAACAGGTGCCCTTACCTGCCCCCAGGGACACCCCCTGCCAGCCTCACCCATCCCTGGAGGACACCCATGAATGGGGGAATCCATCCCATACAGGTAAGTTGAGGTAAGTATTTTATTTAATTTGTTTAGTGGCATGGGGGGCCTAACTTGGGCCCCCCTACATGCCACTGTGCCCAATGGCCATGCCCAGGGGACATAAGTCCCCTGGGCATGGTCATTGGGCAGGGGGGCATGACTCCTGTCTTTGCTAAGACAGGAGTAATTTCAATGGGGGTTGTGCGTCAAAAATGGCGCAATTCCGGTTAGAGACATTATTTTTTACTCTAACCTGACTTGCACCATTTATTGACGCACAACCCACATTTTCCCCTACGCCGGCGCTGCCTGGTTAGAGTCATTTTTTTTACTCTGACCAGCCCGCAGCACCGGCTAACGTCAATCCATAAATAAGGTGCCCGCCTGGCGCGTTGGAATGGCGTTAGCCTACGCTGGTTTGCGTCAAAAAGTATAAATATGGGCTTAGGAATCTAACCATAGCAGAGGGGCACCTAGCCATGGTGGAGAAGAGGACTTTAGGCGCAGAGCTTGTTGGCAGCCATCCAGCTACACATCTTCTTGGTCTCTTTCTCCTTCCTTCTCTTTCTGTCTCCCCCTCCCTCTCTTCCCTCTCGCTCACTCTCTTTTATCTACATACAATACAGATCCTCCTTCTGCCACGTATTGGGGGATTCTCCCCACAAATAGGACACAAGCAGGAGTGGGATGTCACACTTTCTTGGAAGCTGACTTACTTTCCTTCTTAAGTAGTAGCCAGAAAAAACTCTGAATAACGTTTTATCGTGAAGCTTAGAGGTTTTCCACATAGATATCAGACATAGAGGGGCATCGCTCAGAGGTGTTCAACAATCACTGATGTGTTTTGTCCTGTTTGTACTTTTCTAGGAGATGTAGCTGACATGGTTTGAAAAAAAAAAAAAAAGCCTGAGGTGTGGTTTGCGAACCTTAGGGAACTGTCGAGTGAGTGTGACAGTGAAAATCAATAATAAAGAAATGCACTGAAATAGATGTCACAACGAGGTGTACCATACTACTCATCTACACACCACGCTGCCCCAGCTGCCGCCCTTTGTCGCTGATGAGACTCTGATGCTAGCATAGCCTTCTTAAATTACAAAAAAGAATGAGAGCCCAAAGCCTCCGACCCTCACATTATGCAGGCGCGAAGGAGGTGTGTGGACCCCTTGAGGCCCGAGGCCCATGTACAGAGCCCACCTACTTTAAGGCCTGAGGGCACAATGTCAAAACATTCCCACCTGCATAGTGCACCCCAGCGCTATGAGGCGACCTCTACACAACGTGGCGCTTTACAAACAGCCGTACACCAAATGTAGTGCATGTTGAAAGGGGGCTTGCGTTCAGTGTGAGAGTGGGTGAAGTAGGTGCCAGTTTTCATAAGCGTGGCATGCCGGGGGCCATGGGAGGGTAGGATTTGGGGGGGCCGTCTAGAGGAAGAGGAGTGGATCTCGCACATTGCTGCAAGATCGCAGTGGTACAGGGGCCTGGCCGTGGCAGGAAGGCGTCTTATGGAGACACACCCACAGGCTGACATATGTGGGCGCACTGATGGGACATATGTGCTCGGGCTCTTCATCTGCTGAGGTCACGCAGAAGGATAATATGGAAACAGCTGATCGCGCGTTCTTGTTGAAGGAGCACTACCTATGCAAGTAGTGTAAATGCAAGCTCCAGTTTATGTAAAGCGCCGTACTACAACCCAGGGTCCCGGTGCTTCCTGTGAGGTCACTAACTGGAATAATGAATGCTTAGCGGGCTTAGCGTTGGCAAGACCAGAGCTTTAAGTGGGATGAAGAAGGTGTTGGGGGGGAGGCAAAGAGAGGGGGTTTGGGGAGTTTATAGGCGGTCTCGAAATGGGCAAGGCCTATGTAATGAAGGATGTGGCGTAAACATGGAAACTACATTTCTGTGATTCCCCTAGTGTGGTACCCGACCGGCATTTTGATTCCCCTCTGAGCTTTCTGTTGTTGCATCCAGATACATAAGTATATACCACAACAGGTGAAATATATAAAATCAGCCAGGACTATTGGCTTGGTCAATGGTTGTTAGCTAAACGACTCACAACAAAGATACTGTTGTAAATAATTATCACTGATCATTTTTCAATTCTGAAATTGTCAGACTGTGGGTTAGGCATTACTGAGGCCTGGGGAAAGTCTTCGGAGTGTCTCAACCCTCCCGTTATTTTCACTCTGTTGTAAGTGTATCACCTTTCCCTGGCCACATCTCGCCCATCTGTATATCCTACACCTCATCTCTTTCCTCTTCAGCCAGGGCTTGAAATAGAAAAAGTAGAAGTGCAGATACTGCATACAAGAGTATCTACTTGCAACTGAGAAGTGCCAGCACTCCTCAATTAGAAATATTGAACCTCTGCTGAAAATAGCAGGTGTACTCCCTCTCCAAATAAAGAATTGCAGGTACTCAGTACCTGACAGTACTAGCCCATTGGAAGCTCTGTCTTCAGCGCCTTCTTTTGATGCACTTCTTCCTTGCATTTCTTTCACTTCACCACCCCACAAACATACAATGCACCACTCACATGTAAGCACGGCATTTTCTTTAACATTCACTTTGTCAATGTTTTGACAACTGTTCATATGCATGTGCACGGGTATACATGACCTTTGCTATATGCTCTCTGTAGAGAGGCCATGGATTGGATGGCCATGTATTCTGAACACCTTTTTGGCCCACTGACTCTCCATGTGAAACTCGCACTGCCTTCAGCCTCAATGCCATACACCACAATCATGGCCCGCATTAAACACCTAGGGGCGCCTCACTTGGAAGTATGCACTATAGAAGAGTAATATGCTACACGAAAAAATAAAGAAGCACAACATCTTTGAAGTATCTAACACTCATGTGGAATGCAAGGTTAAGTAAAATGTGACGTATAAACAGGAACTATACCGATGACATGGATTACTTTAAAATGTTTTGCATTGATTGTTCAACAAGTATCACTGTTTTGCCCAAAAGGGACCTGTTTGTTATGTTATGTTATTTTGATTTAATTTATAATGCACAGGATGGGTGTCTCGGCGCCATACAGCACATAACCAAATAGTCAGACTAGTTAGGCTAAAAAAGCAGTGTTTTAAGATATTTTCAGAATTTGAAGTGGTCAGTGTATTGGTGGATGTGCACACGGCAGTCCCTAAAGGGACGCGTTTCACTGTCTGTTTTTAAATACTACCTGTTCTTAGATCCAGCCCGCTCAAAGTCCTGGCTAAGGCATAATATTCAGAGCTTATATAAGCCCTGGTTCAAATATAAGGTGGCATGTCATAGCCAACACCTTCAGTCTGCCCTGCATTTTTCGGCAGGAATACTTTGTATTCTGGAGGTGAGCCTTCAACATCCCAGTGAGTAAATTGTTATTGACTGAACAGCTAAGACTGGCTAAGGTGTCATGGGGCTACATTAATTGCAGCCATATGTAACTGTTTAATAAGCAAAGACAGTCCCACAAGGGACTTGATTGCGATCCATAATGGTGGCTCCCTGCTCAAAGACTTGACATTTCTTGCTCTGACAAGCTCTGTCCTGCCCAAACTGCCCGGAGCCCTGGTAGGTGGCCAATTACAGCCACACAATCCTGCTTCTATGGGATCTGAGGAATGCTGAAAGTCTGACTGAGCTTTATGTAAAAACAACCACCAAAACTGATATTTTATCCGAAGCATTCCCTGTGCTGTAGATTGTATTGAGCCTGAGGTTATTGACCTTATATGACTAGCCTGTCATTACCCATAAAGAGAATCTTGGCGGATGCTGAAACCACTAGTCTCAGATTCAAGTGGCTAGTGAAAGTGTGGGACGTCAGCTGGGATTATGATCAAGCTGTAGGCTTTATATGGTGGAAAAATTCCATCAATCAAACATGGAACTTGCAAACACAGATATATCCCAGGAATATTTATTTAGTAAATTGGCCTAGAGGAGCACCCTCTACAATGAGTTCACATAGCAACTCACTAGAAGACTACAAACTGTCCTGAGCTCGACAGCCAGACTCATCCCTAATCTCTCACACAGACCTCACCTTACACCACACCTGAAGGAGCTCCACAGGCTCCCAATAAACAAACGTGCTCATTTCCAATTTCTTCCATACACATTCAAGACACTACAGAGCTTAGGCCCCAACTACCTGAACAGTCTCATCTCCTTACATTTACCACCCAGACACTTCTGCTTTGCAGGACTCCTACGCGCACACATTCCACACATACCCAGAATCAGGTTAGAAGAATGGGAGTTCACTTACATCACCCCTAAAGCATGGAACAGCCTCCACATCAGAGCCTTCTCCACTCTTCCAAAAGTCCACAAAAACCTGAAGGCCTGGCTTTTCAATTAAACAACCATAGGCAGGTCTAGGCATGCACACATGCTCAGCACCAGGATACCTTCGCAGGTGATAGTGTACTTTACAAATACACATAACAATAAACTTTCTCTTCTTAAGATTAGTGGCAGAAATATGTTCATTCAATTTTACCTTGCACTACTGTCTGACCTTCATGGTTTACTCACAGTAGAAATTATAGATTACCTAATACCCCTGATGAGGCTCCAAAGCATTTCCTAGTAGTCAGGTAAGACCTACACTATTAGTTATACTTGGATGGTAAAGTGTAGATTTATAGATGGTCTTACGCAGGATTCACAAGGGTGCTCGGGCAGCAGAAAAGTTTAAGACACAGAGCCACATTTGCTTATACATAGCATCTTGTTGTAAGAAGCAGGTGTATTTTTAATGGATGTTTGCTACAGAACATTTTCATAGAGTTGGCTCTGTGGGAAGAGTTTTGATGTCATGTTTAAAAATGTGCTTCACTATTTACCATAGACACATCAGACTTGTGTTTGCCCTTGTGCGTAGACTCTGACAAGGGCAAGAGACAGAGTCACAATGACATGCACTTACCTTCCTCAACTTAAAAGCTACTGATTATGTGCATTATTTGTAGAGGGTGTCTTCATGAAGTAGAATATCTTCGAAGAGATTTGATGTCATGATTGATGTTTTGTGGGGGGTACTTAAGTTATGTTGCATCCCACCAGGGAATGTGCTTAGCATGTAGAAAAAAGGTGTTAATTGCATTTAAATATAGCTGGTGTCTTTGTCTAAGAATCTAGGGCCAGCTGTACTAAAAACAAGCATTTGCAATGCAATGGCTGTCTCATTTGCGTGAGTTAGAGCTATTAGCGTTGGTAACTCCTAACCAGACTTTTCTTGTCACATAAACTGAAAATTGAAAGTAAAACAGTTTCACATCAGGGAATCGATTCACAGCACCACGGCCGCCATGAGCATCAGCGTGAAGAGACACACAAAAGGAAAAAGAAGTTCGCTCACAGTCAAACTTATTGGCAAAAGTGCAGTTAGCCATGTAACAGGGGCGATGGCAAAACCTTTCCAAGGAGAGACAAACATAAACCATTTACCAATGTCATCAAAGGATTTTTGAAGGGCAAGCCCACGAGCGAATGGTAGTGATGGACGTAAGGTGGGTGTTGTTAAAAGCCTAGATACCTACCAACACGTCAGAAATGCAACGCTTGCGCGCTTCTATGCTCAACCTAAAAAGTGGTTGTAAATTGCTGACTGACATTTTGGAAATCAATTCTTATTTGTGAACCAACCTATGACATACTATGTCAGTTCACAAAATCACCATTCAGAGAGAAAATAATTCAACTGATCTCACTACTATTGATGAAGTGGGTCGCAAATTGTGACTCATTCCAATCGAATCGCAGGGATTGTGGCCTATTGCGGGTCGCAGGCCACAATGCCTGTTATTAATTTTTAAATATTTTCTTTTCATTAAATGTAACCTGTCTTCCCTAAATGAAACAATCCTGCGTTGACAAAAAACTGCTTTTTTAAAGTTTGTTTAAGAGCTGGCAATGGTCCTCCTCACCACTGTACCTTCCCAAACACTTTTTTTTACATCCACAAAGGGCAAGAAGACCCAAATGGACGATTTTTCATTTGCAGATGGTTACCGCCTCCTTTGTGGAGTTGGTAACCTATCAATGATTTGTTTATGAAATTGCATTTGCAAACCATTGATTCATAGCACCGCCAATCACAATTTAGAAGGGGCACCCTAAACGCACCCTTTCCTTAATGTGACTTGTATGCATTTTTAAACCAATTTTACATTTCTGCAATCCCTTCCTGATATGCAAAATGTGTTTAGTGCATTTAAAAAAGCTGCACAGTAATGGCAAACTGTGTTTTTTAGTGTCTTGCAAGCTTTATGACTGCTAAATGGCTTTGTACATCTGACCCTAAATATGTTGTGCAGTTTGTAGAGTGGTTCTTCATAGAGCGGGCTCCATAAAAAGAAATGTGGTGTCATGCATGAGGGTTGGTAGCAGGCTCGGATTGACAAAACGGGCAATCGGTCTTGGGATGAAGGGCCTGTTGCCGAGGTCCAATGGTAGGCTGTTTTTTTGGTGGGCAAAGTAGTCCAATTAGCCAGGGCAGCCCACTCTCCACTGTAAGTGCACAACGTGAAAGGCTGTTTTCACAGCCTTTGTATACATATAGTGAGCCTGAACCACGTCAGGCCAAATAATTGCCAGAGGCAGAGTGACAATGGACTGTGCCTTCAGTCGTATTATGAGGTGTGCTTGCCCCCTGGCTCCCTCCAGGTGTGATAGGCTAATGGGTATCTATTAGCACTTGCTTTGCAGAGAATTGGAGTAGGTAGGAATACAGAGTTAGGGTGGAGGGGGCTGTGATGAGGGCCAATGAGGGAGCTCCTTAATCCCTTAATCTCCTTAACTAAAACAAACATTTATTTAGTCTAGTGCAATGTAACTATTGCTCGCGTAAATTGCTCCAGTGCCTTCGGGCCGGGTTTACCCTATAGAAAACAAGCATTTGCAATGCAACGGGTCTCGCATTCACTCGAGTTAGAAGTATTAGCGTTGTAAACTCCTAACCGGACTTTTCTTGCCACACAAATTGAAAGAAATAAAATGAGCGCGATCGCACTGCATGGAAAATAAAAAGATAAAGTAGTGCAGAAACCAGGCTGAAAACATCGAGCCTCATAAGTTTTCAATAGCTGGCCGGTGAGCTTGAGGAGGGGTAAACACGGGAAAAGCCATGACTTATGCATGCCTTTCACTAATAAAATCAAGCTAATTATAAAAGACAAGCCCATGAACCAATGAAAGTGACAGGCTTAACATGGGCGTGGTTACAAGCCCAAAGAGAGATTACAACAGGGACGGAGCGCTTGTGCGCTCGACCCTAAAAAAGGAAATAAATAACGATTCGGGAAAGTGGGGCACTTTTTTTTGGAGTGCCCGGGCCGAATTTTGATCCCAATGCAACCCTGATTGGTAGGGAACTAAAACTGGGCTGCTACACACTTGGGACTGCACTGAAGCATGGAGTGAAGAATAAAGAAGGGTCACATTTGCATGTAGTGACGTCATTGACTAACAGTCTGGGGCCTGATGTATCTAAGAGTTTTAACCATTCTGTGCCTCTGAGGAACGGCGCTGATATATAAGGACCCTCGTCCGTTGTGCGTGATTTGCAGAGAGGGGGTTTAGAGACTAGTTCACGTGGGAACTGTTGTGTAGGGTCTCACTGGGGTTAAACCCACCTGTGTCATGTGTATGTGAATAAAAAGTACGGTTTGTACCCACGTGCCTCTAGCGTCTCCATGTAAGTGTGCAATATTTTGAAAGGGCTGGTGTGATAGAAACATGAGTATTAATGTTTCCATGGTTTGGTTTTCGACCTCGGTACACTAAGTTCTTCTGCTGCTGGCGAGATGGGTCCGCCTGGAATTGTGTGGGATCTAGTGGGACTTCCTATCTGTGGTGGGCATTCGGTGGAGGAGCAGGTTACTTTTGCCTGGACTTCAGGAGTATGTAACAGGCGTTCCACACTGTCCACGGGTGCGGACTGTTCACACTCCCCACAACACACGCCACCTCCATACCCACGCTTTATCACACCACCCGCCACCTCACCCTTCTCACTTCCCACCATTGCAAGCTTATTCCCGCTCCTCAAACTGCCGCCCTTGCAGGGCTCGCGCTGCCCACCATTGCAAGCTTCCCTGGCTGCCACCGGCTTCCAGTGCAGCCTTCCTGCTGACAGGAGATCTTAAACTCCTGGCACGACCAGTCCTTGGCCCCTTTGCTGACAATGCAGACAGGGGTGACGATCTTGTTCCATTTGTTCCTCTGTAATAGCATTTGAAAGAACGCGCAGTGCCAGCCCGGCCGAGTCGGGCGTCCTTGGAACCGCTGTCATCTGGGCGCTGAGAAGAAGATACGGACTCGCATGCACCCCTGGCCACTGGTTCCAGGAAGGCGAGGCACGGTGCGGTTACACTGTGTAACAGGATGCGTGGCGCGAGTTTAATTCAGGGCTCTGTGGACAGGGGCGTGCTTGTTCCCAGCGCAGCCCCTGACCCTCCAGGTGATCTGCGCTGGACAGGACGCCTTCATGAAACCACTCAACTTCGCAGCGGTGTGAATTATAAACGCAGCAGTCGTTCAGTTCGTCGCTCCGTTTCTTTAACCCTTTGTGATTTCGGCTGTACATTACGAGCTCCCAGAACCTCGGGCAGTGTACCAGTCCCGGACCTCAGCTTGACGACGTCCAAAGCGCAGTATGCACCTTTTCTCTGATCTTCTTAAAGGAGATACTGACTATGTATCCTCGTGCCCCCCCCCCCTCTCCTGTGCCCCTTATCATCCCTGGAACGCTCCCAGCCCATGCTCCCCTGCCACCTCCCTATAGCTGGCATTACGTGATCCTGGGCAGCCTGTGGTCTCCCTCAAACTGAGCTCACGTCCAACAACTTGGGCATGCCCTCTACTTGTGCCTCCCTCCCCACAACCTAGGCGACCCCCTGCCAATGCCCGAGTCCACGGTTCGTGCCCGCTAGCTTACCTTTGCCCAGCATCCACCGGATGCCCCCCTGTGCTAGTCTCTCTTCCGTGCTACCCCCATTACGCCTTGTCTAGGGATGGGTTGTCACCCGCGTGCTGCCATCTACGTGCCCCGCTCCAAGCCTCCGCACCCCGCCTCTTCCTTGCTTTCCTTCTGCCTGTCTTTCCTGTCCCTCCCGTAGCGCCACTTTCCCCCACCCACCCACCGCATCAACCCTTTCTTTTCCCGCATCCTTCACGGTATTTTCCCCTCCGCCTTTTGTCCCCCCGTCTTTCCAGTTACCCACCGTCTTTCCCTTCTCCCTAGATCTCCTCCACTCCCTTTGTTCGCAGCGAATTCCTTCTCCTCTGCGACCCCTCAACCCCCTCCCCCCAGTGTGTAGCTCGTCGCCTGTTCACAGCCTCTTTCCCGCACTCTTCTCACGGCCCTCCCAACTCTCCCCGACAGTCCCTTTGTCTCCCCCGGCTTTGCTCCGCCCTCGGCATTTTCGATAATATCTAGAATCTGCACGGTAGATTTTTGTCACAGCGGAAAGGGTCACCGCCGAGGAGCAACACTTATCAAGGACTGATGTGATTGTCTTATTTCACTGGGCGACTAGTAGTGATTGCAAGTTTCAGTCACGCCTTAAGCGGAGTGTGCGCGGAGCCAGTTTGAGTTTCAGACTTTCATTAAAACCTTAAACGGCTGCGATAGTGAGTTTCAAAGGGACCTGTGATGGATGCTTCAGTGAAGCCCTTGATGGCTGCCCTGGTGTGTTTTAGTGAAGCCTTCTGTGGCTGTGAGGGTGTATTTTCAGAAGCCTTCAGCGTCTGAGATGATAAGTGTAGTAAAGCTTGTGTTGATCTATTGATGTGGTTTAGTGACGCCTTCGCTCGCAGTGATGGTGAGGTTTCAAACAGTCTTCAATAGCTGTCATGGTGAAGGGTGAGGTCTACTGATCAATTCGATGAGCGTAATGGTGGGTTATAGAGTGGCCTTAGATTCTTGTGATGGTGAGTTGTAGTGAACCCCTTGATGGTTGTCCTTCCTTGTTTCACTGAAGCCTTCAGTGGTTGTAGTGGTGAATTTTAATTAAGCCTTCAATGGCTGAGATGTTACATTTAGAGCTTTTGTTGGTCATAATGGTGAGTTGAAGTGTATGTAGCCTTTGGTGTGAAGGTGAGGTTTAGAATAGTCTATGATGATGGTCATGGTGACTGTACTGAACAATTTAATGGGTGTGATGGTGATTTGTAATGAGCCCTTAAATCCAGTGCTTAATGTGTGCTTGTTGTTTCCGGTTCTGAGCACCAAAAGACACATATGGGAAAAGACGGAGGAAGAGAAAAACGAAAAAGCATCATAAAGCTAGAAAGCAGAACGTTGCCAGAGTGAGCTGAAGGGGCAGGGAGTGGCTTTAAATGGATTGAAGAGGCCCCAGATGGCTTCAGGATTACGCTGCCTCAGTGTTCCGTGCTTGCACATTAAATGCAGCAGCCGCGAGTTTCAGAGGAGGGATTTGGGCACCGGCACGTTTTTATTTACAAATTAAGCACTGCTTAAATCGATCTCTTTGAGATAATAATTTGAGTGAAGCCACTCTCATAATATAGCGTGACTTCCATTTCCAAGGTAACTAATTTTAATTACTTCTGGGTTTGGATGTCTGGTGACCTGAGCTGGGGTAATCTTTTGTCCCAGAGAGCAGGTAAATTTGAAGGGGCAATAGACACAATTTTTAGGTCCTCAGAAAGACTCAGTAACAAACCTATCAGAGAATTAATCTCCCTTTATAAGAGCAAGTGCATGTGCTAAGGGACCTATGGAGCAGGTGTTTGGGGTTATTCCTCTTCGAGTAACCTCCCAATGATTCAAAACACATTTTTGTGTAGGCTGCTTGCAGTGCCTAGGAGTACTGCCACCATTATTACTCACCTGGAAGTTGGTCTGGCCTTCATTGAGGATATAGTCTAGGTCGCCCAGTTGTTATTATGGTTAAAGATTTGGTCCTCAACTCATACTTTTTTTTTCAATTGATTCTTACAGATTGACTCACAGAGGATCACTTAGCCTCAATTCCCTGACTTGCATATGTTAGAAAGACCTTTGCGGTCCTAGGGCTGTCCAGCTTTTTCCCGTGCACTAATGAAATTAACAGGAACATGAGAACTTTGGTGAAATCAACATTTCTTTTTGTTAGAATGCAATTGAGACTTGCAAAATGTCAGCCAGTGTCTTCAGTCGCCCACTATTTGAACCTGAAGCAGGTGGAGGGCACAGAACCATACCTTACCTGGCTCAAAAACCTCGAAAGTAGATTTCTATTGACCTGCTTTAGATTGGACACCTTGCACTACCTGGTTGTCCACCCCAAGCCAGGCTCCTGGTTTTCCACCTTACCACCTTGCCTCTGTAACGGTTCTTCCAAGCAAATCCTGGCCCATGTTATGTTCTTTTGTACTTTTTTACTCTAAACCAAGGGTGATTTTTTACGTCGTTTGTTGAGCACCTTTGACTCTAGATCTTTTATTGTTTGTTTACACCATCTCTAACAGTAGCGTATCATTTTTGTTGTGGTTCTGTTTTAGGTTATGTATGTCAAGCTTTTTAAATCAGAAAAGTGGTGTTCCCTATTCAAGATTGATGCCTAATCCATTTTCATTACCAATTTTACTGTTTTGTTGTTAATGGGCTCTCTGGCCCCGTCTTAGTATCTTTATATATTGCATGTCTGGGACAGACAATAACTACAGTGCTGCCGGATGCCCAGTGTATGAAATGCATGAATTGTTTTATTTTGTGTTTCAACAGCATGTTTTGCATCTTATTTATCATTTTATGTCCTAGTGCCGAATAAAAGAATGAATGAATGAATGAGTGAAGCTGCTAATGGTTGTGATGGTAAAGTGAAGATTTCAATGGTGGTGAATGCGCGCAATACAGAGTTTTAGTGAAACCTTTGTTGTTTGTGATTTTAACTTTCAGTGAAGCCTTTGATGGTTGTGATGGTGAGCTTCAGAGTAGCCTTTTATGATTGTGACTGCAAGCTTTACTAAAGCCTTTCATGGTTGTTATGGTAAGTGTACTGAATAATTCATTGACTTTGACGGTGAATTTTAATAAAGCCATCAGTCATTGAGATAGCAAGTGTAGTGAAGCTGGTAATGGGAGTGATTGTTGAATTGGATACTTTGATAGTTATTAAGGTGAGTTGTAGTGAAACCTCCAATGGGGTGAAGATGAATTTTAGTGAAGTCTTCAATAGTAAGATGGTATATTCAGTGTAGCCTTTGATAGTTGTGATGGTGAGTTTGAGTGAGGTCTTTGTCAGTTTTTATGAGGATATGTAGAGAAGCATTTGGGTACACTACCTGAATATCACATTTTAAAAATTGAGCTACAAAAATATTTTAGCCAGAGTAAGTATAGATTTGCTTTCTTTACCTCCAAATATACGTATCATGACCATATATGCCTTGAAGCTACACAGATGTGGGGGGAAACAAGTAAATCTAAGCATACCTATATAGTTTACCTTGACAATGTTTGGTCACGTGATATTCTGGCTACAATTCTTTTGTAACACAACATTTTTTTCCATAATATTCCTACATAAAACCAACATTTGATGGTTGTAAGGTTGTGTCTTTACGAAGCCTTTCAAGGTCATGATGGTGAGTTTTGAGAAAGCTGTTTTGGTTTCTTGATGAATTTCGGTGAAGCTTTTTATTGTTATCTTGGTGAGTTATCACAAAGCCTTCAATGGGTCTGCAAGTGAATTTTCATGAAGCCTTTCGTACTTTGTGATGGTGTGTTCAGCGATGCCCTTGATGATTGTGACTGTGAGTTTAATTGCACTCTCTGGTCATTGTGCTCTTTTCACAGCAAAATATTAATTGATTGTGATGTTAGTGACGTCACTAGTTGTGATCAGGGTCAGACTGGGAAAAAAAATGGGCCCGGGCATGGAAATGAAAGTGGCCCCATCAGCAAATCGGATCACTAATTAAATGGCCCACATTTACCAATCAAGCCAGCTTTAAACACATGCTGTTTGGGGACTTTGAAGGGTATTGGAGATTGCATTCATTTGTGTTTGCTGTAGGGAATGTTTGTGGTAATATCAGGGAAAGCAGCTGTAAAAACTGGCCCACCTCACCATAAAACAGTCAAATAAACTGCTAAAATCGTCCCACACACTGATTTGTCAGACCAGCCTACCGGGTACTGCCCAATTGCCATATATGCCAGTCTAACTCTGTTTGTAATGGGGAAACTCAGTGAACCATTGATGATTGGGATATTGGCCCCTTCAGTACATGTGATGATGAATTCAGTTAAATATTCAATGGTTGTTATTTTCGATGGTTGTGATCTTCAGGTTCTGTGACATCTTCAGTGGTTGTGGTGCTGAGTTTAAGTTAAGCCTCTGTTGGTTGTCGCATTAGTTTCAGTAAAGTTTCCAAAGGTTCTGATCTTCAGCACTTTGTGCATTCATGATCCAGAATTTCGGTGAAACGTTTAACTGGTTGTGACATTGTGGTTGAATGATGCTGCCTGTTCTCTGGCTACCATGAAGCAGGCAATTGTTATACTGCTGATTTTTGTTGAAGACTTCGATGTTGATTTTTCTTGAAACCTTTAATGCTTTTGATTTTGTTTTTTTGATGCATTTGATGGTGAGTTACAGTAAACCCTTTGATGCTAAAGTCTTGATGTTGACTTTTGATGAAACCTTAGAATTTTTTTATCTTAATTTTTTGCTGCCCCAATCGTTCTGGTCTTGAGTTTTAGAAATGGCTTGCATGGATTAAATTTAGTAAGGGCTAACAAAGTGTTTTATGGTAGTGATCTTGAATTTTAGTGAACCCTTGTATGATTATGAAGTTGAGGCTTTGTGACACTTTGTATGGTAACGATTTTGAGTTTTGTCAAAGCTTTGTATGGGTGTGGTCTTCAAGTTGTGATTATGATTTTTACCTAAGCCTTGTATGAGTAGATCTTCAGATTTAGTGAATCATTGTGATCTTGATTTTTAGCTCTGCCTTGTATGGTTGTGATCTCGAGTTTCAGTGAAGCCTTCTACGGCCATGATCTTGGATTTTCCCGAAGTCTTGTGTAAACTGTCACTGTATATACTTCCAAATTAATCACATATTCTCAAGAATGTACTAAGAACATACTTCAATGTGTCAGGTTCAGCAGGGGAGTCTAATTTTTCCGCCCAACTGTCTGCTATGAGCTTTCTATGCAGTCCTCTCCTCTGTTCCAGAGAGCTACTCCTTTCAACATACACCACTGTTCTTTCTCCCACTTTCAGTGAGGCGCACCCTTTGGGATCTCCAGTGCATGACAATAATTCATTTAGCTAATACTAACTCCATTAAAAAAAAACTGAAGCCCACCCTCATCTTTTTCAGTCTAGGGTTAAGTCCAGACATAATTCCAACTGGGTCAGTGTTCAGTGCTGAGTTCTAGGTAAGTCTTTATTGGTAAGCTCCAGTACAGAGTTTGATACTGAGTTTCAAAAAAACCTTAGATTTCGAGTTTTAGGGATAACATTGGTGTTGTGTTTTAATGAACCGTTTAATGCTGTGTTTTATGAAGCCTTCCATGTTGAGGATTTTATGATGCCTTCAATTTTAACCCAAACTAAATCTTTCAAAAACTAGTTTCAGATTCTGTTAAAGACAAGTGATTCTTGAAAGGGACACAATAGCGCCTGTAATCATGCCTGCATTCTCATGTTTTTTTTAGGGTACTCACTTTCGGTTTGGTTTATCTACAGATCAATAAAATATATATATAAAAAATAGTTTTAGGGAATCATGCAGTGTTCAGTTTTGCAGTGATGCCTTCCATAATGTGTATTAGAAAGCCTTGAATGACGTGCTTTGGTGAAGCTTTCAGTACTGAGTTGTGTAAAGTCTTCAATGGTGAAAGTGTTATAAGCATTTCATGTTCAGTTTCAATAACACCCCCAAAATTGAGTTTCGCCGAAGACTTCAGTGTTAAGTTCCAAAAACTGTTCAATGTTGCAGCCCAGTAAAGACCCTAACGTTGACTTTTGAAGAAGCCCTCAATTTCGAGATTTGGTGAAGCCTTCAATAATGAGTTTTGGCAAAGTCTTCAATGTTCTGTGTCTGTGAAGAATCCAAAGAACACTTTCATTGAAGAGTCTGGCATTGAGCTTCTGTGAATCCTTCCATGTCTAGTGTGCCTTGACTAATAACTTTTATTAATTGTTTTAGTGAAGCCCTCAATGTTCAATTTCATTCAGTTCTTCAATTGTCTGTGCCCATGAAGCATTGAAGGACACGTTTTACTGAAGGCTTTGGTATTGAGTTTTTGTGACTTCTTCAATGTCAAGTGTTAAAAATGGATTTGAATAATTTTTTATGGAAGCCTTTAAAGTTCAGTTGCAGTTAAATCTTCACTTTTAAGTATCTGTAAATCCTTCAATGATAAGTTTCAGTGAAGCCTTCAATGTTATGCTTCACTGAGGGTTTGGGTATTGTGCTTGAGGCAGCCTTTATCTTTGAGTTTTAATGAAGACTTCATTGTTAAGCTTAAGTAATGACATTGTTAATAAGGTCTACAGAATTCTTCCTTGATTAGTTTTAGTGAAGCCTTCGATTATGTTGTTTTACAGATTCCTTCTTAGTCGAGTTCTGCCACCCCCCAAAACTTAACTTGGTGAAGCCTTCAAAAGAGAGTTCAGGAAAATCCTTGATATGGCATTCAAGTGAAAACTTAAATGTTATGTGTCAGTACAGCCTTCATCAATAACCTTCACAAAACCCTTCAATGTTGAATTTCATGGTAGTTTTTGATGCTGACTTTACGTAGAGTCTTTGATGGCTGTGATTTGTCAATGAGGTTTTGTGAGATATTTGATTATGTTCACTGGAGAATACTTATAGATAAAATAGGAAATCTTGACATTGTATTAATTCAAAAGCAGAGGCACACAGCATACACATTCTCGAAATCACAGAACTATGATCATTACATATTTGATTTTTATATGGAAAGCTTTTTATTCCTGTAGACAATATCTACATAATTCAGAAATGAATTTCATTTGTTTTTCTTTTTATCAATTTATTTCATGTTCTTCACAATGTATTTACTCAAGCAGCAATTTATTATCTTCTCACCACAGCTGACACACGTTTCGCAATCCACCTCATTTTCTCCAGTCTTGGAAAGTGGACAGTGTCACCTACTGAGGTAAACTCTTAGGGGCAGATTTAAGAAACGTGGCACTGCACTGAGTGCAGCACCACTTTCCTTGCACCCCTTAGCTCCTCCCTACCATCACCATGTGTGTGCCGATTGTACGACGAAACAACGAATTAAAAAACAACTACTGACTTAACAACGAGGTCAGAACACCGACCTTGTTGCTACTACTAATGATTTTACCACGAATGCCTTAACAATGATATTTCGTTGTAAAGGCATTCCTGATAAAATCATTAGCAATAGGCACCATTCACCCTACATCCCTTACCCCACCCCCCCAACCCCACCCCAAAACCTAAAACCCCCTGACCCCCACCAAATCCCCAAAACCAAAAACGCCCCACCCCCCCAACCCCACCCTAAAACCTAAAACCCCCTGACCCCCCACCCACTCCCCAAAACCAAAAACGCCCCACCCTCCCAACCCCACCCTAAAACCTAAAACCCCCTGACCCCCCACCCACTCCCCAAAACCAAAAACGCCCCACCCTCCCAACCCCACCCTAAAACCTAAAACCCCCTGACCCCCCACCCACTCCCCAAAACCAAAAACGCCCCACCCCCCCAACCCCATCCCAAAACCTAAAACTCCCTGACCCCCCACCCCCTCCCCAAAACCTAAACCCACCACTTACCTTCGCCAACTCCCTTCTTTGTACCTTAACCACGCATGTTCGTTGTTCAGAACATTCGTAGTTAAGGCACAAAAAACCGGAGTCGTGGTTAAAAAAAGCGTTGTTGCGCTTTCGTTAACCACGACTTTCGGCAAAAAAAAGTAGTAAAAAAGGATGTTTCCCGTGTGTGCCATATTAAAAATACAGTGCAGCATGGTGCAGGGTAGGGGCAATAGCGTCATCATTTGTGATGCTATTGATGTACTCTTCGGGGGGTTTAACGGCAGCATTTTGGCAGCACGCATTGCTCCGCTTTGTAAATCTGACTCTGGGATTTTGGCCTCGTTAGGCCATATTAGCATAAAAATATAAAGCTAATGTTGTGCATGGAAGCGCTAGGCCCTCTTAAATCTGGGCCGTAGTCTTCTTTAAGTCAGTTTACAATGTCCTGGAAAAACAACTGCATAGCATTCTCACCCTTAGTTGCAATATCATGTAGCGTACATGTACTTGTAATGCGTTCAAATAATTTGATCAAAGCAGATCTACTTAGTTGGGCCCACCATTTTTCTGATTAATGACCCTTGATAAGATCTTCTCTAATATCCAGCTTTGCTGCTCTCAGTTTGGTCTGTTATCCATCTTTGGTACATTCAGAGACTGATTACGACCTTGGCGGAGGGGATTTCTCTGTCCCAAATGTGACGGATATCCTGCCCGCCCTATTACAAGTTCCATTATATTGAAATGTTCTGAGCACATTTTCAGAGAAACTCAGACTTAGTGGGTTCTCTTCCACAGTAGCTGAAAGATTTACTGTTTAAATCAAGTGGTGGCTTCCCCCGGAGCGTCCCCCAGGAGCGTCGTCCCCCCTGCCAGCAGCAGCAGCTGCAAACCCTTTACAAGAAAACGATAATAAACCATCACATCACTCCCCCTCAGTGCTCATGTATGTTTGGCCAGCCATCTCAGGCAGGCCAAACACACATGCACACTGGGCTCTCACCATCCCCGCAACACTGGCATTGCATTGCTGCGTGGAAGACAGCAGGCAGAGACTTTCACTCTGCCTTGGAGGGCTCTGGTTGGGCGCTCCGACCAATCCTAATGCTGCCAGCAGCATGAAAGCAGCATTAGGATTGGATGCAGGGCAGGCTGGGAGCCTGTTCCTGCAGTTGAGGATGGAGGAGTGGATCAGCACAGTTTGGCGCAGCAATAAAGGTAAGTTTTTGTTTTTAATTATTATATTTTCTTTTTTTCCCTGCCACAGGTTGCATTGTCCCCACCCCTTTTCCCTCCTGCGAGCCACCACTGTTTAAATCCATTCTCATTTCTGAGACTTGTCTTGCAAACCCTTGTTTTTCTCACACTACTTACTCTTCTTGTTTTCCAAACTAAGCAATTGCTCTTCTGCAGCTCATTTTTAAGTATTGTTTAAGTATACAATTTGGTTTTCCCATATTCTTCACATTGTTCCCAAAATTTCAAGAAATTGTTATCTTTTTTGCATTTTGATTCACATTTTGTTTTCGCATTTGTATTCAGGTGCATTCATTCTTTTGCTGCTGGTTTTCTTTATACTTTAGGTGACTCACCCCTTTTACTCCATCAAGGCTTCTTTGCTCCAATATTCTGTTTTCTGATCACACCCCATTTTCCTTGTGCTCCATCCATCTCTGTCTATTTCCTCACCTTTCTTGCACTCTCAAATTCTCCCATCTTTCTTTTTAGTTATGATTAAGAAGCATTGAAAGTCATTAACCTGACCTTTTCAGTTGGTCCTAGACGTGTATCTTTGGTCGGAGTCAATCATTTGTTTTTTACTTTTTTCCAAACGCTGATGAATATTTGCAGCCCTGTCTACACATCATCACTCAAAGTCCCTCTTTAGTTGATGTAAAGGGTACACTTTACCATACTTTTAGGAAGGTGAGCTTCGTACTTCTTCTGTTTCCAGGTTTTAGCATAATAATGTATTTTTAGGGTCGAGCGTACAATCGCTCTGGCCAGAGTTAATCCCTCTGTGGGCTTTTAACCACGCCCACTACTACTATTCATTCTTTGTTTTGCTTGTCTTAAATGCTTCATTTTTATTATTGTATATTGTGAAATGTCCCTTCTTTGTGTGCTGTGTTCCCTCCCTGGTGATTTCACTGAGTGAACATTTTGGTTTGGCCATCACACTACGTCATACTTTCTCCTGTTACAGCGTGTGATGGCTCCTCCTCCGGTTTCAGTTTGCCTTTCATCCCAGCTGAATCCTTTCTAGACATTCACACAGGAAGCCAATAACTCTTGTATTCACACTCATGGCAGCCGTGGCGCTTTAGAATTGACTTGCTTTTGTGAGCTGTTTTCCTTTTCATTTAAAATGTATGTGACAAATTTGTTTTTAAACGTACCTGGACTTACCTGGGATGGTCCCCCCATCGTTAGGTGTCTCCCAGGCGTGGGTGTGGGTGGGTAGTGGTGTCTCTGGGGGCAGGGAAGAGTACCTGTGGGCTGTTTCTATGGTCTCTTACCATGGAAATGATCCCACAGGTCCCCTAACGCCTGCCCTGACGCAGGTGTTAAATAATGGCGCTAAGCAGGCTCAGCGCCATTATTTAAGGCCCTCCTCCTCCTGTGCTTGATTTTTGCATGGGAGGATAAATAAGGCGCTAGGGACTTTGAGTAATTTTTTGCACGGGATCGCCTACCGTGCATCTCATTGATTGACGAAAGGTAGGTTTTCACAGTAAAAAAATTACGCTAACTCTATAACTTTGGCACTAGACGGGTCTAGCGCCAAAGTATAAATATGGAGTTAGGTTTGCGTCAAATTAGCCTGAAAAAAATGACGCTAACTTGACGCAAACAGAGTATAAATATGGGCCCAAATACTAAGGCTGTGTACTCCATATGACTCCATCAGAAGTCTCTGGCTACTGCCGCCCTTTATCTCACTCTTGCATATTCTGCTTTATCACAGCTTTCTCCCTCTGTTGCTGTTTCCCACTTTTTTCTTCCTTCTCATTTCTCGCTTTTTTGCACTTCTTTCTTTTCCTTGGGATCAAAGTCTGATGGTAAAAATAAGTCCCTATGGGTGGCAGGAGAGGGACCCAAGTTCTTTGGCGTGTACTTGTCTCCATACATGGCATGTTCATGAGTGAGAAATTTTGACCCAGTGGTTGCGCGGGAGCAAGATGAGGTTAAAACGTGAATGCCCCTAACATATCGAACGGCCATTTTCAAGATGGTATCCCTTCCCAGACTACTGTACCTGATAGAAAATTACCCCTGAGCCGTTCCTTGAGGTTTATTCTGACAGATCAATTCCATCCTTTCAGAGTTCCTCTTTAATGGGGAACCCCTTGCATAGCACTTTCCACATGCTTCTAATCCACCTATAGTGGAGGCATTGCCTCGGCTGATGTGCACTCCTAGTATGCAGTTTCACAACTTCTGATAATCAATGAGTGGTGGTACGACCACCATGGGACCCAGCATACACTGATACACTCTCACAGTTCAATCAATTGGAGGGCAAGCTACTGTTAGGAGTCTTAGGGGACAAATATCTCCAAAATATATCACTCCTTGGTCATCAATAACACACACACACACACACATTCACAGCACTCCGGCCATCTTGGGAGGTGGACTTAGATACCCTAGATGACAATGACTGGTCGAAGGCTATGCGGGCACCTGAGAGGTGGCCGTTTTGGCATGCCGCCACCTTATCTAACTCAGTACCTTCACAGGGACTAGTACACAGGAGTACCTATGGCACAGCGGGGTGGTGGGCTCCCCTTTATGTTTCCAGTGTCAAATGGCCGTGGGGACATTTATACACATGGTACTCAGCTGCCACGCCCTGGATCATTACTGGTGTGGTGTCACTAGTTGCCTAGGGGAGGTGCTCTTATGGACCATTCCTTTAGACTCCAGACTAAATCTACTACACATCACTGATAGACTTAATGGAAATAGACACAAAGGGCACTCCTCTTCCTGGGCCTCAGTTTTAATAAGAGGGACGTATCACAGGCTTGGAAATCAGATAGCGTACCCTCTATAAATGAATGGAAGCGGGGTCTGAACCATTGCATGCGGCTCGAAATTGGGGTGTTCCAGGCAAGGGTTGCCCACACAAACACCCCAAAATCTGTCAGAGGTCAGACGACGAAAAGGGCATAGTGCTGGAACCTGTTTATAATCCTCAATCCTGTTTGGAAGAAGAGATCAGAAATTACAGTGCCTCATGATATGACCAGGGCAATCTACTGTAGAGGGTGAGTGGTTATTCATGCCTGATTTATGTTAATGGTTTGGGTTCCTTACTGCAAAATGCCTTCTGTATCCTGTTGGCCTGCTGGCTGGCTTATTTGGAAAATATAATCAAATCTGTTATTAAAAAATGAGTGCCGGACCCCAAAATGAGTGTAGGTGCCCACCACCAGCAACCCCCGGCCAAAAGAAGTACTGCCTTAGTGACTCTCATTTGGGGTTGGCCCGCTGCAGTGCTTTGACCTGATGTCCTCCGTGCTTAAGCCAACCTTCCCAGTACTCGATGCTCAGCAAAGAACATCAGACCAATCTGAGTGTTTTACTGTGTCCCTGGCAGAGAGATGTGATTTTTATGTTTACTGCTTGTGTTTGCCTATGCCACTCTTGGGTGTTGTCTTTTGTGCATGCTCGTCAGTATGTGTGCCTGGGATTGGTTGGGGTTGAGGAGACTGGGACTGGGAAGTGGTAGTTGGAGGGGGATGGTAGAAACAGGGACAATGGCTGCCATCAGAGGAGGCTAGAGCAGAATTGATCTCTGTGGGTGGTGTGTGTTGATGAGTGTGTTGCGTAATGTGGTGGGGTGTGTGATGTGGGGTGTGTGAGGGATGTTTGGGTGTAAGTGGTGTGTGTGTCTAGTTGTCGCAATGGGCTTGGTGTCTGTCTCGTGGCAATGATTTGTATTCGTAAAGGGTTGTGGGTAATGTAGGTGTGTGTTTTATAGTGGTGTGGTGTGTGTATGAATGTCAGGTGTGTGCCTTTAGTATTGGCCAATGTGGGGGTGTTTTGTATGTGTGTGTACATTCTGAGCACGTCGGTATGTACCGCCAATGGTTTATCACCATTGAATTTCTGCTGTGGTGATTCGTGGGTCATAATGTGATGGGCGTTGTTCTGTTGCCGTAATGGTATGGGTGTTCGTACCACCACTTTATTACTGACCATTGGGCTGGCGTATTTGTGCATGTGGCTGTATTCTGTCGGATTGGTGTGTGTGTGTCATAATATGGCAAATGGATATTCGCCACCGCAGTGGTATGTTGGCGACCGTCACCACAGCGGTAAGCGGGATTTACCACCAATGTTATAATGAGGGCCATAGTCACTGATTTAGATCTTGGCGGATTGAATACTCTGTTACAAACGTGACAGGTATCCTGTCCGCTGTATTACAATCCCTAAAGGATATACTGGGATCGTAATACAGCGGATGGAATATCCTCACATTTGTGACAGAGTATTTTCCTCCACCAAGATCTAAATCAGGCCCTTAATTTTTTGTAAAAAGGAAGGATGAGGAGCTTTTAGGCTGTCCAAAGTCAAATCAATATCCAGACAGCAGACCATACACTGAGTGCAGGCACACTTCTACAGGAACCTTCTTTGTAAACATATAAACGAATTGAGGACCAAAATACCTGTCCATCTATGTAATTGTTATTTACACAACGTCACAGAGTCCCCTGTATAAACGCAAGGTCAGCCTCATGTGTCTTATCACGAGAGTTTTATTAGTAGCAGCTTATGTAATAATTTGTACATTCGTATATAGACGTTTATCTCATAGGAATTATAGCCAATGTGTGTTTTAAAGTCTGCATGTGGATAAATGCAATTTTGTTCCGCTTTCTCTGAGCCCTATATATTGAATCTGTGTTAAGACCCGAAGGGAGTACATTTCCAGGGAGACGCACCTGGCCTGTGTATAGTGGACTCAGAAGTCACAAGCAGAAGAGATTTGCTGGGAGGTTACGGTCTTATGTGTCTGGCCTGCTTCACTGCCTTCTGTGGTCCCCATTTCGGTGAAGATGCAACTGATATCTGTGTTGCAGCCCCGTCAATCACAGGCAGTAAAAGATTGTGAGGACCCTTATGGCCTGATGTGTTTGGCCTACTTCAGTTTCTACTGTGGTTCATTGTGGAAATGCATTGATGTAAGTTGAGGTACCACCCACCAATCAGAGGCTCTTGTATCCCCTAAAAATGAAGTCCATCCCTGGTATACCTAGTTATGTCCGTATTTCCTGCATCAAACACAGAGACTGTCTGTGTCTGTGCGTTTCAATGGACGCAAAATTGATGGCTGTAGAGAGCATGGAAAGAAGTTCGAGCAATGTTATTATATGTGTGCTGCCTATGTCTAGCCTTTATGTGTCATTGAGGCCTTTCAAAAGACCCACTAGTAGGGAGTGCAGGATGCAGAGTCAAGCAGACTTGAGGGCAGATTGATGTAGGGAGAATGCTGTCCAGCCCTGTTGGCAGCTGTCCTACTTCACCGTAAGTCTGTTTTAGAGAGGAAGAACAAATGTAACTTTATATTGAGTCGCTTGAGTTAGTGTGATCATTTATGAAGTGAGCACTTTATAAAAATATTGTTCTAATTTTTCCATTTTCCTTTTGATGGTGCCAACCTTGTGAAGACCGTGGTGCTTGGAGCCCTGCAAGGTCTTCCATAGTTAGGGAGAAGGTTCGACTGAAGCCGGGAGTCTTATTGTGACCATTTAAACTCTCAACCACAAACTACAGGGGTGAGTAGGGTACTAAATCGTATCTATGATCTGATCTTGGGTGTGCCTACCACCTGACCAATGCAAAAACTTGGACTTTCAAAGTAAGTCAAAATTCGAGTCAATCTGAGTGAAAACCTTGAAGCCATCAGCCCCACGGAGTCAACGCTCTGGAACTATCTGTTAGGCTTGATTCAAAGCTCTGGACCTGTCATCTACCCTGTCTGAACAACATTCCTGGACCTGCCCAATTGGCATGCGCTAAAGCCACAGAGCTGTATTCTTGATATGAGCAAAAGCTCTGAGTCAAAGCCCCGAAGCAACAAGCTTCAACACGTGCCTTGAAGCTGTTCTCCTGACCCATAGCAAAACTCATCACCCTGAAGGGCAATGAGGACTGCAAACATCACCCCTGCTGGGACAGATCATACACATGATAGCAAAACATCAAACCAATAACCGTGCATCAAAACAAAGTGAAAAATGGAAATAAACCCAAATCAAAAAGCAATTTTAAAACTAATAATAAAGGGAAACCAGGGCACAGGAATAGAATTCAGGAAGAAAGCACATTTATTATAAATAAATGCTTGAGATAATAGAGGCAAACGAAAATCCAAAGAAGATGAAAGCGAGAGCTAGATGTGCGCTTTGAATTTCCTAAAAATAAGAGATCAGGAGAAAGCTGAACGTTAATAGGATGGAAATTCCAGAGGCGCGGGGGAACTGCCGAAAAGGTCTGATTCGAAAACTTATCACGTTTGAAACTCAATAATTTCAGCATCTAGATATCAGAGCGGAAAGTAGTCTGAGAGTCTGAAGAAATTCACTTCTTCTTTGCCAATTATTCAGGCTGTTTCAGTAAAAGTGCCTTGAAGCTGATGCAGTACAGCTTGAAGTGAAGCTAACATTGAAGTAGGAGCCAGTGATCAAATAAAATGAATGTCATGTGAACTTATTTTCATGAACTGGGTATCACCCGTGTATCAGAGTGAATAATAAGCATGGAAAGCGTTACAGGGGGAAAACTGAAAATGCATTGTACCCCATGAGGTAAGACCCACATGTGCCATAGATAAAAAGGTAGCAGTTGCAAGGAGAAGAAAATCTGAGTTAGATGGCTATACTTACACTTTTACTGAGAATACATCTAGTCCTTGTTGGCATGCAGGTTGTCCCTCAATCGATGGATATCAGTCCGGGATAACACATGAAACTGAGATATGCATCGGTTGGATACTGATGAATTAAGAGATCTGAAGCCTCCACCAGAAGTCCTGATAGATGACATTCGACTATATTCTGAAACTTCCACATTTGAGAACATATCAATAGTGAGAAAGTACCTCAAATGACTAAAAACTTGGATGAGACAAAAAAGGTCCCCCTTCTCATTCTTCTGAAGACCGAATTCTTACTGTTATCCGACTCTCACCAGGACAAAATCTACACACCCCTAAACACGCTAAACCTAGATGGCTTTGGTCCCACACCTTCCCTCTCTGCTGAATCTTTAGGATTCACCCTGGACTCAAATCTCTCTCACCCAATGTATAAATGACCAAACCAGCTAGTCTCCACATCCACACTCTCAAGAAATATGCCAGCTGATCTCACCCGAATAACATAAATCAGCAGTACATGCACTCGTCTTTTCTAGAGAGAGACAGGGGCGGAGACGTCTGGCAGGGGAGTAAAAGGTGATGCAGTGGTTGAGGTAGCTGGGTCCAAAATTATGGAGTCAGCAACCAGGTAGGCTGACATCACAGAGAAATGTGACCACATCTCCACCATACTTTGAGATCTGCACTGACTCTATATTGCTTCAAGAATACAATTCAGAATCTGTTGTCTAATCCACAAGGCCATCCATAATGGCAGCCCTCCTTGCGTTGCCAAACTACTCAACATCTCTGGAAGGTCAAGAGAGCTAAGAAGCAGAAACTCATTGCTAATGGAAGATCCTGAATTTAGAAATCCCTGCTGCTAAACAACAATAATTTACCAGCGCAGCCTCTTACACTGGAACTCTCACCCATTGACTAAAAAACTGAGGCTTCACTTGCTGCATTAAGATGATACATCAAAGCACATTTATTCAGACAATTTCTAAACTAACGCCTCTGGATGCAATTCAGCTCATGTTGAGTGCATCTGTTTGTCCTTCCTTGTATATATATATCCTCCCTGCTGGTTCACTATAACCTTACAGTTATTTATCTGTTTTCTCTGTAAAGTGCCTTAACACCTAGGGGGCTGAGGTGCACTATATATAAAAGTTGAAAATGAATAGAAATAAAATGTAGGAGACAAGGTTGACTCATGCGCGACTCCACCTAGTGCCCATTTAAAGGAGTCACACTTAAGGGTTTTGAAATTGGTTATCTTGGTTTGACTGGGAAGAAAGGAGCAGTACTAGTCTGTGGCCAAGCCACCCAACCAATACCGTGTCTGTAGGATGGTCTCATGTGCACACTACTAATATGCATCATGATCTATTAAGTCAAATGCCCTCAAGAAAACAAGAACAAGCAAACAAGCATCACGGTAACCCAGTGTGCCCATGGTGTTATTCAACACCTAGGTGGAGGATGTCTGAGCGCTAGAAAGTGGATCCAATCGGGCTGATAAACTCTGACTACTTGACTTGCAGTTCTGCACACTGTCAAAGAGGTTACAAGAAATGGAAGACCTATGAAGGCCAGAAGCTGCCCATACATGCCATCCAAGGTGGGTCTTTTGGATGAGTGAATACCTCGGCCGTTGATAGGAGCAGTGAAAACCACTGTAACTGCATTCGAGAATTGTGGGGGGCTTGTAAGACTGTGCTGGACACCAACAAATCAACCAGGGACTCATGGGAAACAGAATTCCGTCCAAATTACAGAGAGAGGTGTAGTCATCAGAAGAAAAACAGAGAAGCAAATATTTGAACAGTGTTCGACAACAGTAAAAAGTGACTTTGGATGATTTGTAGCAACAGCGACCAGTTGTAAATGAAAAACAAAAGGCGTATAGCTGCCATGAAGGGTTTATGGGCTTGAACGAGGAAACCCTCGTTAGGGACTGGGTGTCATGATCTCATCTTCATGGTGGGGCTGAAGGAGTCCTCCCCAAACGCGGACGATGTACTTCTTTGAGAGAAAGGGTGCTGAAATCCACGTTCTCGAGCTGCGAAATATAAACAATGCTCACAGTCCCCGGGCACTCCAATGCTGGAATTATATGACACCCCAGAACCCCTCATTTCAGCTCCTATGCTCCCAGCCCATGTCTCCTTTGATGGAGCCTGACTTTACACAGCTGCCAAATTACCAATTATCTGTGATGGAGGAGCTGGGAGATGTCACTCCCCTCCTCTGCGCGTGTGGGTGGAGTGGAGGACACGCTGGGAATAAATTCTGCCTCCTGGTTCCAATTGAGTCTGTATCTCGCTGGAGACGAGGGGGGAGGAAGATCTGGGTGATTCGGGGTGGTGGCGAGTTAGAGGCAAAAAAGGGTGGGCTGACAATAAAGGTTGTTGATTGAAATAGGGGAAACAGAAAGGTGATGAGCCTGAAAGGGAGAAAGTGAATGAGAGATGCAGATAGAACGGGAGTAGGGTGACCCATGAACGTCAATCCACCTAGAGGCCAGGAGTAGCAGAAGTGACATCACATGCCATTTGACCTTTACGTTCACTCACACACACATGCTTACACGCAGTCACACAAACATGCACTCTTTTTCACATAAACACAAACCCACCTGTATGCATGCACACAACATACGTTTAAAAGCATTTTTTACTTACATTAGCTGGCAGGGAGGGTCATATTCCAGCTAATTTACTTAATTTTGTATTACACATTATTCACTATTAGTGTAATAAAAATGATTACTTAACAGGAAAATGGAGGACTAAACAACGTCAATAAGAGCAAGCTGCCTTAGGGTGACCACCTGGCATTGATGCAAATTCTGGACAGGACTGCAAACAATTCAGGACAAAGGGTTAAAATTCAGGACAAAAATTCAGGACAAAGGGTCAAAATTCAGGACAAACGTCAGTTTTACGCAAGAGAGGCCATGCCTCACTATGTTGTCAGTGCATTTATTCACTCTTTTTTAACATAGCACTATTTATTCACTGTGGTCTTTTTGCGATTGACTCCTGGTATGCTACATTCAGGTGTCACATTACGTCCTTGTTCAGTAGTAAATTAGTGCCCTTCAGTACAGCGGCAAGGCCACCCCCCTACCCAAATCTACCCACTCTTTCTTGAAGAGAAAGTAACAGCAAATTTTTGATTGTTTCTGAGCATTTTAAAACTCCTGGCAAACAGTTTGGGAAACATTAAGGTAATTAACCTTATGTTAGTTTAAACAAATTGACCAAAAACATCTGGCTTACCCCAACCGCCCATGGACTTTCAACCTAAAAAAAAATGAAAGAGGCAGGGCAGATGGTGTGGGCGACAGTCTCACACCTAATGTCAGGATGTGAGGTACCACAGCTTGTCTGTAGTCTCATAGCACTAGAGTGTATGTCAGGGACTCTACATTTATCTTACATTAGTCTACTTTGCACTATATGACACTGCAACACTCTGCATTACTGCACTCTCTGCCACTCTATTGTATGCCACTCTACTCCACTCTTTGCTACTCTACCCCATGCTACTCTACCCCATGCCACTCTATGCCACTGCACTGTGAGCAAATGCACTCTAAACAACTGCACTGTACGTATGCCACTGCCCTCTACTCTGCACCACTGTACTCTACGTCACTGCTATCTGTGCCACTCTACTCCACTCAACATCACTCCACTGACACTCTACTCTGCAACATTGCATTCTCTGCCACTGTACTGTACACCAATCTACTATGTACTACTGCATTCCATGCCACTTCACTCTATGCCACTGCACTCTGCATCACTCCACTCTACGCGACTGCACTCTACAGCACTAAATTCTACTCTGCACTGCACTACTCTACACTACACCACTGCACTCTGCTACACGAGTCTACTCTGCCCTCTATGCCACTGCACCACTCTACACTGGTGCACTCTCTGCCACTCTATTGTATGCCACTCTACTCCATTGCACTCTGTGCCACTCTATTCTGTCCCACGCCACTGCACTCTAAACCACTGCACTCTAAGCCAGTGCACTCTAAACAACTGCACTGTACCCTGCACCACTGGGCTCTACGCCACTGCTCCTATGCCGCTCTACTCACTGCTCCTATGCGGCTCTACTCCACTTCTCACCACTATGCCACAAACTTTTATCCATGAATAGCAGCCACTCTGGTGTATACCATGGCTAAAACACATTGGCAAAGCCAAGAAGTCTTGCATAGACTAGACCTACTGGTTTTGCCAATGTTTGTTAGTTCTATGAGGTACCGAGGCCCCTGAAAGAACTGTGAATGTATAAGTCCTTATTTTAAACATGCATTTGACCCCTCGTCAGGGATAGTAAGCGCTATATAAATACAATTACATCATATATAGGCTGCTACAAAATGCGCAAATACTTTTTGGTTAAATAAAAAAGCACTTCTCAAATACAGATTTGAACAATATAGAGTTTATACCTAGTACTAACATTTTTTATAAAACTCCATTAAAACCACACACTCCACAACTCACCTTGGAACACCAATGCACTACCTCTCTAAAAAAATATATATTTGCCATTAGAAAGCTTCAAGTGATCCTTTGGTTAAAGTGGATGCGGGTTTTCAAGCCCCTTTACATTTGCAGATTTACCAGTTGCCCACATTTGCATTTCTTTAGGGAAGGAGACACCCTGCCAAGAAGGTCTGTCCTCAGAGCACAGGGACTCCCTGGCTTTCACTGCAGCTGGGGAAACTAATCTGCCTGTAGTTTTGCCCTGCCGTCCTTTGTTCTTTTGGTGAAAGGCAAAAATTACAGACAAGCCTTTCATCACGGACAACGGACGGCAGGGCGAAATTACGGGCAGTCTGTGAAATTTACGGACGGGTGGTCACCCTAAGCTGCCTATGTGCTCCTGGTACTGATTTTGCCACCTCTGAGGCCAGGGGTCACAAATATAGTGCCAGGGGTTGCAAGAGGCAAAGCAGGGGCCCTGACCCCTGGCAATCCCCAAATAACGTTCGTCCATGGGGTGACCTGATATCCAGTCCACAATAGGACTAAATGTAGACACTGCACAGACCCGTACCTATATATATATATTTAAAAAATCAAAGAGCGGTACATAAAAAAGTGACTCAAAAAGATGGATTAATCAAAGAACAGAAATACACTACAACTTTTTGACTTCTGGCCTTCTTCAGGTAGTACAAGATGGTTTGCTCAGTGTCCGCACAGCTGACACTGCTGGATTTTCAAAAAGGAATCGTGAGTGAAGATTCCATTTGGAATATAAAATCAATGCAGTTGAGATCACTTGAGATTTGCAGTAATCAGGTGGTATTGTCAGTGATGTTCAGTCCATCTAGATGCAGCGAATCTCTGGAGTCCAGTAGTTTTTTCCTTTTCACAAGGAAAGTCTTCAAATCTAACACAAGGTTAAAATGATTGGCTACAGGCTGGTCAAGTTTTTTATTATTGCTGATTTGCGGTTCCTGGGTTGTGTATGGAGGTCATTCATTGTTTGGCTTACATATTGTTTTCTACAGCTTTGGTATTAAATCACATAAATAATGCATGTTGAGTGCCATGTAAGATGCTGTCTTGTTCCATAGGTACTTCTCGTAGTAGAACTATTTACTGATGATGTTTGTAAAAGGTATTCACTGGGGTGGGTGGCGAGCTCCATTCCGCTGGCAGAGCTAACAGAGTTTTAGCATACCCAAAAACTCCACTAGCCCCGGCAGCAGAGCAGAGCTTGCCGCATACTTTCACTGCCTATGGCCCTCTCCTGAATGCGCTCGATATCAGAGGCACTAAAGAGGGTTGTGCCTGTCTAACTAGGCCCGACCCTGCTTAGAGCTTCCGAGATCGGGCGCATTCGGGAGAGGGGGCCACTCCGCGGCACATAGAACTCGGCCTCTGCAGAATTCCACAGAGTTTTTTTAATCAACTCTGCAGAATTCCGCAGAGTGAATCTCCGTCAACTCCACCCAGACCTAGTATTCACATGAGATGCACCTTTTAGAGTCACAGCAAAGAACTACTGCATTTGTTACAGCTTGCTTGAGTTCAGCTCTCACAATAAGAAATCATAAGTTGGAAGCTCTGCATTAAGCAATGACTGGTAGTTTTGGAAAAACCTTTTTGCAATTTTTCACAAGTTCTGCTATCCCAAATTATGGACTCCCCAATGTGGCAGAAATCCTGTTCTTGACAGATGCATTTTATCCATCAATATTCCGCCAGTTGGTAGTTATAGTTAGGAGCAAGTTTCTGTAGAAAAAGTGTTTTTATTTCTTATAACTTTGGCACTGTTTGATTAATCTTCACAAAATTTTCAAAATCAGTTTGCCAGTCATTTCAGCTGCTGTCTGTAAAGTTTAGGGGTGATTCCATCAAGTGGGGGATGAGAAAAAGGGGAGTCCCAAAATGCATTTTCCTAGTACAATTTCCCCAAGGGATTTTAGACACAACCGCTGAACAGGATTACGCCAAATTTGGAAGAAAGCTAGATCTTGTTCCAGACAGAGTGCTTTTTGTAATTTGATGTAAATCTTTGGAGTAACTAAAGTAAAAAGATTTAAGTATATTCAGAGATGTGGGTCTGCTACAGATCCGAGAAGATAAGCATGCACCAACAGCAATGCCTATATTGGATGGCCGCAATCTAAGAGGAAAATTGTGGCCTCCATTTTGTTCACTGGGACTTGGTTCCCAGAGAGGTAAAAAAAAATTGATTGAAGGGGTCAGGGTTGAGTTACCATGACCCCCATGGAACTGATGGAGGGGTCTGTGAGGGACCCTCTAAGCACAAGAAATTGTCCAAATTTTTTTTTTTTTAGCAGACAAGGATATGCAGAGCCATCCACATCCTCACAGTCTCCAGTGGATCCCTTAACCAGACCCCCAATTAATCATACCCACACACCTACTCACACACTCACTCACAGACCCACTTACACCCATACAACCACTCACACAACCATACAGCCACTCACAAATCTGCTCACAGACCCACAAAACCACATACGCACTCACTCATATACCCACACAGCCACTCACACACCCACTTACACACCCACACTACCACTCATACATCCATACAGCCACTCACAAACCAACAAAACCACTCACACACCCACTCCCATACTTGCTCACACACCCACACAGCCACATTCACACAGCCACACTCACACACCCAGGTAGCCACTCACACACCCACACAGTGACTCATCCATCCACCAATGCACCCATACAGAGGCAGTGATACACTTATATAAATTGCAATAGCATATGTTTGTATTAAAAGTGTTGGTGTTAAAGTATTGAATGTGTGCAATATAACCGGCAAACCCCTTATTTGTCTGAGAATTCACAACAGATCTGTGGATTCATAAAATGATTTTTTTTTAAAGAAAGACTTGGTGCATTGTATTCATGGAAAGGCTACATAAGTTACCTTACCTTAATTTTTTAATTTGTAGTTTTAAAGTATATAACAATAATGAAGGTGTGAATAAAATGTATTTATAAACTTGTGAAAATGTATATTAGTAAATTGAACTTATGAGTCAAATGGTAGTACAATTTATATTTAAAAACTTGTGAGATCTACTGCAAACCCAAAGGTTACAGGCCTTTATATTAAGAAATAGCATTAAAAACCATGGGAATTCACTGAAAAAAACTAAGGTTACAAGGACATTATCGTTTGGAAATAGAATGAAAAGAATTCAGCAGTTATAGTTATCTCAAGCATAGTAGCTCAAGAGTTGTAATTAAATTATTAATGAGAAAACTGTGCCTGCCCGGTGGGTGAGTTATAATTACCTTAGGGCATGAGTTAAAGTTACTTGAGATAACTATAACTGCCAAATTTCTACGGTGTTGTAAGTGTAAAATCTGAACTTAACTATAACATCGCTCTAACCTTTGTTTTTTTCAGTGTATGTCTAAGGTTTTTTTTTTCTTCTATTTCCTAACGTTAGTTTTTTTCAGTAAGAAAAAAATATCTATATTTATATATCCATATATATATATTTATTACCTAATGGCGGTCTCCATGGTCAGCACTAGGTAGTCATAGTTAGGACCTAGTTTCTATATAAAAAATGTTTTTTTAGATGCCTATATCTTTGGTACCGCCTGACGAATCTTCACAAAACTCTCTAAAAAGAAATTGCCAGTCATGTCAGCTGCTGTCTGGAAAGTTTTGGGGTGATCCGTCCGGGGGGGGCTGAGACAAAGACTTTTCCCCATGCATTTTTCTATAGAAAAAATTTAACTACTGGACAGAATTACACAAAATTTGGCAGAAGGGTAGGTCCTGGTCGAGAAAGTGACCTTTTCAGTAGTTTTTGAGAACTTAAGGGGAAAACAAATTTGTATATATAGGGATATTGAAGGATTTGCAACCCCTCCTAATCTCGTGCTGAGATCTGATTGGCTGTCAACACTTCAACCAAGAAGTGTTGGCAGCCATCTTCAGACTCAGCAGTCGTGTCCCAGATTAAAATGTAAAACAAAAAAGAAAAGGGACCAGGGTACAAACACCCTGACCCCTTAGCTCTGGTGGTGGGGTCCCACATTTTTTGCTGCAATTCACTGTGGATCCAGCGAAAACATTTTAAAGAACGAAGGACCGGCTCCCGTTCTTCATCTTTTTGAAGGCCCCGGGTGGGCCAAGTCCCAGGGTCATTCTCTAAATGGAGCGAGGGGGGACCTCCTGGACTCGCGCAGCCCCGGGGACTGCCCCTTTCTTGGGATGAAGCACAAATTATGTGCAGGGGGGGGCACACTGCCCCCACGCCTGTTGGCCTCTATCACAGTCCTAGGAACCACCACCTCCCTGGGCTTTAATTAATTAACAAGCTGGGGGGGGCATCGGGCCCCCCATTGCCCAGGGGATCGCCACCTCCTCGGGCTTTAGAGATTAAATGGGGGGCCCGCCCCCTGGACGGGGGACAGCCACCTCCCCAGGGCAAAGTTTAAAAAGAAGTGAAGGGGTCCATTTTGGACACCCTTAGCCCCAGGGACCACCACCTCCCGAGGCTATACTTGCTGGAGGGGTGTCATGTGGCCCTCCTCGAAAAGCCACCCCATCAGGGCCTGCTCCTGCTGTGTCCCACCCCAGGACATAGCTGTTTGCTCTGGGTTGGCTGCAGCTTTCACAGCTGCGTCCAAGTCATAGCAAACACTCCGGTTTCTGACAGCAGGACCTGTCAAGCTGGTCCTGCTGCCAGAAAGCGGAGTTTTCATCTCTGTTTCCTGCACGCAGATATGCATGCACGGAACAGAGATGAAAACTTTGCTTCAGCAACCATGGAGCTGCTACTTAAAGCGGCTCCTTGGTTGCTGAAACAATGGGACTGTGGGGGAGGCCTTAAGGCTTCCTCCGCTGTACCAGATCGCCCATAAAGGGCACATCATAAAATTTCAAAAACTTGTAGGGACCATGGGAAAGCCCTTGAGGGCCCATAAAGAGCTAAAAAATGTTTACAAAAACGAATAGCTCAAGTATGAAGGTCACAGACCTTCACACTGAGCGTTGAGAGTTTGAGTCCATCCGGAATCGTTTCCCTCCTTTTTTTTAAGTATAAAAGTTTAAGGCTCATATGAAAGTTGAACTTACTCTTTTTAAATGACAAATACATTTTTCTTTTCAAATTGTGCAGAAACATCTCATTCTAAGTATATCATACATCAAAGCCTAAAAACTCTCTATCATCTCTCCCTCTCGCTCTCTTTCTTTTTCTCTCTTTCAATCTCTTTCTCCCACTCACAGACCCAATCAGACAGTTAAGCACCCACTCACAGACCCACTAAGACACTCACGGATCAACTCACAGACCCTTATACACCCAGTCACAGCCCCAGTCAGACCCTCATGCACCTATTCACAGACTCACTCAGACAGCTACACACCCACTCACAGACCCGCTCAGACTCTCCCACACCCACTCACAGACCCACTGACACCCTCATTCACCCACTCACAGACCAAACCCACTAAAATACTGATGTACACACTCTCACAGCCACTCTCACCCCCATATACACACTCTCACACCTATTCTGACACCCAGCGAGACCGCGGCCAACTTCCGCCATGCACGGCCAAAGGGGCGTGCACAGCATGCAGTTGCATGGTTAGGGGGGTTGGCTACAGGGTTAGGCTGCAGCCCAGGTCTTGTGGGCAAGCTCCGCTGTGCACGGGTAAAGGCTGTGCATGGTGCAAGGTTGGGTGCTTATAGGGGGTTGGCCTCAGGGGCTGCAGGCCCTGTGACCAACCGCAGTTGCGCACAGCAGAAGGCTGTGTGTGGCGGTGGTTAGATTAAAATATAGTAATTAAAATTACTATACGTTAAAAAACACCATAGAAATTCACAGAAAAAACAAAGGTTACAGGGCCTTATAGTTGGGAAATAGAATTTTAAAAAAGCATAGAAATTCACTTCAAACACCGAAGGCTACAGGGACATTATAGTTAGGCTCACATTTCAAATGTATGAAACAATAGAAATGATAGAAACGATAGAAATTCACCAGTTATAAATAGAGTTACCTTAAGTAACTATAACTCGTGCCCTAAGATAACCATAACTTACGCCCTCGCCATGCACCGCTAATTACCCCACAAATGATGGCACTCATGACATCTTTGATAACATCATTCATAATTTCAATGTAATATTTGCAGTAAAATGTTTGACGAAAAAATGGTGCATGGTGAGAGCACAAGTTATAATTATCTTAGAGCATGAGTTATAGTTACTTGAGGTAACTAACTATAACTGGCAAATTTCCATGGTTTTGTACCCCTGTAACCTTTGGTTTTTTAAGTGAATTTCTATGTTTAAAAAGAAAAATCTATTTCCTAACTATAACATGCCTGTAACCTTTGGCTTTTTCAGTGAGAAAACAAAATAATATATATATATATATATATATATATATATATATATATATATATATATATATATATATATATATATATATATATATATATATATATATATATATATACATATATATATATATGGGGTCCTTAGAGAAGTCCTGCTGTGCTGCCTGACTAAGGAAACTCTATGCACTAGTAAACTGTGTCCCGGGTGTGTTGAGAGGGCAGGTGTAAACGTGAGCCTTCACAGCACAGTAGCAATTGTGATTGCTCAAAACCGGGCATGTGTACAATTATTTAAAAAGTGTCTGGAAGCTGGGACGTTCCTTTAAAAATGGGGACTGTCTGGACTAATAAGGGACATTTGGTCACCGTAAGTGGGAGGGAAGTTGGAAGAGCACACAAAAGAGGGAAGCGGAAAGAAAGAGGTCAGTTTACATTGTCAGTCTGCCTTAAATGGGAAGGCAGAGCTACTGTTGGAAAGGCTCATCGGAAGAGTTATTGGAGATGGTTTGTCTGATATACCTTGTTTTTATGTAGCGATTGCTACAGGAGAGTTTACTTAGATGACCAGTATGAAATACTTTAGCTGTGATGGTCAAAAGATAAGGTGCTGGATTGAGTGGCAAATTTGAGGTTTTTGGTCTGAGATGGTGTTGTTGGGATGGCTGTACTGAGATAGTTGAATGAAATGATTGCCTGAGATTCTCATGGTGAGTCAGAATGAAAATTGCCTGCTGGCGTGATAGAGGGCTGGGGAAGAATGGGTGCTTTCCTTTAGGTTAAGGTAGAGGCCATCTTATTCATCGTGCTTTACATTTGAAAGGAAAAAGAAAATAACTTATTATTTTACACATGCTACATCAACAACTATAGTCATGGTCAACAAGAAGGACAAGATGGGTGAGACATCCCTTGTCATACTCTGGTGTGTAGAGAAGGAAACGATGAGATATGTTTAGATGAGGTTGTGAGGTCTGGTTTGACAGCACAGCTGTCTGCAAGAAATGTTCATATTAACTATTTAAAAATACGCAGAGTGGACTTTGCTCCACACAGAGGAGTATTGCTCTATCACCCAGTGCTATTGGCTGCATCATTCTACTTCCTGTTGAGTGCTTGTAGGTTCAAGCGCCCAAAGTGGTCGAATTAAAATAAGATACTCCACACCACCGAACCCCAGAGGGATCTCTGGAGCTGGTATAGGTCTAAATAAGCCGAAAATTCTCAACAATATCAATTTAAGAATAAATATTCTAATTTTCCTTAATCGATAGTCAATGATGAGAGTTGATGTTAGTTTAAGAGTTTTATTTTTCTCCTAATTTTCGATATTTATTTATCAATTAATATTACAGAACATTGTATTAAGCAAGTCCCTTAACCAATCCCTATTCTAATGATCTAATTCCACTAACAGAATATTTCTCAGCAGTCTAGTCAGGAGAGAAATTATCAGTACTCATGAAGAATACTGTATCAGAAATAAGCTAGGCTGAAAACAACTGAATGTCCAAAGAGAGAGATCTGTTTGAGTCTCGTCTCATATCTGTCTGAGCCTATTCTTCTCTCATGCTAGTCCTTTCCCATTAGGTTCCCCCTCTATTTCCTCTGCTCTTTCCCTGGGACCTTTATATACATAGAAATGAACATTAATAAACCTTCAATTTATTATCTCAAGCATTAGCTCATAACCAATCAGCTTTCGAGTATGCTTGTGAAATAATTTTCTTCAGCTTGAGAAAGTAGTCAAGCAAAAAACTTAATGCACAGAGTTTATCGGGATTTGTTTGTTCTTGCGTCTACTAAAGGTACCTGCAATACTTTCCCATTTGCTTGACTCTCTAGAAAACAAAACACTTGAATGAATTCATAATGCATTCCAAGTTCATCACTTCCCTTCTCATGCATTTCCACTCTATAAGCTTTTTTCATAAAGGAGCAAGTAATTTTAATTTAGCAAATGTCAGCATACCAACAACAGATTAGTTAGACAGAAAAGGTGTAAAAGATGTAGCTCTCATTATTTAAGCAGGAAGTATATGTCATGCAGCGACCATGCTAAGGTTATGATAGAAACACTTCACATTAGCTGAAACATGTTGGAGTTTGTTAGCGTTAGTAATTCATGCAGTTACATCATATGCAGGTCATGTAGAGCTTCAGAAAGAAATGCTTCCTTTAAAATACGGCTTCTGGTTAGGCCTAGCTTTTACTCGTATTAATTAGGGATTCATTTTATTTAGCTTTACTAAAATCACTCGATTTTCAAAGAGTGAGGAGCTCATCTCAAAAGTACACTCAGTCATCACACATTAAATGTGTTATCTCATAGATGTATACAGTAGGAAACTGCTTTTAGGTTTCAGCTAGAGATAGATTTATTTGTCTGTCAGTCACACCTATTGTTTCCAATAAATGATGTATACTTCTAGTGGACTTTTGGTCAGCTCCATGATCATTATTGGATGGCGTTTTTGTGTATATTAACTCCTTGCTTCTGATTTGATGTCTTTCCTCACTATTCTTGTGTTTGTCCTATCCAGGAGCATATAGATCTCACAGTGTTGTGATAGGATAGGATATGTTTCCACAACTGATGTCAGATATTGCTTTGTAGTTTTCTAGAGGGACTATATATTGTGTTTCACTCTATCCCTTGCCCCCTCTTCTCTCCATTCCCATCTTTGCTCCCTCTGACTTTCTCCCATCGTCCTCTAGCCCTGCACCAGAAGCCCTTTAATTTTAAACAGTTACTTCTGCTAACCACGTTATTGGCATGTGGCCATCTTAAAATGGGTTTGTGATCATTCAGAGATGGCCGACTGGCCCTGTGCATGCATGTGGGGAAGGCTCCTTCAAATGGTTTTGTTTTATTTTACCAAATCACATTCAAAGATGGCTAATGTGAATGTGTGTGCATCCGCTGTGGCCATTTAAAAAAAAATATTTTGTAATATTTAACAAAAGTTTTAAAATGGATGTTGTGGATGTGCGTGCCTCTACAGTGACTGACGTTTAATTAAATTTCTTTAAAATGAAACAGAATACATTCAAAGATGGCTACTGTAGAGTCTGGCTCACCCGTGGTGATCATCGTTGCATGCAATTTTTATTATTTTAACAAAATACCAGTCTAAGATGGCTACTGCTGATGTGCCCGCAATCACAGTAGCTATCTAGAATAGCAACTTGCATTAGCAAAGCTGGTGGTGTTTACAGCCTAGACCTATTTTATTTGCCAGTGCTTGTTTGTTTTGTTTTTCACTGCAACAGGCTTTTTTTGAATATTTTAGTCAGGACTTAAATTTCCTTCAGGACTAGAATTCCATTGTAGCCGGAAATGCTTTCTAAAAACGCATCCGCCTGAAAAGGAATAGTTACAAGATGGCAGATATACATGAGTTCGCCTACAAGGCGAGCAGCTCAGTTAACATGCGATAAAACGCTGCAGCCTGAACTTGCTGCGTGAACTCCCCTGCCTCTGAGACTCAGCGCTCACTTTGATTGAGGGTTAATTCTGCAGACTTTCAGCTGCAGACAACTCTTTCTTGCATCCAATTTAAAGACTTGAGCGATTTACATTTGTTTAAATAATTTGCCAGTTCATACATAATTTACTAGGCACATCATCACAGGTTGAAACAACTACAGAGGCGTGATCAAAATTCCAAAGTTACTGCTGTTCTTCACAGACAAATCACATCTCCTCCAATACACCCAAGTGTATTCTGTGAGCTGAATAATAATAAAACAAGATTTAGCAACATACTCCACTGGTTGCTTTGGTGTCGAGTCCTTTCAATGAAGTAGTGCATCATATAGCTCTCATTTTCTCATTTTCGATTTTTCACAATAAGGCCGGCAGCTTCTCTCGTCATTGACACTCAAGAAAAGGAATGCACATCAGAACATTCGCTACCCAAATTAGTAGCCCTGTTTTATGTGAAAAAGTAAAGACAAGCGCAAGGGCTGAAAAATGCTATCTAGCCCAGAGTTTGTAACCAAAGTTTTTGAAGATTTTCAAAACAGAGAGACAGCGAGAGTGTGCATTTTTGTCTGTGTGAGTAGAAATTCCTCATGAAATCCTACTGACACTTCATACCCAACTGAAAGCACCTACACCCAGCAATTTACCAGAGAATACATTTATTAGGTGTGTAACACCCCCAAACACACCCACTGAAGCTGCATCCCTGATTTAAGAGTTTGCCAGGTAGAGAATTTTAAGTAGAAAGGGCCAGGTTGAAAGTCTGGGCTGGGATGGTCATCCTGAGGTGCTCAGGATTATATGTGTGGAATAGTCAGGTTTGGGTTGTCAGGCTTGGTTGGTCAGACCCAGATAGAGAGGCTGGGATGGTCCTGCCTATATAGTCATCAGCAGCGGCCCGTCCTTAATGGTGGAAGGAACACTCCTCACACCTTTTGGACATAAAGTGTGTCTATTAGGCTGAGCACATGTCAGTCTGATAGACACTTTATTTATAGGTAAGGCAGCTAGGAGCTAGACATGCACTAAATGTGCAGCATCCTGGCTGCCTGAGTTGAACTTTGCTGGGCTAAGGATGTTACAGCTCCTGTGGGCATGACTTCCTCAGATTAGCAAATGTCATCAAGGTCCTCCCCATGTGACAAGGGGGGGGGGGGGTGGTCAGTGATAGCCTCTTATCTAGTGCTTCATTTTTAATCCCTGAAGTACCCAGGGCTGACTATCTACCACTGACACCTCATCACAGAGTGGGGTGGAGTCAGCAGTATCTCAAACCCCATCCTACTCTGTGACAAAGCAGGGACTGGTGCCTCTCCCCACTGGCTGATGATTTTTTAAATAAATTAAGGTTACCTTTATCTTTGAATAGAAAAAGTTATTAAAATATTTTATTCAAAAGATTATTTAGTTTTAAATTATATATATTTTAACATTAAAATAATCACCAGTAGGTAGTCTAGGACCTAGTTTCCATAGAAAAAGTGTTTTTTGACTTGCCTGTATATTTGGCACCATTTGACGAATCTTCAGGAAATGTTTCCCAAAAAAATGTGCCCAAGAATATTGTTGAGCATTGAACGTTTTGGGGTGATCCGTCAAGAGGGGGGGGGAAGAAAAGGAAGGGTCTAAAAAGTGTGTTTCCCATATTAATTCCCAGAGAGATTTTAGACATGACTACACTCCGAACTGCTGGATGGAATTACACCCAGTTTGGCAGAAAAGTAGCTCTTGGTCCAGAACGCTCCCTTTTTTCTTATTCTGTATAAATCTGTTCAGTAGTTTTTGAGATATTGAAGGAAAACCAAATTTGTATATCTACAGGCCCAAATGCTTTGCAAATCCTCCCGATCTTGTGTGGAGATCTGATTGCCTGCTAGCACTTCAACCAGGAAATGTTGGCAGTCATTTTGATACTCAGCTTCAGCCATGTCTCAAAAACAAATGAAAAAAATAAAAGAGAAGGGAGCACATACATTTACCCTAGCCCCTAGCCTTGGTGCAGGTGTACGCCTCATACCCCACGGGCAAAAAAGCATTTTTTTTTTTCAAATTCATAGACAAAATTCGTGAATATTTGTGAATTTCACTGTGATTTTTTTGTTAAAAAAAAGCAATTGCGGTCTCCTGCACTTGCTTTTAAGTGTGCCCTTGGTTGGGCCAGATCTGGAGGCATTGTGGGAAAAATATGGGGGGGGCACACAAGGCACCCCCTCTAGGGCTTATGGATGCCCCAGGGACCACTACCTTCCTGGGGCTATGCACTATAAATATGAGGGGGTTCCGGCACTGTCCGCAACACAGGACCCACCACCTCCCTGGGGCTTAATTAATAATAATATATGGGAGGGTCCTGTGGATCCCCCGGCTCTGGGGACCATCACCTCCCCGGGGCTATGTTCATAAAGTATACAGGGGGGCATGATGCTCCCCCATGCCCCAAGAATCACCACCTCACCCGGGCAACATATACATTTAATAGAGGGGTCCAGTGGGCTCCTATGACCCTGGGGACAGCCACCTCCCTGGGACTATTATTTAGAAATAAGTAGGAGGGTGCACAGCCCTCCATACTCTAGGGACCACCACCTCCCTGTGGCAACATATAAAAATTAATAATAGGGGGTCCTGAGGACCTCCACGGGCCTCTGGGACTGCCACCTCCCTGGGGCTACAAATAGATATAAGAAGAGGGTCTGCATGGACCCCTGGCCCCTGGGACCACCCCAGTGCAACATTTAAAAGCTGTAGGGAGGCCGTGCAGCCCTCCTCCTGGAGCTATAGTTGGCCCTGGGGACTGCCACCCTACCAGGGTCGGCTCCTGCTACTTCCAAAGGTAGGATTCATTCTGGCACCACGCTCATTTCACAGAAATTAAACCTCAAGGTCAAGCACCTACAGATATAAACAAACCAGGTGCTCAAGTTGAAGCTCCACTTCTGTAAAGTACTAATCATCCAAATTTCTAGTGCATGGTCAAGGCAAAACAGGTGTTTTTTCTCTGCATTTACAGGGTGTCTGTAAACTTTGATGGAGACCCAACCCCGCCGCCCACAGCAGATGGCAGCGCGCAATGTGGGCATGAGTGGTTATAGTGGGTTGGCCAACCCCCCACGCAAACAGCCAAACGCTGTGGGTGGGGTTGGGTGGTTTTAGGCCAAACCCTGCTGCCCAGGTCCAAAAGCCTCACATGGCTCGGGGTTGGGTGGTAATAGGTGGATGGCCGCACGTCCTGGGCACAGGCCATGCGGGAAACTGGCTGTGCACAACAGATGTTGAATTAATGTATAGTAATTAAACTTATTTTAAGTTAAAAAACATAGAAATTCACTAAAAAAAACAAAAGATTACAGTGATTTTATAGTTAGGCTCACAGTTTAAATGTTCAAAACCATAGAAGTTCAGCTGTTATAGTTAGTGTTATTTCAAGTAACTAATACTCGTGCCCTAAGGTAGCTATAACTCGCGCCTTCACCACGTACTGCTAATTACCTTACATATTACAGCAGTCATGACATCTTTGATAACATAATTGATAATATCAATGTAATATCTGCAGTCAAAGTTTTGAGGAAAAAACTGTGCATGGCGAGGGAGGGAGTTATAGTTACTTTAGGGAACAAGTTATAGTTACTTAAAATAACTCTAACTATAACAGCTGAATATATATGGTTTTGCACATTTAAAATGTGAGCCAAACTATAATGTCTCTGTAACTTTTGTTTTATAAAGTGAATATATATATATATATATATATATATATATATATATATATATATATATATATATATATATACAGGCGGTTGCCAGTAGGTACTTATACTTAGGACCTAGTTTCTATAGGAAAGGCATTTTTTTGTTTTGCCAATACCTTTGGCACCACTTGACAAATCTTCACAAATTTTTTCAAACCTATACTTTGCCCAGTTCAGCTGCTATCTTGAAAGTTTCAGGGTGATCCTTCAAGGGGGCTGGGAAAAAAGGGGGGTTCCAAAACACATTCCATTCATTTTCCCATAGGGTCTTTAGACACGCCTGCAGCCCAAACTCCTGAATGGAATTACACCAAATTTGGAAGAATACTAGATGTTGGTACGCAGATTACACTTTTTGTGATTTGGTGTAAATCAATTCAGTAGTTTCTGATATATTAGTGTTTTAAAAATATATATATATAGAGGGACGCGGATCCTCCCGAGATCCGGACATGCGGGTCGGGATCCAGACCGATGGATCTGGGGGAAAAGCAAGGCCCTGTTTGGCTGGCCACAACCTGACAGAAAAGTTGTGGCCATCATTTTGTTTGTCGCATCGGCTGTGGGGGTGTGGGAAAGTAAGAGTGCAAAAACACATAAGGGGTTAGGATACAGGTACAACTTAGTAGTAAATCTACATCTGTAGACCGGTGCATGCAGGAGGGTTGGCTGCTGGGTCTGACCAATGGCCAGGCCCTTCGTCCAACCCCCACCATGCACTAACAAAGGCAGTGCACAATGTAAATGTGCGTGCTAAAAAAATATAAAAATTGTATATATATATATATATATATACTTTGTTTATGAAGAAGAAATAAATGAACTTAATTTAATTTAACATAATTTCCTCTAGAATTCTATTTTAAGTCCCAGCCTGCATTATTTTCTATAGGAGAGTGTTGCAATGTCAATGATTGGCCATATGCGGTGCTGGACTTACTGTTGCTCCTTTTTGGCAGCTTCAACTTTACACTCGTAAATTTGGTTCCGCCCCCTGTTTCAAGGGGGGGTATATGTAAATCTACACTTGTGCATAACTAGACAATCAGATTTTGTGAATAACCAAAAGTAGTAAAGTTCTCTAAAAGTGTAAGAGCAAACTTATTAGTAGTACATCTGCACCTGTAGATCTACCATTGTGAATTGGCGCCGAAATGTTCAAGACAGTGTATGGGAAACTGCGTTGCTTCTAGAGTTTTCCAGTCCTTGAACGGCTGCAGGGAAGCAAAGACTGATGAAGTAGGGGAGGGGCTTGTGTGAAAGAAGTGGAGACAAGGAGCAACTGGGAGAGATTGTGCACAGCCTTCGAAAAGCCACAGTTATTCATATGAGACTGAGTGCTTTGTCAATATTTGTCATGCCACAAACGTTCTTTGTATTGTTTTGTATAGAAATCCACCCCAGATGTTTAGAATGGAGGCAGTGTGAGACAGAGATGGGAATGAAGCATATGTCTTAGGGAACCATAATAAAAGCGGAAGTACTGTATTATGTACCTGTAGGCAGTGTACAAAGTGTAACAGGGAGAATATTGCCATAGGTCTAACACTCATTGTACCTACTCTGATGGGACGAGCTTTGATGCATTTGAGATCTGCGACTGCCTTGTGATGCTCAAGCCCTCTTTTCAGGAGGCATCAACCCTGTGAACTATAATGGAGCTGGTGGAGTGAACACATCCCTTTACCTAATGAAGCAAGAGATTTTGGAACTGTGAGAGGGATGTGAGAGATACGAGGATAGAGAGAGGGAGCAGTTTTTGGTCCCTCTCCTGGCACAGGTAATACCACAGGCAAATACAAAGCAATGGGTGGAACTCTCAGTGTCAGTGGCCAAAGGTCTGCTCAGAATACTCATGCCGGCTCTATTATATGTTGCCACGCCGAATACCAAGGCTGCGTAGCTTTGAATCCATCTAATACCTCTTTAATCCCCGCCCAGAGGCTCCCAGCCCCTTTATCTCACTTGTGCAAGGCCCAGCTTTCTCCCATTATGATGCCTTTTCTGCCCTTATCTTCCGCCTTTTTTCTCTCAGTAAATTTGATGAGGAATAATAAGTGCCACCCCAAAAATGAGTGCAGTGACCTCATTGGCAACCACTGGCTAAAAGTAAACACTGACTCTTGTCAAAGGAAAGTACGTTCCCCAGTCGATTGTTTTTCAGTCACGAAGCCACTTCTGCATATTGCAGCCGTATGTAAATCTATCTTAGTCTTACTCCAAAAGTTACAGTTCAGCCCAAAGTGGCACGCCACGTCCTTTCCGGATAACAAAACAAACAACCCCTGTTGAGATAGCCCTACTAGGCCTTAACAGTGAGTCTTAACTTGACTTCCATGGCACAGCAAGCACATGGTCCTTGTGTGGGCATACCTTTTCGACTTAACGTGTCATACTAAGGAAAATAAAAAGGGAGCAGTCAAGCTTGCATATATCAACACCTGAAAATTGAAAGGGGGGGATTCCACTCCATCATTTTTTTGGCCATCATGCTGCTTCACTCTAAGACTATATGCAAATCAGCATTGGTCCTAGTCGGTACAGCCCAGACCAAACCAACAGGTCATGATCCCTCCTAACAGGAGCACAAGCAGCATGTAATAAATACACACACCAGACCAGCACACATTGACACGTTTAGACATACACACAAAGTCATATACATTGAGGCACACATATTTATAAAGACATGCACAGAGATACGCATGACACATACATATGTGCATACACCCATGTACAAACGTGTGCATGCGTATACATCTACATAAACAAATATGTATACGGAATCTAGGAAGAAAATGAATTGGCCACAAATATGGGCTTAATTCTCAAGATGGTTTGTCTCTGTGTTCTTGCCTCCCACAGACGACCACAGTTTACAACATGCTAACAGCTTCTTTGGCAGACACCTTCTTAGGAAGGCAACGTTGTCTAAGTGCTTTTTGCAGAGATCCTGCATTTCACAGGCAATTTGTCACAACCACCACGTGGGTGTCCTTTGCCCATGGATGGCATTTCAAAAATGCTTACTTGGAAGCAAAAAATGCATTCATTCATATTCATTCATTTCTAATCTAGTCATCGGCAAGCCATAGATACGTCAACGTTTGTATTTATGTGTCAAATTTCACACTGTGTCTCGCCAAGGCCGCATGTATCCTTTGATAAGAAATAGGATATGGCTACATATCCGAATGCCCCTTTATTCAGCGTTCGCCCCATTTTTTTCTGGGCCCCTTCAGCCAGCATCACTGCGCCCGTGAGGCGTTGGAAGTTGTGCTTGTTGTGGCTTTGGTTTTTATATATATTTCATGACCTGCTGAGCTTCTCATTCGCAGAACAGGCGGGCCTTCGGGGCTTCTTCAGATACTAAATTTAGCACAGGCAAAAAAAAAGAAAAAGTCCAGAAAGATTATTAAAAAAAAATGAAAATCTTTGAGTCTGAAAGAGCGCGAGGGAGCGCGAGGGCGCGCTTGAGAGCGGCGACGATTCCCAGGGAGCCTAACCTAGATACAGAGGCAGCAAAGGCCTGGCGGGGAGAGGGGCTAGAGACGTGTAGGGGAATGGCACGGAGGGGAGTAGGGAAGGGAGGGCTTAGGGGAGGGGCCAGAGGCATCTAGGGGCAGGGAGTGAGAGGCAAGAGGGGCTACAGACATTTTGGCGAAGGGGAAGGGTGAGAGAGGGATTAGAGACATCGAGGGAAAGGAGCAGGAGTAACATGAAGGGAAGGGAGCAGTTAGGAACAAAGGCCCCCGCAGCCCCTGCGGTGCAGGCGTGGGGGACAAGCTCCTGGGGCCCCCTCTGCACAATCTGCCCTGCCAAGTTTCCCAGCTCCATGTATGATGTGCTGCTCTAATCCATTTTCTTTCCTTTGGATTCTGGGATTTGTAGATTTGGCGTAACACAGACCCCCACAGCCCCTTCCATGCAGGTGGGGGGGGGGGCCGAGCTCCAGTACTCTGGCCTGAGACCTCCCGAGAAAGTCCGGAGACGGAGCCTTCCATACACTGTGGAGGGGGGCCCCCTCAAGTTTCATTATGCCACTGACTTGTAGTCATGTTTATTGCATTGTAAACAAGTCCCATAATTCAAAGAAAAATGTCGGTACTAGAGCAGCACATCACTCATGGACGTGGGAAACTTGGCAGTTATACACAGTACCCGAAACTGAGAGCTCCAGGGTAAGTCCGGAGGTAGCCCCCTCCATGCACTTTGCAGGGGGTCCCTCGCAAGTTTCCTTTACATCACTGGAAGAAAGTGTGGGCTAGAGACATCTAGGAAAAGGAGGGGGCAAGAGGCTTCTAATGGAAGGTGTGGGGTGGGGCGGAACCTGGAAGAGAAATGGGCCAGAGACAACTAAAGGAGGGAATTGGAGCTCAGAGGACTAGAGGTGTCCAGAGAAGGTGAGGGAGGGACCTGGAGAGGAAATGGGCTGGAGACATCTTGGGTGCGGTAGGGAGGAGTCTGGAGGAGAGAGAAGCTAGATACAGAAGGAGATCGGCTTGAGACATTTAGGGGAAGATGGGAGACATAGATGAGGGCAATGCAAGTTAGATACATCTAAGGCAATGATGCTATGACCTTCGAGAATGAGCGGGCTGGGGACATCCAGGGAGCAGGTGATTGGTAGGGGACTTCTAGGGGACAGGGAAGCCATGTAGGGGGATGTATGATGGAACAACGAATGCGTTTACAACGCATGTCTTAACAACGCGATCTTTACAATGACCGCGTCTTTACTATGCATGCCTTTACCATGCATGCCTTTACAACAACTTTAGTTGTAAAAGCATGTTTGGTAAGGTAACATGCATGGTAAATTCTCCTCCACCCCGCCCCCTAAACCTGACATCACACTCCACAAGCCCAAGCCCTTAGAAACTGCCCCTTCAAACCCCTGCCCAGAGCCCTAACTCCCGGCCTACCCTGCCCATCTCCTAAAACCTGTCTCAACCTTCCCTAAAAACTACCCTGACCCCCCCACCCTGCCCTAAACTCTAAAACCTACCTTGGCCTAAAAACTACCCCACCTGTCCTAAAAACTACACTGACTGCCCCTAAACTGTAAAACCTACCCTGGCTTATAACTACCCTTCCCTGCCCTAAAAACTACTCCCACCCTCACCCTGAAACCTAAAAGCTACCCCACCCTGTCCTAAAAACTACCTCAACCCCATGCCCTAAACCCTAATATCTTCCCTGTCTTAAAACCTAACCTGCCCTGCCCTAAAAACTACACCTCCCCACCCCAAACCCTAAAAGCTACCCTGTCCTAAAAACTACCCCACCCTTTCCTAAAAACTACCCAAGCACCAATCCTAACCCTAAAACATACCCTGCCCTGTCCTAAAAACGACCTCAATCCCCTGCCTTCACCTAAGTTCTAAAAGCTACGTTGCCCTGTCCCAAAACCTACCCTGATCTGTCCTAAAAACTACCGGACCCCCTGTCCTGAACCCTAAAACCTACACTGTCCTTTCCTAAAAACTACCCCAACCCCCCACCCTAAACCCTACAGCCTACCCTTCCCTCTCCTAAAACCTACCTCGCTCTGGCCTAAAAGCTACCTAACCCGCTCTACACCCTAAAACCTACCCTGTCCTAAAACCTACCCCAACCTGTCCTAAAAACTACCCCATCCCCCACCCCACCCTGAATCCTAAAGCCTATCCCACCCTGTCTTAAAAACTACCCCGACCCGCCTTCACCCTAAACCCTAAAACATACCCTTCCCCTGTCCTAAAACCTACCCGCTCTGTCCTAAAACCTATCTGACCCCGCTCTAAACCCTAAAACCTACCCTGTCCTAAAACCTACCCCACCCTGTCCTAAAAACTACCCCCACTCCGCCTTCACCCTAAAACCTACCCTACTCCTGTCCTAAAATCTACCCCGCGCTCTCCTAAAAACTACCCTGAACCTGACCCCCACCCTAAACCCTAAAACCTACCCGGTCCTAAAACCTACCCTGCCATGTTCTAAAAACTTTAGAGCAGGGGGTCACGCGACCCCCTGCAATAAACCCTAAAACCTACACTGTCCTGTCCTAAAAAACTACCTCATCCCCCGCCCCACCCAAAACGATAAAACCTACCCTGCCCCATCCTAAAACCTCCCTCGCTCTGTCGTAAAAAACTACCCGACCCCGCTCTAATCCGTAAAACCTACTGTGTCCCAAAACTAACCCCACCCATTCCTAAAAACTACCGAAGCACCAATCCTAAACCCTAAAACATACCCTGCCCTGTCCTAAAAACGACCTCAATCCCCTGCCTCCACCTAAATTCTAAAAGCTATGTTGCCCTGTCCCAAAACCTACCCTGCTCTGTCCTAAAAACTACCGGACCCCCGCCCTAAACCCTAAAACCTACACTGTCCTGTCCTAAAAACTACTCCAACCCCCCACCCCACGCTAAACCCTACAACCTACCCTGCCCTCTCCTAAAACCTACCTCGCTCTGTCCTAAAAACTACCTAACCCGCTCTACACCCTAAAACCTACCCTGTCCTAAAACCTACCCCAACCTGTCCTAAAAACTACCCCGTCCCCCACCCCACCCTGAATCCTAAAACCTATCCCACCCTGTCTTAAAAACTACCCCGACCCCGCCTTCACCCTAAACCCTAAAACATACCCTTCCCGTGTCCTAAAACCTACCCGCTCTGTCCTAAAACCTATCTGACCCCGCTTTAAACCCTAAAACCTACCCTGTCCTAAAACCTACCCCACCCTGTCCTAAAAACTACCCCCACTCCCGCCTTCACCCTAAAACCTACCCTACTCCTGTCCTAAAATCTACCCCACGCTCTCCTAAAAACTACCCTGACCCCCGCCCTAAACCCTAAAACCTACCTGGTCCTAAAACCTACCCTGCCCTGTCCTAAAAACTTTATAATAGGGGGTCACGCGACCCCCTGCTCTAAACCCTAAAACCTACACTGTCCTGTCCTAAAAAACTACCTCAACCCCCGCCCCACCCAAAACGCTAAGACCTACCCTGCCTCGTCCTAAAACCTACCTCGCTCTGTCGTAAAAAGTACCCGACCCCCGCTCTAATCCGTAAAACCTACTGTGTCCTAAAACTAACCCCACCCTGTCCTAAAAACTACCCTGACCCCGCCTTCACCCTGAAACCTACTCTACTCCTGTCCTAAAACCCACCCCACCCTGTCCTAAAGACTACCCCGACCCCTGCCTTCATCCTAAACCCTAAAACCTACCCTGCCCTGTCCTAAAACCTACCCCGTTCTGTCCTAAAATCTACCGACCGCTGCTCTAAACCCTAAAAGCTACCCCACCCTGTCCTAAAAACGACCCCGACCCTAGTCTTCACCGTAAATCCTAAAACCTACCCCACCCTAAACCCTACCCCACCCTGTCCTAAAAACTACTCCATCCCACACCCCACCCTGAACCTTACTCTGCCCTGTCCTAAAACCTACCCTGATCCCCCACCCTGTTCTAAAAACTACCACAATCCTCCCTCCCAACCCAGGCCCCACTTACCTCTCTCCTATGGTCGCTAATCCTTCCTGCTTGCTTCCTTCCTTCCGCCCGACTGCTCTCTCTACCGCTACAACGCATATGCGTGGTAAACGCATGCGTAGTAAACACATGTGCGTGGTAACGAGAGCGTGGTCAATGCATATCGATGCATTGACCGTGTTATTAATGCTGTTTCCAATGTAGGGTGTTGGAGAGGAGCTGATGACATCTAGGGAAGGGGAGGGAGGAACATGGAGGAAAGATGGTCTAAAGGCATTCAAGGAGGGCTAGGAATATTTAGGATAAGGATGGAGTCACAGGCTTAGAATGATAGAGGAAAGTCATAGCGGATGAAGAGCAAATACATATGGAGTAGGCAAGAGGAGCTGGAGCCATCTAGGTAAAGGAAAGATAGGGAAATGGACTGGAGGATGGGGAAGTTAGAGACATCCAGGGGAGGATGTTAATGGAATTGGAGAGGAACTAAAACCATCTAGGAGAACTGAAGAGTGGCACAGAGAAGAGGGAGAAGTGCTAGGGACATTCTTCAGGTACGAAGGAGGGGAAATGAAGGTGGGAAGGAGGAGCTAGAGACTTCTTGGAAAGGAAGAGAGACAAAGTATCAGAAAGTTGGGAAAGGGATAGAAACTTTATGGATCAGGGGGAAATGAGAAAGAAACATCTAGCAGAAGGGAAGAAATGTAAGAGAGAGGAGGTAACAGGGGCTTGCGGCATCTAGAAGTTAGGAGATATAGAAGTGGTGAGAAAGGCTAGCAAAATCTATAAAGAGTATAAACATGACTGTGAGGGGCTCGAGATGTGGTAGATGCACTTAGGAGAGGAGACGGGCTAGAGACATCAACAGGAAGGGGGAAGGACTAGAGACATTCAATCTGAGGAGAATACAAAAATGTAGATAAGGAAAGATAGGCTAGAGACAAATGGAGAGAGGAGTGATGCAGACAGAGGCAATGAAACAAGTGTTAATGGTCACTGGTGTCAGTTGCATTGATACGATCTTATGATATCCAATAACACCAAAGCACATTATTTACAAACAGCCCCCCTCTCAAGTCTTTTGCAGATCCTTGAGGCTATAAGGACCATTTAAAACAAAGTTTGAGACTGCTACTGAGCAGGACGCTGGGAACCTGGTTGGTGAGGGAATGCTGAGACTCCAAAGGCTCCTTGACTCTCATGAGGATAGGGTGAACACATCACCCCACATCACCAATAACACAGTTTCCAGACCTGGGCTGTCACGGGACAAACTAATGCAATCTGTATGTTGTGGTGCTGTCCGGGTTTCATTAAACAATGTAGACTAACAAGCATGAGAGCAGTGACTTGGAAGTTAAGACAATGTCCATGATGACATGGAGTAAAGTGGCCACCCTACTTTGAAACCACTGTGAAACTCTCAATGCCTACTGGATGTGCAGTTCTGTTGAAGTTTGAGACCAATGATCTATGGCAGTGGTATTCAAACTTGTTAATGCTGCACCCCCCAGTGGGAAAAATGAAATCATCGCCCCCCCTCAGAATTTTTAATAACCATTCTATTCAGTTGGCAGTGTTTAAATATGTCTGGACTTATTTCAACATTGCAGTTAAGTTCTGTTACCTTTTTCACAAATGTAATAAACATTTTTCTGCTTAAACAAAGCACTATTATCTACATAATATTTATTTTGGCCAGAGCCTGAAGCCACCGCCCCCCCCCCCGGATCACTTGAGGCCCCCCTAGGGGGGCCAGCCTCCTAGGTTGCAGACCCCTGCTCTAGGGACATATTATTACACACAGTTAAATGCGATTTCCCAGACAGTGTTTTCACATGAAAAGATTGCTAGGTGATCAGGGATTACTGGACTCCAATTGTGTACTGAGGTACTTTTGCCACCTTGATACTCGACCCCAAACTGAGCATCGAGTACCTCATTGGCACTTGATCATTATGGTAACAAGACAGAACTGTTCAATGTTTAATCAGGATTGGCCTACAAAGCACAGCAATATTACCACCACGTCTAATAGCTCTGTTACTTTAACCAGAAAATGTACTTTATTCTGCATACAGCTAAACACTATGCATGAACTCGGCGAAACAACATGTGATGTAAAACAGACTTTTAAACATGAGATTCTAAGGGGTGGAAGTGACTCACCACACATTGCTTGAATGGCTGATCCTTCCCCTGGTCGCGTAGTTATGATGTAGAGATGATTCCTTGGTTCCTCTGCAGTGCTTCGACACACAGCAGACTGTGCTGCTCTGTGATTTCCTTTCCTAGACAGCTTTTCCATCTGAAAGACGGCGTTCTAATCAACCTCTTTGTCATTCAAGGCAGAGTCAGGCTTCCCTTCTGGCTTAGTCATGCGAGCTTCTAGTCCCCAGGCAGCTGGACTGATGACTCCACAAGGCAGGTGCTCCTAAAGATTGAGGAGGCACAGTCCGGGAATTCCCTGACCGAGCAGGGAGATCCTCCCTATTCCAGGCTGTCAGCAGCGCTCTTATCAGGACCTGGTTTCAGGTTGTGTTCCTAACTTGACAGGGCAGCTGGCTGTCAAGGACATTAGCCTCAGAACTCAGAAATGTATCCCCACCTGCATACCACCTAGTGAGAAATCAGAGGAACACTGACCTGAGGTTTCTGCCCAGTATTTATATTTGCCTTACAGACACAGGTGTTAGAGAATTTCACACAGGCAGATCAATCCACAATCAATTTCTTGCATAATCAGCAGGAATAAGGAGCTGTGTTGAGTGTACCCTGACAGGAGGTGAATAACAAAGTGGCAAAGGAGGAAAGGGCATTCTCCTTGTCCGCTACACAAACCTGCCTGCAGTGACACTCCCACAGAGAGGGTTATCGTGAAAGGGCTGGGTTGGCCTCTGCACTTAAAATGGAGATCACTTTCTACCTTGAGCTATTGACCACTTGTTGCAGCCACAGCCAATCCCTCTCTGGCTAGTGAGACAACACTAGTAACTCTCAAAATGGAGGCACATCATCTCAAAGCCATGCACTGGGGAGCCCGTCAGGGTACACGCATGATTGTCTTGGTCATAGGGGCAAGGACCAAAACCCTGCAGAACCACAGCATGACGTTCTGAGCAGTGTAACACAGAGCAGGGACTCATGCAGTACAGCCATGCAGGAGACTTTTCCATCCAAACTAACCTTTAGTCAGAGTCCCTCTTCTACAGTTCACTGACTGGGTCAGGCTGTGTCCCACGGTTCTATTTGGGTGGAGGGACTAATGGGCCAATGGTTGATAATGGTAAGATTAGGATTATTTCTTATGTAACTGCAGTGGAAGATTGTTGCACAGTTTGAGACCAAGTAGTTGAAAAGAGTGTACAATTATTTATTCTTGTTTGATCTAAGCGATCTTCAATAATAATACATTTTATGACCATAAGGATCTGGAAAGGGTATTAAAAGAGCGGCAATTGGCCATGCCAGCATGTTACAGTTTACAGAAAAATGCTGTAAACTATGCACAAAGCTCAGTAGCAGCCTCTTGCAGGAGATGATGGCCTAAATTGTTGTCTCACTTCAGTTCCTTTCAGAAACTGCCTCTTCTGAGCAGCATATTATATCGTGAAAGGACAACTCTAGTGTCCCTTTGAGCAACCAGTTAGCTATTGAAGTAGTATGCAGACAGCCTTACGGGTAAATTAAGCAATACTACTCCATGTTACTAGTCCCGAACCTGGCGAGGGGAGTTGGTGGTCAGTACCCCAGCCCTGTAGCTCAAAGAAGTCTCCTGGTGGCCACTGATGTGGGACCCCAGGCTTCTGATCAAGAAATGTTGTCACACAGACTGGAAGACCTTATGTATTCCCAATTCGGTTCTGTGGCTGGTGCTGGGCAGTTATACATTTCTGTGAGTCCTAAACAGAATGGTCCAGCCATGGTGGTCTTTCTGGCAAGTGGGAGCAGAAAGATCAGGGGACTGGAAGTCTCCGCTAAGGAATAACCCAACAAAAGGTCAATAAATCAGGTGAGGCTGCTCCACTCAGCTAGCTGTTAACCTGTTGGTGGTGGCTTCTCCTAGGCACCAATGAGGCAGGAATAGGCAGGGCGAACTCCCTTGCTCAATGTTTCCCAGAGTGTGGGTCACAACCTGAGCTGATTGTGCATTGTTCAGGAAAGTCTGGGCAATAAAGTAAGATGCCTTTCAATTCTGTGTTTATTTTGCCACATTTGATGGTGCTTTTCAAACAGAGGTCAAATGTCAGGCATTACCTTCTGACAAATTACTGCTTACTCTTTTAACACGGGATTGGTGTTACTTTCCTTTCCTTGACTGCAAAGTGAGAGGAGTCTTTAAAGTGAGTTATGTGACAGTCTTGCTGGAGTACAGGAAATATGAAAGGAAAGGCTGTAGGATATTGGTTATTTTTTCACAAAACACAAAACAATGTAAATACCTGCAAATTAACTCATATATTCATCAGCTAGGAAAGCAAAAATGAAGCACTTTTTTGTAATTTTGGAGTGTGCTTAAATTAGAGGTTTTAATAAGATCAAAACAAATCAAGACACTTATTGAGAACAAATGATAAATATTCACAGAAACCCTATCTCCACATATTATCATTTGAATGCTATACAGTTTTATCAGTAAAACTGCATGTAGGAGGCTGGACTGGCTTGTAGTGAGTACCAAGGGGTACTTGCACCTTGCACCAGGCCCAGTTATCCCTTATTAGTGTATAGGGTGTCTAGCAGCTTAGGCTGATAGATAATGGTAGCTTAGCAGAGCAGCTTAGGCTGAACTAGGAGACGTGTGAAGCTACTACAGTACCACTTAGTGTCATATGCACAATATCATAAGAAAACACAATACACAGTTATACTAAAAATAAAGGTACTTTATTTTTATGACAATATGCCAAAGTATCTTAGAGTGTACCCTCAGTGAGAGGATAGGAAATATACACAAGATATATATACACAATAGCAAAAATATGCAGTATAGTCTTAGAAAACAGTGCAAACAATGTATAGTTACAATAGGATGCAATGGGGAAACATAGGGATAGGGGCAACACAAACCATATACTCCAAAAGTGGAATGCGAACCACGAATCGACCCCAAACCTATGTGACCTTGTAGAGGGTCGCTGGGACTATTAGAAAATAGTGAGAGTTAGAAAAATAACCCTCCCCAAGACCCTGAAAAGTGAGTGCAAAGTGCACTAAAGTTCCCCTAAGGACAAAATAGTCGTGTTAGAGGGAAAATGCAAGGAAAACACAAATCAGCAATGCAACAACGATGGATTCCTGACTGAGGGTACCTGTGGAACAAGGGGACCAAGTCCAAAAGTCACAAGCAACTCGGAGATGGGCAGATGCCCAAGAAATGCCAGCGGTTGGTGCAAAGAAGCCCTTACTAGGCTGAAGAACTGTGAATACTGCAGGAACGACAAGGGCTAGAGACTTCCCCTTTGGAGGATGGATCCCCCACGCCTTGGAGAGTCGTGCAGAAGTGTTTTCCCGCCGGATGGACGCCAACAAGCCTTGCTACATGCAAATCGTGCGTTTGGCGTTTTTGGACGCTGCTGGGGCCCAGGAGGGACCAGGAGGTCACAAATTGGACCTGCAGAGAGAAGGGACGTCGAGCAAGACAAAGAGCCCTCACAGAAGCAGGTAGCACCCGGAGAAGTGCCAGAAACAGGCACTACGAGGATGCGTGAAACGGTGCTCGCCGAAGTTGCACAAAGGAGTCCCACGTCGCCGGAGACCAACTTAGAAAGTCGTGCAATGCAGGTTAGAGTGCCGTGGACCCAGGCTTGGCTGTGCACGAAGGATTTCCGCCGGAAGTGCACAGGGGCCGGAGTAGCTTGCAAAGTCGCGGTTCCCAGCAATGCAGCCCAGCGAGGTGAGGCAAGGACTTACCTCCACCAAACTTGGGCTGAAGAGTCACTGGACTGTGGGGGTCACTTGGACGGTGTCGCTGGATTCGAGGGACCTCGCTCGTCGTGCTGAGAGGAGACCCAAGGGACCGGTAATGCAGCTTTTTGGTGCCTGCGGTTGCAGGGGGAAGATTCCGTCGACCCACGGGAGATTTCTTCGGAGCTTCTGGTGCAGAGAGGAGGCAGACTACCCCCACAGCATGCACAAGCAGGAAAACAGTCGAGAAGGCGGCAGGATCAGCGTTACAGAGTTGCAGTAGTCGTCTTTGCTACTATGTTGCAGGTTTGTAGGCTTCCAGCGCGGTCAGCGGTCGATTCCTTATCAGAAGGTGAAGAGGGAGATGCAGAGGAACTCGGCTGAGCTCATGCATTCGTTATCTAAAGTTTCCCAAGAGACAGAGACCCTAAATAGCCAGAAAAGAGGGTTTGGCTACCTAGGAGAGAGGAAAGGCTACTAACACCTGAAGGAGCCTATCAGCAGGAGTCTCTGACGTCACCTGGTGGCACTGGCCACTCAGAGCAGTCCAGTGTGCCAGCAGCACCTCTGTTTCCAAGATGGCAGAGGTCTGGAGCACACTGGAGGAGCTCTGGACACCTCCCAGGGGAGGTGCAGGTCAGGGGAGTGGTCACTCCCCTTTCCTTTGTCCAGTTTCGCGCCAGAGCAGGGGCTAAGGGGTCCCTGAACCGGTGTAGACTGGCTTATGCAGAATTGGGCACATCTGTGCCCAACAAAGCATTTCCAGAGGCTGGGGGAGGCTACTCCTCCCCTGCCTTCACACCATTTTCCAAAGGGAGAGGGTGTCACACCCTCTCTCAGAGGAAGTTCTTTGTTCTGCCATCCTGGGCCAGGCCTGGCTGGACCCCAAGAGGGCAGCTGCCTGTCTGAGGGGTTGGCAGCAGCAGCAGCTGCAGTGAAACCCCAGGAAGGGCAGTCTGGCAGTACCAGGGTCTGTGCTACAGACCACTGGGATCATGGAATTGTACCAACAATGCCAGGATGGCATAGAGGGGGCAATTCCATGATCATAGACATGTTACATGGCCATATTCGGAGTTACCATGGTGAAGCTACATATAGGTAGTGACCTATATGTAGTGCACGCGTGTAATGGTGTCCCCGCACTCACAAAGTTCAGTGAATTGGCTCTGAACAATGTGGGGGCACCTTGGCTAGTGCCAGGGTGCCCTCACACTAAGTAACTTTGCACCTAACCTTTACCAGGTAAAGGTTAGACATATAGGTGACTTATAAGTTACTTAAGTGCAGTGTAAAATGGCTGTGAAATAACGTGGGCGTTATTTCACTCAGGCTGCAGTGGCAGGCCTGTGTAAGAATTGTCAGAGCTCCCTATGGGTGGCAAAAGAAATGCTGCGGCCCATAGGGATCTCCTGGAACCCCAATACCCTGGGTACCTCAGTACCATATACTAGGGAATTATAAGGGTGTTCCAGTAAGCCAATGTAAATTGGTAAAAATGGTCACTAGCCTGTTAGTGACAATTTGAAAGTAATGAGAGAGCATAACCACTGAGGTTCTGGTTAGCAGAGCCTCAGTGAGACAGTTAGGCACCACACAGGGAACATATACATGCACACCTATGAGCACTGGGGCCCTGTGTGACAGGGTCCCAGTGACACATACATATAGGCCACCAACCTATGAGCACTGGGGTCCTGACCAGCAGGATCCCAGTGACACATAACAACCATACTGAAAACATAGGGCCTGATTCTAACTTTGGAGGACGGTGTTAAACCGTCCCAAAAGTGGCGGATATACCACCTACCGTATTACGAGTCCATTATATCCTATGGAACTCGTAATACGGTAGGTGGTATATCCGCCACTTTTGGGACGGTTTAACACCGTCCTCCAAAGTTAGAATCAGGCCCTCAGTGTTTTCACTATGAGCACTGAGGCCTGGCTATCAGGATCCCAGTGAGACAGTGAAAACAGTGACAAACATCCTGACATACACTCACAAACAGGCCAAAAGTGGGGGTAACAAGGCTAGAAAGAGGCTACCTTCTCACACTGCATGTCTGTGCAAAGTAAGTGGGCATTTCAATAGACAATGTGCTGTTTGTAAATGACAATGTGTTACCACTCAAAGCTTTAGTTACACTCCAAAATCGCCTCTCCTCATCCATCATTTCTATTTAAGGTAGGTGGGTTGCGAGTGTTGTCTTAAAAAGTGGGCCGTGGTTCTAAAAAGTTTGTGAACCACTGCCCTAATTTTAATGGGACCTGGTGTCTCCTTTTTAGTTTCAACACAACTGCACTGTCTAACCTATGGAAAGTAATCCTTGAGATGTTCTAAGTGGAAGCCCTACAATATACATTTGCTGTCTCAGCTCTCCATCCAAATCTCCATTTTGTGTCCCATACAGAGTGTTTGGCTTGTGCAAAATTTCACTTACATTGACATAATTTGCGTAATTCCTGTCATTTCGCATTCCAGTTTTTATATAAAAATATGTAATTATTCCACATGGCATACTTGAAGGTTGCTTGGGTAAAAAATTCTATTGTATTAGCACCAGAACAATGCATCTCGACTAAATGCGAGAGGCTCATCTTTGCAGCACTTGTATTTCTGTGCTATTGTTATAACTTAGAGGACATCCTCATATCAATTCTGGATGCGAGGATGCACGTGACGTTGTGCTAACAAAATAATACAAAACGGCAGATTTGAGTTTTGCTTAATTTTGATTACAATTTTTAGAAATTTTGCATGATTGTGCAAACAGAAATTAAATTAATTTTGTACATCCCTACAGAGTATGTCTGATACAAAATGGAACCACTGTGGCTGTAGTCACATGCAACGTCTTGCTCTCCATATGCATTCTTCACACGTAGGCAACACACGCACATGCAACATTTACTTCTCTTTACACTCGCACAAAATACATTCCTCTTCCAGATGAGCAAAGGGCCTGATTGCAAGCGACTTACAAGATCATTTCCCACATAGTGTGGCTGCTAGGCTGCTCTTTTAGGTCAGTCAACAGGGAAAAGAGCCTGCCCTGTAGTATAATCATTTCACTGCCACCAGTGTCAGTACTCTACATAGAGTACGGATGACAGTCCTCACTCTCTTAAGACTGGGATGTACACTTGGTGTGACCTCCCCACCACAGAGCCCAGGTCTGGGTTTCATTCCACATCACGGAAAGGCCTCTCAGCTCAAATGCATGATCATCATCTGTGCTGAGGTAGGGGACACAAACACTAGCCCTTGCTATGGCGATTTAAAGGGAGGTGGTGCACGCTCTCCAGAGCCATTCTTCTTAAGGGAAGAGCTTATCACGTTTGTCATGTTGAGTTCTGCAGAGGAGAAAAGATGTTTCATAGGCTGACTTAGTTATCTCTTCCTGCACGGTAGGTATGTAATCGGTAAAGAATGATTGAAGTTGGGCAGGTGAGGGTCGAGAGGTTTGGAGGTTGGGAACTAACATTGCATTGCACATCTTTCTTATTTTTGATTAAAAATCATCAAAAGGTTATTTTTTCCTTCTGGATTTGTCAGTTCCCAGAAGATATCGTATTGTTCCTCTCTTTTATTTGCAAAGTCTTCACAGCATTTAGAACATAGGTTTTCTCTGCTCTCCTGGTTGCTTTTTGACAGTCACTCCTGCCCTTTTTTACGTCGAGTGCGCAAGCGCTTTCACCTGTTGTAAGTATTATGGCCTTTTAACCACGCCCATCGCTATCACTCGTGCCTGGGCTTGCCTTTAAAAATCCTTTGTTTTCATTGGTAAATGCTTTACTTTTGTCCTTCCATGGGTCGCTTTTGTTATCACCTTGGACACCGACCCTGTTACATGGATAATTATTGCACATTTGCTGATATGGTTGACTGCCAGTGAACTTCTTTTTCCTTCTGTGTCTCTTCTTCGCGCTCATGCTCATGGTGGCCATGGTGCTTTGAACTGGCTTGCTTATGTCAACTGTTTTACTTTTCATTTTCAATTTATGTGGCAAGAAATGTTCAGTTGGGAATTTACAACACCAATAGCTCTAACTCGAGCAAACGTGAGACCCATTGCATTGCAAATGCTTGTTCTGCATTTTTGTCAGTTTCAGGCTGGGATTTATGCCATTGGCATTCTAGATTTCTGCATTACCTCTTCAGTTCCGGGAGTTTGAGACTGAATGAATTGTCAGAGCTTTGGTGCCATGTTGGGATTCCTCATTTTATGTGGCGCCAACTCATTGGTTGAGGTGATTCTATCGTAGCAGTTCTTCGCCATTGAAATTTGAGTCATTGCTGATGGCCGGCACTGGTTCTGCTCCTCTGATTGCTCATTGGATTCTATTTCATTGAGGCCTTTGAGCTGTTTTGGAAGAGTACGTTTTCCTCAGCTTTTGCATGGGCTTGAGGAATGCTGCGTGCTTGACAGTCGCACTGATGTAAACGTGGTTAAAGACAAAGCACACCGAAACCACAGAGGACTGGTTCTCTACAAGGCATTAAATACAAAGCAGAATTTAAATACATGTGGCTGAGAAAGCAGCATGAACACAACTCATAACGTGCATCGGGCGCCTCAAACCAGGAGTAAACAACAGCCACCGACATGTAGACTAGCAGCACTAACAAGAAGACAGGAGGCAGCGCATTTACACTCAGAAGACCTGCTGGCTCAACGTCATCCACATCCGCTCACCTGTCCATAGTCTTGGGCAAAAGTGGGCACTGAGATAGAAGTCATCAATGAGGGGACCACCTCCCAGCACATAACTTTTCAATCTGTTCACCATCACTGTCTGAAGTCAACTGCCTACATGTGACAGTGTGTCAAAGTGCTCTGAAGCGGCTAGAAGCTGGCATCTAAGCACTATATAAAACACTGAAACTCATAAGTGACAGTATTCAAAGGATTCATGATGCACATCGAGGAGGTTGTCCTCACCTCAGAGTACACATTTGGGGTCTATTACAATGTTGCCTCTGACGGTTAGAGCGCTGTATATAAGTTAGGCTGAATAATTTCTGGGAAGTGTGGGCCTTAAATAACGGTCTCTTTTCCCTTGTGCTCAGTTCTTGATTGAACATCAAGAGGCAGCCCTTGAACCTGAAACTGGTAAGTGGCAGTGATGGGAGAGGTCCGATGCAATGGTCACGTTTAAATATTTTTCAGCCCCTTCCCCAAAGTGTTCTACTTGCCCTAGACTGTACCTCAGAGTGGCATATGGGATTTGACAGCGGTTTAGTACAGGATTTGACTTCCTTCGACTCAACAAATTAAGTAACATTATAGTCTAATTTAACTAAATACTCATTCATTACCGTTTAAATGGATATTTCTTATCCAGCTCAATGTTACCTGCTTAGTCACTCACTCACACATCTCACAACCCTTGAATCCCTTAGATCCTCTGAGTAGGTGTGGTGGAAAGAACTGATCTCTCAGTAAGCTGATCCAGTCCTCTATATACTCTGAGGGGCTCCTTGAGTCCCTCTTTTAGAAGAAGGAGCAGAAACTGCATTACAAGGGATGTGGTTGACAGACGCCACTCCAAACTCATAGGTGCCCAACCGCGGTCTAAGAAAGGTCAGTTGCCACTGTCGCAACATCCATTTCGAAAGGGTGCATTAAGCTATGGGCAACCTCAGGACACTATGTGCATGGCATTTGTATTAACAAAACTCACTGATGAAACTGATATTTGTGTGAGAGTATTTCTAGTCCCAAGTATTTAACCTTCCTGTAGAAATAGGGGTGTTCATGTTTTAGAGGATTCAGGAGAAAGATTATCATGCCAAGTGCCTACTCTTTGATATACTATGCTATGTTGTTTTGTGTATTGAATTGCAGCACCTTTCTACCGCTTGACAAAGGCCCGCAGTGCTTTCGGTTCATCAGTTGATGGAGTCTAGAGCTACTCCATTTGTTGCAGTGTTTTAAGCGGGTGTTAGCTTATGTTTCACCTATGGGTAGTGTGTTTTGTTGTGGTGCAGGAGCCCTGAATATGTTCTCCAGATTTTATGCGGTGGCATGTGGTAGCATCATACACTTGGAGCAGCGCGCAAATGGAGTGTGAGGGATAGTTTTACAGTCTGCGTATACAAACCAGCGTGATGATTTTGGAAATAGCCATGTATTATTGCTTTTCTGAGTTCTACATTTTTGTGCTGATCATTATTCGGTTTGGGAACCCTCTTCAGAGCTGATGTCGTCTAAACAGGCAATGAGGTCCCTCTAATGAGAGTAAAAAGGGGAGGGATGGTTAGGAGTGGACACATCTTGGATCTAAAGGTTTCTCTTTTGTACAGTTTGAGTATCTACTTTGAGAAAGCAGATAGTCCCATGGATCACCCGACGTGTGAGACAGACCAATTTGTAAGAGATTCTTTGTGCTATGGGCAATCAGTGTAGAGCATTGAGAGTTTGGTTAATGTGGCCCTGTTTGCTGAGGTGAAGGATTTGTTTAGCTGCCATATTCTGGATTTGCTGAAACTTGACTTTTATGTTTATATGAAGTCCGATACGGATGCCGTTCATACAGTTTAGAAGCATCAACACTAGGGCTATTGATTCCTCAATACTGTGCGGTAGGCTGCAGTAAGAGAAGATAAACCTCATCGTTCTCTTATGAAATCATATCTGTCCTTAACTTGAGCTTGGAAAAACAGGTTGAGGATCTCAACCACGCCAAGGTTCTTCAGCACACTCAGTGTGGTTAGTGGTAGTCGTAATTTACCTAGGAATGGTCTGCTGGATGTTGGCATGTAATCTGCTAAATTTGATTAATCAAGTTTCTGCATTTTTAGTATGTGGTTAATGTCATATCTTTTCACTCTCTCTGACACTTTCCAGTTGATCGGAATATATTGATGATTGATTTGGTCAGTAAGGCAGCAGAGGTTTCTTGGGGAATGCTTTTATATTGTTCGGAGGGCAAGAATCGGTGGGAGAGCCTGACAAATGTATCTCTTTGATGAGTTAGTTGGTTTCCTTTTAGATTAGCAGGTTGATGAAGCACAATGTGGGTTGTGTTATGGATGTAGAGTGATTTAGCAAGGTTTGAAGTTAGGAAGCTCTTTCTGCCTGTTTTTAAAAGAAAGTTGACTTTTAGAATGTAAATTTTTTATCAAATGCCTGCCAAAGAGTTGCCAAGCTCATGAGTGTGTTCTGTTCCTGTTGAGAATTCAGAGAGTATCTTGAAAAGCGGCAAGAAGTTTAAGAAATGCGACAGTAGTAGTGGAATCTCCTAGTGTTCTTCATTGATGCTCTGCACTGTAATTTGAGCCAGATTTTATTACTCTTCCGGTGATAAAGCAAATGGTGTGTTGTTAAGATGGGAACCACTGTGTCAACCATTGTTGCATTGTTCCATGCAGTTACTGCATGGAAATTGCAATGTATCTAGAGCTTAAGTGCAGTGACAGTGTTTATTGTTTGGAGGAATGTAGTCATTATGATTGCCCAAACCTTCTTAGTCTGTGCATTGTTGCGTGCCTGCAATGAGTCAAAGAGCGCTGTAGAAACAGGACGCAGCTTGATAGCACTATTTAAAATCCCTTTTAACATAAAAGGTAACAAAAACCAGTGATTTTTCGAAGAAATACCATGTATTCCTACTGCAAAGAGAAAACACATAGAACCGTTTCAAGACGTAGTATAATTTGGATTGCTAAATAAAAAGTTAGGAAATGTTCTTCAAATGTTCTTCATGTGAGTTTTATAAAAGTCTAAAGTGTTTGGTCTGGTTAAAATTGAATCCTGTCTCGTCCAGCAAAATTATGCAAGGAGAAATTCACACGGAGCACGCGTTCTAATATATCAGCTCTAGTATGTTTTCTGATGCGCTATGGGTGATTTTACCTTATCTAGCCCCCTCCTAATCCCCTTATCAAACAGCTGTTGACATTTCATTTTTGTCTCCATCTTAAGAGAAGGCGACCTCTGGTGTAGCTTTTCACAAACAACTGATTATGATTCCTGGGTATTCACTTTGTCAGTCCTAAGGGTAAGGAACCCGTTTTACAATTGATTACTGTTCTCGCAGTGGCCACAAATTGAAGGCTAGAGTTGGGATCCGGCCGAAAATGCCCCCTTTAGAGTGAAGGGTCACTGCTGAGGGCCACTGTTCAGCTCCACTGTTGGAACATCCCATTGTGCTCTAGACATTCAGTCTCCATTGCACCTGCACACTGCAACCTTCATGTTCAGATATGAGGTGCATTGGTGATGATTTCATATGTCAAGCCTGAAAAACTGGTTTTGTCTTCATTCTATTTAAATCATTTTGTGCCGGCCTTAAGTTCAAAGTGGGAAATTCCTATGAAGTGAAGAGAGAAATAACTGCTCTTATTTTGAGCAGACTCAACTCTTTTCCCATTGCTTCAAGACTTGCACTCGTGGCCGTGTTCCCTGTTCAGGAAGCCTTGCACTGGTATGTCTCGCCATATTTACAATCCCAGAGTCTCTGGCAGCCCTCGGTGCACTTCTGATCTGTACACAGAGGCCCTAAAACGCATGGGAATGCATTAAATCCACGGCCCTATGGGTGTAGACAACAGAAAGAACACAGCGTGCTGTCGCACGGCCATTGAGATAACTTCTGCAGGCGTGGAACAGTCTGACACCTGTTCTCTTCAAGTTCTGCCCCAAAGCCTGAATGCCAATGAGTCAGTTGGCTACTCCCACAAACTTTCTCAAGGTTACGTGTGAAAACACACCCAGCCAAAAATACAGCAGTACAAAAGCAACATCATCTCCCAGTCATTAATTGCAGGACAGACTGCTGTATTCTTTGTGATAAATTGATTTATCTTTTTCTAATCCACCCTGTGTGACTCCGAGTGAAGAGTCTGGTGATGGGTAAGATAGAGCACCCCAAGGCACGGCCTGTGTTTACCTGTGTTTACATGGTTGCTTTTTATCCTACTAGTATTTTTGTTGCAGATGTTATACAGCGCTTATTACCCCTTGGTGGGACACAAAAGCGCTTGCCTAAATGAGAAGCACGCTACACCATGCAGGATGTATGGTTGGAAAGATGCTGACTGGGTTTTGATTCTATGTGGGAAGTGCTTTCAAGGTGTGCCTCATAACCACCAAGGTTTGGTTATCATTTTATGGGACGTGGAGAGTGTAGTAATGTGGTGGATGATGAAGTGTGAGAGACAGAAGTGCAGTTTCATGGTTTTCTGTATATTGGTGTCTTTGAACAGCTCTATGGATCGCTTCATGGTATTACTTATGATGTAGTCTACTTAGCTGGCTGATGCAATGGGTTGTCCAATCTGAGATTTGTGTATACTTGTGGTCCTGAGCTGGCATGGTTAGACAGACAGAAAAGTGGGGTGATCTGTTGGGATGAACATTTTTATTATCATCCCATATTTGAGTGACATTGTGAGATGAAAAGTAGTGGTCAGAGTGTATAGTGATTTGGGACTTGCAGTAGAAGACTAGATGAAAGTCCTCCAAATTGTCCAGCAGTGTGTGACAGATTTCTTCAGTTATTGCCCTACTGTTCATTTGGTGATGTCTGTTTTTTCGCCTTACAGTGCTAGTGATGAACAACCCTCGTAGCAGGTATGTCATATATTGATGTAGAAGGTATAAGTTACATTTTGCTGCTAACCACTGCATAATATGGTCTTTGTATTATTGTGGACCATAACTGTTATATATGTAAGTACATAACTATACAATGCCACAGCGAACCATGTCAGCTCTTCTTATCATATCGAAAAGAGTTTGCTGGTTAGGTTGTTGCCAACCTGTGAGTTGTAATCTGAGGATTGCGCTTGAAGGTGGGACTGTTTTCTAGGCTCTGTTGCAGGAATGTCAGGTGGTGAACAGGGGCGGCTCCTTCTCAATGGCGAAAGAGAGTCGCCTACCTGGCTGAGCCAGCAGCTGAAAAAATATTATAGTTCACTATTGTTTATTTTTCTTCTGCTGGCTCAGCCAGAAGCATGTGAAGGGAGGAGTTGGCTGGGTCACAGGAGGTGGAAGGGGGGAGGAGGAGAGGGTGCACCTAAGTGCGCATGTGAGTTTGGCTGACCGTCTTGCACATGCGCACTTAGGTTTCTCCAGGGCTGGAGAAACTGCATAGACCCCGCGGTTGTGTCTGGGGGCAGTCCAAGCCGCTCAGAACAATCCTTTTAGCATGAAAGCAACACCAGGATTTCTGGAGAGCCTGTGCTGGTGTCTCAGTAAATGCTGGGACACCACATGAGGGAAGGAAGAGGAGCAACACTACAGGAGGCGGTGGCGACAGCAAAAGGTGTGTTTGTCTTTATTTCTTTTTCTTTTATTCTTCCCCCCATTCCCGCCCCCTGCCCGCCCTTCCCCTTGAGATTTGTGGCAGCTGATACTGGTGGTGCAGTTATCTAGGAAATAACCATGTTTTCAACTAACAGCGTGTTTAAGCACTCTTGAGGCAACTGTAAGACAACTTGCAGGCTCGATTTAAACTACCTGATGATTTAGAAGTGACATATTTGAGCACAGCCCTAAGATATCAGTACTGTGTTATGGCACTGTGTTATACTATTTGACTGTAGCACACAGTTTACCTCTGCATTGTGTGGCAATGTAGCTCTGTACTGCAATGTGCCACTACTTGTAAGAAGTGAGAATCCTTCTCCTTGAAATGGGACTAGGGGTTCAGTTAGGTCATCACTGTAGGAAGCTGGCTCTGCATATACTATACCAAAAGGAGGTATAGTGTGCACAGAGTCCAGGGATTCCCCATAGGCCTAACAGAGACTAAAGTAGATAATACTAACGCTCTCATATGTGGTAGTGTGGTCGAGCACTTAGGCTTATCAGAGGGTAGTGCAAAGCATTTTTTGTACACACACAGTGAAGAAATGAGGCACACTCTCAATGACTAATTCCAGGCCAATGTTTTTATATATCAAAAATATATTTTGTTACTCTATTACTAGATACTTTATTACTAGAACCAATAGGTCTTTGATGCAAGTAAGTACAGCTGTAAGTAGGTATCAGTAGGGATATATATCAAATGTACTTTGTTTGGTTTTTGCAGATAAAGCAGTTGACAAGTAAGTAACACTTTTCAATTTTAAAAGTTGACACAGTGCAATTTGTCATAAGAAACAATGCTGTCCTAGTGGAGGAAAAGTGTTAACAAATGTAACAGGTAAGTACTCAACATATGATCCTAGCCTTCGGAGGTTAGCATTCCCAGAGGTCAAAGTTCAAGTTGACCCCAAAAGTGCACCATCAGCAACATGAGGCCAGGTGGGTGCAGAGGTCAAATTTGGCATTGGGTTTTCAATAAAATTCTATGAGGTTTGGGGGTGCTCGGTAGGAAACATATCGCAGATAAGTACCCACAGTGTCATTACACAGGTAGTTGGATTCACCAAGGCCAGGGGGCTGCGGATGCAGGAGTACCTTTGGGCGTCTGGAATCTTCGTCGGATTTTTGTGCTGGCAAGGAGGGGTTAACCCTGGGTAGACCGGAGGTTGGAATCGCCTGGGTACCTTCTCTGGACTGCTAGGCCAACTGTACTCGGGCTGTGGGCATTGGGTGCAGAGTGGGCAGGGCTTGCGGATCTGGGGTGGTTCTAGAGTCCTTTTGGAGGGTTTCTTCTGGACAGGGCCACTTTCCTCTGGAGTTCTTAGTCCTCTTCTGGGCAGGCACACCTCTGGGGGTTTGTAGAGGTCACTGGTCCTGCAGGATGTGTCACCTTTTTGTAGCAGGAGTCTTGAAGCTGCAGATAGGCCGATAGGGCTGAGACCAAGTCAGTTGTCATCTGGAGTCTTCACTGCTGGGGTTGGCTTTGCAGTCCTTCTTCTTTCTTCTTTCTTGAGGTCACCAGGAATCTGGTGATAAATGTTCAGGGGTGCCCCTAAATACTAGATTCAGGGGTGCTTTACAGGGGTCAGAGGGCAGTCGCCAATGGCTGCTGTCCCTGAGGGTGGCTACACCCTTCCTGTGCCCACTCCCTTTGTGGAGGGAGGCACATTTCTATCTCTATTGGTCCCTCTGCACTGAACCAAGATGAAGGATTTTGCAAGGAGGGGATCGCTTCAGCTCCGAACACCTAAGGGGTGGTCCTAGCTTCAGTGGTCACTCCTCCTTGTTCTACCTAATTTTCACACAGGATCTGCCACCGAAAATGGGACATGGTCCAGGGGCCAGGCATCTCCTCTAGATGGAGTGCCCTGGGGGCACTGTAACAGGAGGCTTGAGCCTTTGAGGCTTACCGCCAAGTGTTGCAGTTCTTGCAGGGAGGAGGTGTGAAGCACCTCTACCCAGAGCTGGCTTTGTTCCTGACCCCAGAGAGCACAAAGGCTGTCACCTTTGGGATCACGAACCGGTCTGTTAGTGGCAGGCTGGCACAGACTGTTCAGTTCTGCACTAAAGGGTTGGGTAAAATACAGTGATCATCTCCAAGATGCCCTTTGTGTGCATTTTACAATAAATCCACACTGACATCAGTGTGGGTTTATTGTTGTGAGAAGTTTGGTACCAAACTTCCCAGTCTTCAGTAAAGCAATTATGGAGCTGTGGAGTTCGTAATGAAAAAACTCCCAGCCCATATACTTAATATCACCACACTGCACTCATAATATCTAAGAATTGACTTAGACCCTGTAGGGACATATTGTTCAAGCAGCTATTCCCTCGCTGGTAGTATAGTGCACCCTGCCTTTGGTCTGTAAGGCCTGCTAGAGGGGTGACTTACCAGTGCCACCAGCAGTGGTTTGTGTGCATGGCACCCTGGAAGGGGTGCAATGTCGACTTTACATTTTTCGCGCCACCAAAACTCACAATCTGCAATGGCAGTGTGCATGTGTTTGGTGAGGGGTCCCTTAGAGTGGCACAATATCCCTTGCCACAGAGCCCTTGGTACCACTGGTAGCTTTTACAAGGGACTTAGCTATGTGCCAGGGGTGTGCCAATTGTGAAAACAATGGTACAGTTTAGGGAAAGAACGCTGGTGCTGGGCCTGGTTAGCAGGATCCCAGTACACACTCAGTCAAGTTAGCATCAATACCAGACAAAAAGTGGGGGGTAACCATGCCAAAAGGGGCACTTTCCTACAATCATGACTTGGATTGGGAATGAGTTGTGCCACTTTGAAGGTGGTCCAGGTTTGCTTCAGCTCACTGTAAGAAGGGCTTTGAGAGGAGTGTGTCTCGGATTGAGCTTTATCATTGTAAGAAGGGTCTGAGGAATGATTTGACTGTGAACGGGGCTTGGTTGTGGCACATTGAGAGGTGGCTCGCATAGGGCATCTTGCTGTGTAAATATCATGAAGTCCAGCAGCTTCACTCCCCATCATAGTGATGGTAGTTGATCTGCAAGAGCAGCACCCACTTCTAGGAGGAGAGCCATTGCTCACCGCACCAGTGGCCTCGGCTTTCAACACCTCCCACATCAATGAAGAGCCCATCACCTTGCACTGCTGGTGCCTGTCCAAGAGCCAGAACAATGCCCCAGGGGCTGTGTGTGTTTTCATGTGCACGTGCTTTTGCACGTTTGCCTGATCTCAATTAAATGTCCAGATTCTAATGTGTATTTGTACTGTCAAAGGAGGAGCGTGTGTCTAGTATCAGAGTAGAGAGAGCGAGAGAAAGAAACGGAGACAGATTGAAAGAGAGAGAAAGGGAGAGAGTGCTGTGTGTTTGTGTGAGACAGAGAGAAAGATCCCTAGTGCGTATCTGGGGCCAGATGTAGCAAAGGTTTTTAGCCATTCTGTGTCTATGGGAAAAAGTGTTCGTACATATGGCCCCTGGTTAATTCTGTCTAATTGCGTGTCCCTCCATCCAATCTCCGTGTCAAGGTTGTGCAGTGGCCGAGAGCAAGTGCCTCTTTCATTACGTGTTGCAAAGCGAGTGCGCGGCGTCGTCCGTGGTTTCAGCCAAGTTTATATACCATCTGCTCCCCGGTGCAAGCCGAGGCTCTGCATTGCTTTGCCCGCTTGATGTAGGCTGCATCACTGCGACGTCCTGTCCGGTGCAGGCCGAGGCTGGGCAATACTGTTCCCTCTGCGTCATATGAGGAGAGGAAGGGCCCTGCTGTGTCACCCAGCACAGTGTACGCCAACGTTAGGAAACTGACCACCTCCTCCTACCTGCTGCCCTTTGAGGATGCCACTGCGTGCTCTGTACAGACATGACCGCAATGCTGTCTCACTGAATGGTAAAAGTCGTATTTTTCTGCCATCCAGATGTTGGCCATTGGAGGCCTTCGCTTGGAGAGCGCTCCGGGTATAGACTGACTCCCTCTGCCCTCCTATGGTTGAGTCAGAGGGTGGTGCTGCCCTGCCCTGGTGCTCATTGCAGGGTGAGTATGGGCCCTGCTCTGCACACTGGTGCATGCATGCATGGCACTGCCCTGCCGCCCTGCCACATGTATACCAAGGGTGGGTGCCTCTTCGCCCTCCTGCTCGGCTCTGCCTGAAGCTTTTATCGTGCGGGAGTGGAAGCGATACCTGCCTCACAGGCACTAGAACAAGATTGCAATAATCTGTGTGAGATAAAGGGCCTCCCAGGGCTGGGAATGTCTGCACACAGGCTGGTTGCAGCTCCCTCCTCAGTCTCTGACGCCAGTTTCATTCTCCGCACTCTCCCTCCCTGTGGGCCTGCTTTCTCTTCATCCCTTCCGCTCCACTCTGCTGCCCTCCCCCCGTCCTCCCTGCACTTCGCTCCCTCTCCGCCCCCCGTATTGGGGAGTATCTTGGCCACCTCTCATCTAGTTAATGGAGCGAGGCAGATGAGAGCAGGGTCGGCGGCCCCAGCCCTCCAAGGGCACCGCTGCTCTCGGAGAAGGAGCAAAACCGCCATTAAACTGGTAACATGGGTGAACACAATAATGAAACAATAAGAAATGTCCAGACACTTCCATTAAAAAAGGAAAGAAGAATTTAATAAAGCCAAGACGGCAAGCAGACGCCTACGGTTGGCATAACTGACCCTGCTGTGCCTCTTTAAAATGACGTGGAAAGTCTAGGAGGATCCTTGCATCTCAGGGCTTCGCAAGCAAGAAAAACCGCTTACATCTAGTGGCTTGAACCCTGATCTCTGGGAGTAAGGGAGATCCTTTCCAGCCACCTCTTACACTCCTCCTCTTCCTCACAATGACCTTGGGTCAATAACTTCCAGTTTGACTCGGGCGTCAAACAGCTCTGTTCCGCCTATGAGAACTGCCATGTCCTGCTCACCCTTCCTTGCCACTCTGACGGTCTCGCTGGAGAGTGGGCGCTATATCAATTCTATGACTACAAATAAAATAAGACTTTAAAATTGAAGAAAGCACATATGTACCCGATAGATATTTCTAGTTCCAGAAGTGAACCTTTACCCCAGAAACATCACGAGCAGACATTCAGTGGTGCCGTGTATATGGCCCACTTATGAAAAGTCAAGAAAATGACCTGCCCGAAAGCAACTGGGTGACCGGGGCAAACTGCAAGAGCTAAGCAGATCAAGAAAGAACCTACGCCAGACTGAAGAGAGTGGTTGAATGATGGATTCTTCAGTTCTGACTTGGATGCAAGAGCACTCAGCATGTTGTAAGCGCCTACAAAGCTCTGCCAGGCTGACCAGTGGCCTCTGCTAAAACAAAGGCGCGCTTCTCCTTTGTCTTTGGCGAACAATTTGCCCACTTCAACATCTCTCATTCTTGCCATTCTTTTCTATGCTGAAAAATAGTTTTGAGGAAAAATGAACACATTATCTTGTAAATTGTTCTGGTTTTGTTCTGCACTCTTGTCATTTTCACATTCTTGTTTAAAAGAGTTATTTCCTTTCCCAAGTATTAGCACCTGTCTGTGTGTTACCGCTACCATAAGTGGGCCCAGAGATCAAAAAAATCTCAGCATTCCTGGTTTACGGTATCTAGGCTGATTGGCAGCACATAGGACCATCGCTGGTGCTCTCTGTACCCTGCCAGTACATGGTCAATGGGCAGATGAGTTGCTGGAGATATTGACCCACTGTTGATGACATTGAACAGCTGTCAGTGACATTCATGGAATAATGGTGAAGTTGGTGGGCTGCTAGAAACCTAGGGGATTTCGTAAATAAATCAGAGTGCATTACTGCATAAGAAAAAACTGAAACTCTCATGACTCACATAATGTCCTGTAACTTTCTCCTCTAATGTCTAATCGATGATCCTGTTAAGAGTAGCAAGCACACTTTATACCGCTAGGAAATATTTGTATGCTGGACTCCTTGTCTGATAATTGGTGCGCCAATGGCAATTATGGTCTGATGGAGAGATTGACAGATTTTTGAAAGTGATGGGCTGCGCGTGACAGTAGTGGGCCGGTGACATTGTACGCTGTCGGTTACATTAGTGTGTTGCTGACATTGATGGGCTGTATCTGACATTTGTGGGCTGGTGGCTTTGAAGGGTTGTTTGTGACATTGGCAGACTGTCAGTGACATTGGTAGGCTGATGACTTAGATGGGCTGCTGGTGACAGTGGTAGGCTGTCATTTATACACTGCAGGTGACATTGGTGGGTGGGTGACATTCCTGGGCTCATGATATTGATAGGGTACTGGTGACATTGGTAGGCTGCAGGTGACATTAATAGGTTTCATGTCACATTGGTGGGCTGGTGGCATTGAAAGGATGTTTGTAACATTGATAGACACTGAGTGACACTGGTGGGCCTGTGACTGAGATGGGCTGCTGGTGACAATGGTAGACTGTTGACATTGATATGTTGCGTGTGACATTGGTGAGCTTTTGACCTTGATGGGCTGCAGGTGACATTGGTGGGCTGGGCACATTGATAGGCTGCAGGTGACATCAATAGGCTGTTGATGACATTGCTAGACTGCTGGTGACATTGAAAAGCTGAGGGTGACATTGGTGGGCTGGTGTCATGGAAAGGCTGCTTGTAACATTGATAGACTGCCAGAGACATTGGTGAGCAAGTGATCTAGATGGGCTGCTGGCGACAGTAGTAGGCTGTTGACATTGATAGGCAGCAGGTGACATTGGTAGGCCTGTGACATTGATAGGCTGCAGGTGACATTGGTGGGCTGGAGACAATTATGGGCTGCCAGTGATATTGATTGACTGTTGTTGACATTGATAGGCTGCCGGTGACAGTGGTGGGCTGGGGAGTTGATGCACTGGTAGCATTATGCCACTGGGGATCGCCTGATGATCTTAATGGGGAGTTATGGATGGGGCTCTCTGCTGACGATTACAACTCTGCTCCCTGGTTGCACATGTATTGGAAGAACTGAATGTGGGTACCTCCTTTTGGGCCCCCGGCCTACATAGATAGTCACAAGGTCACCTTCCATTGCTCACACCCGCACCTGTGCTGAAGCTGATCAGCCTGAGAGCGCAGACTCAGGTGCGCCTGTTTGTGTCCCTCCCAACCCCCCCTCCTCCTCTTCCCTCCAGTTACTTCTCCCCTTGGGCATCGCCTCATACAGTGTCAGAGACCAGCACAGTAATCCGAAGTCTAAAAATAGGCCAACTCAGCGGGGTGGAGTGAGGCGAGAGGAAGCACAAGGGAGACGAGTGCTCGGGGAGCAGAGTGGAAGAGAGAAGAAAGGCTTCGAGAGGAGAGGAATGCAAGAAGTGAAACGAGTGATGGGTGGAAGAGGAACGAAGAGGCTAGTCAGGAGAGAAGAAAGGAAGTCGAAAGAGAGAGAAAAAACAGAAATAGAAGGGGAAGATAGAAGAAGATAGAAGGACGAGGAGCTGAGAAAATGACAGAGAGAGTAAGGTAACAAGAGAGAAATGGACAGAAAGACCAGAGTGTAAGAGAAGAACGAATACCACAGACATCAGAATCGGAGACAGAGTAGATAGAAGGATGGGGAAAGAAAAAAAAGAGACATAGTAGAAAAGGCAACTATAGGGCAGGCAGCCGGTGCCAGAGGAAGACAGCAGACGACGGAAGACTGGAGAAAGAAGACAATGAAGCCAGAGGGTCATTTAGAGGAGATGGGTACCGAGGTATTTTTGTTGTACTTTTTGTTACAAAGGTGGGAAACAAAAATGTCATCACTTAGAGGATGACTTTTTGTTTATACCAATAGAATTTTTTTCTGTTTGTAGGCCATCACATAAAATATTCTCGATGAAAAGGTTGATGAAGAGGATTACCTGGAAACACGTGTTGGATACTGGGCAGTTCGGATATTGGAATATAAGGATCGTGCTGCAATAATTATAAACAAAGAAACACTTTTTATGAAAAATGTAATTGTTGTGCAATAAATGTATACATTTAGATTTATTTTGTGATAATTCCAATAGTTCTCCAATAAGGTACCAGTTTGCACCACTCCCACCTCTTACATTGTGCCCCCGGACTTCATGATACAGTTCCAGTGTGTTACACTCCCCTACTCTCAAGCCCCAGCCCTCTAATCACCCTCTTCTGAAGCCACACTTCCTGATTTGATTTTTCCACCTGAAGTATGCTCCATCCTTTGTGGGGGGAAACAAAAGAAGAATGGGTGGAAAGACTGAATTAATCTCAGTCTATCTAAGTTGCATTCGATACTTGCTTTTTTTTGCTCTCCATGCCACTCCGGACAAGGATCAGCTACAGCCAAATCAGTCTTGACCCTGCTCCGAAAGGAACAGTCCAGCATGAACTGGCAGGCCAAGTCCCCTCTAAGTAGGGACACAAGCCCTTCGTGGGTAGCACATCCTGGAGCTGCAAACAACATCATTCACAATCTGAAAACTTCCCCCAGCTTTGCCATGGCGAAGTTTCTGAAAACCCTCTATTTTGCAGGTGAAGGCTTTCCCTTCCCTTTTCCCTAATTGGAGGTAAATGTTTGTTTTGGACTTCTTTATACAAACATTTGAATGTGTTTTCAATGTTACAATCTTACTAATAAAAGTTGAAATAAAATCTACATTTGAGATTTATTGACACTTGTGGGCATAGTCCTTTCTAGCCGACTAAATACAATGCTCCGAAGGCAAAAACACAAAATATAGTCTATCTTGAACTGAAAAATCAAGTAATTACTGGGCCCACTCTTGTAGCGCAGAGTTCTGGCCAAATTCCACCAATCACCATATGGTGGAATATTTTCTGCTGTGAGGCTCCAGAAATGTGAGCCGATGAACTCAAGAGTGTTTGACGTTCCCTAGCACAGTTTCCGATCACTGGCTATCTTCCAGTGAGATTTTCGATCAGTCATTGGCGTGGTGAGAGGGTTGGCCCTCGAGTAGATTTTCTACTCGAGCGGCGGCAAAATCAACTTGAAAGCGTGCACGCTCTTGCACACCACGTAGTGTCATACATGCTGATTTTTCAGCTCAGAACGTGCTTTCCCTGCTAGATTGCAGCACGAGCAGTGCAACATGTATGTTTCTGTGCATTGGCGGAGCTCCGACGTACCCCGCAGCAGCCACATCTCCGCACACCTGAGACACCTGCATTGGCTCCCAGTCAGCAAAAGGATCACCTTCCGACTTCTCACCCACGCACACAAAGCCCTCCAAGACAAGGGACCGGAATACCTCAACAGACGCCTCAACTTCTACGTCCCCACCCGCCCCTTCCGCTCCTCTGGCCTCGCACTCGCCGCCGTCCCTCGCATCCGACGCTCCACGGCGGGTGGGAGATCTTTCTCCTTCCTGGCGGCCAAGACCTGGAACTCCCTCCCCACCAGCCTCAGGACCACCCAGGACCACTCCGCTTTCCGGAGACTCCTAAAGACCTGGCTGTTCGAGCAGCGATAACCACCCCCTTTGTCCCTAGCGCCTTGAGACCCGCACGGGTGAGTAGCGCGCTTTATAAATGCTAATGATTTGATTTGATTTGATTTGATTTGAACCTTGTGGAGTTGTTATTTAACTCCACAGAATTCCACGGAGTGAGATTCCACCCCTAGTTATTACCATTAAGGTATGGGTATGACAGGGCAGTAACACTACTTACTATTATGGCATTGCGCATTGTCCACACAAGTTAATCTGACTCACGCTTGTGCAATAGCCATACGTGGTGCAGCCGGTGCAGTGGCACTGGGGCCCAGAGGTGGGAGCCTGACCTCCACTGGCTGTAGTTAGATTACAGGTCACCCACTCTGAATGCTTTAGACACAGAGCCTTCCTATGCTAGAGGGATGGGGTGAAGGGAATGGGGAAGAGAGGATAAGAGAACAATTGAGAGGGAAGGGTAAGGGGCTGAAACAAAAGGGGATGGTAAAAGATCAGAAATGGGGAACAAAGGGAACAAGAAAATAGGAACGAGAAAGTGAGAAAGAGGAAGAGAAAGGGTCCAGAAATAAGTATATCAAAGAGGGAACAGGAGAGAGAAGATAGATACAGGAAAGCCAAGACAAGATATGTATGTGAAAGAAAGGGAGAAAGGAGATACAGAGAAGAGGTTGACTAAGCTTAGGTGGAGGAGAGAAGGGTAGGGTGCGAAGAGGAGAGAGAGGATACAAAGAACTGGGAAAAAGATGAAAGGTGAAGAGAAAGCGAGAAGTGGGTTCAAAAGGAGTGAGGAGAGAATAGGGAAGAAACATGGTGAAAGCATAGCAGTGAGAGGTAAAGGCATATTTTTCGGGTTCCTATCGGAGGTACATTTCCAAATGTGTCTCAGCACAGCTGCTCGTCTGCACCAGGAAATAATCAGAGGATGGTAACACGTTGGGAACAGTATGTAATATGTCCCTTCTCAGCAGCTCTTACAACAAGGCAACGCATCTGTCCAGTCAAACATCAGCCATCTCCATTCTTCAGCCGAACGCCACCTCCCTCTCTCCACAGCTTGCTGTAAACTCCTCCCAACAGTGCTAGGCCCACCAAGCCACTGCTGCGCCAGTAGACAACCCCAAACGTTCAGCCCCTCCCGTCTCACAGTCCAACCAGGTGAAGGCTGTGTTTGCGTGCCTGGCCCTCCGGAAGTGCACCCTTCCGCTCCGGATGGACTTTGCCATGCTCGTTCTGTGTGCTCTGGGGCATGTCCAAGTGATAAGGTGTCTGTCTGGGAATACTCGGGTGACTTCAGAGGATGTAACAAGGAACATATCTTACTAGGGCACGAAGCCAGACCACGCTGGGAGTTTCTTGTATTGGGAAACCGGACTGCTCGTCCTACACATATGGTACATGGTCTCCAGCTTTATTCTTCGTCAGTGGGGCATGTACCTTTGTAGTAGGCTGCTGACCCATTCCTCGATTTTAAACTTCGTGACATACCGCTTCCCCATTCTTGTGACAGGTAATTTGGAGTACTTAACGTCCTGTCGCACTGCTTGTCAAATCCTGGGGTAGATAACTTTTTAAGACTGGGCTGGGCCACTCCGGGGCATGTAAATTTGTAGCAAGTTGCTGGCCCATCCCTCAGGTGGATAACTTCTTAGCACACTGCTGGGCCATTCCTGGGGTAGAATACGTAGTAACGCATTGATGAGCCATTCATGGGGTAGCTAACTTAGTAACATACTGGTGGGCCATTCATGGGGTGGATAACTTAGTAGCACGCTGCAGACCTATTCCTCAAGCAGGCAACTTCGTAGCACACTGCTGGTCCATTTCTGGGGTAGATAACTTTGTTGCACATTGTTGGTCTGTTCCTAGAATGGACCATTTTATGGCACTCTGCTAGGCCATTCATGTGAGAGCTGGCTTCATTGAGTATCACTGGCCCATTAGTCGGGTATTTTTATTTGCAGTAAACCATAGTTAGCCATTCTTAGATCTTACAACTTCCTTACACACTTCTAGATCACTGTCTTGCGACATTGGTAGCTCCACCTGTCTCTCTCTATCTCTTTTACTCACTTTCACACACACAGCCTAGAACTGTGTTTTGGAAACAGTCGTTCTTTTTTGTTGCTTACGTGTTTTTTTCCTTTTCCCTCCATTCTCATTTCACTTCATTTCTGGTTCTATTTTAACCTCAACCTTTTTAATTTGATTACTCTCTCTTAATGTTTTGTTCTCTCATCCTCTTGCCTCCTTTTTCTCTCTGTTACTCTCACTGTATTATTTTCACTTTCACCTTCTCTTTTTCTTTCCCTCTGTCTTTTTCCTCTTTCCCTCAATGCAATTAACTTGTTCTTTACCCACATGGTATATGGAATTCTACATGTTGCCCATTTGCCCAAATATCTTAGAGTCACAGGTATTCGTGTGAAGTATATTTGCTCTGTTGAGTCTTGTACATATTTTGTTTCCATCTTCACCATCTTGGACCTTAATCGAGGGCATGGGTTCAACCCAGTGCCTCATATACGAAATGGCATACATAGAATGATGTCAGTGTGCTATTAGGGTTACTTGCCATCGATGTTCCTACTCGCTGGTCGCTGCTATCAGCCTCCCAGGCAGTTGGCATGACGTTCCCTAGTCATTTGCCATGCTGCTGCTGAGGGCACAAATAGATTGGCACAGCAGGCCTACATAGTGGCTTACCGCCTGTCCAGCCAGCAGAACAGGTCACGTAGAACTGAAGGGGGTATGTGACCTGTACAATTTTTCTGCCTGAACCACAGCCAAAATCCGAGAACAATAGCAACCTTCAAGGGATTAAGTGGTTTGTTTACTAAATTCTCTTCAAATATTGTTTAATCATGTTTGAGTTGAACATCCAACATGGTCATTTCACTGGCATGTGCTGGTGTTCTCGGAAATCTAATACTGGAATGTTGCCAACATAATTTCTAATTTACAGATGCAGAACACTGTACACCCACAGCTGCTTCGTGCACTTTAGACCATGCAAACTTCACACAAACACTTGAAAGGTAGCAGATATAATTCCGCAGTGCTACTCGAGAGGGCCAGGAATAAACTGGTGATTATACTTGTTTATAGTAAAGTTTATTTCCAAAAGGCAAGTGCAAGTAACGGTAATAGGTCTGACTTGACAAAGTAGCCGTTTGCAAGATCTATTATTGCCAGTTCTTTAAAATACACAGAGTGATTTGGGGCTCTGTCCAGCGGAGTATTCCTCTGTCACCTCATGCTATTGGATATTTGGTGCATCATTCTGACTCCTATGGACTGCTTGAATTGTAATGCACGAGGGACCACTTTAATCTCAACGTTAATCTGGATGAATTCAAATTAAATGATTTTTGTCCTAGAAGCGCAACATTAGATGTTTTAGTTGGGACTCAAATGTAAGCCAGATCAATTAGCTCTACTAATGCTTGTTATGAAGTTTCACCCTGCTCCAGTCCAACATGTATTGTTGCCTTACTGCTACCAATCCCCAAAAGCTGCTGGTATCTTTGAGGGTTGCACCAGAAGGTTCAAGCTTTTTTTTCCTCAGACTTAACTGGAAGTTCTTCTCTGTTGGGGGGGAGCTAAACTGATCACACAGTAAGGGGCCTAGCAGCAAGGCCCTCAGCAAGCTTGCTGAACAGGTGAGGGGACGCTTTCTTATAACACAGACCTTTAACTCTTTCCAAAAGAAAATCACTTGCTGAGTGAGAACTCATCCTCTGCAGAGATTTCAGAAGCCATTTGGAACAGACATGATATTGATACTTCTGGTGAGATTTCTTGGTCACTGGAAAGCTGAATCATCTCGGACCTGTTTCGATGCAAAACAATTGTTGCTGTTGGAGGTGTGAAGATGTGGGAGACAACCGGACCCCCTGGGACACTGGAAATCTCTGGTGCCTTGGGCCCAGGAATCGTGCCCAGTGTGCCCTGTGGCGCAGCGCCTTTCTCTCTCTGCCCATCCCTTCCGTTTTTCCTCCTCGCTTCTCCCGCTTCCTTTCTGTCTCCTTCCATGTCCTTGTCTCCTTATTTTTGTCACTCTCCAGATTCCGATGTCTCTTTCCTGTGGACTTTCTTTCTGCCTCCGCGCATATCCCCGCTTCTTGTCTCGCTCCTTCTTCTTTTCTCTTTTCCCTCGCATCTTCCTTTCTCTCTCTGCCCATCTCTTCCTTTCATTCTCGCCGTCTCACTCCCTCTTGCCGTCTCTTACCGCGGGCCTTCCTTCCTGCATCCCTCCCTTTCTCTGGCTCTGCCTTTCCTTCTCTGTCTGCCTGTCTCCCTCCAGCCGTCGAGTCCCTTCCTTCCGGTCCCCTCCCTCCAGCCGTCGAGTCCCTTCCTTCCGGTCCCCTCCGCTCCCTCGCAGCCGGAGTGCTTGCAGTTGTTGGTATAGATGGAGGGGAGGCGACTAAAAAGGACCCCTATCTCCGGAGCCGCCTCTCTGTGCGGCAGGCAGAAGCAATTACTGCCAGCGAGGGGGAGAAGTGCTCGTGGGTAAATGAACCCTGGCACCGAGAGCTGCGTTCTTCCTGGCCCAGCTCTGCACACCCGCGGCGGCCTGGTGCGCCTCGGCGATATCTCCTCTTTCACCTCGCCCTTTCCCTAGCCTCCATTACTTTTCAGTGTTCTTTCCCATTTTCTCTCGTTTCCTTTTTGTACTCCCCGCCATTTCTACATGTACCTCTATCAACGCCCCCACTCTCTCTGTCGCACATTCAGGTGTGTAACAAAGGCCCCTGCAGCCTCCGCGCTGCGGAAGGCAGGGTGGGCAAGCACCAGGGGTCGCTTTCAGCACTGCACCTGCCCTGAGTGTGTCTGGAGGCGGAGGCCCACTCCATGTTCTGCGCGGGAGGTCCCCTTTCTGTTTCTTTACGCCACTGCTCACAGTGACATCTCTAGTCTGTCTCTTGCCTGTCTCCTTCCCAATCTCCCTACCCGATTCCCCCCGACATATTCAGTGGTTTCCTATCTGTCTTTCATCCCCTCGCTCCTTGTCTAGCTCACTGTCTCCCTCTAACAGTTCGCCCCTTGTTCGCCATCTCTGCCATAGCACAGAACAATATCCACGCAGGGTGGCTCCTCCACTGTGGCTGTGGAGGGTCGCCACTCAGCCAGCAGCAGCAGTAAAAACATAATAAACACACTGTAAAAGGGGCGTGCCACAGGCATGACAGGGATGAAGGAGTGCAACGCACTCCCCCTCAGTGCACATGTATGTTTGGCTGGCTGTCTTGGGCCAGCCAAACATTCATGCGCACTAGGCTCTCTCCAACCAGGCAACGCAGTGCTGGGTTGGAGAGAGTAGGCAGAGGGTCCCACTCTGCCTCAGAGCGCCCTCGCTGTGCGCTCCGTCCAATCCAACCGCTGCTTTCATGCTGCTAGAGCAGTTGGATTGGACGCAGAGATGTCTGGGAGCCTGTGCCTGCAGTGCAAGACCGAAACCGAGCAGAGCCGATCGAAGCGGCGCTGGAAAAGAGATTATTAGATATTTCCCCTGAAACGTGCCACACTGCCCTGCCCCTTTTCCCTCCCACGAGCCATGCCTGTGCGCAATACAAATGGTATCCAATCCAGTGTGGTACAGTACAATGCAGTGCAATACAATGCACTCCAGGGCAGGAAAATAGAAAATGTCAGCACTACAAATACAAATTATACAATATAGATTATGCAAATCCACTCACAATACAATATATAATTCATAATACAACATATCCTATAGAAAACAGTTCTGATATCTAGCATTTGTGTAGCACACAACTGACCTAGTGTGGCATTGGGGCACTGTAACTATTGTGATTTAGTTTGAGAGTATGTGGATGTTTGTTGTATGTCCTGTGTGAGATGAGTTGGGTGTGGTGTGTGAGTTCCTGACAAAACAATATGCAGTTTGATGTAATAATAGTGTACCATACAATATAAACTGCAGTATGTAATTCAACATATTTTTGACAGTACAATATACTGAAGAGTATTGTGGCGGGTCTGTGGCCGCATAGCCAGAGAACGAGGCAGCGGAGACTGAGTGGACAGGAGGATGTAGAAATCAGTACCCCAGAGGGACTACTGAGAGATGGTAGGAGGGACTAGCTGTTGCTTCAGAGACACACCTCCAGTACTCATGGACTGCTGATAAGGAGGTGGGACGGCTAATGAGGGTGGTAGACGAATCGAGGCCAGAAAGAGAAAGTGACAGAGAAACGAGGCGGACTGAGGTGGCTGAAGTGACGCAGAACGCCGTTGCAGGAGAAGATGCGGAGCAGAGAAGGGAGGCTACGCAATCCATCGCGAAAGACAGCCACAGGACGACCCTTCCTGCCACATTCCTGGTGGAACATGGCTGTCGCATGTATTGGTTTGTGTATGCGACCACTGCGGGAGATTGGGGGGTGGAGAGGTGAGCAGGATGGCTTCAAGCCAAAACACTGTCAGCGCATGTGGGCGGGCACTGCAGGCACACACAATGCCACCAGCACCTGCATGCACCTGTATCGGCTAGGGAGCACTCAGGGAGCACTCATTAAGGCAGGAGGCTGCCCAGAACATTTTGATCAGAGCAACCTGCTGCACAGACAGTGGTGGCCATATGGGTGAACAGGGGCATTCCTTGATGATGCCTTAGTCCCCTCACAAGCACTTTCCCTCCCTTGAAAATCCCCAAAGCTAGAGGACACTTACCTGAAATCCTGTCCCTTTACTTGTTTCCTGAGGCCCACATCCAACTGAGAGAGGGCCAAGACACCAGGAGGCCGGAGACCCTAAAGGAGAAAGAAGAACAGAATAGTAAGACTGTGAAAATCGGGGTGTTAAGCAACACCCCTTAACAACCATAAAAGCAGCTCAAGATGTGTAATCACAATAGAAAATAAAGGAGCTCTGACATTACTTACCTTAGTCCTGTGTTGATACCTTCATAACAAGGTGTCAGCCATACACCCCGCTACAAGTATATACTACAGTACAGCATGATTTACATTATATAATACCCCAAAGACTATATTATAACATCATCCTACAAAATATGATAGCATACATATGTACAGCATTGTATCCAGTATCCTGTAAAATATAGCCTGCAATACAATATACAAAGTCTTATTTATATAATACGTTTTAACATACTGTACAATATGATATGCCAATCAAAAAACTTTAGTTGTCGCTCGCTTTTTAAATAATGTGTGTAGTAAACAATACGGTCTGCACTATAATATGCAATACAGTATAATATATTATACAATAGACTATGCAATACAATACAGTGTGCAATGAAATGCACAATAAACTATACTCCATGGAATGCAGGATACCATACACTATTCTATACAGTATACAATGCAATATATGATCAATTACAGTACGCACTAACAGAATAGTCATACAAAATAGTGTAAATACCTTATGTAGTATAAGAAACATTATACTAGGGCTTGATTACCGTGACTAAGCAGAAGTTAGTGCCAAAGCTATTGTCAGTGATGGGCTGCACATAGAATCTGTGGGTCATGAGCTGTTTTTTCGAATCATTGAAGTACATTTTGAAGGAGACAACAGGGTTGGTTTTAGTTTATCAGATCCGTGTGTTGGATTGAGATTTTAAGGTAAGACCAGTGTCAGCTCCTCGGTTATGATTCAAGGCCTCTTGATCTGTTGCGGTAGAAAGCATCTTGCTGCTTTTCCTGGGATCCTTTATGTTTTGCAGTAAGGATTTGCATCTGAGTTTATCTCTCAGCTTCCATAACTTTGTGGTTTTCATTACAATTTCCGGAGCACCCCATTTTCTGTTATACATTCTCAATGATGCAATGCAAAGGAAGGGAACACGAGTTCCAGGTTTGATAAGGCTCTTGGTAGCGCATGATCTAGACACAGATCCTGTGCTCCTCCATCTTCCAGTTCGATCTCATTCTGCACTTTTTCATCTCCCAGCCTTACCCACTCATGCAGCATTTACCACATCATTGATTTGGCTGTTTTTGGATCTCAGGTCTGCCTTGTCAGCTTCTTCTTCTCTCTCCAAGTCTTATCTTTGTAATTGGGCATGTTTTCCCATTTTGATAAATCTTGGTTAGTCTGTTACTGTTACTTTTTCTGTTACCACATTTTTTACTCATCCTGTTTTTTGGTGGTGTTTTGCTTATGTTTGGTTATCCAGTCTTCCTGTGTCTATTGTCCAGCTTGCATTTGGTATTTCTGCTAGTGTCTAGATCCCCAGGTCTCACTGAATCTGTTTCTTTCTATCCCTGGACCATTGCCACTTAACAGGCTTCTTTAGTGCTTAGATTTCCAGAATCAGAGGGAGACTCTGGTACAGACTGTTAATGCACCATAGACGCCTCCAAATGCCAAACAAAATCACACATATTTCAAGGTAGGTGTTACTCATAGATGTCACTCGTGAAGGAAGTCAGTGCACAGTGCATTCTATGTAGGGGTTCTCCTTGGATTTTAGGGGGGGGGGAGTAGACATCATCCCATGCTACAGCAGGACGTGCTTTACCCCGCAGATACAAGAAAATGAATACTAGTTCAGTAACCACTGAGTACCTAGGGAACCCCCAGCCAGCAGAACCTCGAGGTTCTTGAAGAACATCAGAATTGTCAAACTGACAGGTTCTAGGGGTGCAAATAAACAACTAAGGTGTGCTTTTTAGCTGGCCCACCTATGCTACACTGAGGTCAGCAGGATCCTTACAGTCAATGTGGGCAACCCACATAGGATGCCCAGCGCTTACCCACCAAAGTGGCATGCTTCATCATTGGGTTGTGCTCCTCATTTGGTGGGTGCTGCAGTACCCGAAGGGCCCTTCTTAGGGGTCTTTGCAGAGATTTTATGATCTCCATGCCCAGTGTTAGCCAGACAATAGAATGAAGCCCTTCACTAAATCCTGGAGGGGATGTGGTAAAAAGGGAAAGTGCTTCTGCTAAAATTGGGTATGGGTTGCCTAATGTCAAACGTTTCATACGAGAGGCAGGTTAAAACAACATGTGAAACAATAGGGGGGATAATGGACCCTAGGTTCTATATGTCGGTCAACATGTTTCTTGCCTATTGTGCTCTAATGAGTCAGCGGCAATTCTTCAAGACCTGTAGTTAGTGCCTTAACCTACCCAGTGTTATATGTATTAGGCAGTGCTATTGTTTACTCCAATAATGCCAGTATACACATCTATTATGAAAGTGAATGGCGGAATGGCGGTCCCAGTGGTGCATCCAAAGGTGTCCACCCCCAGGGTTCTTCAGGCTGGTGGTGCAGTCAAGCCCAGAGGGGTTCTTCATTGGATAGTTCAGGGGTGGGGTTTCAATATAGCCTTAGAACCCGCCGTAGCGGGCTCTACCGGCTATTAAAGGCCCGCTCCCGTGTTAAATGCCCGAGCCGAAGGCGGGTTCTAAGGCTATTAGAACATTCTGCCACTCAGGGCAGAATATTCTATTAAAAAAAACAAATTGCTCATGGAGCCCGAGGGGATTAAAATCCCCTCGGGCTCCCTGAGGCTTTGTTCACAGCCAGCCAGTAAAAGCCCGCAGCACTCCATTGTTTTCAATGGAGCTGCCAACGTTCGAATGTTCTAATGACAGTTGGGTCCTTTGTCAGCTCAGGAACATCCCACTTAGTTCAATGTGGTCCTGGTTGTTGCTGTGAAGTTTTTGCTCCCTCCCTCTCCAAAAAGTGAGATTTTTTTTCAGTTATAATTCTGGTTAGGCTTGTTCGGGTAGGTAGGCAGACGGTTGGTTAGATGTTGCTTATAACAGGTAGCAGAAAGCAAGGAGCACGAGACAGGCCAGAAGGGTTGGTGACCTTGCAGGGTAAGCAGGGCAGAGGAAATACAGGGAACAATGGTTGGGATGGGTGTGAAGGACAGTGAATGGAAAGAAAGGGGATGGCGAGGAATTAATGTTTGGATGATGGATGAGGCAACTGTTTTATTGTTGGGGGGATGTTTAAGGGTAGGGAGTTAGGATTGTTGACTGTATTAGTGAGGCAGGGTGTTGATGGATGCTATTGTAATATATGTTTTTTACAGTCTGCTTACTTATCCTAATAAAGGAGCCTTTTGCTCGCTAACTGGTCTGGTTAATTGCACCTTCCTGCCTGATAAATAATTCTCACTTTGGAGTTCTCCTGCTCATATGACCTGTTAAAATAAATATTCGACAAAGAACATGTAAATATATACAAGGACAAACGCATCTTAGAAAAATGTTGCTATTCATGTGAACACTTGTGTGCCCCAGCATGTGACCGGCGTGATCACAGCATGAGAGTAATTAAAAAACAGGAAGATATTCTCTTGTCTATTTCCCGAACGAAGCGGGCCTCTTGAAGTACCACAGAGCAACGTCTCTCTATACAGCAGCTTAAAAACACTCAGGGACACCATGACCAGTTGAGAAAGGAGTCAGTCTCAATATTAATCCTGGAAAAGTCATTACTTTGGTTCTGGAGGAGCGTCGCGTTTAGTCTACCCGTTCCCATGGGCTCTGAAAGGAGAAGTTTTTAACGAAGGAATGTTTTTAAACACTTCCCATAGTTGGCGCTTCCGAAAGGCGGAAGTGACGTTACGCAAGGAAATGGTGCATCAAATTACGCGGACACCATCGTGGGGAGGCAAAAAACTTCTTATTTGTATGTATATTTTTGAATGAAGTTAGTTGTTTCAGATGCACCATTTATGTAAAAGACATACAAACAACACAAAACATTTTATGTGAAAATATTGAAATAATAGTTGTGTTGCATTTGCACCTTTATTAAAAAAAGAGAATATTTCATATTGGCTCCACACTTTGTTGGAAATTGGGTTACCGGTAGAGGTGGGGGGTAAACTCCTACTCAAGCAGGAACTACAGTCCCTGTCAGTGTGAAACACAAGCAAACCCAAAATTAACCTGTGCTTCGTCCTCTGGTAGCTTGGCACAAAGCAGTAAGGCTTAACTTAGAGACAATAAATACATTATTTATTTAGCACTTCAAACAGTAATAAATGAGAAACACAACACAAGAAAAATCCCACAACAATTCAGAACATTAGAGTACATTTTATTAAACCATTTGAGACTAAAACAACAAAAATCCAAATTTTAGCGCTAGAGATATGCAATTTTAAAGATTTCAGGTAAGTAAAGTGTCTAAATACACAAAGCACCACACACTGTTATCTAGTCGTGCAAGAATGGGTAAAAATCACAAGTTAAGGCCCATTGCAATGGAGTGCAGGCTGGATACGGGGACAAGGTGAGTCTTGCTAAAAGAGTAACCTTCAAAGTCCAGTTCGAAGAGTTCCGTTCACCATGGAAGGGACCGCGCGGAGCAGAGCAACTGTAGTGGATGATCATCGGTGCAGTGTGAAGAGCAGGCCGGGCTTCGTTGCTATAGTGTGAAGTTCCAATTGAACATCATGAATGGTCGATGCTACAGCTTCACCTTGATGGGCACCCCAAGCAGTCAATGCTGCTGGGTGTCGTTGGCAGTTGCTATGGCGTGAAGAGTTGGTATAGCCGGAACTTCATGTTGATGGGTGCCAAGATTTTGGCATGGACAGGCCTGTTCGTATTCACGAAAAGCCTAAAACTGCAGGATTTCTCCTTTACTTTGGAGAGGAGCTCAAATGAGGCCCACTATGAGTCCAGTACCTGAGGGGCATTTCTTAGGTGTCAGGAACTCACGGCAGCAGGGCTCAGACAGGTCCAGTTTCAGGTCCAGTGGCATGTCCAGGCAGGAGATCTGCTGGGCAGTTGCAGGTAGATTTGTTGTGTCTCTGGAGCTCAAAGCAGGAGGTCAGTCTTCTAACCCTTGGAGTCACTTCAGGATAGGATGAAGGATGCAGGTTCAGTCTTGCTTCTCAGCAGGCAGGGAAGCAGGCTGTAGAGCAGCAGAATAGCAGGGCAGCGGAGCGACAGTCCTTCTGGCAGGAAAGTAGCACAGCAGTCCTTCTTCTGTAGTATCAACAGCTCCAGGACTCTACTGAAGAATTCGGTCTGAGGGTCCAATATTTAAATCTGGTGCCTTCTTTGAAGTAAGAGAATTTCCTAAAGGATTTCTTTTGAAGTCCTTGAAGTTCCCTGCCTCCCCTTCCCTGACTCCGAACTGGCTGCATGAACAATGCAGTGGTGACAGGTCCTTTGTGTGAAGGCAGGACACAGCCTATTCAGTTGCAAGTGGAGCTCTGCCCAGCTTTGCCCCACATCCTACCAGTTCATGGTTCATTCGGGCACACCTAATCCCTCTATTCTGTGGCTGTCTGGGTGGAATAAATAAAGTTCAACTGCCAAGTGCACCCAGTCATGTGACCCAGGAACAGGCTACAGGCACCACAAAGTTCGGACAAGAACATGCAAACTTTCTAAAAGAGCCATTTTCAGTACTGTGACTTAATATCCATTTTTACCATTAAAGAGGACTTTAAATTAAAGTTCTTTTTACACCAAACTCGACATTCTTACCTGCTCTCAATTGAAAGTTAGAACTTATTACATGTAATAAGCCAACCCAATGTTATCCTTTGAGAGTGGTAAGCCTTGCCATAGTGAAAAACGAATTTAAGAGTGTTTCACTACCAGGATATGTACAAGTTAAAAAGACTTCCAACTTTTTAAATACACTGTACCCTGCCCTTTTGGCTACTCATGGCTGGCCCAAGTGGTGATATGTGTATTAAAAAGAAGGTTTAGGCCTGGGAAAAGGTTTATTGTACCAGGTCAAAATGGGAGCGTAAAACTGCATGCATAGGTTTCAATGGTAGACCTGATTCATGTATAAATGACTACTTAAGTGGGTGGCACACTAAGGCGGTCATTCTGACCCTGGCGGTCAAAGACCGCCAGGGCGGAGGACCGCGGGAGCACCGCCGACAGGCCGGCGGTGCTCCAATGGTGATTCCGACCGCGGCGGTAAAGCCGCGGTCGGACCGGCAACACTGGCGGTCTCCCGCCAGTGTACCGCCGCCCCATTGAATCCTCCAAGGCGGTGCAGCTTGCTGCGCCGCCGAGGGGATTCCGACCCCCCCTACCGCCATCCAGATCCCGGCGGTCCGACCGCCGGGAACCGGATGGCGGTAGGGGGGGTCGCGGGGCCCCTGGGGGCCCCTGCAGTGCCCATGCCACTGGCATGGGCATTGCAGGGGCCCCCGTAAGAGGGCCCCTACAAGTATTTCACTGTCTGCTTGGCAGACAGTGAAATACGCGACGGGTGCCACTGCACCCGTCGCACAGCTTCCACTCCGCCGGCTCGATTCCGAGCCGGCTTCATCGTGGAAGCATCTTTCCCGCTGGGCTGGCGGGCGGCCTGAAGGCGGCCGCCCGCCAGCCCAGCGGGAAAGTCAGAATTACCGCGGCGGTCTTTTGACCGCGCAGCGGTATTCTGGCGGCCCCCGACAGGCCGGCGGCGACCGCCGCCGGTCAAAGTCGGAATGAGGGCCTAAGTGTGCAGGCCCAGCTGTAGCATTTAATTTACAGTCCCTGGGTTCCTGTAGTACCACTTTCATAGGGACTTACTGTAGGAAAGTACCATCTTGCTGGCATGTTACCCCCATTTTTACTTTATGTATGTTTGTTTTTGCCTATGTGGCACTGGGATCCTGCTAGTCAGGACTCCAGTGCTCATAACGTATGCCCTGTATGTGTTCCCTGTATGGTGCCTAACTGTATCACTGAGGCTCTGCTAACCAGAACCTCACTGTTTATGCTCTCTCTGCTTTTAAAATTGTCACTGCAGGCTAATGACTAATTTTACCAATTCTCATTGGCACACTGGAACTCCCTTATAATTCCCTTGTATATGGTACCTAGGTACCCAGGGTATTGGGGTTCCAGGAGATCCCTATGGGCTGCAGCATTTCTTTTGACACCCATAGGGAGCTCAGACAATTCTTACACAGGACTGCCACTGCAGCTTGAGTGAAATAACGTCCACGTTATTTCACATCCATTTTTCACTGCACATAAGTAACTTATAAGTCACCTATATGTCTAACCCTCACTTGGTGAAGGTTGGGTGCCAAGTTACTTAGTGTGTGGGCACCCTGGCACTAGCCAAGGTGCCCCCACATTGTTCAGGGCAAATTCCCCGGACTGTGTGAGTGCAGGGACACCATTACACGCGTGCACTACATATAGGTTAATACCTATATGTAGCGTCACCATGGTAACTCCGAACATGGCCATGTAACATGTCTAGGATGCATGGAACTGTCACCCCAATACCATTCTGGTATTGGGGTGACAGTTCCATGCATCCCCGGGTCTCTAGCACAGAACCCGGGTACTGCCAAACTTGCTTTCCGGGGTCTCCACTGCAGCTACTGCTGCTGCCAACCCCTCAGACAGGTTTCTGCCCCCCTGTGGCCTGGGCAGCCCGGTCCCAGGAAGGTAGAACAAAGAATTTCATCTGAGAGAGGGTGTTACACCCGCTCCCTTTGGAAATAGGTGTGAAGGGATGGGGAGGAGTAGCCTCCCCCAGCCTCTGGAAATGCTTTGATGGCCACAGATGGTGCCCTCTCTGCATAAGCCAGTCTACACCGGTTCAGGGATTCCCCAGCCCTGCTCTGGCGCAAAACTGGACAAAGGGAAGGGGAGTGACCACTCCCGTGAGCAGCGTCTCCCAGAGCTCCTCCAGTGTGTCCCAGACCTCTGCCATCTTGGATGCAGAGGTGTTGGGGCACAATGGACAGTTCTGAGTGGTCAGTGCCAGCAGGTGATGTCAGAGACCCTTCCTGATTGGTGCTCACCTTTCTCAGTAGCCAGTCCTCCTCTGAGGGCTATTTAAGGTCTCTCCTCAGGGCTATTCCTTAGATAACGAATGCAAGAGCTCACCAGAGTTCCTCTGCACTTCCCTCTTCGACTTCTGCCAAGGATCGGCTGCTGACTGCGCCAGGACGCCTGCAAAACTGCAACAAAGTAGCAAGACGACTACCAGCAACATTGTAGCGCCTCATCATGCCAGCTTTCTCGACTGTTTCCTGGTGGTGCATGCTCTGTGGGCTGTCTGCCTTCACCCTGCACTGGAAGCCAAGAAGAAATCTCCCGTGGGTCAATGGAATCTTCCCCTGTTAACGCAGGCAGCAAACCTTTGCATCACCTGTCCTCTGGGTCCCCTCTGATCCTGACGAGCGTGGTTCCTGGAACACAGGAGCTGGGTCCAAGTGTCTCCCACAGTCCAGTGGCCCTTCTGTCCAAATTTGGTGGAGGTAAGTCCTTGCCTCCCCACGCCAGACAGTAATCCTGTGCACTGCGTGATCTGCAGCTGCTCGGGCTTCTGTGCACTTTTCCAAGACTTCCTTTGTGCCCAGCCTAGCCCAGGTCCCGGCACTCCGTCCTGCATTGCCCAACTCACTGAGTTGGACTCCAACGTTGTGGGACCCTCCTTTGTGACTCTGAGTTGACCGCTGTCCTCACATCTTCTAAGTGCCTGTTCTGGTACTACTGTAGGTGCTGCCTGCTTCTGTCAGGGCTCTCTGAGTTGCTGAGCGCCCCCTCTGTCTCCTCCTCCAAGGGGCGACCTCCTGGTCCTTCCTGGGACCCAGCAACACCCAAAATCCTCAAGTGCGACTCTTGCAGCTAGCAAGGCTTGTTTGAAGTCTTTTTGCGTGGAAACAACTTTTCATCCTCCAGCACGCCGTGGGACATCTTCTGACCAAAGGAGAAGTTCCTGCCACCTTCCGTTGTTGCAGAATCCTCGGCTTCTTCCACCAAGAGGCAGCCCTTTTGCACGTTCATCTGGTGTTTTGTGGGCTCCTGCTCCCCCGGACACTTGCGTGAATCTTGGACTTGCCCCCCTTCCTTTACAGGTCCTCAGGTCCAGGAATCTGTCTTCAGTGTTTTGCTGGCAGTTGTTGTTCTTGCAGAATCCCCTATCTCGACTTTACTGTGTTTCTGGGGTAGAAGGGTAACTTTACCCCTACTTTTCAGGGTATTGGGGTAGGGTATCTTGGACACCCTTAGTGTTGTCTGACACTCCCAGCGACCCTCTACAACCTATACTAGGCCCGGGGTCCATTTGTGGTTCACATTCCACTTTTGGAGTATATGGTTTTTGTTGCCCCAGGCCTATTTCTACCTATTGCATCCTATTGTGATTCTACATTCTTTGCACTACTTTTCTTACTGTTACTTACCGGATTTTAGTTTGTGTACATATAATTTGTGTATATTACTTACCTCTTAAGTGAGGGTATCCTCTGAGATACTTTTGGCATGTTGTCACAAAAAATAAAGTACCTTTATTTTTATTAACTCTGAGTAGTGTGTTTTCTTATGATATAATGCTATATGATGTAAGTGATATAGTAGGAGCTTTGCATGTCTCCTAGTTCAGCCTAAGCTGCTTTGCTATAGCTACCTCTATCAGCCTAAGCTTCTAGAACACCTCTATTCTACTAATAAAGGATAACTGGACCTGGCACAAGGTGCAAGTACCACAAGGTACCCACTATAGGCCAGGCCAGCCTCCTACACTTACAAGTAAATTAAGTGTACTAATTCATTACAAGCCAATTCTACCATGTTAAAAGTAGAGTGCACACACAGTTTAGCACTGATTAGCAAGTGTGCAGAGTCCTAAAAGCACACAAAATAGGCACAGAAAACTGGAGGGTGAAAGGGTGAAGGGAACATGCTCTGGGCTGACCATGCAGAAAGGGCCAAGTCCAACACTCCATCATTAGAGTGTATATTCAAAAGAAATGCAAAGAAATGTAAGACAAACTAAAGTAAAAATTATCTTTTGTATGCTATCAGGAGTAGTTGCAAGTGTGTAATGCTTCAGGGTGAAATGTGGTTGCTACTATTATGGTGCCCAGTGCCAGAAACTCAACGTTCCTATCTCTGCAGTGCTTTTGCCAGTTTGGAAAGTAATAAGAAGCTCTTGCAATGATGGAGTGTTTTTTTTTTCTCACAAAGCCTCAGATACAATCTGACCCCCGTAGGGGTGGCATACTGGGACAGCAAAGTTGTGATTGTCTCAGATCTCCCATGTTTAAAGAAAATCGTTCAAAAAACCGAATTTTATGCTTATGAGTTGAACCCTTGGTATGCCGTCTTTAGAAAAAGTACTGACGCTCCACAAAAGAGTTGAATCCAGAACAACAGAAGAACTTAATTTATCGAAGGGAGAGTCAGTGGTACCTCATTATTTAAGCCATCTATTTCAGTACATCATTTAAACACTCAGGGCCTCACCTGCATCTTTGGCACGTCCTGAAGCTTTTCTATGACCAGCCACTTCATATCACTGAGTGTATTTTGTTGTAATTTAGTGATTAGTTTACATAGCTGCTGTTTAGTGGCGTTGAATGGTGCTTCTCTGCTCAGTAATTCCGTTTTTCACTGATCTTGTAGTCATGTCTATATGTAGCAAGCTACATGGGTATCGGATAAAATCAATGAAATTGCTGGTATTAAAATTGGTATGACTGCATATGTGTCACTTATGGGATAAACCAAGGCCAATGTCTTTCATTGCTTGAGTGAGATGGCAGATATTGCAGTCACCACAGAGGCGGTGTCAACTGATTTTAGGAAATTCCCAGAGTGTAGTAAGTGATTCCCTCTGGGAGAGTTTTTTGGTGTGGATCAGATGGTCTCCTAAGTTACTGAATCTTTTGAATGTGAACAGTAGTTTAGGTAAATTCAGCTTACCGTGTTAAGAATATTCCATTTTCTATTAATGATCCTTTTTACCTCATTGGATCTGGAAGTGAATGTAGTTGTGCAAATAATATATTCCAAGGTATTTTAGATATAATCCTCTAGTGTGATGTTATTCTTGTGTATTGACAAGAATTGTCCATATGGTAAATACATACTCAAGGCTAAGATGTGGTGGCAGTCACATCACAGAAGGCTGTTTCAGTCAGTGTGCGTTTATTATGTGTTGGTGCTCAGAATTCCATATCACTTCCTTGAATGTCAAGTAAGGATTCAGTATATTTATCAAGTTGAAAAAAGTCATCCTCCTGCCAGATTATATTATTATCAATAAATCTGTGCCATAAAGTAATTTCCGGTTTGAATGAATTGTTTACTTTTTAAATAAAGATGTTTTCAAAGTTGGGCATATAGAGGCAGGCCAGACTCGATGCAAATGTGCTTCCCGTTGACGTGCCGTGGGCTTGTAGGTATAAACTGTTTTCAAATTGAAAGACATTTTCATTTAATGCCATTGTGGCACGTTTCAAGATGAAGTTCATTGGTATTATGGATGTACAAGTAGAAGGTCTCAATAATCCCTCAATGGCAGATAATGGTGCTTCTTGTGGAATGCTTGTGAAAAGATCCTCCACACAGAGCGTCACGATCAAACATCAACATCTCCCTTCTAAGTGTATGCTATTGAGAAGATTTGAGATGCCCTTTGTATCTTTTAGAAATGACAGACAGCTGTCATCAGGGGATGAAGGGGGCAAAGAAAGAAATCAGAGAAGATCGATAATGGTTCCAGAATGGAATCAATGTAAAAAAAAATGGGTCTTTCAGGAGGTGGTATACTATATTTATGAATTTCTGGGGAGTATAGAGAAGTAGGGTGTTTTAGGGTTCTGATTTTGGATTAACTCCACCCCATGGTCTCTGGACTATTGTCTTAATTCTGTTTTTCAGGACTGGGATGCGAACCTTGATAACTCTTCTGTAACTATTTCCATCAGGAACTGGTCTTCCATTGACCTAATCTTGATTGCTTCACCTTTGTCAACTGGTTCAATTGTGTTAGGTCTGTCATTTGAGGGGAATAAAATGGCCTCCCTTTCTTCTCCAGTGCTGTTTTGAAAAGTTGTTTTAGAGCCAAGTCTGGAGATTTCCGTTAGGACTGCTTTCTCGAATGTTTTAATTTCAATGGGAATTAGTGAAAAGGGGGTAAGGAGGCTGAAGGTCAAGGGATATTTCAATCCTGTGTTGGTGTTTTCCTCAGTGTGGGTCTGTCTTTAAAGAAGAATGTAACTTTATCTTTTTGAAGACAGGTGCTAGTTGATAAACTAACTTAAAGGGATGTTCTTTTTGTGTGGGACCAAAACCTACGTCACAGATGTGTACTTTCATCTCAGTTCTTGTAACAAATCCTTCTGATAAATTGGCATTTAAGTTGTCTTGGTCCTGTTCATGTCTTTCATATTGCTCTTGGTGTGACAGGCCTCCAGGGTAAGGGTAAAAGCTAGATAAATTATAGGGGAATAAAGCAAAGAAAATTAGGACTGCTGAAAGGTGCTCACTGTAGGACCGTTAGCCTTCCAGGCCCTCTTTGTGTTATGGAAATCGACCCGGGGTAATAACAATGAGTGGAATTCTGCCACCCGTAATTATAAATTTCTTCAGGCCTGGAATGATCAGGTTCAAAAAATTCAATGATTCTGGGTCACAACAAGCTTTGCTGCTGCAGGGACAGGAGCTGCAGGCAGCAGATAAGCCCGGTCCCTGCCTGACACCTATAGCAGCACATGGGGAATGGATTGCGCTCCCCCAGACAGAATTATGCTTGACCTCATTCCCCTGCAGGCCAACCCAACCCGTCCACTCTCTTCAAGCCATCCTGATGACATTCTGACCAGGTGGAAAATGTCAGTGTTTTCCTCTATTCTCTGAATGGGGGTAACAAGCATGTAAAAGGATCTACTACTTACAGGTTGGTGCAATTATTCCCCATTCCCAGGAGAAACCATATACTTTCTGGAAGTGGATAGGGGGTTTAGGGCAGATTTAGAGATTCCAGCCACACAGGAACCCCACACCAAATTCCAGCTATCTCATAATGAGGACCATAATCTTCCTGTGCTTGGTCATTATTATCAGCCTCTGACTGGATCCCCTGGTCTGTATGTACTTGTCACGGTTTGCCTCTAACTCAGCTTGTTTTAAGTCATTATTTACCATTGTTTGTATTCTACGGCATGTTAGTGGCTGCTTGTTTCCATCTCTGGGAAAGAACTATCAGAGGGAAACAGTGATGAATGCTTGAAAGTAGTAAAAGAATGAAAGGTTCCTTGCCTGTAGCTGCTATACATAAGAAAGGCGAGGCTTCATAGGGTGTTATCTACAAAGTTGTGATGTGTGACGCACACCAGAATATATCTTGGGCTGCACATCAGAAGCATTTGGAAATGTAATGTAATGTACAGAAGTGCAGCACTAAAAAGATAGACTATCAGGAGATTAAGATACTAAGCAGTATGTTTAATATACCCATAGAGTTTTAACAAATGTAAGTTGTTACATCGCAAGTCATTACATCTCGATGGACATTACATCATTACATCATGTTCATTACATCGGGAGTACCTTTACATATCAATACTTTTGTACTTTACTTCACAAGAAATAAATTTTTAAAAATAAAATACATATGATGTAATATGTGGGGTAAATAGCAGTGCATGGCTAGGGCACGAGTTATAGTTACTGTGGCTAAGTGCATGAGTCTCTGAGTGGGTCTGTGAGTGGGTGCATGAGGGTTCGAGTGAGTGTCTAAGTGTATCTGTGAGTGGGCATGTGTGTGTCTGTGTGGGTGTGTCAGTAGCTGTCTGAGTGACTTGGCCACACAGGAACCTCACCTGCCCTTTTATCCAACAAGAGTCCACAGCTTTGCACAAAATATCTCGCCAAGTAAAGTTCTTTCTGCCTCCTTGGGTAAATCTCTAGTATGTATTCTACACTACAGCTGTGTAATGGAGCACAAGAAAATGTCACCGGGACCTTGTGTGCGTTTTGGCAACATGGTTTCTCCTGGTGTGTCTTTCTTTAGAATTCTGTGATAACATGAATCCTCCTATAGAGAGACTGATAAGACTACAAAGGTGTAAATCTCCACCCAACCAGGGTTCTTCCTTTTATCTATATGATGCAAGTGCTTCTTCATTTTGTGAGAGAACCTCATATTTCCCGCATCAAGAACGCACCACCAAAATCGGTGGAAAAGGCACTGGGGGGCTCTTTGGAAAGCTGTTCATCAAGCTAGCAAAATGCGGGATGACCTTTGCATACTACTAAGGTTGACAATGCGGGCCAAGTGGGTGTAGCTTCCAGGTGGTTTGCTCATTTGCATACTTGTAGCAATTTAAATGGAGAACCATGGACTCTGGTCTCCCCAGGAGAGAACAAGAAAGAACCCACTTGTCACAATCACATACAGATTGCCCACAAATAGACCAACAATACATTTACCTTCAGGAAGGATTTCAGATTTTAATAGGGGAAGGGGGCAGTGTGACCCCCCCTCCTCGGACTGATCTCAGCCCTGGGTACCCCATCCCCTGGAGCCCGGCCTTCATTCAGTAGGGGAGGGTTGAACACAACTACTGCCCAAACTGCTGGATTGAATTGCCCCAAATTTGACAGAAAGGTAGCTTTTGGTCCAGAGATCACGCTTTTTATTATCTGGTGTAAATCTATTCAGTAGTTTTGGAGTTACTAAAGGAAAAAGAAATGTAGATCTGTGGAGGCATGTATCCTCCTTGGATCCTCCTTGGATCCTCCTTGAATCCAGCGGAAAAGCAAGGCCCTGATTGGCTGGCCGCAAGTGACAGAAAAGTTGTGGCCACCAATTTGTTTCTTGCATTGGCTGGGGGTGGAAAAAACAGTGGAAAAACACATGAGGGGTCAGGATACAGTTGACCTGACCCCATATGACACACAGAGGGGTTCCCTTTTTTTGGCACCTGATCTACAGATCCTCGAATCCTCCTCGGATCCTCCTCATGTCCAGGAGTAAAGCAATGCCCTGATTGGCTGGCTGCAACCTGACAGAAATATTAACATAGAAATTAATTGAAAAAAACAAATGTTACAGGGACATTATAGTTAGGTAGTTAGGTTGACATTTTTCCAATACAAAACCATAAAATTCAGCAGTTATAGGTATACTTAGAGTTATTGTTATATGAAGAAACTATAACTCTTGTCGGAAAGTAGCTTTGGGCAATGAGTTATAGTTTCTTAACATAAGTATAACTGCAACTGCTGAATTTCTATGGTTTTCTATGGGTAAAGCGTCAACCCAGCTATAATATCCCTGTAACCTTTTTTTTATTCAACAAATATACATATATATATATATATATATATATATATGTGTGTGTATATATCACCGTTTCTCTATCTCCGCCAAAGGCTGCCGATCACCAATGTGGCGGGTGCTGTGACTCATGTGTGCGGACTCAGTATATATATCACCAGGTTCCAGCAAGAATATCGCACACTCACAGAGAGTATTCTTATCAGTAATTTGAATATTCAACCACCAAAAAGCAAAACAAATGTGTTTCAGCTAAAAAGCCTTTGTTTCTAGATGCAACGTGTTTGTTTTGCTTTTTGGTGGTCGAATAAATGAATTATTGCTAAGAATACTCTCTGAGTGCACGACATTCTTGCTGGGACCTGGTGATATATATGTGTGTATATATATATATAAATATATATATATAAACACAAATGATATAGCTGATAGTTACCCGAAGTAACCATAACTCACACCCCTGCCGTGCACAGTGTTGTCATCAATGATGTAATTTCAGATGTCCTTAGTGATGTTATCAATAACCCCTTAGCTGCTGAGCCCCCAGTGCTGAGCCCTTTTTTTGGGCTATTTGGGGTACTTCACGCTTAGGCTTTCATAACTTTTTGTCCACATAAGCTATCCACTCCAAATTTGCGTCCTTTTTTTCCAACATCCTATGGATTCTAAAGATACCCAGAGTTTATGGGTTCCCCTGGATAAGACCAAGAAATTAGCAAAAATACAGCTACATTTTAGTTTTGTTCAGAAAAATGGGAAACAGGGCTGCAGAAGAAGGCATGTGTTTTTTGTCCCTAAAAATTACATCAACAAAGAGTTTGCAGTGCTACAATCACCATCTTCCCAGCTTTCAGGAACAGGCAGACTTGAATCAGAAAACCACATTTTCAACACAGTGTTGGCATTTTACTGGCACATACCCCAATTGTATTATTTTTGTGCTTTAGGCCTCCTTCCAGTTAGTGACAGAAGAGGGTGTAAAACCAATGCTTGATCCTGGACAGCTAAACATTTCTGAAAAGTAGACAACATTCTGAATTTAGCAAGGGGTCATTTGTGTAGAACCTACAAGGTTACCAAACAGAAATTAACAGCTGAAATAAAGAAAATATTGAAATTGAGGTAAAAAAACTGCAATTTTTCTCCAGGTTTCACTCTGTATCTTTTTCCTGCAATGTTATAGTTTCAAAAGTAATCTACCATTATGTCTGCTGGACTCTTCTGATAGTGGGGATATATAGGGCTTGTAGGTTCATCAAGAACCCTAGGTACCCAGAGCCAATAAAGGAGCTGCACCTTGCCATGGGTTTTTATTGTAAACCCGGTGTACAGCAATTAATTTGGTGAAAAATAAACAGTGAAAAAGAGGTATCAAGTAAACCTTCGTATTTCCAAAATTGGCACACGATAAGGTGTTGAGAATCAGTGGTTATTTGCAAATTTCTGAAATCTTGGGTGCCCATACTAGCATGTGAATTACAGGGCTTTCTCAAATAGACGTCTTTTTTTACACACTGTCTTACATTTGGAAGGAGAAAATGTAGAGAAAGGCAAGGGGTAATAACACTTGTTCTGCTATTCTGTGTTCCCCCAAGTCTTCCTATAAAAATGGTACCTCACTTGCGTGGGTAGGCATAACGCCAGCGACAGGAAACGCAACATAGACACATCACATTTTTACATTGAAATCTGATGGTTTTTTTGGAAAGTGCTTAGCTGTGGAATTTGGCCTGCAGCTCAGCGGGCACCTATGGAAACCTACCAAACCTGTACATGTTTAAAAACTAGGCACCTGGGCAATCCGGGATGGGGTGACTTGTGGGGCTCTCACTTGGTTCTGTTACCCTGAATCCTTTGCAAACCTTAAAATTTGGCAAAAAAGCACTTTTCCCTCAGATTCGGTGCTGCAAAGTTCTGGAATCTGAGAGGAGCCACAAACTTCCTTCCACCCAGCATTCCCCCACGTCTCCCAATAAAAATGGTACCTCATTTATGTGGGTACGCCTAGTGCCCGCAACAGGAAGTGCCCCAAAACACAACTTGGATGCATCACATTTTTCCAATGAAAACGGACGTGTTTTTTGCAGTGCCTAGCTGTAGATTTGAGCCTCTAGCTCAGCCGGCACTTAGGGAAAACTACCAAACCTATATATTTTTTTAAACTAGACACCTAGTGGAATTCAGAATGGGGTGGCTTGTGGGGCTCTCACCAGGTTCTGCTACCCAGAATCCTTTGCAAACCTCTAAATTTGGCAAAATAACACCTTTCCCTCAGATTTCAGTGCTGCAAAGTTCTGTAAACTGAGAGGAGCCACAAACTTCCTTCCATCCAGCATTCCCCCAAGTCTCCCAATAAAAATGGTACCTCACTTGTGTGGGTAAGCTTAGTGCCTGCGACAGGAAATGCCCCAAAACACAGCGTGGACACATCACATTTTTTGAATGAAAACGGACGTGTTTTTTGCAAAGTGCCTAACTATGGTCTTTGGCCTTTAGATCAGCCGGCACCAAGGGAAACCTAGCAAACCTATACATTTTTTAAAACTAGACATCTAGGGGAATTTAGAAGGGGGTGACTTGTGACGCTCTCACAAGGTTCTGTTATCCAGAATCCTTCGCAAACCTCACTATTTGGCAAAAAAAACACTTTTTCCTCACATTTTGGTGATAGAAAGTTCTGGAATCTGAGACAAGCCACAAATTTCCTTTCACCCAGCATTCCGCCAAGTCTTCTGATAAAAATTGTACATCACTTGTTTGGGTAGGCCTAGTGCCCGCGACAGGAATAGATCACACAACGGTCAATGTTACATGAGGGCAACTGTTTACCCTGGGGTGATCCACTCTTGAGGCAGGTACTAGGTACAGGCACAGAAGTGGGGTAGCGTTTTTATCAGGACAGGTGGGGAAACACTGGGTGATAGGAATTTTGTGGATCCCAGCATATTCCTGTAGTTTGTGTGACAGAAATGCAAGAAAAGATTGAGGGCCATAGTTATAATTTTTGACGCACAACTGCGCCAACGCAGTTGTGCGTCAAAAAAATTACCGCCGGCTAACGCCATTCCAACGCGCCATGCAGGCGCCTTATTTATGGAATGACGTTAGCCGGGAAAATGGGGGTTGTGTGTCAAAAATTGTGCAAGTGAGGTCTGAGGCAAAAATCAGGCCTCAAACCGGGCTTGCGCCATTTTCTTTGACGCACAACCCTCATTGACATGACTCCCGTCTTAGCAAAGACAGGAGTCATGCCCCCTTGCCCAGTGGCCATGCCCAGGGGACTCCTCCCCTGGGCATGGTCATTGGGCATAATGGCATGTAGGGGGGCCCAAATCAGCCCCCCCATGCCACTTAAAAAAAACAGAAAAAAATACTTACCCCAACTTACCTCAACTTCCCTGGGATGGGTCCCTCCATCCTTGGGTGTCCTCCTGGGGTGGGCGAGGGCAGCAGGGGGTGTCCCTGGGGGCAGGGGAGGGCACCTCTGGACTCCTTCCGAGCCCACAGGCCCCTTAACGCCTGCCCTGACCCAGGTGTTAAAAAACAGCGCACAACAGGCTGTGCGCCGTTTTTTAAGGCCCACCCCCTCCTATGCGTCAAAATGACACCGTAGTATAAATAAGGCGCACAGGCCTTAAAGTCATTTTTTAGAAGGGAACGCCTACCTTGCATATCATTAACGCAAGGCAGGTTCCGCTTCCAAAAAATGACGCTCATGGTGGAATTTTGACGTCCTCGGGGTCGGGCGTCAAAGTTTAAATATGGGGCAAGGTTTGCGCCGGATGTGCGGCAAATTTTTTGACACACATTCGGCGCAAACATAGTATAAATATGCCCCTGAGTTTTTGTTCAACTATAAAAAAAATAAGTATTGCCCTCACAGGGGGTCGCCCTGCTCACTGGCGACCCCCTGTCAATTAAAAAAAAATTATAATAATTTAAACCCCTGGAGGCGAGATCTAAAAAAATAAATGCCCCGGTGGGGACCAGTCCATTTGCCGAGGGGGCCGACCCCCCAAGTGAAATCCGCTGTGTCTAGTGGGGTTTCCTGGCCCTGGATCGTAGCGGGCAGGGAAACCGGTTTAGGAAGGCCTTGTTTGAAAGGGGAGAATCTCCCCTTTCAAACAAGGCCTTCCCGAACGTAGGGGAGGTCATTTGGGCCTGTCTTCCCCACCATAGTAGGAAGCGGCTGCAAGGCCGCTTCCCGCTCCGGTGGAGAAAAACAGTGACGTCAGCTGGGAGAGCGGGGGGAGACACAGAAGATCTCCTGTTTCTCCCAGGGCTTTTTAAAGAAAAGGAAATACTCGGGTGCTTCTCCTACACAGCAGCCAAGTCCTGGAATAGCCTGCGCCTCCACCTCCAAAACAGCTCCAAACAGCTCCTTCTCTGGCAGACTTCAGAAGGAGACTCAAGACGTGGCTTTTTGAAAGATACACGGAACCCTCAGCGCCTACATTCCCTTAGGGGTGCTACGTTTTACAAATACAAATGCTATGCTTGATTGTTGCAGTTTTAAACCGCAAATTTGATTTGTCAAAAAAATACTTCTGATGGGTCAAAACCTTCCTTTTAAATATGTATGTCAGCACTATGTAGCCCTTATTGCTCACAAGAAAGGTGAATTATATTTAAAAGTAGGACATGTAGGAATTTAATGTTAATGTCCTTAAAGTGAAACACCACAAAAGCTATTTTAAAAGTTGTAAGGCTGCCTTTTTCACAGGAAAACTCTGGGTTACATTAGTACATCATTTAATAATGCTACTTTTGGTTAGGAAACAGCTAGTAAATAATTAAACAACAATTTTTTAACAGTTATTGAAATCCAATTCAATGGTGAAGTCAGATTTGTGATAACTATTATGGGAACTGTACTTTTGGAAGGGTTCCTTTTCCCTGCCTAAAGCCTCAGCAGGCCCATTTGCATTTTTTCTCCCACTTCTGCCAGCTAGTGATGTACATTTGAAGAGGTGTGAGACTGCTCCTAGTGCAGAGAATAAACACCTGGGTGTAGGGAGGTGTTGTTCCCTTGACAGGATGAGCAGTGGGGTTTGGGCCAGGGACTGGATAATGTCAAAGAGGCCTCCCCATGTAACAGGCAATGGTTAGCTAACACCTGGACACGGCCCTTTCTTTGTCCCCCAGCGAGGTAGACTCAAGTCATGGTGGGTCTCTTTTTGACATTATTGTGCCATATCCCTTTGGAATGTCAAATACTGTTCGCCAGGTCTGCTAGGGTTTTACATATGGCATTTGGTGCACACTTCAAGGGATGAGAAGCAGAATAGAAAAACAATTCATGCATATCCACAGACTGGTTTCTGTCCCTGGTTTCAATGGGGATACAGCGACTACACCAAAGTGGACTTTAGGGTTACACATGTGAGGGCACTAGGATTACCATATACACTCTCCACATACACCCCCAGCCCTCAGACCCCATGTTTAGTGTGAAAGTGCTAAATGTGGATAGGATTGGCCTGGGGAATGTTTTCTCCATTGTTTAGGACATGCTAATTTCCACATACTACCTTGTTGCAGCCATAAATGTAGCACTTCCAGGCACCCACTTTAGGAGTCCTTTGGATCTAAGGAAGATCAAAAGATGACTGACCTGAGAAGATCCCTGAAGGAATGGACCTGCACTCTATTGTACTCAAGACAAACTATACAACAAACCACAAGAGGCATTTTATTGCAAATGCCTAGTTGACAGTGGCAACAGGACACTGCTATTTGGCCTCTGTCTGACACTCATTGAGTCTGTAAGTAGCTCCATTGAAGTATTGGGAACTTTAGAGGTGTACTGTTGTGGAGTTAAAAGGCTAGTATCATAATGTAAAATCTTTGATTAGGATGAACCAGGTTGGTATATATATACGTTTCTTCTGTCAGCGTCCAATTGTGCCTATGTCCTGGTCTACTGCAACCTTTGACTATAATTAGAACTTTATACTTTGTGTTGCTACTGAGTTTGTCTGGTTTTTAAAACTTGTTTTCACAGCTGACACCCTGCAGGTGACCACCCCCACAGTACCCCACCTCACATTTACCCCCATAAACCCTCCACCCCACATTTTTGCAATTTATCCTTTTCGGTGCCTCAATGGTACTTTGCGGGAGGGCCGTGCTGGGTTCCAATGGAGTACCGCAGCACCCGTAGTACCATTTATTTTATCTTTTGATCTCTAGGGAGGTCCCTTTTAGTCCCTCCCATAGGTGCCAAGGGGGTCAGGGGGTCCCTTGTCTCCCCCTTATATCTTTTTTCAAAAATTGCTCAGGACACATGTTCTTTAATGGCAGTGACAAGATGTATCTTCCAGTTGCGGCCAGCAAATCAGATGTTCTGGAAAGCTTTCTCAGACAATCAGAAGTCCATATGTTTATAAATGATGGTACTGCAGGAGTCCAGTGGGACCAACGACCTTTAAAGCCCACAGAAAGGACCCCTTCAAATGCAAAATCCTATAAAATGGCTGAAATAATTGACACAAAATCATTAAAAGCATGCATAAAGTTTTTGTTCATCTATTTTTTCCGCATCTCTTCCCAAACCTTCCTATGGCAATTAGCATGGTGAATCCTTGTTTTGGAGTCACCCTCCCCAAACCCCTTATTGCTTGGTTTTGCTTGATGAATCATCCCAACCTGTAATGGCAGCCACAACATATTGCTCAGGTTGTGGCCAGCCAATGCTCTACTTAAAATGGCTGATCAGAGCATATCCGGACATCAACAGTCTAGATATCACTATTTACTTAAACTCTTCATTACCATTCGAGCATGTCTTTAAATACAATTTTTATGAAAATGGCTAGACAGATTTACAACAAATAATGAAAAGCACACTTTCTGAGTAAAGTTCTATGTTGTTTCTGTAACTGGTGTAATGCAGTTCTACTGTTTTTTTCTGTATCCCTTCCCAAAATTTCCTATGGGAATTAACATGGGAAAGCAATGTTTTGCACTACCACTTTTTCTTGTACCCCCCCTCACCAGACAATTTGTCATGGTTCTTTCTAGGAAGGAGTTTAAGGGGAATCAACTTTTTTTGGGAACGTTTCATGAAGCGACAAAACATAAAACACTCTTCCTCTGGAAACTCTGACCTAACTATAGCTAACCAGTGGCGAGCACCACTGTATACTATATTTATATTCATGTGAACAAGGCTGCAGTAAGCTGCGAAAATGCATCATGGCAGAATAAATGTACTTTTTACTAAGTGAGCGCTAATTTAATTTTTAATTTACTATAAATATACTATTCAAATATTTTTTCATCTATATAAAAAATACAAATACTTATCCTAAGCCCTAAAAATTCCTCATTATACCCCACTGCACTACTCATCCCTGAGCCTTATGGACTACACATCTGTGAGCCCTAGTAGCATCTTACTATACCTTAGCACTACTCATCCCTGAACTCTAAATACTTCGTACTATGCACTATCCATCTAAGTCTTCAACCATCCTTACTATCACTGTGTATTACCTATCTATGAGCCTTTAAAACTCCTTACTATCCATATACACTACCCATACAAATTATTTTAAAATATATACAAAATTAGTAAATATGCAGCCTTTAGCTGTTGTAAATGAAAACAGTGCCTTCAATACCATTCTTCATGTCTGTTTTCAATCCACCTGCCTGTCTCATTAAATTGAATATTCAACATTTCTCTCTTTCTCTATTCCTCTGTCTGTTATTTTCAATTTACCATCCCATTTCTATGTCTCTCACTCTCCCTCATTCTCTTCTGTCTTGCAGCCTTCTTCTCTTCCCTCTTTCTCTTTCTTGCTCTTTTTCTTTTTCTTTCTTCCTCTTCCCCATTCTTGTCCTCTCAATTAACTCTTCCCCTCTGACCGTGTTTGTTACACCTGTCTTCTTGTATTTCTCATTCTCTGGTGTTTTGTCTTTGTTCTTGGAACCTACTCATACTCAGTGCTTTAAATGAAAATATAGAAGTGCAGGTACTTACTATTTAGAGTACCTGTTTGCTCCGCAGAAGTGCTGGTACGCTACCCATTTAATGTATTGCATCAGTGCTCAGAAGTGTAGGTACTCTCCCATTCAAATAATAGAAGTGCAGGTACTCAGTACCTGACAGTACCTGGCCATTTAAAGCACTGCTAGTACTCTTGTTGGTTTTCCTTTGCTCATTTCTCCAACTATGTCATTCACCTCAGCTGTTATTAGTCCCACTCTCTCACTCCAATCTGTTTTTTCTCATCTCTTTTCTTTACTATCACTCCTGATATTTGCTTGCCTTTTCTTTCTGACATCCCTCCCACTTCGAGCAGCAGATTTGTATCCTGAACCCTGCATTGCGTGGTGCAACCTACATAAGACACCTAGAGTTATCAGTTAGATCGGGGCCATGGTAATTGTTGGTTAATCCACGTTACTCTTTGGCGCAGAATTTCTGATTAAGTGATTACTGCTGCTTGCGTAATTAAGAGTAATTTGGGGGAAATATTCTACTTCAAGGGCACATTAAGGAAACATGAACAGCTGCTCGCACTGTCTATTTAATGTTCTGCTGTATTTAGTGTTCTTTCCTGGTGCAAAATGCATTGTTGCGTCCATTTTGGATGAAAGAGTGAATTTTACACTAAGAAAATAGTGCTAAAGGTGGTAATAATTTAAGAAAAAACCCTACCCCAAAGAGCAACCAAGTGGCTGTTTGTGCTCGCTATTTGTGTTCTGTTGCATTAAGCGCTATTTCATAGCACACAAAGTATCTTTGAGTCCACTTGTGGATGCAAGGGAGAATTTATGCACTAAGAAATAGTGCAAAGGCAGAATGAATCTTCTTTCATAATTCAAACATAACTTAGTGTAATTCTTAGGCAATTCCATGTGATTCTGCTACACAGAAGTACACGAGTAACACCCACCCCTAATCCTAAAGCTGTGTGCCTGTGCAAGAAAGAAACTCTGAGGAAGAAACTAGATGGTATTGATTTGTCCTTCATTCTTAACTCTCTAATGACCTTCATTGAGTGTCCTTCCTTGATGTATACATTTTTTTACTTAGAAAAATGACTGCTTCTTTATTAAGTACCTAGTTCCAAAGCTATTTGTGACCTATGATGAACTTCAGTGCGCAAAATACTGTTTATGGTTGCAAATAATGATCTGTAGTATATTTGTCAAATGTAAATTTACACCTGCTAAGGCGCTTCACACATGCATAGTCTTGCAACATTATGACATAAGATAGCACATGAACAAAACTGCTCACAGATGAAGGGAGTGAGCATTTCAGGTCATGGATGCCTTGAAAAGCTGCAAAACACTCACAAACTTGTGAATTGTTCGTGTTCACAAATGCTTCAAAGGCACATTACCACCCTAGACACAGTCAGAATACCTCTGTCAAAGGCAAGAGTAAAACTGTAACCAAGATGATGAAGGAGAGGAAACACCGTGAACAACTGGTTGAGGAGTATAGGAAGGGGCCTCTCCATTGACACAAATAAATAAATTACACCGTTGTGAAATGTTTGTGCATGCCTGGTGACACACCTATTACGTGTTCACATGCAAAAATGCCTTTGCAAAAGGGTATATTTGCATTCACAAATAAATTCTATAATTATATAATTACTTTGACAGATCCCTTTATGTTTTTGGGCAGAAATAATTGCACACTGTTTTTAAAACCAGTTGAAACCCTGGCTTTTTAATAATTAAGTGCTAGACATACTTAAAAGCTGTATGAATAATGATCACAAATTGTGCACCAATGTTTATACATTGTTTTGCACTCTAAATGATTCCCAGTGGCTCTAATCTTTGCAGGTGGGGTATTCCATAGTTTGGTGGTTTTAACAGAGAAAGTACTGCCACCAAATGTTTTCTTCATGAAAGCGGGATTTATGATCTGGATGCCAACCTGGAACATAGTTCGTTTGCTTGGAGGATATGGTGGCTTTTGACTGAAGGACTTTTGATCCTTGGTTGGTTATTGCTCTGCGAGTGATGCATACTAGCTTGAAAGAAGATCGTCTTGCAATTGAGAGCCAGAGTAGAGCATTCAAGACTGGCGAGATGTAGGTTTGTGTTACAAGTAGCCTTGCTGCTGAACATTGGGTTCTTTGCTACTGTCTCATGTTTGGGAGTGAAATCCTCTGGTATAATCAGTTAGCATAATCAAGATTAAAGAGGACTGATTATGTTGCTTGTATTTTTGGAGGAAAGCCAAGATGTGGAAAGATGTAGCTAGGTGTTTTCATTGTGCAGAAAGTTGATTGAGGTAGACTGTTCACTTCAGCATCCAAGGAAATTGTAGAGGCAAAGATAATTTCAAGATTTAGTACTTCTTTTGCTATTTTTGGTAGAGGTCCCTGTTCATCTGGTCAGAAAGATAGAAGTGGCAGAGGTCCCATTGTATCAGGCCCAAAAGATAGAATTTAATAACTTTTCCATTCAACACAGGTCTGTATTTAAGTTTTTGAAGCATGTAACTTGAGGTGATTCCATGTCGTCCATTGATTTCGGACTACAAGCCAGGTGTTGAGGTTTGATTTTGCTATGTCACTGGGGATTTACAATTTGAGAATTATCTGTGTTTGGCATCTGTGAGGTGAGGTCAAAACTGATAATATACTCTAGCAGTGGTTTCATGTATGTATTGAAAAATAGAGGTGAAATCATAGATCCTTGTATGTCTTCTGTTTTTGTGCAGCAAAGATTTGACGAAAAAGGGGGTCTATCAATCAGTTAGGATCAGTTGTTTAATTAAGAGGAAATCCAAGTAGCAATGATGTTGCCTTACTGACTTATTTGAGTCTAAGAATGTATGTATCATGGTGTTCTGTGTCAAAAGCTGCAGGAAGGTTCCGAAGTAGTAATGTAGCTACACCATTTGTGTTGACTGTGTTTTAATGTAATTACAAATTGCAACTGTGAAAGATTTGGTCCCTCTGAGTGGCCAGAATCATGTTTACCAGCCTGAGAATAGTTATTTTTTTCTATGAATTCTGAGACATGGCAAAAGCTGCATGGGGCCGTGTCAGGGGGCCCGCAACTCCCCGTACCGCCAGCCTTTTCCTGGCGGTTCAAACCGCCAGGAAAAGGCTGGCGGTAGGGGGACTCGTAATTCCCTGGGCAGCGCTGCTAGCAGCGCTGCCCTGGCGGATTAAATCTGCCGGGACCATTGTGGCGAGAAACCACCGGTCCCGGCGGTGCCACCACGGCGACTGTGGATTTCATCGCCAGCTTGCTGGTGGTGAAATCCGCCGAAACAATCCTGGCGGTCCAAGACCGCCAGGGTTGTAATGAGGGCCATTATCTTGTAGATTATGAATTTTCCCAAATGAATAGACATCTGTTACATTGCCCATGCGATGCTGGTGCTTCTTACATGCTGTTTGCAATATGGAATGCCTTTTTGTCATGCTGTTTCTAAAAAACCTAATAAAAAGCATTTACTAGATATAGAGACAGTTGTAAATACAATCTCACAAACACCTTTAGATTGAGGGCATGTTCAATAAGAACAGGAAACCTGCAGCCCCACTGGCGTGAAGAGCCAGTAGTTAAAATCTATTCTTCTGATTCACTCCATGTGCTCCACTAACTGATCACACAGTTATTGCTTTTTCAAGTCTTGCTTACCAGACAGCTCAAACTATCTGGTGGAAAAAGACCTATTGTGGGCTTACCAAGAACTTACAGTGGTTATTGATTACCATTGGCTGGCTTTATTGTCAGCACCATCTGATTGCTTCTTATTTGATGGTGTTCCTTGTTCATTTCATTCAATTTGTGCTTGTCCCTACACAGGGTTTTAGTCTATTTACTGTGTGTTTTGACTTGACAGACCTGTATCTGTCTACTGCTCACTCTTAGGGAACTACTTTTTTCTTTTTTAATTAGGCACTCCATGAGAGTGCACTTTCTCCAGCTAACTCCCTCGTGTGCTTCTCCCCCATGTCCTTCTCCCCCTGCCAAGTTTTTACCTCTCTATACTCCATGTTGCTTCCTCCTTCATCTTTCAAGCTCTCTTTTGTGTGCTGCTTCTCCTGCCAGACTCCCCCTCCACTCCATGTTGCTTTCTCACTCGTATGCTTCGTCTACCACCTCCTACATTGCATTTCCTTGTTTGCTGCTTCTCTCTCCTACCTCTACCCCCTCCTAGTTTCTTCCACTCCTGGTCCTCCCTGCCTGTTTTTTTTATGTTATTTTGATTGTTGTTGTGGGGGGAGGTGCGACAAGGTGACCCATACAGCTTAAAAACAGCACTTTTGTATTACTTCTATTTATTTTTTTCAACTTACTGATCTATTTCAGAACAGTAAATATAAACAATGGTGCCACCATCATTTTCAAGGTATGCATGCGTGCCTACAAAATTAAGCAGCTTGCTTTTCTTCCCTTTTGGCTATATTACAGAGAATCTTGCTCATGCTGTACAGTGTCACCAAAATCAATTGGCAAAGGCAATAGGTCCCACAGACTCACCTTCCTGGTTGTCTATGTGACAGTAATCTGCCTTGTTTTCTAAGCAAAATGCAGCAATTTCATGTCCTCCTGTAGCGTTGGATTCTGTCACTTTTATGTTATGTTTTGGTATTTTATGCTATCTTACCTTATCTAGTACACCACTCACCTGGGAGGGTATCCTGGCGCTCAAAACAAAATCTGTGTCGGTCAAGCCTGGAACGTGACTAGGTAAACAGCTACATCTTCAGTTTCTTGCAAAATTCAAAGACTTAGGATGCAGCTCTTTTGTGCAGGGCAGGTCACTCAAGGCTTTCAGATCAAGGTAGGAAAATGTGTGACCTTCGGATCTAGACCTGGTTTTCTGTATGCCGGTAATGTGTACAAGTTGGAGTCCAGCTGAGCGAAGTGTCTGGAATGTTTGTGGAAGTTTATGCAATTGTTGAGGTAGGTGGGGCCAATGTTGTGCACGGCTTTGAGGCATGAGGAGTTTGAAGAGTGCTCGTTAGTGGACTGGGAGCCTGTGGAGGTCTGAGGTGCTGGGTGATGTTGCTACCACTTCTATGCTGTGTGGAGGGACTGCACTCATCTTGCTGATACTGATGTATTTTCGTTTTGGGGCTCCAGATCGAGGAAGTTCAGGTATAGAATGTGATTGGTTTCCTGCGACATTCCTTCTGTTTAACCCCCAATGGCTGTTGGTGTGAAAAGCTCCACAAAACCTTGCTGCTGCCCTGTACTATAGTCCTGTTTGGGGTTTCACTTTCTAGGGGAGCCAAGATTAATAGTGTGTGTCTGATAGTGTGGCTCGTGGATCGAGTGTAGACCTACATTCGATCCACCTCAGAGAGGAATACCAGGGAAGCAAGGGTTCTAAGGGTGACGGATGGGAGGACGACGGGCTGGAAGAGGAGTGCTTGACATCGGCTCCTGTATTGAACCAACGTGCCGATATAAATAACAAATAAAGAAGGATTTGTTAAAGATTTGAAGTCCGTCTTCATAGATAGTTTGCCGAAAAAAACAATCTCTGTGTCTTTCACCCTCTAGTGAGGAAGAGTTCTTGAGTAAAGACAGAAGAAAAACAATGTCCTTTTCTTGGGTAAAATACCAGAAAAAGCAGGAAAGAAAGCAAAATGTGCCGTGCATGTCACTGTTGTAGACTATGTACATTACGAAAGCACCAGCACTGTGCAGGAAACAACCTGCAAGCCACATGAGCCTACTTTTAGTTAGAGCATCATTTCATGCACGACACATATTTACTTGGACAGTCCTCCATACACTGTGCCAATAAATACCTGGGTATCATAATGTATTGTCTGAGGGTGCCTGCCTTTTGTTACATCACACCCCTTCACATCTGCACTATTTTGTAGTAGATCTGTGACAGTTGTGTAGATTTGTGACAGTTGTATGGGTACCAAAGGAACTTAGTGTATTTTGGAGACCCACACAGCAGCATGTTGTTCTCTTTCTGGGTACAGGAGGCATATGAACCACTGAAATCTTCATAGTGGTGCCACCGTTGATATAATTTTTGACATCATGTGTAGGGTTGGACAAAATATTCTGTTCCACCAATGGAATTGAAAGAATTTTGGCCACTCAGCCTTACTGTTTATCACAAAGTTCTGGCCAAATTCTGCCAATCGCAGCATGGCAATTTTTTTCCTGTGAGGCTTCAGAATATGTGGGCTGGCAAGCGCAAGTGAGATTTGGCATCCCCTTGTGCAATTTTCTAATGTGGGCATTCACCAGCATTCGTGAGTAGTTGCCATCAAAGGCTGCTGTTTGAGTAGATTTGTAGCACAAGCAAAATCAACTTGTATGGCTGCTCACTCTTGCACAACGCCATGGTGCTGTTCACACTGATTTGCAGTACTGCTGTCGCTACCAGTGCTAAATTGCAGCATGAGCTGCATACTTTCTGCCTTTTGGCAGAATTCTGCAGAATCTCACAGAAATTATCTGTAACTCCACAGAATTCCACAGAGTGAAACTTCATGAGTTCTGCCCACTCCTAAATGTGTAAGGTCATGAGTAGTGGATTTGTAGGTTGCTGTAGTTCTGTAGATCACACTAATGGCTGTATTTCAGGGTTTTTACTGGTTTAAAACAGAACCAATGTCTCTTTAAGGATAATCTTTTAGAGAATATAAATGCATGTGGAAAGTTCCCTGCTAAGATAACATGGCAACCTATACTATTAAACAAATGTAGAATTCCCAGATAAAATGTCAGAACTTTGGATATGCCCTCTGAATCGTACATACAAGGTAATTGTGCACAATGGAACATGGGCCTCAATGTCAATGATGCAATCAGCAATGTCCTGTGTAAGAATCATTAATGGCATTTGTGATGTAATGTGCAAGGTCATAAGCAGTGAATAAGGGAAGATATAGCTGCGTAGTTGACCGAATTGGCACATTTGAGTGATTTATAGGTTTTAGTTAACAACGTCTGAACTTTTTCAGGGAATTTGTAGGTTTTTTTATACAACACGTAGTTTAGTTTGTGATTTTAGAAGATAATATTTTCCTTCCTTTAACAGCAGTTTTTATTGCTTTGTGGATTTTGCAGTGATGTAGTTTGTTCTGGGAGCACCTTATTGACTTAAACGTTCTATTCTTCCCTCTCCTTTCTTTCCTCGGAATGACCCTCTAGGTACCTTGCATCTCTCTAAGCCTAGCCTATTCTAAGCCACATGTCTATCTCTCTTATTAGTCATTACTGTATTTCTGAAAATTGCCATACCTCATTTTATAGATCACAACCTCTCCTTCTTGAAACCATACCTTGCAACACAACAATATCTGGTCTCCTTAGCCTACTTGTTCATTTCACTAGCCATTTGCATAAACTCACAGAGCCCCCAATAATGATTACACCTCACTTCTGCTAGTTCATTCTTCCACTAAGACATTGGAGTAAATGCATGGAATGATATCCATGAAAGCACAAGGCTAATCCTAATAACCAACAATGACCAAAAACAAATGAATTAACCAGTAACCTTGGGTTCCTGAGAGGCACACTACTCACAGTGAAGCTATTCAACACCTCATCTGGGCACGTATATTCTATAAAAATGCAATTACAATTAGTATGTGTGTGTGGCTGTGCGCTGGTAGGCCTTAGAAAAATAGGTGATTTGAGAGGTGTGTTAGAGGTCTGATAAGTAAAACTGCAATGTTGATTCTTCAACTAAAGATTTGTTTTGACGTTTGGGGATATCTAGATTTTCCTTTAGTGGTGGGAGACCCTGTCTTGCGTTGCCCTTCAGTGGTAATGGTAGGCTCTTCCTTAGGCTGTTTCCATACTGGTAGCAGGATCCATCTATGTGGTTTCCTCAGCAGTAGCAGATTGTCTCATGTTGTACTGGTTTGTGTGGTGCCCTCACTAACAGCAGGGCTCTGTTTCATGTTGTTCCCTCAGTAGGAGCTGTCTCTGCCTTGTGTTTCCCATTCAGTGGTAATAATCTCTTTCCTATCATGGTCGGTCTACGCCAGAAAATAGGCCCAGGCACCAAAATTAAACTTCAGAAATCAGATAGCTAAAAAGTGTCCCAAATTCTGCAAATGGGGTAGTTTTAAACTATTAAAGACACTATGCCCCTCAATAAGAGTTTGGCGGGGGTGGAAAAGGCCGCCTGCCAAACTCCCATGCACAGGTTACCGCCAGTGCAGTCCCCTTCCAGCAGCCCCTATTAAGAGTTTCTTGTTGGATCAGCGAGTGGAAGCAGAGTTTCCCCCTGCTGGCCCAGTGGGAGACAGTCCACAACATTGACGCCAGCTCATATGCATAGGGTGCACCAGCACATGTCGCGCCTTTCACTGTCCACAAAGCAGACAGTAAAAGTCGCAATCGGGCTGGCCATGGGGCCCCCGCACAGCCCATGTCAAGTGCATGGGCAGTGCAGGGACCCTCATAGGGCCCTCTGAACCCCGTCCTTGCTAGCATTTGCATTGCGGTGCAGCCGTCATGTAAACCCCTGTGGAGAGTGGGGTCGTAATCCCCAGCAGCGCTGCCTGGCAGGTTGAGACCATTGGCACCGCCAGGCCCTCGGTCGGTGGAAACGTGGTGGTGCTGGCAGGCTGACCGTGGCGCGTTCGCCAACGTCGTAATGTGGAGTCCGGACCGCCACATTGGTTGCGGCCCGTTCGGCAACGCGAACCTGGCGGTCTCAAGACCACCAGGGTTGTAATTAGGGCCTAGGTGTAGTCGTTTTGCATTTGTGCTTGCTGCAGGCGATATGATAATATCAGGGATATCAAAAATAAAAACAGCCAACCCACCAGACCATAAAATAGCCCACTGCAGCACAGAGTGACCTGTCAAGCCAGCTGCTCTGCCACTGACAGCTCGACCCTGTGCCCCCTCAGTGGTATCTGACTCTGTCTTACTTTCACCCCTCACTGGGAGTTGACGCTCACTTCCGGTGTCGTCTCCTCCCAGTCGCTCTCTCTTTAGGGTTTGTGTGCTCTGTCTCTTTTTGTCATTACTCTTGTAATGTCATTTGTCACAGGCAGGTCCAGTGAGCATCAGACCTCGGCGGGGACAGTGACTGTGAATGAGAACAGCTGCCGTCTGGGCCTCGGGCTCGGCTGCCTCCGGGAAGCACAGCTGTGAGCGCGGCACTGTCTGCTCTCGCTGTGTCCACCCCGTGCTTCCGGTGTGCTCACTGAGCACTGCGCATCCAGCCCAGTCCCGGGGAAGCTCGCAGCGACAAGGCCTGTCTGTGTGTAAATAGCAGTGGGTGCTCCGTCCGGAAGGGGTTCGCTCGCGGCAGGGGAAACCTCTCCAGGGGTGCACTGACACCAGAGGGGTCTCTCGCTGGGATGGAAGCACTGAATCTGGCTCGAGGGAGAGCAATGGCAGCACGGGACTGACAGTGTCAGACAGGGTGGACTGACAGCGGACCCTTCTCAAAGAGATGGAGACTGTTGTCACGGGAATGTAGAACGGAGAGTGCTGGCACAGTGACAGGATCACTGACAGAGAGTGCTGCTTTCGGGATAGGAACGATGACACTATGACATGAGGGCGAGCCCAAACAGCAACTGTGGCACAGGCAGAGAGACACTAACAGAGAGTGCCGTCACAGAGAGAGAGGGGCAATCACAGAGTGCTGTCACAGAGAGAGAGTCTAACAGAGTGCCATCACGCGGTGGGAAGCGCTGAGTGCGGTGGGTGCTCTCACCAGAGGGAGCATGAGAGTCAGGGAAGCGCCCTTAACCTTAGCCGTGGCAGCACTCTCACAGCCTGCTGTCGCAGGAAGGAGTTCTGACAGAGACTGCTAGCTACCTTTGTGAAGGAAGCACTGACCGAGAGTGTTATCTCTACTAGACAGCAGTACTGACCACGAGCGCTGTTACTCAGAGGGGAGCCCTGACTGAGTGTGTTATCGCGGGGTCGGGAGAACTGACAGAGAGCGATAATTCCAGGTAGACAGTACTGACCGAGGATGGTATTCCTGGGACTGCAGTACTGACAGGCAGTGCAATCGCAGGGAGGGGGCGCTATTGTATGGAAGGAAGCTCTCACAACAGATGGGTTCTCATCAGTGAGGGCACGAGAGGAGAGGCAAGTCCTCTCAGACAAAGGAACTTTCTAGAGTGCATATTGTTGACATTGTTACTTTTCTACACTGGCGGGCCCCTTTAGGAGTTGGGGCGCAGACGGCATCCGTGGGAAGTGGGAGCAGTGTCTAGGGAGAGTCCGATAACTTTAAAAAAAACCGGATGGACAGCGCCACGGTTACGTATTTCTAACCCTCAGCATGGCGCTGTCCCTGGTCCTGAACACACGCCACTGGCTAAAGCGGTTTCGCTCCCCAGTTGGAAGCCGGAACTTTAAAAAAAAAAAAAAAAAAAAAGCACCCAAGTTGGTAGCTGAAGCCAAGCAGACCAATTATTTTTTAAAAAATACGCACTCAAAACTGACATCCGTTCAAGTAAGCAGTGTTATCAGAATCTTTAGCACATGCCTCTATTACAATACGTCTATGAACCCCATCGCCCTTCCTCTGCTGTCGGAATTGACACACCGAGACCTCTCGTTCTACTGGGGAGAAGATGTTTGATAAATAATCTTTCAAGTCGGATTTGTTAACCCCCACATGGAGGGCCTTGTTGGGTCTTTTATAAACGAGACACCAAGGAGCGAAGAGTGACTTGACAGCTGGCCCATTTATTGAACAAGTGATGCGTTAGGCGACTTATCCTTGGTTTTTTGTCGATAGTAGAGGATAACCAAAGATGTAGAAGTTAACTGGACCAGGTCTATACCAGAGTGAGGTACTTCCAGCACCAGGCCTATCCTGGGATAGAATCACACCTCATCCATGTCTATCCCGGGACATAATGAAACTCGCCCAGGTCTATCATAAGGCAGAACAGCAGGCGCCACAGAATCGCGCCTCACACAGAACAATCAAACGAGAGAAGTCTTCACACATCAGGTCTTTCTGGGGACAGAGTCATCCTCACCCAGGTCTATCATAGGACTGAAGTCTTCATGGACCATGCCTATCGCGGGAGACAAGCTCACCATTCCCAGGTCTGTCATAAGGTAGAACTCCAGACGCCACACCTCTGTCCAAGAGCAGAACCTGCCTTTCCCAGGCCGATCCAAGGACAGAATTGCATCTCACAAAGAAGTATGGTAAGATAGAGCTGAACATGCTTCAGGTCTATCTGAGAACAGTTCACAGCTCAACCAGGTCTATCTCGGGGTAGAACCACACATTACCCACGTCTATCTCAGGACAGATCACACCTCACCCAGGTCTATCTCAGGGTAGAACCACACATTACCCAAGTCTATCTCAGGACAGATCACACCTCACCCAGGTCTATCTCAGGCTAGAACCACACATTACCCAAGTCTATCTCAGGACAGAATCACACCTCACCCAGGTCTGTCGTAAGATAGAACTCCACATGTTGATCAAGAAACAGACTCACATCTCATACAGGTCTGCCCTGCAATAGAGCCCACTTGCCATAGAACTGTCGCAGTATAGTATCACACTTGTGCCTATCATAGACCAGAGCTCCACTGGCAAGGAACATATACCAAGACTGAATCACATTTCACTGAGATCTATTATAGGATACAATCACACGTCACCTAGGGCTGTCATAGGAGTGCAGCCTTCATGCCCCAGGGTTATTCCACAACACAATTACACTTCTCCTAATTCTATACGAGGACAGAACCATGCACGTCTATACCAGGACAGAATCACAACTCATCAAGGTCAATGTCAGGACAGAATCATAACTCACCCAGAAGTATCACAGGACTGAAGTCTGTATGCACAAGGTTTATCCCGGGACAGAATAACACATGTCTATCATAGAACAGAACTGCACAGGCCACAGGTCGAAGCCAAAATAAAAACACACCTCCCACTGTTCTTTGATAGGACAGCATCACACCTCCCATGTCTGTTTCAGGACACAATCACACCTCACTGAGGTCTATCATAGAAAAGAACACTCTAGGGCAATCCCAGGAGAGAATCATTCTCACCAAGGTCAATAGAGAGACAGATCTCCATATGCTCCAGTCAATCCCAGGACAGAAACACACCTCACCCATGTCTATCTCAAGGCACAATACCACCTTACCAAGGTCTATCGTTACACATACCTCTGTGTTATCCCTTTACACAAACCCTCCTCCCAGGTATGTCCTGGGCATAACTCCATACATTCATGTTGACCCAGAGGCAGAATCACAGTTCACCCAGGATTATCATAGGACAATGTTTCCATGCATCAGGTCTATCCCAGGACAGAATCACAACTCACTCTTGCCTGTCCTAGGTCTGAATCACACCTCGCTCAGGACTACGAGAGGGCTCAAGTCTCCATGCCCCAGGTCTGTCCTGGGACAAAATCACACTTCACTGAGGACTATTGTAAGACAGAACCACACCTCATCCAAGTATATCTCAGGAATGAATCACACCTCACCCTGGTCTATCATAATACAGAGTCCTACATGACTCATGTTGATATAGAGACAGAGGCACACTTCAGCCAGGTCTACTGTAAGGCAGTAACACCTCTAACCCAGAACAGAATCACAGCTCATTCAGGTCTATCCCAGACGAGAATTATGCCTCATCCAGGTATGTCCTAGCATAAAACACCATATGCAACAGGTTTATCTCAGGACAAAATCACACCACCTCCAGCTCGATCATAAAACAGAACTCCAGTGCGCCACAGCTTTATCCAAATTCCTCATGCTGCAGGTCTACCCTGGGACAGAATCACACCTCACCCAGGTCTACAATAAGCTACAAATCAAATGCTGCAGGTCTATACCAGAACAGAATCATACCCATATTTATCATAGAAGAGACATCCACAGGCCATGGCAATTTACTGGGACAGAATCACACCTCACCAATGTTTATCTAAAGATTGAATTCCAGATGCTGCATATCTATCCCAGGACAGAATCACACATCATCCAAGATTATCCTGGACTACAACTCCAAAAGCTCTAGTTCTAAATCAGGACAAAATCACACAACCTGATGGCCTGTGCTAAGAGAAAACTCCACTTGCCCCGAGTCATAGGTCAGAATCACACTTCACCCAGAATAACACTTCCCACTTCTACATAGAACAGAAGAAACACCCCATTCATGCCTATCTCTGAAGAGAACCACAACTCACTTAGGTCTATCCTGGGCTAGAACTCCACATATCCCGGTTCTATCACAGGACAGAATCACATTGCCTCCATATCAGTGGTAATCTAGAACTCCACATTTTCTGGGTCTATAACAGATCAGATTCACTCTTCATTCAAAATCACACTTCGTACTTCTATCTTAAAACAGATTCACACCACATTCACATCTATCTCAGGACAGAAATACTCCTCAATATGGTCTAAGATGGGATATAACTCCACTTGTCCTGTTCTATCACAGGACAGAATCACACCTCCTCCATGTGCACCATGCCCTGGGTCTAACACAGGTCAGATTCACTCTTCACCCAGAATCACATTCTGCCTTAAAACAGATTCACACCACATTCATATCTATCTCAGAGAAGAATCACTCATCACTCTGGTCTAGCCTCGGATAGAACTCCACATGCATGAAGTGTATCTCAGGACAGAATCACTCTTCACCTATGACTATCTTAGGACAGAATCACAACCCATTCTCGTCTATCTCAGGACAGCGGCACTCCTCATTCAGGACTAGCCTGAGATAGAACTTGACATGCGCCAAGTCTATCTCAGGACAGAATCACTCCTCACTCAGGCTTATCCTGGGATAGAACTCCATATGTGCCAAATCTGCCTCAGGATAGAATCGCTCCTCCCTCAGGCCTGTTCTGGGATAGAATTTCACATGTGCCAAGTCTTTCTCAGGACAGAATCACACCATGTCTGTAGTAATATAGAACTCCACATACCTTAGGTCTATCACAGGCCAGAATCAAACCTCATTTAAGTTTATCATTAAACACAGGACCCAGGCCAGCCCGGGAATAAATGCCACCTGCCCAGTCTGTCCTGGGACAGAACTCGACGTGAGTCATGGCTATCGCAGGACAGAATGCTACCTGCCCAGGTCTGCACTGGGATGAAAATTCTATCAGCGGCAGGCCTATGCTGGAAGGGTCATCAACCTATGTATTTTACTCTTTATCGCTGCCCATACAACAATGCTGTGCGCTCTCCTGCGCGCGGGCTGGTGAAAGGCACACTTCCATCACTCTCCTATTATCAGAGGCCTCGAGGGCCCAGAACTCTAATCGTTGCAGCCCCTCTGAGTTCGCCCCTCGCCCTGGACCGCTACCCCGTCCACCTGCTGCAGGACGCTATACTGAAGCTGCTTCTGGGGGGCGCTGAAGGTCACTGCGTGCCCTAAGGAGCGCATCGCTCGATACTCACTGCCGAGATCCCACCCCTCGACGGAGGAGCCCGATCACGCCTTCCAGTGCAATGACAGCATCGAAGACTTGAGCCAATCGATCACACCCACCCCTCAAGAAGGCCTCAGTGATTTTCATCTCGCTCCCACCCCCTCCATTTCATGCTTTAGAAGAAAGAACTGGGCTCGCATGGACGTTTCACAAACGTTCGCTGCCTCTTAGAAGCTGATAGTCCTGGGTCAGAGTGAGCAACTTCTCGGATCCCTGCCCCCTACTATCGCACCACCGCCCCCTACCTCCTTCCGGGCTTCGCCTCCCTTGTTCAGCCAGTGAGCTGTCTTCACATCTTCCAAAGGACCAGTAGGCCGATATGCACCAAACAGACACTTGTCTGGGACATCACTGATCTTACTGTACCTGACATCAAATCAGAAATAGAGACCAGGGGTCCAGAAAGACTAAAGGACAAGAAACCAAACCCTCCAACGCCCTGGTACTCTAAACGATAAATTAAAAGTGGGAAACATCAGAAACAAGCACTGGCAAAGCCGAAAGATTTGACATATGCATGGTGTTTGGCTCAGGCATGCCCACAGCGTACAGATGTATATTAAAATGCATACAAAGGTATCTGAAATATGGATCCTACGGAAAATAAGGAATCCATTTATTATCTGTAGCGCCTATTTTTCAGATGGTTTTATCAGCACTTTCTCACCAGTGTGAAAGGGACAATCACTGACTGATTTCACATATAAAACAGCGTTTCAGAATGCCTTTGCAGACAGAAGGACTCAACTGATTGAAAAAAATGAAAAATGGTCAGACTAAATGTTCTTCTGGGGTGATCCAAGATGTGATTGGTACTGTCTCAAGCCACTGGCTATTGGTTTCTGGAATAAAATATGACAAAAGCTGAAGTAGACTGACCCAAAGACTGTTAAAGCGCAATCTTATATATGTCAAACCTAAAAATAGCATTCCTCACACGACCTTGAGGATCCCACCACCTCAAATTCCAAAGAAATGAAATAAAATAAGTTAATATAAAGAAAGACAGATACATTTTGCAACACAAAGTTCCCACGCAGCAAACGAGTTGCACACAATATTTGACTCATTTAAACACTGTGCTAATCCGGTTCCACTTTATCATATTGCATATCCTGATGCTCCTGCTACCACCACAGGGAATATTTTCTACAACATAATATCCGTATCAAAACTGAGCTTTTAGCAAACAAAGAAGCTAGGTCTCATAACTTGATAATCCCCATGACATAGCTGTATTGTCCTTATGCATGGAGTAGCACATACCAAAGAACATCAGGGCCAAGCATAATCAGCCTGGCAGTCCCAAGAAAGATGAGAGCTTCCAGAAAGAACTAGAGTGACTTTGGCCCCCTGGAGACATAAACAGGCTAAGCAATCGATGCTGACAAGTTTAGGTGAGCAGCTCAGAGTGACTGACCATTCCTAGTGGACTAATGAGCCTGAACAAATGGATTCTCATACATTGTCATGTCTTCCTCTACTCTGTACCACTGAACACTCCCTTTCCTGATTCTGCTAACAATCTAGGGTTTTTGTGCAGCCATCTGCACTCTCAAATATTCAAAGGAACGTGGGTACTACTTTTGAGGTTGGCCTGGGTGACTTGTAGTAGAGGTGCGGGAACTGCTAGCCCATGTGACTGTAAACATGCTTAGCCCATATTGACATCGAGCCACCCCCCACCTCAACTTGGTGTGTACAAACCATACCCAAAGGGAGTTCGAGGACCACAAGAATCCTCCAGTGAAAGAAAAAATTCTACTGTGACCTGCAACTTTTGCAAAGCCATCCTTTATTATGCCTTGTTTGGCCTTAAGCAAGAGACGCCTGGAACCCACAGCACATAATGCCTGAAAATCTTGGATCATGTCCTGCGGATTGGAAGATGCAGGCCCCTGAACTGGTGCTGTTCCCCCAAGTCCTGACATCAAGTTTAGAGAAGCCCTTGACACATGAGAAAAATGCAGGTGTGCATAGTTTTATAAATAGTATCCAATTGTTGTTTCACAATAATCACAAACAGTAACTGAGGAGGTGCAAAGTTCTAAAGATGTTCCTCTACAAAATCCATGATTTTCTGAAAAAAGCAAATAAAAAACATCAAATGCGGTTTCCCAGGTCAAAATCCCCACAAAAGAGAATTTTGTGGCTAATTTATGTCACAAAAAGATTTTGGTGGAACATTTAGCTGCTTAAACATTTTTGTACAAATCAGATCAAGATTTGCAAAGGTAGCAAACTTTACAACCTTCATAAAGTGTGAGGTTTGTCATCATGACAAAACTTTACAAGCAAAAAGTACATTTTGCGCTTCTAGCCATGACCACAAGCCAAGGTGAACACTAATGGTGATCAAAAGAAATAAAGTTGATATCAAGAAAACCCATTTTGCTGCGGAAAGGTTATTTTTGTCACCTCGGCAGCAGAACCTCTCTGCTACCTTATCACTGCAGGCTTCAACAATTCAACTGCTGTCACACTGAGTTAGACTGCCTACCGCCTCTTGCTTCTATATGGCTTCCACAGGCACAATGTCTGCAAATAGTCGACCAGTAGTGATGCAGTGAAAGTCTGGCTGCTTTTCAGACATGAACTACTGATTTGAAGCTAAGTGAAGCCTCTCCATAGTTTAAGAAAGTCCTAGTCACTGACTAGGAGGCAGCCACCATCTTGGTTATGTTATGAAATGATAATCTGAACCTCTTGCGTTATATGTAAAGAATAACGCCAATTACTGTGTTTTAGTTTTCACCATTGCTAAACGTAATATATTCAGTCACTTTAAGGGGCCAATTACAAGTGAACCAGCAGCAACACATGCAGTAATACTTATACTGGGTATTACTGTGACTTTAGCTACTGATTCCGAGGTATTACTTGTGAAATAGTAAATAACATGGGATGATGCTGCTCCATTACCGTATGTTTTCCTGAAATCCACTCCAGTTTCCATTCCAATTCACTATAATTCCCATAGAAAACTGAAGTTTTGACCACAAACATGATCACTGGGCCACACCAAGAGTAAATAAACAATGTGATATTCTGGTTGCAGATTGACCTTCACTGTGTATCACAGCCTTGGCTTCTCTGTGTTTGGTACAAACATTCACACTGGCAGCTATGAGTAAGACTTGACTGCGTGACGACAGATCCCTCTGGTGAGTTGACTGGTCCACTGGACACCTCGAATCCAACAACCTGGACTAGGAAGTTAAATCATACTGCTGGTTGTTCCCAGAAGCCACAAAGTGTGAAGGAAAAAGCCAGGCGCAAGGTCCTCTACAACCTGAATGGTGAAATCATTCTTCATGCCAGGCGAGTCAGTTACCCTAACACCACTCAGAAAAGGTTATCAGTGCTTAGCTGGTAGCAGAAGCAATTTGACCATATCTCTTCTTTCACAATCATTTTGAGTTTTCCTGCTACCCCCTCAGAGTATGGGAGTCATTTATCTGAGGCCATAAAACTCTTATCCACATATCACTCGCAAAGCGCTAACAACACCTGTTTAAGGAGTCATCGCTCAGCAACCTGACATGTTCTCTTCGCTTACTGTGGCCTCTTAATTAAATACACATCCTCCGGTACCATCTACGTCAGGGTGCAGTTTTATAGACACATAGGGGGTGATTCCTACCCTGGCGGTCATGGACCGCCAGGGCAGGGGACGGAGGAAGCACCGCCAACAGGCTGGCGGTGCTTCTGGGGCCATTCTGACCGCGGCGGTAAAGCCGCGGTCAGTAAAGGGAAACCAGCGGTTTCCCGCTGGTTTCCCGCTGCCCCAGGGAATCCTCCACGGCGGCGCTGCAAGCAGCGCCGCCATGGGGATTCCGACCCCCTTCCCGCCATCCTGTTTCTGGCGGTTTTCACTGCCAGAAACAGGATGGTGGGAACGGGTGTCGTGGGGCCCCTGGGGGCCCCTGCAGTGCCCATGCCACTGGCATGGGCACTGCAGGGGCCCCCTAACAGGGCCCCATTAAGATTTTCAGTGTCTGCTTGGCAGACACTGAAAATCGCGACGGGTGCAACTGCACACCAGCAACTCCGCACACCAGCAACTCCGCCGGCTCCATTCGGAGCCGGCTTCCTCATTGCTGGGGCTTTCCCGCTGGGCGGGCGGGCGGCCTTTTGGCGGTCGCCCGCCAGCCCAGCGGGAAAGTCAGAATGACCGCCGCGGTCTTTTGACCGCGGTACGGTCTTCTGGCGGTTCCCGCCAGGCGGGCGGCTTCCGCCGCCAGCGGGGGTCAGAATGACCCCCATAAAGTCTGCCAGGGTTGGGAGAGTAGGAGGAACTAGACAGCGCTTGCCACTTCTTCTTACAAATGCAAACCCAGGAGTATATTGTGTTGTATTTGTTATATTATTTTGCCAGAAAAGTTGTTCCTTCAGAAGATAACTCACACTCCCTATGTTGAAATAACGTGGATGGTTCAATGCACTAAAGACCCAGAAGTTAGATCAATTAGACAGCAAGGATTTCTCCACAGTTCATTTTCTGCACAAAACTAGAAGTGCTTGGAAGCAGGTAAACGGCCAATCGAAAGAACAGGGAGCGTCAACATTTTCACAAGGCCAGGCCCCACAGATGTTCACCCTAGCCCCGCACGCTGATGTTTCACTGCCCGTTTCAACAGCCCCTATCATTCTAGCCCTTTCTCTGAGTTACTGCCTATGTGACCCCGTTACTGTGCGCAATACTCCCTTCATCCACAGCTAGATGTGTGCAGCGCAATAGAAACGTCAGTGCATCCACTGTATTGCCATGGGTTTCACAAAGCAGGGTTCTCCATGTATGCACGGATGGACTGCCCCAGAGTTGTTACATGCCTGGGGTGAGTAACTTGTCCAGTGCCTCCTTACCGCTCACTCCTGCCTTTGTAGGCGGCCCTTTATACGGATGTGTGCAAAGGTTCATGGATCACACCTCCATCTAACTTGTCTAAAAACTATGGGTAGCTGCACAAAGTGAGTAGCTATTCGTAGATTTAAAGGGGATAGGGGAGGAAATAGGGTACTGGGGGAGGGGGGGCGGGGCAGCATGGCTGACCAGCTGTCCATCCCTCCCTCTGCTGTGAACCCCGTCTCTGCAGACCTAAAAACTGCATAGGCCCGGCCACAGTTCTACCTGGTTCTGTATGCTCACCCATCAGCAGTATCCCTCTGAAAGCCTGGCAACCTCACCTTGTGTTTCATGCCCACATATTTCCAGGTGTCCTTCCTACACCTGCTAGTGCTCCTCAGAATGGTACAGGGTCTCAGAAGCCATTACACTTTTAGAATGTCCCACTAATGGGTATCTTGGAGAAAGAAATGGTCAGGACTCGTGTGCTCGTGAGTAGTTGGTGAAAATGGGAAAACTCTGACCACTGCACGTCACTCAACTGCCTTTGTGCAGTTATGCATTTACCCAGCCCCACATCTGTAATGGAAATCAAACTACAGATACACACCTCTAAACATAGTCGATGCCGTTCCGGCCACCGGAAACCACACTGCTGAATGGCCTGTCTGGAGGTGAGTTGGTCTGGCCCATCTCCCCTGCTCACTCCCCTTCTCTACATCTCCGAAAGACTGGACAGGCCTAAAAATGCCACTGGTCACCTCAAAAGCCAAACAGACATCATCAAACAAAGTAATCTTCTGCAATGCCTCTTGTTGGTGATTATTAGAGCTCCGGGGTTGGGTAAACTGAACTGACCATCATCTCCACACTGGAAGGCATTTTAGAGGGCATTGGTTAAAGTGCACAGTAGGGCCACCTCCGAAACACCTAGGATTGTCAGGCAGAGTGAGTCTTAACTGTAGAAGTAGGTGCCACACACCATGGCAGTCTGTAGGGGCAGATGGCATGCGCAGTGGTAGTCTGTGGAGGCACAGCCTCCAGTGGCATCAGTCTGTAGCGGCAGATGGCATGGACTTTAGCTGTGTGCAGTGACAAATGCATGGACCGTGGCCGTTTATAGACAGGGGGCGTGGTCACTGGCAGTGTTTAGGGGCAGATGGCAAGGCCTTTAGCAGCGTGCAGTGAGAGATTCATGGACTGTGGCAGTCTTCGGGGCAGAGCACACTGGCTGTGCCAGGGAGTAGGGACAGGGGCACACGTTCTAGTGGTGGCAGCCTGCAGTGATGGGTGCATAGGTTGTGCCAGTGTGCGGGACCAGATAGGGCACTGGTAGCAAGCGGGACAGGAGCTTTGTGCCAGGGCTGTGCCAGCATGCCGAGTGGAAGCCGTGTCCGGGCCGCCAATTATGGATTTTCCCACCAGAGCCTGCGTCTGAGTGACACATCGGAGGTTTCTAATTACAAATGAATATTTGTAAGGAAGGAGTCGTTAAGTTGCAATTATACTAACAGAGGCGCTGTACAAGATTGTATTTTATTAATGAAGACAAGTCTGTGGGAGACAAGAGCACGGGTGCGGCAACGAGTGTAGGAGGCAGACTGGGCGAGAAGGACGGGGAGCAGAGGACAGGAGAAGGGACGAGATGGAGGGCGGTAAGAGGAGCGAGGGAACGGTGAAGAAGAGGAGAAATAAGAATACAGGAAAAGAGGGGAGGAGGAGATGGGAGTCGAGGAGGAGGCAACAGGAGGAGGGGCAAAGACGTGGAAGAACAAGGGCAAATAAATGCAAAAAAGCATAGGAATGGCACAAACTGAAACAGAAAGGAAAAAAGTGAGCATCATAACGTCATATGAAAAGGATGGAAGGAGGATGGAGAAGAGAGGGAGAAAAGGTGGGCAAAGAAGGAGGGACAGACTAGGACTAAGGTCACCAAAAACTTCAGGAAGATATGTCACCTACTGCATGACTACACTCCGACCTGCTCTTTTTCACAGAAACATGGCTAAGCCCTGCCTCTGCATTGGACAAAACTAGATCTATCTCTGCCGGGTACAAGATTACCTGGTAAGACCATCAGCACAAGCACCGAGGTGGAGTCGCCATCATATTCAACTATACCACCAGCTACATGGAACAACTCACCTTCAAGATATGCATCCAAGCCAACTTCTCTGTGGGAGTTCACTATCAAAATCACAGACTTTGTTACACCCCTCATTATCAATCCCAGCACCTTCACCCTCCTCGGACACCTTAACTTTCACCTAGAAGGCCGCACTGCCCCAAACTTAAAGACCCTTCTAGAAAACTGTGCAAACCTTGGCCTTACCCATCAGGTTACCGAACCCACCCACACTACTGGACACCTATTGGACCAGATTTTCTCCTCAATCAGGAATATCACAGTCGACAGGCCAGCAACTATGACCAAGACAGACCATGCCCTCATCATTTATAGCATACCCATACCACACCATCACAGACCTATCACCACTGGAATCGCCTGCTCGGCTGAAAAAAAATCACAGAAGAGGAGTGGGCCTCTGCCCTCTCCACGCACTGCCCCAAGCACATGAGCAACTTGCCGAAAGTCGCCAAGAAGCTCAACAGCACCTGACACCCTTGCTCCCCTTAAGCACAATGCAACAGCTAGAGCTCGACTGCAGGACAGCTGGAACACAGGAGAAATTAGGCTGATGATGTGCCATTGCAAGCAACTGGAACTCACATGCACAACAAGTCAAGTCATCTTCAAATCAGCTTTGAGATGCTACCACCAGCAGACACGTAATAACAGGCGCATAGCATTGGAAGATCGCATCGACATCAGCGCTAACACTAGCAAAGGAATATACACCATTATCAAAGATTTCACTGGGCCCCCTGCAGCCTCCTGCAACATCTCCCCCTCAAAAGACCTTTGCAACAAGCTCTCACAATTCTTCTGTAACAAAATCATCACCAGTGATTTTGACCTTGTCACTGTCACAATTCAACTTCCCATCATGACTGAAGAATGAACCCTCACTTTGTGGCTCACCGTCACCGCCATCGAAATTGATGCTACCATGAAGGTCATCCACTTGGGGGCCCTATCTGACCCTTGCCCCCACCATGCCGCCACCAAGGGCTCCTACTAATTAGAGAAGCACTAACATCCAGCTTCAATGCCTCCATTAACTTAACCACATCCCCAGACTCCAGGAAACATGCCACTGCCAGGTTCCTGCTCAGGAGACCATCCGCTGATGCAACTACAGGCCTGTCTGACTGCTGCTATACCGAGAAAAGTTCTAGGAAAAACTAAGCAACCAATGCCTAACGACCACCTCAGCAACCACCAGTTCCTCAATGCCACACAGTCCACATTCAGGCCCACCATAACCTTTACACAAACAGAACTCATCCACATGATCATTAAAAGGAGACGTGACAGCCCTTTTTTTTTTTCTGGATGTCTCCATAGTATTTTACACCGTCTCACACCCTGTCCTTATGAGGGTCTGTGCAAGATTGGCATCTAAGAACAACTCTCCCATGAATCTGCTCCTTTTTTCATGGACAGAACACAAGCTGGCATCCTGTCACCTCATTCCTTGAAAGCCTGCAAACTCATCTTCAGAGTGCCTCAAGGTTAATTGCTCAACCCCACCCTCTTCAACGCATAAATGATCCCTCTGGTCAAAATCATCTGTGCAAACAACATCAACATACTCTCCTACGTGGATGACATGCAACTCATACTCTCCCTCTCGGGCAAAACCCCCAATACAGCAACAAGTTCACCCCATGCTGGACCGAAGCTGTTAACTTAAGCTCACCACTGACAAAACAGAAATAGTGATATTTGGCAAGTGACTTCACCATGGGACTCTAAGTGGTAGCCAGCTGAACTTGGGCCCACGCCCTCACCCAGCACTAGAGGTGGGCAGAATTTTTAATTCCACTGGTGGGATTGGAGGAATTTAGATTCCACCACTCCACTGGGGGAATTAATCAGCACTTGTCATTGTTTTTTAAACAGGGCTGGAAGAGGGAGCAGTGCCTCTGTGTTTAAAAACCCCTGCAGATTAAACTTTATTCTGCAATGATTTAAACAAAGAGGGATGTCCCTTTTCCAGCACTGTTTAAACCACTGTTGTGCAGTGGATACCCCCCCAGTGTCCTTAAATAAGTATTTAATGTCACTGAGGGGTATGCACTGCACTGGAGTTGATATTCCTCAGTGTCAACACATACTCATGTAAGGCACCGAAGGGTGCATACCACTCTGTGCGCAACATACCCCTCGGTGCCCTTACGTACCTATGTAAGGGCACCAAGGGGTATGCACTGCAGGGCTGCACATACTACTCATTGCCCTTACATAAGTATTTAATGGCACTGTTGGTATGCATTGCACTGGAGTGGATACCCCTCAGTGCCCTTACATAACTATGTATTGCACCAAGGGGTATGCACTGCAATGCATTCCCCTCGTACTGAAGTATGTAAGGGCATTGAAGGTATGCACTGCATTGAAGTGGATACCCCTAGTTGCCCTTACATACTTATGTAAGGGCACTGAGGGGTATGCACTGCACATTGTGGTGCCCACTCTGCCCCTTTGTGGAATTGTAGTGCCCACTCTGCCCCTTTGTAGAATTCCATGGAATGTCATGGAATGTTAACATAATTCTGCAGAATTCCACAGAATAAAACTCCACCTATTCCGCCCACTGTACCCATTGCCCACACCAGGAACCACTGAATAATCATTATCAGCAAACAGGACGTGACCATGCAAGTGAACACCATCACTGCATCGTGCTGCCACAACCTGAAGATGCTGAGGAAAATCTATAAATGGCTCCCAAGCAACACTAGAAAACTGTCTACAGGAACTCCATCTACACCTGGATCACCAAGCAATGCATCAGAAGACTACATACCATCCAGAACTCAACAGTCAGATTCATCCTCAACCTCCCACCAAAAAATCACACCACACTGGCTCCTGATTCATAAACATGCTCATTTCAAACTCCTCACACGTATTCAAGGCACTACACTACTTACGCCCCACTTACCTAAACACGTACATTTCAAACTCCTCACACACATTCAAGGCACTACACTGCTTACGCCCCACTTACCTGAACAGTTGCATCTCCTTCCATCAAACCCCCCTCTGACAACTCCGCTCCATGGTACTCCTACTCACACACATCCCACGCATAAACAGAACCAGATAAGGAAGACAGGCAATGTCTTACATTCCTCCTGAAGCGTGGAACGGCCTCCCACTCCATTTCAGAGCCTCCTCCTCTCTTCTTTAATGCCTCAATAAGTTGAAGACCTGGCCTTTTAATTAACCAACCTACCATAGACAGGGCTAGGCACACACAAGTGCTCAGCTTCAGGATAACCTCGCAGGTGATGGTGCACTTTACAAATACACATAACATAACATAGCACAACAACATGACGTGACTGGCGTGGAGGATAGAAGAAAGGAAATAAAGAAGTAAGACAGCAAGATCCAGAGTGAATGAGGTGTGAAGAGAATGGTAAAGGATAAAAGGGAAGGGGAGGGGAAGGTGGAGAGAAAGATAGCAGAGGAAGGGAAGGAGAGGAAGTTACAATAGAGCCAGAAGACAGAATATTAAAACGGAAGAAAACAGCCTAGGGTGGGAAGTATATGTACCGAGGTGGGAGAGGTAGGAAATAATTTAAGGAGGGGGCAAGACAAGAGGTAAAAGTAAGGGGAGGGCTGGAAGAGTATTTGAGATGAACTGTGTTTTATTGTTACTGCCTATAGAGTTTACCAGCCAAAAATATTCCACAAAAATAATAAACTTTAGGGCCAACTGAGATCAGTCTCAAAGATCATCCTTGCGTAATCAGTTTCTGGAAAAGCCAGCTAAGTGGCAACTTCAGACTCCTCTGTACGTAGAGGAAAGGGCTTGTTGGATGTTTGGAAGTGTTTGTGGCTCAGCTTTTTATTTAGAGGTCGTTTTGGCTCAAGAACATCTAATTTAGTTTTGATTGTCTTTTTTTCTTTTGATGGTCTCTGTTGTGTTTTTACGTCTTGCTTACAGCTTTACCTGTATACTGTTGAATACTGGTGTGCATAGTAAACATCAAAGTCAGAATATCAAGGGTATAAATATTGAGGACAAAAATGTGGGAAATATTGACTAGTCTAGATTGTCTATATTTAACTCCACGTATATGTACCTATGTGGCACATATATGCTGATGGTGCATAGTTGTCGAGTTATTAATAGTAAATCTACACTTCCCTATATGCACCTACCTTTCAATGTTTTGTCCCTTGATATTTGGTTCTGGATAGTCTTTTATGCCGATATTCTTCATGCCGATATTCAGTAGTACAATCATCAAAGTCATGTTGTAGTTTTGACTCAGATGGTTTCTCTTAATCCGATGACTTTCTTATCTATTTAATATTCTTGCTTCTTATTCAGTGACTTTTCTTGCTACACCTGGTTTGTCTTTCCTCTGGACCATTACTTCCTTTTTGGCTTCTGTTTGGAATACATGTTTCCTCCTAATGCTTGGATCTGCTGGAGCATTTTCATTCTTCACAAGAATCAATGCTCTTCAAGGTCAACAGATCTTTGGACCCTGCATAGGATGTGGTAGAACCATGCAACCAAATTTCAATGCAAACCAATTAAGTTACAGAGTATGACCAATTTAGCCATACAAGGAAAACACCAGTCAGGATAAAGTTAAGGGATTTATTACAAACTTAAGCTCAGAGTCATGTAGACAACTTGCAACTTGAAAAACAAAGTTATAAAAACACAGAATCGCCAAGGCTTTTCCAAGGGGACGAAACAAGTTCAAAAGAACTTACATTAGAAGGAATAAGCATTTGACAAGGACAAAGCAAAACATCAACAGGATAATTTGAGATATAAAAAATAAATATTGCTTTGTTATAATGAGCATCAAGACAATTTCAAATCATCAGTTTCAGTTTAGCTGAGCACAGAGAAACCCTACAGCTTAACCAAATCAGGGGGAAACGTGTAGGGTGGAACACGTGTGAGCAAAAAACAAAAAGAACAAAAAGGACAAAAAGAATTTGGAAAAAGGTAATCTCAGGCAACAAATTACTGACTAAGCTGGGCAAAAAGTATGTAAAAAGGGAAAGCGTCAGCATGTCTGAAGCTCAGTTAAGAGTCTTCTGTGAGGGTTAGGATGAACGTCTCTAAGTCTCAGCAAGGCATTTCAAAAGGGCAAGGCAGTGGGGAAGATACCTCACCAAGGGGCTCAGCATGCAGGGTTCTTCATCTCAGATCTGTCTGCAGGAAGATCTGACAAAAGTCCAACTGGTCATGACCTATCAAAGTTCATATGGCAATCTGATTTGTCAGGACAACAGTTCATTTACATTGGAGGGGCATCATCAAATAGAAATCGATCACATGACTCGAAGTTGAAACAACTCCATCCTTTCCCAGGTCTGACATGGGAATAGCATCTATCCATGTAGCTCCACACAAAATTGAAACAAATGTTTCAGTTGCTAGTCCACTGTCCACGGTGTTCCACATCCAGCGTCAAATTCTCACAGCTCTCTATGTGTAAAACAACAGATGCCTATTACCAAATTAGTCTTCTCAAGGGAGCGAAGTCTGAAAGGAAAGCTCACATTAACAGAATGACTTGACATTTTCTGCACAGTAACGAAATACGGGGCCTAGCAGGCCTCACTTAAACTAATGCAAGTGAGTTAATACAGCACATTAATACATCAAATAAAACACATTTTAATATGCAAACTATAAATTCAGCATTAATAATTATCCATTAGCACTCATGTTACAGTGACTTTTAAATGAGATTACTCAGTTAATACATTTCAGTCAGTATAACGTAGAACTAAATTTCTCAATTTTTGCACTCATATTTTAGTTATGAGAAATTATTAGAAATTCAATATTTCTTTGATAGAGACTAATAGTATAGCCTCTAGATTATACCATAATGTCAGTTAAATCTTTCTAACATGTCATTAAACTTCTATACCACCAGGATGTAAATGATCAGTCTAAATGAATGCACATTTAAAAACGACATCTCAGTGCGTCATTCTGCAGTCATACTATTGCAATCATCTATATGTGACAATATATGCATTTGGTTAACATAATGCATATATTGTCTCATATAGATGATTCCAGTGACATGAGGGACAGTACTAAAGTTTCTACTACATCACGTTCAATTAACTACTTTTTAGGTCTGGCTTAATAGTGCAACTGTCTACTTACCAACTGTTATGCATTTTTTAAAACATATGTATAGTGTACTTTAGCTTTGCCCAGAGGATTTCTCTCAACACAAGCTATTTGCTGTTTGCTATATCACTTCACCACATATGAATGCATGCATTGTACTGCTTGAAGACTGCTCTACATCCTAAGAGTACACTGAATCATGACATATTTTTTTTTTAATCTTATGCATCAATCAGTTATCTATTTTTTTGCTGTAACAGGCTTTCTCGAAGTATTTTTGTCAGCACTCAAAATGCATGGTTTTATCAATGTTGTTTTTTTATTTTATGGCATAACATAGCTGTATACATTTTTTTGCTCTCTCCCTCATGTGCTGCTTCCCGCCTCAAATCCTGCCACTGCTCTCTGTGTTAATATCCCTATTTCTCCGATAGCTATTCCATTGCTTCCCCCAAAGGCCTTTTTCTTAAATTTACAAACCCCGCTCGTCTGTTGTTCCTTCATCCCCTGCTCCTCCTGCATAGCTGCGTTTCTTTCCTCACTTCCCAACCCACTCCTTTGTTGCTCCCTGCTCCTCCCTGTCCCGTTCTTTAAAAAAAAAATTGGAGTAATTGGAATCTGCATTTTGCTTCCGAAATGCATTTTTCCCTCAGTTTTGCACTTTTTGTTTAATCTACCACTCCAAGACTGGTGTTTAAAAAATGGCCACCGTATCTTAATGCATACGCACGCATGTGTCATCATGCAAGTGTGCACATTCATATAGCAGTCTTTTTTTGTTTGATGATGTTCGACGTGGGCAATAACCATTCATTCCGTTCTTGTAATCATTGGCAAAGTCAATAGGTTTGCATTGGCAAAGACAAAAGGCAAGACTGATTGGGTTTGCTAATGTTTGCTTGAGCTGTTTGTGTATTCTAGTGTATCAGTCACCTAAAGGGCAATCGGCTGTCGGAGGCTTAAAGAGAAGGTGAGAGTATGAGAATAATAAGGAGACCAGAGGAGGAGGAAAGATGAAGAGCCAGACAGAAGACAGTCAGGTGGAAGGAGGCAGTAGAGATGGAAGGAAGATAAATGAAGAGGAAAGAGTGAGCTACGAAGTGAGTGATAGAGGGAGAAGCAAAGGAGAATGGAGGAGTGAAACAGGAGGGAGATGCCAACACTAGGATGGAGACGAGTGAAGAACTATGACTGTTGTAGTCATTAATGGCTCGTGAATATGTTAATGACACGCCCTTTATTTGCTCCCTTCCGAAAGCACTTCTCTCTCACTTTCAATTATTTCAAATTGCAGGTGCTCCCGTGCATGGAGTACCAGAACCTGCTCAAGTGAAAGCCGCCTTAGTCCCGTGACTGCTCAGGGTACTCGCAGCTCAGTAAACCAGCAGCCGCTGCCGCCCTGCCACAGGGAGGTTGGGTCTCCAAAAGCCAGTCCACTTAGCTTCAGGTAGTCTTTGAAAATATATCTTTCTCGTCCTGTTATAAATACCTGTTTAGGATGTTTCTCCCCACTCTTTGTTAGCATAATGCCCTAGCGCCAAGACACTCTTTAATGTGATCGTGTGCGCTTTATGAGAATTTAATAGCACAAGACAACATTCGGAGAGTGGACATGTTCATGATGAGAGAGGTGGGTGGGATTTAAGCGCAGCCCCCTTAGATCTTGCCATGGGCATGTTACCTCTTCAGGCCCACCAGTGCCAGTCTCTGCCTCTCAAGGAAGGAAGAATCCGACAAGGACCAGGAACCATGATCTCATCTGGGAGCCCGGGGAGGAGGCCCTAGGGAGGCCGCAGGTGTGTCAGTGTGTCTGCTGATGACTGTGGCTGCAAACATAGAAACAGACTCTGAGGGCAGGCCCGTCCCGGCTGCATCTTACCTGCTCCCACTTGGGAGCAGTGACCTATCCTGTATCCAGCTTTATATGACGTCTTTTGTTGCTGTTGTTTCTGTGTGGTTATCACAGGCCTACTAGAAGCCAGTTGTGTATTCTCAATTTCTGCTGAATGCAGCAGTTCCACGCATTGACTGTCCTCTCTGTGAATATAGTCTTCCTAATGTTATTCCTGGCCCACTTCAGTCTCAGTTTGTGACCTTTCATTCATAAGCCTCTTCCATCCCTCTTTTCTATTTTCATTTCGTGATTACTGGTTATACCAGCTAAATCAAAGCAACAATTAGCTGAAAAAGGCTGACGCAAAGCTTTCCCTTTTTATGTGTTCTTTTTTCATTACTGCAACTCTTGAAGACAGCTAATGTTTATCCAGCCAGACTTAAAATTGGAGCGAGACCACTGCAAGATATATTTAGGGCATATGAGCTTCCTGACAACAAAGGTTTAATGGCTAATAGTGACCACGTCTTTCCCTCCCCTCCCTTAATGACAAAGTGTTCACATTTGTCTGCTGAGGTAGAGGCCCCCTGACGGAGCAGGCCCCCACTACACCATATGGTTGAAGGGCACATGTCACACCACTGGTTAAACAAGTCAGCCTATTCCCGTATGGTTTTCATATCAGTAATGTAAATATTTCAATCACCCCTTTCAATTTCTTACAGGTTTCAAATATTTACATTATTGGAAAAGTTTGTGGGCTTTGCACCTTAATTCATACTCAATGTTAGCAGTTCACATCTAGCTTCTTTCTAATCAGTCTTTCACATTGTGATGATGTAGCCTCTCAAACCAGCCATGCTACTCTATATGACAACTCCAAAACTGAACACAGGGATCCAGATCTGGCCTTTAGAGATGGATATAATCTTCTTTGGTTACATCTATAACTAGATACCGTGCTAGACACTGTACAACACGATAAGACAGCTGTGTCCCGCAGAGCTAAACACAATAGTCTAGGTGAGGCCTCCAGAACTTGATACAAAACTCTAAATAAAGCACCTTGGGCTGCAGATATTTATTCAGTTGAATCTTCCAGAATTGGACAGTACTGTTGGCATGGTGTTTTAGAGTGCAGGCAATGCTCCAGATGTGGCCACCAGAGACGCCACTGTAGATGATGTATTTTCACTACAGACAATTCTACAAATGTGGCTTCTGAAATTGAAGACAATACTGCAGATGGGGAATCTTGGTTAGAGACAAAACTGCATGAGGCATGTGGAATTGGATACATTGATTCACAGAATGCATCTTGAACTAAACATCAAACCACAGTCGTGCCCCTCAGACCTAGACACAGTAATGATGACAAGGCCTCCAAAACTGGCAAAACAAATTCCAGAAAAGGTCTATAGAACTAGACACAATACCACAGATAACTTGCCTGGGTATGCAGATAATCCTACATATTCACCTCCCAGACTGTACATAATATTGCTGCCAAGGGTTAGTACAATTAAGAGAGCATTCTAGTTATGGCCTCCAGAACCAGAAACACAGCACTCAGATGAGGTTTTACTAGAGAAGTGTACATTAGAATGACTGCCTCCTTTTCATGTTTGACTTACTAAATGGCGGTCGCTAAATTTGAACATGGTAAATATTTTGTAGCAGCTAGAAAAAGCAGTGGCAAAGCAAATAGGTATGGCTTTTGCTGCTGAGTTTCTTTTTTTGACGGAGCGTGTTTGCTTTGAATGTACAGGCCAAATTCTCACTCCCTGCTGCTTAGTTGCCATTCCTGCTGTACACGGCCAAAGGCCACACACAGGTGGTGTTTGGCACCCGTGGCCGGTTGGAAGCAGGGTTTGGCAAGGGCCCTGTGCCTGACCTTTACAGCACATAACTGAAGGCCATGGACAGCAATGATTTGGCACCCATGTCAGGGTTGGGTGAAGGGCCTAGCTGCAGGTCAGGCCCTGACCCCAACCCCCGCTGCACTTGGCTCAAGACCATGAGCAGCAGGGCTAAGGCAAATATAGTGGCCAACGCCAAAGGTCTTACTTCATTCACTAAACAATAACACAGTTAAAACCTGATGTAAGATTCCTGCCCAAATGCATAAAGCCACTGGAATTTGCCAGTTATGGTTATGAATGCACACATCACACGCCACAACTCATTTTCACTATCATACACAAAACACCTACTTGCCACTGGTACAGATACACAAAGACAGATATCAGAAGAACAACATGGCCAACACGGTGAGTTGTGGCATATGGTGTGTGCATTCGTAAACATAACTGGATAATTTCACTGGTTATATGCATCTGAGCTAGAACCACATGTTTTCATTAAATGTATGTATATATGTAAATGTATTCTTTCTAGAATTTTTTTGGGGGGAGGTCTTGGTTAATTGCATACCTATAAACAAATACTACTAACGCTGATTGGCCTGGCCTTTTCAAGATAGTGAAGAAGGTGTGCAAGTATCACAATTCAGTACTTATTTTTTGTGCAAAGGCTTACTTTCACTGCATCGAGTCCACAACATCATGGGTGCACTACGCCGCCAACACTAGTTTGTGGGACATTATATCTTTGAAGGTTAGTAATCATAATAAGATAAGGGAAGAGGTCATTCAAGAAATAGGGCAAGCCTAGTAATTAAAATAAGAAGTTGTGGAATCAAGACGTTTCCCTCCCCCCAAGACAATCGTATGCTCCACGATGTAATGGCAATGCAAATCCACTGGCCTTCTCAGGGCTTGTTCTGTTGGGTATACCTTCCCCCTCGGCCTTGTCACGTTTGTCACTTTTAGGTCATCCAGGTGATGACCTCAAGGTACCTCTCATTGCTCTTTAAAAGCCTCACGCCCATCGCATTAGCTATGAACTACACAGAAATATTCCCCCTCCCACGCTCCTTTTTCAGCAGCTCTCAATTAGATCTCATTTTACCTCATTTCATCTTGTGCATAAACTCTTGGGCAGACCGCTGTAAACTGTTTTTTTTTTTACCTCCCCGCTCCTCTGCAATGTCACTTCTGATCGAATTCGCCGGAGAGCACCGAGCCGAGAACCATCCTTGTGACAGGTCACGTGCACCTCCCGCTTTCTCGGAATGGATTCCATTCACATCACTTTTCTGAGGGTTGCGTGCGGGCACTCGTGTGTGCCTGCGTGTGTGTGTCTGTATGCTAGTGCATGTTTGTATCTGTGTTCCTGTGGGTCTTTGTGTGTATTTGTGTGCCTGTGTGTGTTTTTGAAGGTCAGGATGAATACATGTTCATATATCTGCTTGTGAATGTCTATATGTGTGTTTCTGCAGACATTTGTGTAGGTATAAGTGTATATGCGTGTGTACTTCTGTCCCTCCAGGTTTCCCTGCGCATGCATGTACCTGCTTGGGTCTGTTTGTGGATTTCTGCATGTTTCATGTGTAGTTGTGCGTCTTTAGGTCTAGATATCTATGTTTGTATCTGATTATGTATGTCTATGTCTGCAGATGTTTGTGCCACATCAGTGTGGATCTTCATGTCTAGTATGCGGGTGCCTTGTACATTTATCCTTTAGGGCACGTGCGTGTCTGTGTATTCCCGCTTGGTGGGAGGGGGGAGTGTGTGTGGGGGGCGGGGGGTTGTTGAGTAAAGGGCTCTGATTTCTACAGCACGGGCATTGCTGGTTTCCATGGTTTTTCCTGGAGAGCTGGCAGCGTTCGGCAGGAGGCGGTGACTTTCACTCGCAGTCAAGGACGATCTTAGGCGGGAGAATTGGTTCAGGATGGACAAAGACTGGCAGTGCCAGCCATGAGGCTGGACAGAACTGGAATTGCCAGCCATGAAGATGGACAGGAAACCAAAGCCAACTACGGGGGCTCACGGAGACTGGCAGTGCCAGCCATGCGCGGACAAGTGGTGCAAGCCATGACGAGGGCCGGGACTGGCAGTGCCAGCCTTCAGACTGAGCAGGGAGTGGCAATGCCAGACTTGCAGCTGGATGGGGAGTGGCAGCGACAGTCATGAGACTGCACTGGGACTGGCAGTGCCTGCCACAGACAACTTTAGAGTTGCCATGGTGATGGCCCCAGAACGGGCAGTGATTGACGGTGCCAGCCCTGAATGGGACTTCAGAATAGTTAGAAACTGGCAATGCCAGCTCAGGGCTGAGTGCAGAATGGGTAATGATGGCAACGCCAGCTGTAGAAATGGGCAGAGACGGGCAATGTCGGCCATGGGGGTGACAACAGAATGACCAGAGGCTGTCAGTGCAAACACTGGGCGTGGATTCACGGTTTGCCATTGATCATCAGCGCTAGTGCTGGGCAAGACTTCAGCAGGGTTAGATGATGTCAGTGGTTCATCTAGTATTTATTCCGGGTTGGAAGGCACTAACAGTGCCAGCCCAGTGCATGGGTGGCTTAAAGCACCTTTTAGGGCTTCTCCTGGTATCAACCTTGCCATAGAAAGCGTGGAACACATTATTACCTCTCAAAATGGTTGTGGGTCTCAAAGACACTACACAAACACGCATTTGACAAAGCCAATGGGTTTGTCTTTGTCAAACTAGTGCTACGCTATGATGAATATTCTTTATTTTATTTTTTACTGCAAGCGTACGCCACAAAAAATGCCACCACCTAAACTTGGCTGTCAAATGGTTGCAAAAAAAAAACATTGCATAGCATTATAGTACATCATTATGAGTGATTCCTAATATGCAGGTGTACTTAGAACACAAATAGAGAAGCCCTTAATAATTTTAATGTGCATCATAGAAAAAAATGATTCTTGACACTGACTAAAGCAATACAAAATGATTGATGCAGTGCAGTACAATACATTTAAAAAAAAACATTTGTGCAAAATGCATTGTTGAGAAAAATATTTAATATGTGATGACAGTATATAGAATATAGCCCTGCATATATCTCTATGGAGATGGAAGGATATATCCAAACAGCCAATAAAAGGAATGTGAAACTAAAATACTCTTATGGTCTGTTTCAAGAAGGGATAGACAGTGTCTCCACCCCCTGGTTGTAGATTTTTCAGCCAAAACGAATGACTGAAGGAACCTGCCCCTTAGAGTATTATAGAATATGTCCATTATTATGTGTCAACCTAAAAAAAACATAAAGAATACAAAGAACAAAAATAATTAGTGGAGTATTGGGCCACCCGCACAAGCACTGAAGTGCACTTGTTTTTAGATCATGGGTATTCGCAAACATTTTACCAGGGGCCAAAACGTTTGGTATGTGACATGCCTGGGGGCCGCATTGAGGCAGTGGCGGTCGGGTGGGGTGGCTGGGGGGATTGGTGGCAAGGTAGGTGTAGGAGAAGCAAATTATATACATCTAGTGGCTGAAATAAACAATGGGAACCCAGAAAACCCGGAACTAATCCCGGCTTACCCACTTTTCCAAATTGTGTGATCCTAGGCAATTGTTTAGTCTCACTTTCCTTCCTTTTTCTGCATTGTCACATTTAAGATGACCTTGAAATACATGATTCATGGTGTGTGCTGCACAAAACCAGCTTCTATGTTTGATTTATTAAAGTGTAATGTCGTTCGTGTATGATAGGAACCGAGGCCACCCATAAAGCGCACATACCAAGTGACTTGTCTCTTTCATTTACTATTGGTGGTGTTCTCAGGGTAAGGGAAATAATTAATGTTTCCAAATTTATGTTTTCAAATTTATGTTTGAAAACTATCACTTTTAAATGGATACATCTCAGTGCACTGATAAAATAAATTGTACTTAGGTGAAAAGGTTCTGCATGTTAACTAAATACACTTTTTTAATTTTGAAGAGGCTGTCTTGGTTTTACACTTGTGTTGCAAGATGCCTTTAAAAATGAAGGCGTTTCTAAAGTTAAGTGCAGGAGTCCCTAGTTACTTCCTTTCTTTAAGACCAATTGAGCTTGAAATAAATGATCATGCTTGTATTTTATATTTTTATTATTAGTGCAGAGTCGAGCAAACAGCTGCCCAGTGCTCCTGTTGCTCTAAGGACCGCATGTAAAGGTCAGAGGTGCCGTACTTTGAGTATCCATGTTTTAGATGGATGCAACATGAACAGCCAAAATGCTGTCAACCCGGGTTGAAGGGAGCCAATGACTAGCTGGCTCTTCATCTCATTCGATCTGCTGTGGTGGGCAGAAACAAACTGTGAATTACATTTGCACAGGCCAATAGATAAAAAGGGCTGACCCAAAGCCCTCTATGCAAGACTATATATAAGCATTTTTTATTTATGAATTTTAACATTTTATTACATGGTGCTAGTTAGGCACATAAAGCTGTCTCTAGGCCACACCTGAAAGAGAGCAGACTTTTATCAAGGCGTCACTTATCATGGCGCCCAGGGCATGGTTTGGATTGTTGTTGCCATTTTCATTTATATAGCACTTTGGAATTATCTAAATAAGTAACCAAACTCCCCTCTTGTGGGCCACTCTGTACCCAGCAGCCCTTCACTCTGCTAGTAACACCCTCACGTGCCCCCATCCAACCAGTGTGTGTCCACCCTCTCTCTCTACAGCCGACATATCTCAATGATCCTGGCGACGGTGGGTGCCGTGGGGGGGGGGCAAGGTGGTACAATATGTGCTCACTGTGACACGTCATCCCTTAAAATGCACGGCCTCGGCAACCTCGACTTGCTAGGGAACATTGTGCACCAAAAAGCCACTGTGCTCCATCACCTGCCATGCCCACAACATGGCGGACAATGTAAATAATCACCTTCTGCCGCCGGAGGTGTTTACTGTAAACATGATATGACTACTTGTCCCACTTTATCATCAACGCCTCACTGCTTCAACGCTAACACAGGGGCAGAACGCAGCCCCCTGACGCCCCTGCGGCGCAGCAGGGCCTCTCGTCACCGCAGGAACGCCTGTGAAGTAGCTGGCCGGCCCTCTAAGCCCTTTTAGTTCACCTGGGGCAGCTATGGCCACGGATCAAGGCCTTGTTCCACGGGAAGAGGTCAGAGGTAAGGGTGTTTCTCGGATCACTGCATGGGACAACATATATTAATATCGCCACCGAAAAAGTTACCATGAAAATATCTTTAATTATGTCACCGAAAGTATACTGAAGGAAACAGCTGCACAGGTCGAACTAAGTGACTAGTACTCTCTAGTGCTGACTCTCCGTCAGACCAGACCCACAATAGTGCTGAATAAAAACGAGCACTACAGCTTACCGGGCAACAATGGGCCGATCTTAGAAATAGGGATTTCCGTATCAGAGCGTCACAATTCTTCAGAGTCTCGTGAATTAGTGTACTGGAAGTCTGTGGGTACCGCCTGTTGCGGGACTGTGTGAGATACAAGCTTGAGTCTGGGTAAAGATGTAGGCCTCAAAGATGAAAAGTGGATATCAGGATGCTATGTCTGGCGACAGAGCACTAAGATGGCCCTGAGTGGAGGACCCGCTTCAGCACCGGCGGCTCCAAAGCTCGGCTGCTCTCTCAGAGGATGCGTGCACTTGGGCTTGTCACGTGTGTCAAAACGAAAGGGACATGTGACAAATCCAGAGGAATTACTCTACAGGGAGATGAGATATATCTAGCCATCAGGCCTCTAAGGGAGCCCGGCGGTTTCACAACACAATTGCGTTTAAAAATGTCAGCTGTCTTTGCAGAGGTTCCATTTAGTTGCTATCGGGTCAACGAGAAAAATCAAAGAGCTCCAGCTAGCAAGAACACAGTGCAGTTTAGAAACGTTTGCCTAAAAAGCCTCAGAGAAATCCACTTAAGAGAAAATGTGCGGTCGCCCACACAATGACACTCTGAAGAAAAAGAATAGTCCAACACAAGGCCAGTCTGCAGAAAAGCATGGCCCCCACACAAGGCCACTCCTTCAAAAAAGCATGCCCCCCACACAAGGCCACTCTGCAGAAAAAGCATGCCCGACACAAGGCCAATCTGCAGAAAAAGCGTCATTCCACACAAAGTCACTCCTCAGAAGAATTGTGATTCACACACGGTGCCACTCCGCAGACAAGAGCATGGCCCCCACTAAAGGCCATGACACAGAAAAAGTGTGGTCTCCATACAAGACCAGTACATGGCAAAAACATGATGTTCATACAAGGCCATTCCACATACAAAGAGTGATCCTCATTAAAAGTCACGCCACAGAAAAGTGCAACCCTCACGCATGGACACTTCACAGAAGAAGTGTAGTCCCCACACAAAGCCATTCCACCAGAAAAGTGTGGCCCTCAGGCAAAGTTACTCCTCAGAAAAATCATATTCCACACAAGGTCACTCTTAGGAAAAAGTGTGGTCCTTACTAGCCACTCTATAGAAAATATGTGATCCTCACACAAGGCCACTTCACACAAAAAGTGTGGCCTTCCCACAAAGCCGCTCCACAGAACAAGAAAGGGTCTCACACAAAGACATTACAAAGGAAAAATCGTAGTCCCAACAAAAGGTAATTCCACAGAAAAAGCATCGACCCCACACAAGACTATGTCACAGAAAATGTGGTTCTTACGAAAAAAGACTCATAGCAAAAACATGGTCTTCACAGAAAGCTATTTCAGAGAACAAGCACGAGTCTCAAACAAGCCCCCTCATCATAAAAAGAGGGTCCCTGCACTATGCCACTCCACGGAAAATGTGTGGTCCTCACACAAGACCACTCCACCAAAAATGGATGGTCCTCAAGAAAATAATAGCCACTCCACAGAGTAGATGGTCCATCATACAAAATAACTTAACGTCGAATGGCTGGTCTTCACAAAAATCCACTTCAAAGAAAACACATGTGGCCACTTCACAGAAAAAGTGTAGTACCCACACCAGGCCACTTCACAGAATAATGTAGCTCTCACAGAAAAATATTCTAAAACAAAAAAAGAGCTTTGTTTGTCCTTACACAAAGACATTCCACAGAACAAGCATGCGTCCTGAGCCCTCCACCACAGAAAAAGTGAGGCACCCCACTATGACAGTCTATGGGATAAGTGTGGTCCTCAAATAACATCACTACACACAGAATGGATAGTCCTCACACAAATCCACTCAACAGAATGGATGGTCCCAATGCAAGGCCACTCATGGGAAATGAATGGTCCGCACAGAAGCAAAGCCTACAGGCATATCTTGGGAGCCATTTTAAAGCTAGGTAGTAGGCAGCCATTATCGGCATTCCGGAAACGGAAGCTTTTGAAAGAACACAGAGGTATCGACACTGTAACCAAAATCAATGTAAACAGTAATGTAATCAATATCTCAAAACGGCTAATGGCGCAGACATGTTGTGTTTGACTGCTAATAGGCAGCTGTGTGTGACTTGTTTGAATGAATTCATATTTCAGATTTTAAACCCTATTCTCAGTTTGCAGGTTTCACAGCAGTAGACAGCTGCCAACAATCTGTGCAGCTGTCTAAAGGGACTGCCCCAGGAGAGGGAAGGCAAGCTCCTGGTAGCTTACGAGTCAGTGCATCTTTCTCTGCCGTACTAACGGTAATAAGGCGAGCACATGCCATTTAGAGCAAAATTACAAAAGTGTAGCCCGTGAGAACTGGAATTGTCTGGTTTCCGTGAGATTGCAGAGTGTAATTGAGAGTTATGGCTATCTCGTTACATGCGAGGCGCCGCTTTTGTTGCTTGTGAAGAGCTGCAGCTTAATGGCAGTAACTGCAGGCGTCGCCTCTGGGGACGCATGTCCTCGCCAGGTGGGAGGGGCTTTAACGTGGAGAGGGGAAGGTTCGGGAGAGGGGGCCAGCCCTCCAAGATAAAAGCGGATCTCCCATGGGGCGTCTTTTCCTCAGGAAAGGGGCAGACCCAAAGGACTGGGCTATTGTCTGAGGCAGATCTCCTGGGGGCAAACCTCCTCCCCAGAGGGAGACCCAGAGGGTCTCCTCATAAGCAGAAAGGGGAGCTCCTACTCCACACAGGGCAGGCCCAGAGGCCTTCCTGATAGACGAGGCAGATCCAGAGGACTGGCTCCTGGTCTGCGGCAAATCTCATGGGAGAGGGTCTCTTCCTCATAAACAGGGGCGGATCCAAGAGGGCATAGGAAGAATCAGGAGAGCAGAGGCCTTCATCGAAGATAGGGGCAGACTGTAGGAGTTACCAGTTCATTCTCAGGATAGAGGCGGAAGCAGTGAATCAGAGGCTGTCTTCGTGGGTAGGAACAGATCTCATGAGAGGAGTGATGTCCTCATGGATACAGCAGATCCCATAAGAGAACAACCTTCTTGATTGACTGGGGCAGATCCTGCAGGAGGAGATGCCTTACTCAGAAGAGAGGCAGATCCCGGGAGAGCAGAGGATTTCTTCACTGGTTTAATGTCTTCGAATCTGTTTCTTATCTATCGCCTCCCTCAGTTTGCCTTGGAGGGTTGGACAGCCATACCTGCAGACATTGGGAATTTTGCTCTAAAAATAGGCTACATTACAATATTGTATTGGGCTATTTCATCTACCAGCTAGGACACCCAGCAGGGGTTGCACAGTGATTTCTAAAAGCCTTAGAGGTGTATAATCACAAATTGATAGACAGTTGCCCTACGCATCATTTGGGTCAACTCCCTGATGTGATGTTCATCTCCCCCAGTCTTCATCGCAAGCCATGGCCTTGCATTCCTCTAATGTGGCCTACAATTAACCTACTTGTTGATATATGCTTGAAGTCCTTTCCCCTCAGAAAGTAAACAGTGAAATCCTACTATTCTTTTCACCAAGTGCTTTCAGAAGACAGTACAGGTGATAGCAATAACCTTCTGACCACAGTTTGACCAACTGCTAATAAAGGTTCCCAGCTGTACCAGCAAATTACGTTTCAGATGTAATTCATGGTTCTCAAAGGAGCTCACAAACACAACACACAGGTCAGAAAATAAACGATGACTCAACTACAGCCATGAGCACAAACTGCAGCATTCAGCGGCCTTCATAAAATCCAAACACCAAATAGGTGAGGCCAGACTAAACTATTGTCTGACACATGTTTCCAAGCACTTAACCTAGCAGAGAACACCACAGATTGAGTGAAGATCTTGCATCAAGGTTATCCCTGCAGGACCTTGCTCAATAAATATTGTCTTTTCCAGGGTTTGAGCAGATTCACAAGAGATGAGCCCTTCTTTGTACAAGAGGATCTGTCGCAGAGGCGGAGATGACACCCTCCCAGATAGGGTCAGATGATCCAAGCAGGATATGGTATTAGAACATTGTGGTCTAAATACTTTTTGATAAAAAATGTGTCCTAAACATCTTTTACGAAACTATCACCCGACTGAAGTTAATAAAACAAATCTACAACCAATGGAGCAATATTTTTAAACAATATTTAGGCCATGATCTTTATGTCAGATCATATTTTTGTTATCAATATTTTGACATACAACCTCAGGAAATTATATTTCTGACTTACTGACAGGAGCTGAATGAGGAGATCTGAACTTTTCATCATCAACTCTGACAAATACTAGTTCAGAAGAAATTGCTTCCCATTGACTTGATCATACCCCAGGAGAGAAGATAACTTCCTAATGCAAAGGTCTTCTTCAGTATCAGAAGCAGACTCCACCCTAGGAGAAGAGAACACTTCCACAAGAACAAGAGCACACCACGCCCAACAACAAAAGACAACTTTCATGCTTACAGAATAAGTTTCATCCCAGAATAAGGGGGTTAAAAGGTGCGGGTCCGATCCAGTAGAAGGATAGGAGTCCCTCAGAAAAGCATACTTCCTCCCCAGAAGAGGAAAAATATCTGCAGGTAAGAGCAGACTACACACAGGAGGTGTGTGGGAATTCTCCAAGGACACAAGAAGTCCCCACTCTTGGAGAAGGTCAGACTCAGGGCATGATTTAGACCTAGGCAGATGGAATACTCTGTCACAAGCATGATGGATATCCCATTGCTGTATTACGATCTCCATAGGATGTGATGGTATCTCAATACGGCGGACGAGATATCCATCACGTTTGTGATGGAGTATTCCCCTCTGCCAAGATCTATATCAGGACCTCAATCAGTTACTTCAGCAAACCCCACTCGAGGACTTCCCTTACAGGAGTTGCCTTCCCAAGTTTCAGGTGCAGAATCCATCATATAAAGGCAGAGAACTTTAAACATTCAAAAATCTACTCCCCTTCCTCCTATCAAAAGGAGTGCCAGTAGGCAGGCGCACACCCACAACAAAAGATGTTTGAAAAGGAGTCCCAAAGGAGCAGGAGAAGCCTCAACGCAGCAGAGCCGCAAGAGGCAGGAGCAAAGTCAAAAGAACAGTTGTATGAAGAGGAGTCCCAAGAGGTAGGACATACTATGAACAACAAAGGTTTGAAGAGGAGTCCCAATGAAGCAGAACAACGGAGACAGGCTCAGAACAACAGAGGTGCTAACAGGAGCCCCAAGAGTCAGGATCAAACTCAGAACAACAGAGGTGTGAAGAGGAGTCCCAAGAGGTAGGAACATACCATGAACAACAGAGGTGTGAAAAGGAGTCCCAAGAGGTAGAAAAATACTATTAACAACAGAGATATGGAGAGGAGTCCCAAGAGGCAGGAACATGCTATGAATGACAGAGGTGTGAAACGGAGTCCCAAGAGGTAGAAAAATACTATTAACAACAGAGATATGGAGAGGAGTCCCAAGAGGCAGGAACATACTATGAACAACAGAGGTGTGAATAGGAGTCCCAAGAGGCAGGAACATGATATGAATGACAGAGGGGTGAAGAAGAGTCCAAAGAGGTAGAAAAATACTATTAACAACAGAGATATGGAGAGGAGTCCCAAGAGGCAGGAACATGCTATGAACGACAGAGGTGTGAAGAAAAGTCCCAAGAGGTAGGAACATACTATGAACAACAGAGATATGGAGAGGAGTCCCAAGAGGCAGGAACATGCTATGAACAACAGAAGTGTCAAGAGGAGTCCAAAGGAAGCAGGAAGCAGAACAACAAAGTCCCAAAAGGCAGGAGCAGCCTCAGAACAACAGAGGTGTGAAGAGGAGTCCCAAGGAAGCAGAACAGAACCCCGAGAGGCAGGCTCATAACAACAGAGGTGTGAGGAGGACCCCCAAGAGGCAGGAGCAGACTATGAACAGCATAGATGGGAAGAAGAGTCACAAGACCAGGAGTAGACTCTGAACACAAGAGGTGTGAAGAGGAGTCCCAAGAGGCAGAAGCAGCCTGTGAACTACCAGGGCGTGAGGTATTGTCTTATCCTTTTGTAAACAGAAAGGCTACCCTAGGCTTGGGACAGCCACACTATGACAGGTCATATACAAATCCAGTTGAAATATCCCCACACAACAAAGAGACTGCAGGTCCAAATGCGATATGGACACTTATCATTTCCCTCTATAGCCATTATAAGAGTAGCCCTCCGACAGAGGTTTTGCTACTTTAGAAAGTATGACGTCCAAACAGTTAAGGACTTTTTTTTAATATAAAAAGGGAACAACTCTCTCTTCTTTGAAAAAGTAGATCACCTGAGGAATGCGTACGTAGAATGAAAGGACTTTCAAATAGACCTACACATTTTTCAGGGCAAGGTGCCCTCAGATTTGTTTAAAGTGCTGTAAATCTTACCACAATAACAAAGCAAAAGATTTACATGGTCTCTGGCCACACCAGGTCTATAGGAATGAAATGGACCAATGTCATCCTCTTGGTACTGTCTAAACTAGAACTACAGCACCAGTATATCATCTTTCTTTCCATAAGGCTGAATATGCCTCTAGGGATGGCTCTGAAGGCACCAGTTCCTTGCGTATGGTTCAAAGTCGTGACATGGGCTGGGGTAAGATTGTGTCCCAGAGGTCTCTCAGGAATATGTGGTTTCTGCTTTTTCACGGACCCTTGCAGCTGCTGCACCTGCTGTTGGAGCTGGCGGGCCCCGGTGCAGCAGGCACATAGCGGTGCCTGCTTTGGGGCACCGGAGGAGTATCACCTTGGTACTGCTTCCACGAGATTGGGACAAGCCTGCCTAACTACCCCAGTTCTCCGCATCCTTCAATTAGCTCCATGCCTCTGCTGGGTATGTAGGACCTTGCATCTCACTAAATGGATCCAAATGCTGGTACGAACGAGTACTGTTTATGAAGAGAAGGGGCAATGAAACTGAAAGAGGACAAAACACGACAGAGCATACACTGAGTCTCCATTTAAACTTCCCTATCATAGCAGAACATCCTCATCCAAGAAAGACACGGAGGGGTCTGGGGCATTCTGGGATTCTTGAGTATCACACGTCATGACGCACTTCAGTTCAACACATCACCCGACACCTCCCAAAGTGTAACCTTGGGTGGAAATAGTATTATGGGATGCCTGCCTTCCGTAGCGGTCTGTTGCAGTACTGCAGTATAAGCAAAATAGAATGGGTTCTCCTCGATATATAGTAGCCTCCCTCGTTTGCAATAATTTTCAAAATATTTCCATCCACAAAATATAACAGATGAGCATACATTGTTGTCAACGCAGATCTTAGTGCTGGTTTGGTCTTGGCTTTGTGATTATTTGAGAGGGTGCCACGAGTAGGGGCAGCTTCCCGAGATACAAAAGGAGCAAATGCAACTCCTGCAAGCGATTGACTGTTGACAGGCGGCACCTACAAAAGGTACAGGCTGCAACCTCTCCAGACTTATCTTCAGCGAGAAAGGATATTCTTTATATCTCGACCAGAAGGCTCTAAAGGAAACCCTGAGGCTCAAAAACAGGGGCGGCTCCTTCGCTGTGGCGAAGGTGCGTCGCCCCATAGGCTGTGCCAGAAACAGAAAAATAAAACGATAGCTTATAGTAAGCTATCGTTGTATTTGTATTTTTATGGCACAGCCAGCAGTATAGGGAGGGACGGGGCTGGGCCAGTGCTTAATTTGTGCTTGTTGTTTCCGGTACGGGGCACCGGCACGTATTTTTGAGGGCCGGCACGTATTTTTGAGGGCCGGCACTTATTTTTCTACTTCAAGCATTCATGCGGATGGAGGAAGAGAAAAACGAGAAAGCTCCACAATGGGAGAAAGCAGAAAGCTGCAAGAGTGAGCTGAAGGGGCAGGGAGTGGCACATTTAATTGCAGCAGCCGCGTGTTTAAGAGGAGGGCTTTGAGCACTGGCACATTTTTATTTACTTAACCACTGGGATGGGCCCCGGGAGGTGGGAGGGGGGAAAAGGGGAGTATGCACCTAAGTGCACATGTGTGTTTGGCCGGCCATCCGAGGCCAGCCAAACACACTTGTGCACTTAGGTTTCTCCAGCCCGGCTGTTTTTAACAGCCGGCCTGGAGAAACTGCACAGACCCCAACATAGAGCTAGGAGGAAACTTACACACAGCTGCAGATCTCCTGGAGGTGGCGGCAGTTACGGGAAGGTCCCCTTACACACAGATATGGATCACATATAGGGAGCGATCAGGGATAATGCCCTTGCATACAGATAATGATCTTATGGGGGCAGAGGGCTCCTGGGATGAGACCCTGCCACAGAGAGATCTACAGATCTCATGGGGTGGGGTGGCTCACAGATGGGACCTTAGTCACAGCTACAGATCTCATGACCATGTGAAGGGGGTTCCTGGGATGAGACACTTACAAAGCAAAAGATCTCATGGGCGTGGGGCGTTCCTAGGATGAGACACTTACAGAGCTAAAGATCTCATGGGGTGAGGGAGCTCACGGATGGACCCCTTGCACACAACAACAGACGTCATGGGGTGGGGGGCTCCTGGGATGAGACTTTTACAGATCTAAAGATCTCATGAGGCAAGAGGGCTCATGGATGGGATCCTTACACACATCTACAGATCTCATATGAAGGCTCCTGGGATGGGACACCTGCAAGTATGAGTGTGGAGGGGACTTGTTTGGGTACGGATTGTTGCCCATCCCATGGGGCAGTCTCTTGTGCATCCCGGAGAGAGGACTTTGGATAGCTGCAGCTTTAGAGACTAGTAGAAGGCGCCTGGGTATAGTCAGCTGCCGGCCACACAGTAGAAACTCTTGGATAATTGGTAGCTGCAAAGTTCATGTTTGGGGCTCTTGGGTACAAGCAGCTGAATGAAGCATGGTGGTAGTACTTGGGCATAGACAACTGCAGGAGCCAGGTAGGTGCCTTTGGGTACAGGCTCCAAGTCTTAAGCAGAGGCTCTTCAGTATCCGTAGTTGCAGATCCTTGATGGACTCTTGGGAAGCTGCAGTTCCTGGAGAGTTTTGGGGTGCAGACTGCAGCGGGGCCCAGTGACGTGCTCTCGAGTACAGACAGAAGCTGATGGAAGGGTGGGGGCTAGGGGCTCTTGGGTATAGACAGCTGCAAATGCCAGGGCAGAAGCTCATGGTTTCGGTGTGGAGACTGCGCATGCGTCAGGACTGACACAAGGCGTGGTGGATGGTGCGGGTTAATGCACTAATGATCTGTTTTCCCTTCTTTGTTTGTCAGTTGATTGATTCTCTCACTAATATCGCGCCACGGCCCGTTACCGCCCGCCTGCTTATACTGCCTGCCGTCCTCGATTGGATAATGGGGCTTTGATATGGCAGAGCAGGCGGAGCCGTCCTCTCTTTACAGCTGCACAAGCACCAGGTCTGGCCAATTAGTGCCCATTGTGGAGCGGCTGCCGCAATTAGAGAGGCAGCCACCCTGCCAAGGTGCCACCGGAGCTCCTGGCATTGCACAGAGAGACCCTCCAATCCACTGAATTCGGGGAATCCACGGTAAGAAGAACCCCTCATTGAGAGAGAAAGAGAGAGACCGAGAGAAAAACAGAAAAAGAGAGAGGAGGGAGAGAGACAGAGTGGAGAGAGAGAGAAAGAATGACAGACAGTGAGTGAGAAAGAGAGAGAGAAAAAGAAAGTGACAGAAAGACAGAAAGAGAGAGGGAGAGATGAGAGAGAGAGGTGGGGAGAGAGGATAGTAGGAAAGGGGAGAGAGAGGAGAGGGACAGAGGGACAGATAAATAGAAAAGAGGCAGAGGGAGTGAGAAAGAGAGAGACAGAGAGAAAAAGAAGGTGACAAAGAGAGAGAGAGGAGAGGGAGAAAACACAGACAAAAGAGAGGTGAGAGAAAGAGAGGGGGAGAGAGAAGAAAGAGAGAGAGTGGGAGAAAGAAAGACCTAAAAAGACAGAAGGAGGAGAGGGAGAGAGAGGAGAGAGAGAAGAGAGAGAGAGAGAGAGACAGAAAAGAAAGAGAGAGAAAGAGAGAGACATAAAGAAAGAGAGAGAAAGAGAGAGAGAGAGGAGAGAGACAGACAGAGAAAAGGACAGAAAGAGAAAGTGACAGAAAGAGAGAGAGAAGAGAGGGAGAAAGCAATACAGACTGAGGAGAGGTGGGAGAGAGAGAGAGAGGGGGGAGAAAGATGAGGGAGAGAGAGAGTGAGTGGGAGGGAGAAAGACAGAAAGAGACAGGGAGAGAGAGAAGAGAGAATGAGAAGCAGAGAGGGAAGGTAGAGGGGGAAACAGGGAGAGAGAGAGAAAGAGAGAGACAGAGAGAGAGGAAAGACAGAGGAAAGACAGAGAAAAGAGAGTGACAAGAGAGAGAGAGAGACAGAGATAAAGAGACAAAGAGAGAGTGAGAAAGAGAGACAGAGAGAAAGAGAAAGTAACAGAAAGAGAGAAAGGGAGAAAGCGACAGGAAGAGGAAAGAGTGAGAGAGGAAAAGAGAGAGGGGGAGAGAGAGGAGAGAAAGAGAGACAGACAGAGAGAAAGAGACAGAATGAGAGACAGAGAGAAATGGAAACAAAGAGAGATAGGGAGGGGAGAGAGAGAGAGAGAGAGAGAGAGAGAGAGAGAGAGAGAGAGAGAGAGAGAGAGAGAGAAAGTGACAGAGAGAGGGAGAAAGAGAGAGAGAGAGAGAAAAAAAGCAAGAGAGACAGAGAAGGGGAGAAAGAGAGAGAGAGTGAGTGAGAGAAAGAGAGAGAGAGCGAAACAAAGAGAGACAGCGGAGAGAGAGAGGAGAGAGGGAGAGAGAAGGTAAAGAGACAGAGATACAGAGAGAGAGGAGAGAGAGGGAGAGGGGCAGAAAGAGGGAGACAGAAAGAGAGAGAGAGAGCAAGAGACACAGAGGGAAATAGGGAGAGAGAGAGAGAGAGAGACAGATACTCATCAGATATAGTACTACATGGAGTCTGCAGCCCACCTCAATAGCCTTAACACACATCACACTGCATTGGGTACAGCAAGGCCAGCCCCACACAGCTTCCCTACCCATAGAGGGGTCCTCAGCAGGCAGCATAGTACTTTGTAAACCACAGAAAGAAGCCCTATGCAGCCCCCGCTCCTAGACTTTATATCAGGTGTCCTCAAACTGGGGGGTGGCCACCCTAGGGGGGCCTCAAGTGATCTTAAGGGGGTGCCAGGTTCTGGTCAAAAGAAGCATTATGCAGATAACAGTGCTTTATTTTAAGTAGAAAAACATTTATTGCATTTTAAAAAACTTAACAGAACCTAACTGCACTGTTTAAACAAATCTAGACATAAACATTGCCAACTTAATAGAATAATTGTGCGAAATTCTGAGGGTGGGGCCCGATTAATATTTTGTTCCCACTTGGCGGGGCTCAGCATTAAAAGGCTTGAAAACCACTGCCTTAAATGGTCAGCTTGTTAATGGACCCCAGAATGAAGACCCACTGCAGCAGAGCCCGAGCCCTCCTCAAACTATAAGGACCACAGCTGGAAGAACCCCATGCAGCCCCCTCCAACAGCCTACTGCAACGAGTCAGTAGGAAGACTCCTTTGGAGCCCCTACCATAGAGCGGCATCTGCAGTGTGCATGGTACTGTGTGGACTGTAGAAGGAGGGGCCGTCTATAGCCCCCAAACTATATAGTCTGTTATATGGACCTTTGAAAGAAGCCTTCCTCCCACACACATACAGAGTCCCAGCACAAATGATACTGTATGGACTACAACTGGATGAGCCCCCTCAGGTCCCCCTACCCAAAGAGAGTGACTACAGTACACAGCACATCCTGAGGGACCCCCTGCCTAGAGTACAGAGAGGGAGAGCTGGTACGTAGCACACAGCTTAGCGCTCCCTGTGATCCAGCTGAGGGTGGAAGAAGGAGGTGCCAGACCACCGTGTACAGCACAGAGCGCAGGCATGGAGGCGGGATGAGATGGGATGGAACACTCCAAAGCAGTATGACATTGCTGCCATGAACACTAGATGCAGCTCTCCACATAGATTTGCATTGGTGTCTGAAGAGATGGGATCATTGCTGTCGACAAAGAGCGGACACAGCACTCTCTACTCATTGCTCTTTGCAGAGACAGGATCATTGCTGTCTATAGAGATGGGATCATTGCTGTGTATAGAGATGGGATAATTGCTGTCTATAGAGATGGGATCATTGCTGTCTAGAGATATGTGATCATTGCTGTCTATAGATATGGGATCATTGCTGTGTATAGAGATGGGATCATTTCTGTCTAAAGAGATGGGATCATTGCTGTGTATAGAGATGGGATCATTGCTGTCTATAGAGACAGGATCATTGCTGTGTATAGAGATGGGATCATTGCTGTCTAGAGAGATGTGATCATTGCTGTCTAGAGATATGTGATCATTGCTGTCTAGAGAGATGGGATCATTGCTGTCTATAGAGATGGGATAATTGCTGTCTATAGAGACAGGATCATTGCTGTGTATAGAGATGGGATCATTGCTGTGTATATAGATGGGATCATTGCTGTGTATAGAGATGGGATCATTGCTGTCTATAGAGACAGGATCATTGCTGTGTATAGAGATGGGATCATTGCTGTCTATAGAGATGGGATCATTGCTGTGTATAGAGATGGGATCATTGCTGTGTATAGAGATGGGATCATTGCTGTCTACAGAGACAGGATCATTGCTGTCTAAAGAGATGGGATCATTGCTGTCTAGAGAGATGTGATCATTGCTGTCTATAGATATGGGATCGTTGCTGTCCAGAGAGATGGGATCATTCCTGTCTATAGAGATGGGACCTTTGATGTCCGTAGAGAGCGGTTATAGCACTTGTTGCTCTTTATAGAGATGGGATCATTATAGTCTGTAGGGATGGGATTGCGGCTGTCCACAGGGATCAGATGCAGCCCTCCCTAGAGATCAGGCATTGCTCTCCATAGTGATAGGACGTTGCTCTGGTTAGAGATGGGATAATGCTAACAAAGATAGGGAGATGTGGGGAGTCCGCCAGCATCCTTTGTCCGATTTGAGAGCAGTACTTCCTGCTTCCCAAATGTGAATTCTCTCAGCATCGGAAAAATGGAAACCCATTGGTAGAGGAGCTTGTGAACCTAGATCTGAATGATCTGACTACCGTAACAATGTCATTCATGTCTGTAATTGGTGTTTTTACTAATATCCCGTTCTGCTTTCAGAAGAAGCTTAGGTCTAGGTGGAATGAGGGCCAGCATCAAAGGCTGTGCATACTGCTTTTGGGTGAAATCCGACCACTCTCGCCTTCTTAGCCTGAAAAACTGTAGCAGAAATAGAGTTGAAATTAACCTCGGAGACCCATAGAATATCCTAACTTTAGGTGAAGACGTTAAACTGGCTCACACCAAGTGGAACTTTCCTCCAATGGGTCCTAAAACACATTGTGGGTGAATAGCGCCTCAATGTGTCTTTAGCTAATACAGAACTTACAGTATGTTTCTACCCTGGTCACTTGCTGCCTTGGGGCATTCTTGGCACCAAAAGCGTCTGACCTGGCCCTCACGCTTGATCCCAGTCTTCTCCTGCATGTTGAGTGTTGTTCATTTTTCTCATCATTGATCAGCAGTCTCATCGATGTGGCACCCTATCCCACGTAGAATTATATGAATGTCCAGCTTTGGTACTTCTAAGCGACATTGGGATGATTATAGAAATAAAAAGACTTTGGTAAATGGCAGTTTCCATTTCCTTTCATTGTTAGTGTTTAACTTGATTACAACTTCCTTTTTATTTTACTATATCACTTTCTGTTACAGTATGTTACACTTGTTTGTACAGCGCAGTCAATGGGTTTTTATAAAGCATGTTAGAGTTGTTTGATTTGTACGGATGTGTTTTGTCCCCTTTCCAGAGATTTTGTGCACAGAGCCTCTTGCTTCTAGGTGGGTTTTCCCATTAGATGAATCCGGGCGGGGTTGAGCCTTGTGACCTTCCCGGTAGCCACTGAGTATCTGTTGCAGGTGATGAGGGTTGATTGTCAGTGGAAGTGGGTGAGGACATTTTTGCTCACTGGGAGATCAGGCAGTGTTGGTTGTTCCTTTGAGGTTCCTCGATTACCAGGCTTTTTTCTGGTGATTGAGGAGAGCAGGTGCTTTGCTGGTGACCTGCCTGGTTTTAAAAAGAGCATAACTCACAAAAAACGTGTCCCATTCAAAGCACTAGCAGCATTATTCCGCAGACAATGTACTCAGAAAAAAAACAGTTAATATGCGTCTTTTGTCCAAAGCTTCTGTGTATAGGACAGCTACGCAAGAAGTAAACATGCTGACAAGTGCTGCATTCTCTTTTTTCCATTATTGCTAGTTTAGTCGTAGAGAATCATCTCATAACGTGGTGAGAATTATCCTACAATTCAGAGAGAAACTTTGCTCATGCAAAGTCTGTAGCAAAATGGAAAACTTTTCAGACTTTGCAAAGAATTAAGGGAATTTGCAAAAATATGCGGGCAAAAAACATAGCACACCCCTAGAGTTCTATCCGCCGAAGATGTCTCCTGCCTGTAGTTCTAAATTGTCCATCAAGCTTGAGATTTGCTCAAAGGCTTTGTGGCTTCAGTTGTTGCAGCCTTGCATGGCTTGCTAAGATCTTACCTCTTAACATATGTTTATGCTTATCTCCATTGTGTACAACTGTCTGCATATGTGAGGCCCGCCAAAACAAGAATCTTGTTCACCATGGAGTGTACTGGGAGATGGGGGCATGGCCTTGGTGAGGAGCGGGGTCTTGGCAAGCAGGGCTTTTGACCCGCTTCTCTGCCTAAACGGCCAAAGATCCCTCTCTCACAGCAATAAGGAACTCATCTACCACTAACTGCCATGTCCCGGGGGTAGGGAGGATGGGGCTATAATTGGAGCCAACACTTGATCTGGAAAGTCCTTCTGTGCATAGCTTTCCAGCTCACTATATGACTGTGCCTCTTTATCAGCTGGCCGCATAATGAGGCCTGAAATCACATGCCACTTAGTGATACTGTACGAGCTGGCAGACCTGATTAGTGTTGGCAATTTTCTTTCTAATTCAGAATTTTCTAATGCCTGTGTCTCTAAAGTCTTTCGTTGTGTTGTTCAGTGGAGCGCTTTGATATGGTGTGGGGTTGGAAGGTGAGGTGCATGACGTAGGCCACTTCATGTTTTGTGAGCTATGTTGTGAAGTATTATGCCATGGAATTATGTATGTTGCTTATAGTTTCTTTGTTGTGTTTGAAGTATTCGGTGTGGCCTGAGTGATACTTTACACATTTACTTGGAGCTGTGATGATACACTGATGCAAAAGACACATTCTCTTCAAGTGTATAACTCAACTTATAGCGTGAAAGAAAGGTGACCCCAGAGGATGGGTTGTATGTCACAATATCGATCCCGAAATATTGACCAATGGATCTACTGAAATTCCAAAATATCATCAGGCATGGGTGTACTGTTATTAACTCTGGTGGGGATATTTTGGTAGCTGACATTTATGATCTTGGTATATCTGTAACTTGATGCATCTAACATGATGTCGTGGTAGAACACCCTGAGGAACTTTGCATGATGGAAAAACCTCTTGCCGGAAGCCAGGGAATCCCATGCGAAGTTCTTAACTAACGTGTTGAACCAGTGGAAGATGTGTTCATCAGTGTGCAACACTAAAGAGGACGTGCCCAATAAAATCAAAAGCTCTGTGGTATGAAATTCCTTTTACAAGTCCAGCACAACTAACATGTAGCCAGATTCTCCGCCAGCAAGCCTAATTGCCTCACCCCAAAAGCCAGTCTGTGTGCTTTTTGTGCCATAGTGAATGTGAAAGCCACATTGAAATGGAATAGGTAGCAGTTGTTATCCTGGTGAAATTGTAGCTGAGTGATAACAACCTGTTTCGAGATCTTGGCTATCACAGCCAACTTGATAATGGGCTTAAAGCTTGATCGTCGTAAGATCAAGGGCAGTGATCACTAACTCCACACAATGTGGAATGGTAAGAGGCTTTATTTAGCAAAAGGATCCCAAATCAAGGATGGAGGAGATCCTGCCGGCCTTGGACTGCACACCAGCATTCAATCACCAACCAATCCATACTCAAACATCACACGCATTCTGCTACTCCAGTCCATTCTACCCCTACCATCCCAACACCTAATCTCATGTGGTGAGGTCCATGAACCGACCACACAAAAATAGCCATTTTCCAAAGCTGGGGTGATCCCAGTTTTCTGGAGAGCTACGGTTGAGCCACTGCATGATAGAGCTGTTATTTATGAAAAGGACATGGTTGAAAATAGAGGGACCATGGGCGCTGAGAAGCCATGTGGGGCATGATCATTAGGGCAATATTCAGATTTTAAAGCATCTAGAATGAACTTGATTGCCTCCGGCCAACTGAGTGCTAGAGAAAAAGACAGGGGACACCTTTTTAGATGAGGCTGGACATGGACTTGAACATTTAGTGGGAGAGTTTTGACAATAAAAAAAGGAGTTCAGGTCTTTACAGAACTGAAAAGGGAAGAGCAGTTGACTACAGAACTGGGTTGGTTCTCAGTGTAGGAATCGGAAATTGCTTGTAGAGCGATATAATGTTGCACTGCAGAAAAATAAGATGTATACAAATGGCACACTGCGTTGAATAACACTGGAATGTTGCTTTGGATTGAAATAGGATGTTACACTATGGAGAGATGGGTTGTAATTCTACTTAAGGGTTAGATCCGTGCTCTGGTTGCTTGTTTGATTGCTGCTCTCCATAGAGACTTTGTATTGCTCTGTATATTCAAAAGGTGTCGCTCTTTGTAGAGATGTGGTCTGTATGTGGTCTGTATCTTCACTCTCTATAGAGGTGGGATCTTCATTTCTATAGAGCTTGAGCATTACTTTTTATCTCCATTGAGTGTCACTCTCTATAGAGATGAGCACTGGTCTTTGTGTGTGTCATTCTCTATAGGGATGGGACATTACTCTGTATCCACATACAGTGTTTCTCTCTATAGAGATGGGATATCGCTCTCTGTATACATGGAGTGTCACTCTCTATAGAGATGGGATCGTGCTATTTATACAAATGGGACTTTGCTCTGTACCTGCATGGAGTGTTCCTCTCTATAAAGATATATTGAGTGCCGGTCTCTGTAGAGATGAGGCGTTGATCTCTGTATGCATTGAGTGTTGCTCTCCATAGAAATGTATATTGCTCTGAGTATGTGTCATTCTCTATAGAGATGGGACATTGCTCAGTGTATGCATTGAGTGTTGCTCTCTGTAGAGATGGGGCATTGCTCTGTGTATGCATTGACTGTTGCTCTCCATAAGGATTGGGCATTGCTCTGTGTATGCGCAGACTGTCACTCTCTATAGAGACAGGATATTGCTCTGTGTATGCATTGAGTGTCGTTCTCTGTAGATTTGGGCATTGCTCTGTCTAAGTATTTAGAGTTGCTCTCGGCAGGGTTAGAACATTGCTCTGTGTATGCATTGAGTGTCACCCTTTATAGAGGTGAGGTGTTCCTCTGTGTATGCATTGAGAGTTGCTTTCTATAGAGATGAGATATTGCTCTGTGTATGCATTGAGTGTTGCTCTCTATAGAGACGGGGCATTGCTCTGTGTGTGTGTGGACTGTCGCTCTCTACAGAGATGGGATATTGCTCTGTGTATGCATGGAGTGTTGCTCTCTATAGAGACGGGGAATTGCTCTGTGTATGCGCAGACTGTCACTCTCTATAGAGACAGGATATTGCTCTGTGTATGCATTGAGTGTCGTTCTCTGTAGAGCTGGGGCACTGCTCTGTCTAAGCATCGGGTGTCGCTCTCTATGGAGATGGAACATTGCTCTCTATATATTTTGACTGTTGTTCTCTATAGAGATGGGACACTGTGTTCTGTGTATGCATCGACTGATGCTCTCTTTGAGGATGGGGCATTGCTCTGTATATGTGTTGACTGTTGCTCTCTGCAGGGTTAGAACATTGCTCTGTGTATGCATTGAGTGTCACCCTTTATAGAGGTGAGGTGTTCCTCTGTGCATGCATTGAGTGTTGCTCTCTATAGAGACGGGATTTTGCTCTGTGTATGCATAGACTGTCACTCTCTATAGAGATGGGGCATTGCTCTGTGAATGCATGGAGTGTTGCTCTCTATAGAGATGGGGCATTGCTCTGTGTATGCATTGAGTGTTGCTCTCCATAGAGATGGAACATTGCTCTGTGTATGCATTGAGTGTTGCTCAATGTATGCATTGAGTGTTGCCCTCTGCAGAGATGGGACATTGCTCTGTGTATGCATAGACTGTCACTCTCTATAGAGATGGGATATTTCTCAGTGTATGCATTGAGTGTTGCTCTCAATAGAGACGGGGCATTGCTCTGTGTATGCGTAGACTGTCGCTCTCTATAGAGATGGGATATTGCTCTGTGTATGCATTGAGTGTTGCTCAATGTATGCATTGAGTGTTGCCCTCTGCAGAGATGGGGCATTGCTCTGTGTATGCATAGACTGTCACTCTCTATAGAGATGGGATATTGCTCAGTGTATGCATTGAGTGTTGCTCTCTGTAGAGATGGGGCATTGCTCTATGTATGCACAGACTGTCGCTCTTTATAGAGATGGGGCATTGCTCTGTGTATGCATAGACTGTTGCTCTCTATAGAGATGGGGCATTGCTCTGTGTATGCATTGAGTGTTGCTCTCTATAGAGACGGGGCATTGCTCTGTGTATGCATTGAGTGTTGCTCAATGTATGCAGTGAGTGTTGCCCTCTGTAGAGATGGGGCATTGCTCTGTGTATGCGTAGGTTGTCGCTCTTTATAGAGATGGGATATTGCTCAGTGTATGCATGGAGTGTTGCTCTCTATAGAGACGGGGCATTGCTCTGTGTACGCGTAGACTGTCGCTCTCTATAGAGATGGGATATTGCTCTGTTTATGCATTGAGTGTTGCTCTCTGTAGAGATGGGGCATTGCTCAGTGTATGCATTGAGTGTTGCTCTCTATAGAGACGGGGCATTGCTCTGTGTACGCGTAGACTGTCGCTCTCTATAGAGATGGGATATTGCTCTGTTTATGCATTGAGTGTTGCTCTCTGTAGAGATGGGGCATTGCTCAGTGTATGCATTGAGTGTTGCTCTCTATAGAGACGGGGCATTGCTCTGTGTACGCGTAGACTGTCGCTCTCTATAGAGATGGGATATTGCTCTGTTTATGCATTGAGTGTTGCTCTCTGTAGAGATGGGGCATTGCTCAGTGTATGCATTGAGTGTTGCTCTCTATAGAGATGGGGCATTGCTCTGTGTATGCGTAGACTGTCGCTCTTTATGGAGATGGGATATCGCTCTGTGTATGCATAGACTGTCGCTCTCTATAGAGATGGGGCATTGCTCTGTTCATGCATAGACTGAGGCTCTCTATAGAGATGGGGCATTGCTCTGTGTATGCATTCAGTGCTGCTCTCTATAGAGATAGAGCATTACTCTGTGTATGCAGGGCCGGTTTTTGGGCGGTGCGAGCGGTGCAACCGCACCGGGCGCTGACCTGAGGGGGCGCTGTGTTTATCTATAACTTCCGAAACTTGCGATTTAAAAACACCTGCTTAAAAGTTTCTTGTGCGTTTAGCCTTCAAGAAACAATTAAAATGCCAAGACACCTCTTATGATTAATGTTCCTACTAGAGAGAAAGATGGGAGTTTTGCCTAGTGGCAGCTTTGACTCAACATAAAGTAGCATACAGGGTTAATATGCTTGCTGCAAAAAAACAGAACTATGGGGCATATTGATGAAAAGTGGCACCCTTTAGTGCCTCCCTAATGCCACCATCTGTGCGTCATATTTAAAATACGGTGCACCATGGCGGTAGTTAGGAGACTAGCATCAGACGCTACTCCGGCGCTTTGCAGGATTAGCGTCAATTTTTATGCTAATCTTGCAATGCACCCAGAGGCCCATTGTAACCAATGGATGCCTCCGTTTAATGCCTGCTCTCAGCAGGCATTAAAAGTGGCAGAAAAAAATTACGCACAGAAATTTAACATATTTCTTTGTGTCATTATTTTGACCTCCCCTAATGGGGGATATCCCCTTTGCATACATTATGCCTGGCGCAGGCATAATGTAGTGAAAAGGGTTACAAAGTGGCGCAATGCATGCATTGCGCCTCTTTGTATGTATGGCACAGCGTTTTTGGCCTTCAAACACCCCATTAGTGTAAAAAAAAATGACACTAATGTGGTGTTTGAGTGGCACTAGGGGCTCTTAAATATACCCCTACACCAGTGCTTAATTTATGCTTGTTGTTTCCAGTACAGAGTATTGCTCTCTATAGAGATGGGGCATTGCTCTGTGTATGCATTGAGTGTTGCTCTCTATAGAGATGGGGCATTGCTCTGTGTATGCATTTAGTGTTGCTCTCTATAGAGATGGGGCATGGCTCTGTGTATGCATTGAGTGTTGCTCTCTGCAGGCTTGGAACATTGCTCTGTGTATATTTTGTCTGTTGTTCTTCATAGAGATGGGACGGTGTTCTCTGTATGCATTGACTGTTACTCTCTTTGACGATGGGGCATTGCTCTGTATATGGATTGACTGTTGCTCTCTGCAGGGTTGGAACATTGCTCAGTGTATGCATTGAGTGTCACCCTCTATAGAGGTGAGGTACACATTCCTCTGTGTATGCATTGAGAGTGGGTCTCCTTAGAGAAGAGGCATTGCTCTGTGTATACATTGACTGTTGATTTCTATAGAGATGGGTCACTGATCTGTGTATGCACTGTGTGTCGCTCTCTACATATATGTGGTATTGCTCTGTGTGTTTGTCATTCTCTGTACAGATGGGACATTACTCTGTGTATGCACTGCATGTCACTCTGTAGAGATGAGGCATTGCCCTGTGTATGCAGTGTTGCTCGCTATAGAAATGGGCATTGCTCTGTGTATACATTGACTGCTAATTTGTATAGAGCTGGGAAAATGCTCTGTGTATACATTGACTGTTGATTTGTATAGAGATGGGGCAATGCTCTGTGTATACATTTGACTGTTGATTTGTATAGAGATGGGACAATGCTCTGTGTATACATTGACTGTTGATTTGTATAGAGATGGGGCAATGCTCTGTGTATACATTTGACTGTTGATTTGTATAGAGATGGGACAATGCTCTGTGTATACATTGACTGTTCTGTATAGAGATGGGACAGTGCTCTGTGTATACATTGTTGATTTCTGTAGAGATGGGACAAGGCTCTGTGTGTACATTGACTATTGATTTGTATAGAGCTGGGACAATGCTCTGTGTATACATTTGACTGTTGATTTCTGTAGAGATGGGACACTGCTCTTCGTATGCATTAACTGTTCCTCGCTATAGAGACGGTACATCTTCTTGTTTGGTGATGTGCAGTTGCTCTCTGGACAGATGAGGCTTTGCTCTATGTATAATAGGACACTTGTCGGTATGCTCCAGGGCTGTTGCTCTCTATGTAGACGGAGTGTTGATGGCTTGAGTCCTGTACATGAAGCTTGCAAAGGTAGTGCTGCTGGAGTCGGACAGCTCACACCGGAAGCATATCTCGCTGGTGAACCAGTGGTTGCTGATCTCTGATGTACGTCTGTATTTGACCTTTGATGCCTCCCCTATACTTATCTCTACATTAAGCATCCTTAAGTGTGTTGTGCAGTTTTCTGACTCTAGGCCACTCTCTAATGGGGTCACAATAAAGAAACACCAAAAAGCCAAGAAGTCCAAACTGTGACTAAAATGGAAGTTTATTGCTAAATCAGAACCATAACCTGTGGAGCGTCCAGTTAGCGTGCAATCCACCGGTAACTACCGTCCCCTCCCAGAATTCCACAACTCAGCGTGCAATCCACCGGTAACTACCGTCCCCTCCCAGAATTCCACAACTCAGCGTGCAATCCACAGGTAACTACCGTCCCCTCCCAGAATTCCACAACTCTCCTCCAACTACCAAAGATGCATATAAAAACAAAGAGATAAGGTAATTACCACATAGAATATAAATGAGAGTAAAAATACCATACATACAGTAAGTCCGGTTAAGAGTGAATTAAATTTACAAACAAATAAGTGAAGACGAAAGTATAAACCAGAGTGCGTACAAGCCACCTTGCGCCGCCCACCCTCTCGGGTGTGGTGGTGAGGTTAGATGGCAGCTCACTGAGCTCCCAGCTGCTGTGTGCAGTAATTAAGGTTTCCGGTTCAGTGCTCTGTGCCACAGGTACTGCTTCCCCTCTGCACCTCATTACTATGGGTTACAGTTAACAAGCAGCTCCATGACACTGCGCGGGTTGAGGCAGCGTGGTGCGCGTGCGGGTGACGCCGCTCTCTGTTAATCGTGCCCGGCGGTGCCCAGTCACTCCACCTCTGTGACCGCTGCCATCCCCACTGCTTTGTGGGGCCTGCACCTCTCCACCTCAACTGCTTGCTTCCAGCTGGTGTGAGGCGAGCAGCGGTGGCTCTCGGCATCCCAGTGAGGACACGTCCGTCCTTGGTGAAGGGCCCTCTCTGTGCTGGAGCAGTTCATACCACACTGTCCCGGATGCCTGCACACTACACTGACAGGGTCCGCGTTATGCAGAAGGGTACGACACTGTGCCGAAGGTGTTCACACTGGACTGGAGGGGTCTGCATTATGCAGGCGGGGGCCACACTGTGCTGAAGGAGAGCACACTACGCTGGAAGGGTCTGCAATATGCGGGAGGGTGCCACACTGTGATGAAGGTGTTCACACTAGACTGGAGGGGTCCGCATTATGCAGGAGGATACAACTCTGTGCTGAAGGTGCTCACACTAGACTGGAGGGGTCCGCATTATGCAGGAAGTTACGACACTGTGCTGAAGGTGTGCCCGCTGGACTGGAGGAGTCCGCATTATGCAGGAGGGTGCCACACAATGCTGAAGTTGTGCCTGCTGGACTGGAGGGGTCCACATTATGCAGGATGTTACGACACTGTGCTGAAGGTGTTCACACTAGACTGGAGGGGTCCGCATTATTCAGGAGGGTACAACACTGTGCTGAAGGTGCTCATTCTAGACTGGAGGGGTCCGCACTATCCAGAAAGTTACGACACTGTGCTCAAGGTGTTCACAATAGCCTGGTGGGGTCCTCATTATGCAGGAAGTTACGACACTGTGCTGAAGGTGTTCCTGTTGGACTGGAGGGGTCCGCATTATGCAGGAAGTTACAACACTGTGCTGAAGGTGTGCCCGCTGGACTGGAGGAGTCTGCATTATGCAGGAGTGTGCCACACTGTGCTGAAGTTGTTCACAGTAGACTGAAGGAGTCTGCAATATGCAGGAGGGTGCCACACAATGCTGAAGGTGTGCCTGCTGGACTGGAGGGATCCACATTATACAGGACGTTACAACACTGTGCTGAAGGTGTTCACATTAGACTGGAGGGGTCCGCATTATGCAGGAGGGTACAACACTGTGCTGAAGGTGCTCACACTAGACTGGAGGGGTCTGCACTATGGATGAAGTTACGACACTGTGCTCAAGGTGTTCACAACTGCCTGGAGGGGTCCTCATTATGCAGGAAGTTACAACACTGTGCTGAAGGTGTTCCTGCTGGCCTGGAGGGATCCGCATTAAGCAGGAAGTTACGACACTGTGCTGAAGGTGTGCTCGCTGGACTGGAGGGGTCCGCATTATGCAGGAGGGTGCCACACTGTGCTGAAGGTGTTCACAGTAGACTGAAGGGGTCTGCAATATGCAGGAGGGTGCCACACAATGCTAAATGTGTGCCTGCTGGACTGGAGGGGTCCACATTATGCAGGACGTTACGACACTGTGCTGAAGGTGTTCACACTAGACTGAAGGGGTCCGCATTATGCAGGAGGGTACAACACTGTGCTGAAGGTGCTCACACTAGACTGGAGGGGTCCGCACTATGGAGGAAGTTACGACACTGTGCTCAAGGTGTTCACACTAGCCTGGAGGGGTCCTCATTATGCAGGAAGTTACAACACTGTGCTGAAGGTGTTCCTGCTGGCCTGGAGGGGTCCGCATCAAGCAGGAAGTTACGACACTGTGCTGAAGGTGTGCTCGCTGGACTGGAGGGGTCCACATTATGCAGGAGGTTACGACACTGTGCTGAAGGTGTTCCTGCTGGACTGGAGGGGCCCGCATTATGTAGGAGGTTACGACACTGTGCTGAAGGTGTTCCTGCTGGACTGGAGGGGCCCGCATTATGTAGGAGGGTGCCACACTGTGCTGAAGTCATTCACAGTACACTGAAGGGGTCCGCAATATGCAGGAGGGTCGCACACTATGCTGAAGGTGTGCCCATTGGACTAGAGGGTTCTGCATTATGCAGGAGTGTGCCACACTGTACTAAAGGTGTTCACACTAGACTGGAGGGGTCCGCATTACGCAGGAGGTTACGACACTGTGCTGAAGGTGTGCCCGCTGGACTGGATGGGTCCGCATTATGCAGGAAGTTACAACACTGTGCTGAAGGTGTGCCCGCTGGACTGGAGGGGTCCGCATTATGCAGGAAGTTACAACACTGTGCTGAAGGTGTGCTCGCTGGGCTGGAGGGGTCCGCATTATGCAGGAGGTTACGACACTGTGCTGAAGGTGTTCCTGCTGGACTGGAGGGGTGCGCAGTATGCAGGAAGTTACAACACTGTGCTGAAAGTGTTCCCGCTGGGCTGGAGGGGTCCGCATTATGCAGGAAGTTACAACACTGTGCTGAAAGTGTTCCCGCTAGGCTGGAGGGGTCCACATTATACAGAAGGGTACAAGACTGCTGAAAGAGAGCACACTACTGCCTGTCTTGATTGACTGAGTCTAAAGGAAACTTATCCACCCCACTCCCAATACTCTTAATACGTAGCTCTGCCCATGTGTGAGTGAGCACCAATAGTAGGACTGAACCCTGGAAGGGATGGAAACGGGAATGAGAAATAAGAGACAGCTGGAGTGTTGCGGTGTCGTCAACCACACGTCACTCATTCTACAGGGAAGTCACGCTAGTGATTTGAAACGTCCATTGAAGGCATGGAAATCACACGAGGATTTAATTTCCTATCATTCATAAACATTGGAATTATTTTAGAAAAGAAGGTATTGGTGGTAATGCTCATAGGTTTCAAAGAGGCAGCCACTGATAATCTAAGCCCAGCCAAAAGAAGCCAATAGCAAGCAGTAATGCGGAGGCAAATCGGAGTTCAGGGAACTAGTGACAAACAAACCCAAACTGTGATCCAGCAACAAGTCCGTGCTCAGGGAAAATGGTCAAGAAGAGAAAGGAAACAAGGAGGAGCGCAAATACGAACTGAAGCTATACTGAAGGAGCAGGCCAACGGCAAATGCACATTTTGCAAGACTAATTTGTATAATTTGGGGATTTTTGCTTGCTATGCAGAATTCCCCAAATTATGCTGTTATGCCACTTTGCATCGTTACGGGCCATTTGTGGTAAAAATGTTCTGCGGATGAACAAGACCAACAGAACGTGAGTAGCTGTTGCTCGGTTTACTTTTGATGTTTGCACTTTCTTTACCATTAAATGTTTTTGGGCATCAGAATATTGAAGCAAGGATGCATTTTGCACCGAAGCATAGCGCTAATGTCGGAGTTGCACTTCACATAAATACGCATAATTTTATGCGCCTTCACCGAATTGTCATGTAACTATACAAAAACAAAATTTCAAATTTGCACCACCATGAAGCAGCCAGTACAACACAGAAAGTTGCCAAGCACCTTCCAAGGAGAGGTGGACTGCTTCTAAAGCCCTGCAGTCACTTCCGATCTGGAAGTCCCTTCCCTTGACCTTCAGCAGTAGGGATCCTGAAGCCCCAATGCCAGGGACCGGTCTTCAACATCCTTCCAGGCTTTCGGAGGCAGATTCGGTGGGGTCCACTTCTAGAAATGAACCCCATCTCCACATAACACCATTCCTGCTGACAGCTTTACTAACGGGATCTGCATTATGCCGACCAATGGTACGCTGTGCTGAATGGCTGCACACCACACTGAAAGGATCCTTGTTATGCCAAAGGTGTCACACTGTGCTGGAAGTAAATGTCAAATAATTATGCCACTTTGAATGGGTTTCTACGTTGGTGTGGGACAGCATCTTATACTTCATGAACCTTCTGGACCAGTGGTTCCCAACCTTTTGACTTGTGTGGAACCCCACTTTATCATTACTGGAACCCAGGGACCACCCCACTGAATCATTATTGGAATCCGGAGACCCCCTGGTGAGTCATTACTGGACGCCGGGGACCGCAGTCTAAACATTGTTAATGATTTGAAACACAAAAAAATACACATAAAATACAGAAACAAGCATTCATCGCACGCGTATACAAATGGTCCCACATTTTATTTCATTTGCAAATATATAAAAAAAATATTTTAATAGGAAGGTTGGAGCTTTTTTCAATTCAATTGAAACCACACATTGTCCACACTACTTGCTGTTTGGTGCGCCTGCACTGCTCCCACGAATCAATCTGAGGATACTAATTTAATTTTTAGTCTCCAATTTTATATTCCTTAACATTTACAGTAAGTTTTAAAATTTTCTGTTGTGAATTTAGCCACTTTATGGATATACACTTTGTTAATCTGTAAGTACTATTTAATTTTCTAAAAAATCACGGACCCCCTGAGGAGGCTTCGCAGACACCCAGGGGACCCTGGACCACAGGTTGGGAACCCCTGTTCTAGACGGGTTGTTTGGTATTACTAACCCCATTTAAAATGTAATGTCCACTGCTTTCCTAGAGTCTGTGGAAATGTTTACAGCAGGTACCGCTTTATTTGTATCAAAGTCAGATGTTTTTAGTAGCGATGTGCAAAGATTTTTATGTACCAGTGGTGTGTTAAGAAGTTTGTGATTTTCACTATTAGCAAATATTGGTGTTCACATTAGCCTTTCTGCAAACATTGCGAGAACCTTTTCACTCTAATCAAAAACAGCCAGACTGACAAATGTTAGCAGACTTTTTTTTTGCAGTTCTACACACTGTGGAAAACTATGCAAAATGTTCCCTGCACGTGTACCAATTTCCCTGCAAATAGCCTCAAAAGTCGCAATTTGAACACACATATACAAAAGTGCAAATTTGCGGAACTTCCTAACGCGTAAAAAAAAGAAAAATTCGGAAACTTGCGGTGGTTGGGAGAAAAAAAAACTTTCCAATGTTGCACAGTCATCATTTCTAATAGAGTTCTGCTACTGGCCCTTGAGGGAAAGGGGGCGTGGAGTTTTTACAAAGAATGAAATGGAAGACAGGTCATGATCACAGTGGAGAAAATTGTGCTCTATGTGAAGCACGTTTATTTAGCCAAGTTAACAGTTCAGTGATGACGGATCCGGGGGCCTCTCTTATTTCTCTGCTCCAAAATTCAATTTAAGAGGGTTCATTTTAAAATCTTGGCGCCTATACATAGGACCACTTTTCAATCTGGTCCACTTAGTCTTCAGAAAATGCTTAAATGTCATTTTCCACTCTGATCACTTAGATCCTCTAATGTTTTTCTAATTCAGCTCCCAGATACTGCACTTCGTGGCTGGGCGGTGGCTGTTCAGCGGTTGCAGGAGGCAAACTTTGGAATTCTCTTCCTTGAGCTAGGTTCACTAAAAAGCTGAACATTTGACTCTTTGCAAAAAAGCTGACCTCTGCCATCTTCCTATACATTATGGGAAGACACCAAAGCCACAAAGAGCTAATCCAGCCATCCATAGGAATCTAATATGGCAAAGCAGAATAATTAAAGAGGAAAACTGGACATCGGACGTGGAAGTACGCGGTTCCCCATCAGCTACACGTACACACATTATATCAATATTCTTGGCGAAGTAAGGAGAACAAACCCCATATTCGTACTGGAAGGAAGATAAATACAATTGGGTCCTGAAGATGGTGACCAGAATTCAAAATGTGCCTTTATCGTTTGCGAAGTGCACAGTTATGACACAAAAGCTGTGGAATAAAAAATAGTAACCTCCTGGCTGTTGTGTTAAAGAAATTCTGATGGCATATGCATGGACGTTATGTGTACGAGTCTGTGAGATCGGCATGTACGAGAGGTTTGAAAGTTGACTGGGTTTGTAATGATGAAATTGTGTTTTTTCATTATATAATGAACATATTAAACATTTTTTGGTCTTTTTTAACTGAACTGAAATGCTTTATACAAGAAATTAATGTATTTAATATTGAAAGCTGTGGGGAAAAGATAAAAATAATGAGAAAGTAATTACATGTGTACAAAAGTATAAAAATACACCTGGGTCATCAATCAGTGTGTGATTGAGTCTGGGCTTCAAACAATTCAGGTTAAGTGGGAATTTGTGTTGATTATTCAATAGCGAGTTTCACCTTTTCCCCTACTTGCAATATACTTTTGGGTGTGCCCTTTATGTCAGGCCTGTGGCCCTGCTGCTGCCACCTGGATGTAATTGCTTCAGAGGAGAAGGCACCTAGCCAAAGCACCTTGCACCCTCAGTGGACACTCATCAGAGAACTGCATCATCGGAGAGCTGCAGCAATGTTACCAAGCAAAGGATATCAGACATTGGAGCTCTGACTCTGCCTTCATGTCACTGAACCGCCAAGTGGCCTTCTCGTTCATCTTCACCTGGACTAATATGAGCATGGTCCTCCTCAACCTTGAGACCGGTTACCAGAAGCCAGCACCTGCACCACTCTAGGGGCCCATCTGATGCCACTCGTCTCTACAGAGATCCAACAACTTAGTGGCCCTTTCCACTGGGAGTCAGAGCGTGTGGTCCTCCACCAGGAGGCATGTTTTCAAAACGTTAAACCCCTCTAGACTAGGACTACAGGTTGATGTTTGGGGCTGAAGCAAGTCCTAGCTTTCAATGTCCTAAAAAGGACTTTCCACTGAACCCAGGACTGTTGACCACCTATAATGTTCCTTTCATAGGAAGGACTCGAGTTTCACAGTCCAAAACAACCAGCCCAACCAGAGAGAAAGGCAGGTTCCTGTGCAGCACACATTTGTTGAAATGTGTGACATAGACCTTGAACATGTCTGTAGATCGCTGACTGCTAAGCAGGGTCAACTTTACATGTATCTGCTTCAGTATACAAGGAAGGGTTAGAACAGGACATTACTACCATTCAATAGCTGTTCGTGTACTGTAATTAAACATGTTTTTTTAAATTAAATATGTATTTATTTCTAAGTAATAAAATGGAATATATTAATACTTAATATATAGAAAGTTCATACTCAATGTGTGCTTGTGTATGTGTGTGTTTTAATGAGTGTATTGCTGTATGTGACTTCCCCTTCATCAGTGCTTAATTTGAGCCGGTGGTTTTCAGTGCTCAGCACAGGCACTTAACTGTCAACACCAGCACTTATGACAGCCAGCCAAATTGTAACGCTGCTTGTCTAATTTTGTGATGAAACAACAATAGTTGTTTAATAATTCTATATGCATTAAAAATAACTAATACCTGTAACCCAAAGCATGAAAGAATAGCTTGGGCAGCAGGTATTATACATCTTCAATTTATAAAAAGTCTGAATTGTCATTGGTAGCGCTGACATTGGCAATGGATGGCGCACTCTGCAGTGGATTCCTGACAAAGGCACTGACACTTATTTTTGTACAAATTAAGTACTGCCCTTCAGACTCCATCTTATGAGCTAGACCTTGAGTTGTTGACCAAGCTAGCTACCCACAAAAGTCAATGAGACTTTGAAGGCCCACACTCTTTCCTCAGAGCAGTACTCAGTATGTTTTGGGAGGTCCTAATGCTTTGGGATCTAGGTAAATGAGTCAGAGAACTATTGCAGCAATCCAGGATGAGGTTAGGTTCCAACATCTGTGCCATTGTATTGTAATGAACGAAAAACTGAAAGCTGACAGCAAGGAGAACTATGGGTGGCGATGAAACCGATGTAAGTTGTCTCGGTTACAATGGGTATTTTTGGAAATGTTCTTCTAACCTTTAGGCACTCTACCTGCTTCATGAGGAGCTTGCAAGGTGGCCTTCTCCTCGTGTCTTACTTCCTTGATTTTCTCTAGGATGGATATATTCCTGCAAGTGACTGGAGAGTTTGCAGGCACCTTGCAAATGGTTTCCAGCTACACTCACTTGAGTGAGCATATTGGTGGGAGCAGGCAACAGACTTCCAGGCCTTTAAATTTCTATTGTCAGATAATAGCTCAGGCTTTTCTGTGGAAAACCCTGTATGTATCCTTTATGACCCCTCCCGACTCCCCCTCAACCTCAACGTCTTGCCAGGGCCATGCTAGGTTCATGTGTGCAAGTTGTATCAGTATTCCAGGAGGGACTGTATCAAGGTCGAGCACAGGGACATAGGGATGGCTCTGATCACATAGGTGGGGAGAATGCAATGTAGGGCCACCGTTCCAACTAGTACACATTTTTCCATGCACTCTGTTGTTAGAGACAACCCTTCCTCAAGACAGTCAAAGTCTCAGGGTGTGCTGGATATGTGCAGAGTGCCCTTGTGTGCTTATGCTTTTTTGAACGTCAAATATTTATGTTTGCAAGAAACTCTTTGGTGCAGTCGCGGCTCGCGGGTGTTAAAGGGGGCTGGGTGCCATGTACGGGGGGAGGAGGGGTGGAGAGAGGGGAAAAATATGAATAAATTTTTTTTTTAAACGTACCTAAACGCCGTGCTCTGTCGGCTGCCGCTCCTCCGTCTCCTCAGCATGCTGCAGGCTCCTAGCCTGCCCTGCGGCCAATCCTGGCTCTGCTCAGAGCAGCATCAGGATTGGCTGGGAGTGCCCAGTCAGGGCGCTCCCAGGCAAACTGGGAGCCTGTGCAGGCCCTCTCCAGCCTGGCAACTGTGTTGCTGGGCTGGAGAGAGCCTTGTGTGCATGTGTGTTTGGCCGACCCAAGACGGCCAACCAAACACACATGCGCTCTGAGGCGAGTGCTCTGTGCATTTCCCTCAAGTGAGCGTCACCCCCGTGGCCCCACCCCTTTTTAAGAAAAAGATAATAAACACTGCCGCTGCTGGTGGGGGCGACGCTCCTTCGCCCTAATGGAGCCCCTGCTTTGGTGTTCATATTTTTAGAGTGCAGCCATGCCAAGGAAGCAGTGTTTTACAATAGTGTATGGAAAGGGACAATACAAGATCATGTTCAGTTGGCCATATCTTCCAAGGTTATGGTTTAGAATTGTTGACCTGCATTCCCCTCAAACATGGAACATTCTTTAATATGTTAAAATGTATTTGCCCCGTGTTATGCATGATTGCCATTCATTTCTGAAACCTTTAACAATAGATATTTGTTGTCTGAATTCTTAGTAGTAGAAATACTTACAAGCCGAGCTGCTTTCTCTCTGCCCCCTCCCTCAACTTGGCTGCCAGATCCAAACTGTTGTACGGAACCACCTCACCCATCAATCCCACCTTACAACCTTGGCATTCTGGCCCGGGCTCTGCTGTTCGATAGTGTCAGAGCCATGAACAAGTTTTATCGATCCCCCTCGTTGCATGGATCACTTGCCACATTTCTGTCCTTGATACTGCCCCCTTTATTGTACTGTGGGAACTGGCGCCACTTTAGGATCAGCGTGCATTTCTTAGAGGTTTGAAGTGACATTTGAGGTTTTTGAGATCCCATGTGTTCTTTATGAGGTTCACCAACTAGCATTCCATGTTCGTCGAATCTACCTTTGCTCTTTCTGAAGTCACCTATTGAGCTTTCAGCTCGGTGTTTTTTCACAAGTCACAAAGTTGCCTTTCTCATTGGAGGGATCCACTCCTGCCCATTGCTGAGGTCACCGAGTGATCCTGAGCACTGGCGAGATCTGCACCTGTGTTTTTTTGCTAGGGCCGCTGAGTGACTTTTCACATTTGTGAGATTCTTCCTTGTTCTCTTCTGAGGTCACTGGGTAAACTTTCAGGTTTGTGAGATCCGCCCCTGTATATTGCTGAGGTCACCCAGTGATCTTTGGGATTGGTGAGATCCGCCCATGGTTTTTGATTCGGTCACTAAGTGATCATTCTAATTTGTGAGATCCTCCACTGTTCTTTGCTGAGGCCACTGGGCGGCCATCTTGGTCTGTGGTTGGGAAATGAACTCATGTGCTTCCCATGGGGTGCCTGGGAGCCCTGGTAGGTAAGTACTACCTCTCTCTGTTATATGGAAGTTACTGTGTGCTCCCAGCAGCTCTGGAGGTGCCCGCCTACTCTCACCCCCCCCTCCAGAAGGAGCAATCGCCCCCACCACAAAGGTCTTGGCAGGACACCGACTGTTTGATTGTGTCTTAATGTGCATTAAAGCGTCCTTAATAATTATTTGAGGGCAAAACATCCACGGTGCCGTGCATTAACCTTTCACGTCACGGACAGCCTGGCCGTTACTGCATTGCTAACTTGCCAGGAACTCTCCGATATGATAATATATAGAACAATACTAATGAACGTTTACAAATTACACAGCACACTCTGCATTTGTGTTGCCACATTGTCCAGCTTAATGACGATCTACTCGTTATATTACAACTGAATGATGAATGGCTGAGTCAGCTCTGGAGATAGTAAAACCCGTGACCTGCTGGTCTTTGAACCTGGGACTTTTGCAGATGCACCTTGAGCTGTGTGAGGTTGCATAGACAAGATGTTCCCATCCTCTCGCTGTCGGCACCATGTGTAATGCTTTCCATAGCGCGCCAGCGTCACCTTAGATGTGCGTTTATTCCCATTTCACAAGCAGCAGCAGTGTTTGCACCACGTCAGTTAAGTTTGCACCATGAACACTAGCTCTCACCTCTCCCTGTCAGCACCGAGACCACCATGGACAAAACTCTCTATCCACCTCCTTGTCAGCCTTGTAAGCACCATGGACAGAGCTCTTTCATGGCCGTAGTGTCAACACTGTTCGTACAATGAGCAAAGCGCTCTTCCGACCTCCCTGTGGCCATAGTGAGAATCACGGACAGAGCTCTTCCAACCTCAGGGTCAGCCATTTTAATTCCATGAACAGAGCTCTCTTCGATCTCGGTGTCAGCTCAGTTAGCCCCCTGGGAAGAGCTCTCTTCCGACCTCGGTGTCAGCAGGGTTAGCACCGTAGAAATAAGTGCACGGTTAGCACCATAGACAGAGATCTCTTCGATCGTGGTGTCAGCAGGGCTCGCACCATAGACGGAGGTCTCTTCCGACCTCAGTGTCAGCAGGGCTAGCCCCATAGACGGAGGTCTCTTCCGACCTCAGTGTCAGAAGGGTTAGCACCATAGACAGAGCTGTCTTCGATCTTGGTGTCAGCAGGGCTAGCACCATAGACAGATGCCTCGTTCGACATCAGTGTCAGCACGGTAGGCACCACAGACAGAGCTCTGTTCCGACCTCATCGTCAGAAGGGTTAGCACCATAGACAGAGGTATCTTCCGGCCCCAGTGTCGGCACAGTTAGCCCCGTGGACAGAGCTCTCTTACGAACTCAGTGTCAGCTCTGTTAGCCCCGTGGGCAGAACTCTCTTCCGATCTCAGCGTCAGCACGGTTAGCACCATAGACAGAGGTATCTTCCGACCTCAGTGTCAGCACAGTTCGCACCATGGACAGAGCTCTCTTCTATCCTGGTGTTAGCAGGGTTAGCGTGAGGGACAGAGTTCTCTTCCCACCTGAGTGTCAGCACGGTTATCAGCATGAACAGAGCTCTCTTCTGATCATAGTGTCAGCACGGTTAGCCCCGTCGGCAGAGCTCGCTTCTGGCCGTAGTGTCAGCAGGGCTAGCACCATGGACAGCGTTCTCTTCTCACCTATGTGTCAGCACAGTTAGCACCATGGACAAACCTTTCCTCCGAGCTCAGTGGCAGCACGGTTAGCAGTATGAGCAAAGCTCTATTCCCAACCTACAGTCAGCAATATCTGCACCACCCACAAAGCTACCTGCCGACCCTCTTTTAGAGCTGTCAGCACCGTGGACAGGGCTTTCTTCCCACCTTAGCAGCATGGACATAGTTTCCTCCCCACCGCCCTGCGAACAGTCAGGACTTCCTTCTCACCTCACTGGCAACACTCTTAGCGGCACGGACAGAGCTCTCTCCCAAACTCCCAGTCAGCACTCTGAGCACCAGGGGCAGAGCTTTCTTCCCTCCACATTGATAGCATTATATATCTCTTCCCTCCCACCCCTCGTCAACACTCTTAGCAGCACGGAGAGAGCTCTAACGCCACGTCCCTGTCAGCACTCTGAGCACCTGGGGCAGAACATTCTTCCCATCGCTGCTCTGACCCGCAGTGGGCCCCGCTTTATTGTTGCAGACCCAGGGCTGTGTCTCCCGTTCTCTTCCGGGAGCGGTGACTATAGGCTATTCAAGGTCATTCATGTTTTGCAGAGGGCTCCCGGTGCCCCCTAAGGGTCGTTAGTTTGCCCCAGTGTTGTTGCGAGTGCGTCGGATGGCATTCCTAGGTCACCAGCATCACCAGCAAGTGAGTCGGAGGCCACTCTTTGGCTCCTGTCAGTTAACATCTGTCCCTGCGAAGTCTTTTGTTTGCTTTGTTTAAAAGGGCAATGACAGAGTCGCGGCCAACACGAGGTCGGGTCTCGTGCCAACCCCAGCTGAATTATTCTTCTCAGGGAGAGGATGGGTACCCCGAAAGAACCCTTGCTGTTTCCTGCCAGTGCAACACAACACTTCTGGGAAATGAGAGAGAGTACAGTTGAATAAGTACTATAGTTAGACCAGATGAAAATGCTGCAGGCAATGCCCAGACTGTGATTCGAAAATAAATAAAATGTTTAAGATTTAAACCTGAAAAGTGTCAACAAATGTAGTGGAGATGTAAGGTGCGCCCTCACCTGATATTAAAACGAAGTCTGCAGTCTGCTACTGCTGGGTGCGGTATGCAGGTTGCAGTTGTCTGCCTGAAGTAGCATCACTGGTGAAAAATGATGGATTGGAATGAAGGCTGAGCGTTTATTAGTGGCTGCGACATTTGCCAACAATCAAACTGTAACCTTTGGTAACCTTTGTGTCTCCCTTAGTGCCACATCCATAGTCCAATGAGTATTTCCAGTCATGGAATCCGAGGCTGGTAGTCATGGATCCTGAGGCTGGTAGTCATGGATCCCAAGGTTCGTAGTCATGGATCCCGAGGCTGGTAGTCATGGATCCCGAGGTTGGTAGTCATGGATCCCGAGGCTGCTGCCACGGGTTTAGCTACCATTGGTGCAGCAGGTGCAGTGCACTGGGGTTCAGAGGGAGATTCTGTATTTTACTGCTCCAGCAGAAGTCAAAGAGGCTGTTTTCCTTGCTTGCACAAGGGCCCGTAGCATCCTTGTTACACTATTGGTTGTTGCGACACAGGACTCAAGCTAAGACTCATGAAAGAGGCCTAAGTAGGCTGGAACGGGTCTGGAATTGCTTGCGTTCCCCTCCAGAAGGGAGATGGCCTGGCAGTTTGGGCCGAACGGTTGCTATCGTAGCAGGACCACGGCTAATTTGCATATGGCTGACCTTTCTCTGAAGTGGCACAGTGGGTGAAAAACAATAGACATCATTACGATTGCCATTGGCTGAGACTTTTGTAAGCATTCCAACATTCTTCTTTGCGTTGTTTTAATTGCAGCTACATGATATCAGTGTCATGTCAGACAACAAAAGCAAATAAAAAACTTGGGACAGAAGAGCCTATAGACAGAGCCTCTAGGCAGATTAATTCATAGTCAGCTGATCTTGTTTTAAATATCAGAACTGTGCCTAGGAGATGGCACCAGCTTATGTTGTGTAGTAGAATGCCTGCTTGGAATTCTGGTCCACCTGGTTCTGAGTGGGCCGGTGTTCACACACCCAGTTCTTCCAGGTGTTGGAACAAAGGAACTAATTTTACTGGGGGGGCAATTTCGCCTAGAAAAATGGCATGGGGCTCTGGCTGTAGCAGCCGTCAAGCCTCTTTCCCCACAATGTTTTGGCAGGTGGTGCTTACAATGCTCACACCCTGTTAGAATTTAGCTTATGCTTTCACGTCTCTATTCCCTACACCCTCATCCAATCCCAGGCCTGGTCCCTTTACCAACTGTGCAGTGCATGTGGAAAGAACGTGTGTTAATCCCCTTGGACTGGGAATTCCTTGTGATTTTGCAACTGGTAAATCCGGTCCCAATCGGGTAGTCCTCATTCCATGAAGTTTAACTCATAATTGCACAATACTGTTGTGGTGTTATTGCATGGTAGGGTTAGTTCTGCATGCACAGTTTGCACTCCACCCGTAACTGGCAGTCTGTAATCAGGGCCACAGTGTTAAAGAGACCACTGTATTCTCCAGCAGGCACTGGACAGTGTTGGTAGGTCTGCAGAAATGGTTCCTCTGCCCTCCACTGGGTACGGCATGGGCACGGCAGTGTAGTGAAAGTGGCCGCTATGATCTGCAGAGGGCACTGAGGGTCCCGATCACATTAGTAATATGTGTTCCGTGCTTTTAAAAGACCATGTGATATAATCCTTGCAACCACATCCTGATTGGTCCATAACCAGCCTCCCCTTCCCCCATCGCTTCTTACCTCTCCTTACTCCCTCCACCTATCTCTGGGGAGCAATAACTCGACCATAACGTTCTTGGCAAAAGCTATTCTATTTTATTTTAATGTGCATTAAATCTGCATTAAGAACTCGTCCTGCGCCGCAGGACCCACAATTCTGTGCGTTACCTGTGTCACGTGCTGCCTGGCTGTATCAGCCCTGCCTGTTAGTGCTGTATCCACCGCTGCAGAATGTGACCAGTGCTGTATTTGATCGTTTGTCAGGATTTTGAGGTTTAGAGAGGGGTTGTGAGCGTCTGTGGCTTGAGCTCAGATGTGAGCGATGAGGCAGACAACGGGAAAGGAGACGACTAAACGGGAGGTGTTGTCAGTGCAACTAAATATGTAGCCGAAGCCCTGGGTGAGAACTCTCTGTGCACGCCCTGGAATGAATTCCTCTGACTAGAAGAGTGTAGGGTTCCAGTGTAGCCTTTTTGTACTGCAGGTTTGTGTGCATGTATGGGAGGCTTTGGTCTGGTACTTAGCTGCCACTCGCTCTGAGTCCAGGTACTTTATTCATTTTTCTGTTCATCATTTCCACTTCCATGCTACACCTTTGGTTTGCGTTTAACTTCTGTCATACAGGTTTGGTTTATTGTTGCCTTACGTTGTTTTGGGAGCCCGCGCTTCCTTTTGCAGCACCAAACAAATGGCACAGAATGTTAAAGCAGTTCGTGACTTTGTTTTACAGTTTAGTACTTCCTTTTATAGCACCAAACAAATGGCACGGAATAATAGAGCAGGCCATGTGACTGCATGTGTTTGTAGGCTGCGCTTCTTCTCTGGGAATACAAAGTATTTACCTGTTTAAAGCATATACTAGTCTTTCCAAGCAAGCATTCTCATCTCATGCTTCTGGCCAAGCTGCCACTAAGCAACATAAACATTATTGGAAACATCTGTGCCTTTTCAAACACAAAATATGTGGCTTTTTAAAGTGCCTCAGTTTTGGGAAGCGTTGAAGCTAATCAATTTCTCTTAAAACCTGTGTCGTCAGCCCCATATGTATTCCACCTCTTCTCTGTGCATACAAAGTATGTGTCTGCTTAAAGCGCTTCAGTTCTGTGCATCACAGCAACTACTCTATTTCTCCTTAAAATCCTTACCTAAGTCCTCCCCCTCATATGTATTCCACCAAAAGAGCTCCCAGGTGCCCTATATTCATATGCAAGTAGGTGCAAGAAATGTTGCCTAATGGCCACAGCAACATGCCACTCCATTTCAATCTACTCCACTCAAATCTACCCCAGTCAACACACTCCACTGGCTTCTATCCAAATCTACCCCACTCCGCTCCAGTCTACCACAATCTACACCACTGCACTCCATTCTTCCCTCATCCACTCTATCTGCCCCACTCTACCCAACTGCATTCCAATCTATCCTAATCCACTCCACTTCAATCTACCCCAAACTACCCCCACGCCAGTCTAATCTACCCCAATCTACCCCACTCCACCCCAATATACTCTACTCCAACCCAATCTATCAGAATTTACACCACTCCACTCCAGAGTACTCCAATTCACCCCACTATACTCCACTCCAATCTACCCTGCTCCAGTCCAGTTCAATCTACCCTACTCCTGTCCACTCCAATGCAATCCACCCACTCCAATCTACCTAAATCCACCCACTCCACTCCAATTTAACCCAATCTACCCACTCCACCCCAATCTACCCCACTCCAATCTAAACCACTCCACCCCAATTCAACCAAATCTATCCCACTCCAATCTAGTCCACACCACAGTACCACACCCCACTCTACCCTGCTCCACTTCAATCGACCCCACTCCACCCTAGTCTGCCCTAATCTACCCCACTCCAATTTATCCCACTTCACACCAATCCACCCCAATCCATTTCACCCAACTCTACCACACCCCACTCTACCACACTCCAAATTATCTCACTCCAATCTACCCCAATCTACCCTTTTCTACTCCAATCTACCCCACTCAGCTCCAATCTACCCTAATATACCCCACTCCACTCAAATGTACACCATTCCACTCCATTCCAATCTACCCTACACCACACTCCAATCTACCCCTTAAACTCCACAACAGTCTACTCCAATCTATCCCACTTCAATTTACCCCAGTCTACTCCACTCCAATCTACCCCACTCCACCCAATCTATCCCACATTACCCCAATCTACTCCACTTCACTCCACTCAATCTCCTCCACACCACTCTACCCTGCTCCACTTCACCCCAACATACCCCATGCCACTCCAATTTACCCACTCCACTCTACCCCAATCCGCCCACTCCAATCCATGCCAATCTACCCGCTACACTCAATCTACTCCACTCCAGTTTACACTACTCCAATCCACTCCACCCTGTTCTACCCTACTCCACTCCAGTCTAACCCAATCTATTCCACTCATCTCCAATGTACCCAATGTACCCCACTCCATTCTATCCCAATCTACCCCATTCCACTCCAACCTACCCCAATCTATGCCACTCAATTCCAAAATACCTTACTCCAATCTACCCCACTCCACTCCAATCTACCCCAGTCCATTTCCCTACAATCGTTCTCAATCTACCCCACTCCAATCTACTCCACTCTACCTCGTTCTACCCCACTCTACCCCAGTCTACCCACTCTACCTCACTCCACTCTAATCTACTCCATTCCCCAGCACCCCAATTTACCCCACTCAACCCCACCCTACCCCAACCGTCTCCATGCCACTAACTTTTAGCCATTTTGAGGCAAAAGGCTCAGAGGCTAGTGCTAATCATTTGTTGTACTCACAGAGGCAATAAATGAGACACACACTCAAACAATAAATCAGATTCTAATTTAGAAAAATAACAGTTATTTTTATACATGTTTCAAACCCAAGAATGTTGTAATCAAGTAAGTAGACTTGTAAGCATAAATTATTTTCAGTTTCAGAAATCAACACTTTTTCAGAGTTCTCTCAATGTTATCCTATTGAGGAAAAACAATGCTCAACAAACACAGGGTTAACGAATACTTACCAGGTCAAGCTCAGGGAGCAAAGGTAAGTACTGGGCACTGATCAGAGCCACACCAACAGGTCACACCGGGTGGCACTGGAGCGGCCGGGTGTAGAGTTGCAGTGAGGCGTCGGGTGCCAAATGATTCTCTGTGGGAGTTGGACCTCATGACAAACAGGCTGCAGGCTCTGGCTAGGAAGCCAGTCAAGAACAAGAAGCAGGTATGTAGTAGACTTGGGGTGCTCAGGGACATAGGTGCACCTTTGGTTCTCTTCTCCTGTGCCCAGGGGCGATGAATGCAGTTATGTCTTTAGGCATTGGGTTTTCTCATCCAGGAACACTCGCGGTCCAGGGGCCCAGTGTGTTGAGGCTGCAGGCATCATCAGGGAGTCCAGCAGGGGTAGAACTAGGGTGGATTCGAGCTCTTAGGAGCTGGGCGACATTGTTGGCACCAGTGGCCCACCTCAGATAAGGTTAGTGGCGACGGGTGCATTGTGTGCTGGAGGTGTTGGGTTTTCATTCACACAAGGCTGTAGGACAGGGGACCTGTGTGCAGAGGCAGCAGGTGTCTCGGTGAGTCCAAGATGGGTGAGACCACACTGGACTCAGTCTCTGGGCAACTGGGGAGCCGCATTGGCACTGTTGGTTGGCTCCACTTAGGGTCATGGACATCGGGTGGAGTGGTCACTTCAGGTGTTGGGTCTTTGGAGTTCCAGCAGCTGCAGAGTCTTTTCCTTGGAGTTTCTTGTTGCAGAGCAGGTCAGCTGCTGCTCATGGGAGACTTGAGTCTTTATTGAAGACTGGATGAGTTGGCTTCTTGAGAAGTGTCCTTTGAACAAGCAGTCTAGCGTGGTCAGCTGCTTCGTCTTTTCCTCTTCTGTGAGTGCAACTCTTCTTTGTCCCTGTCTTCATAGGTCATCAGGATCTGAGTTCTAGGGTTCAGGGGTGCCACCTAAAAACTCAGTTTAGGGGTGTTACAGGGAGAGCCAGGCAGTAGCCAATGAGCTGACCATCCTTAGGGTGACTACACCCTTCTTATGACCACTTCTGCTGGGAAGTGGGCTTAACACTAGTGGCCTAATTCCTTCCAAACAAGATAGAGAAATTTAAAAAGTAGTGTCCACTTCAGCTCGTCGAGCTTAGGGGTGGGACTGGCATGGAGTGGGCACTCCTCCTAATCTGCCTCATTTTCCCGCCTGTGCTCCTTCTAAAAGTGGGGTCAGGATAGGGGGGTAGGTCACCTCTGCCATTTGGAGAGACCTGGATCACATTACAAAGGTGGCAAGACCTTTGATGCTTCCTGCCCTGGAAGATCCATCCTGCCTGGGTGAGGTGGTAACACCTCCGCACAGTGCAGGTTTTTGTCTCAGGTCCTCAAGAGCAATGGCTCCCACCTTGGGGGGCCAGAAACACGTCTGTGGTGGCAGAACTGGTCAGGACCAGTCAGTCAATACACTAGTAGTTGGTAGGTTTTCAGGGGGCACCTCTAAGGTGCCCTCTCTGTGCATGAATTAATACACCCATCACTGGCATCAGTGAGGGTTCATTATTCTGAAATGTTTGATACCAAACACCCCAGGATTCTGAGAAGACATCATGTAGCTGGGGAACTCGCAATGACCAGCACATGCTTTTTAAATGGCTTCTCTGTTCACTAACTATGTCTCTGAATCAACTGAGACATAGCAGGGGCATATCTGCTTGTGCATCTATGCCCTCACCTGTTTCCTGATGCACCCTGCTTTAGGGATGACTTACACCTGGCACATGCAGTGATAGGGGATCTGACGACCTGACACACAGGGGTGTGTGACATATTGTGTTTTCAATTTAGCCTGCACCAACACATGCAGTCTGCAACAGCAGCACTGTGTGGGTTTGGTGAGGGGTCCCTGGGGGTGGCACAACTGGTGCTGCAGTCCTCAGAGACCTTCCTTAGTAACCTAGGCCCTAGTTACCAGGGGTTCCATTTACTCGGGACCTACAGTGGTTGTTAAAGAGTTTGCCAATTTTGCAAAACAACTCTGCAGTTTTTGGGAAAGAGATCTGGCACCGGGGACCTGGTTAGCAGGGACCCAGTGCACTAACAGTCAAAGCCACATCAGAAACCAGGCAAAAAGTGAGGGCTAACCATGTCAAAAAGGGTGCTTTCCTACAGAGTTGACTATGCCCTGTGACAAACCTTTTGTTGAGAAGATTTTCACTTTGAGAATACTTGTAATGCTATTTTAGTAAGGGTTTTATATTGTTTTGCCAACTAAGTTTTGTACATATTGGTATTTCTATAACTGTATACCCATAGTTGGTTTGAGGGCAACCTTATGCAGAACACAATAGGCCTGTGTTGGTTATGATGACAAGCAAATGATAAAGGCTATAGGCCTAATTGGTTTATTGGAAAAAGTTATGTCAGGGGTCATAGGTCTAATCATATTCCTATGGAAATATACCATAAAATGCAGTGGGTCTGACATTTATTGTGAACTCATTTGGTGTGTACTTATGGCCAGCGATCACTCCTGCTACTTAGTCTATTACTTTATTTCATTTAACACTTCAGACACAGGCAATCACTCAGTGCCATCTTCACACAGTTATGGATGGGCTGGCAATCCAGGGCCCTCCACCTGATAGGTAGAAAAGTCATAGAGACTGACTCTGAAGGCAGTCATGTCTTTTATGGATATGCGCTGTCTACCACAAGTACTTGTGGGTATATTTTTCACTCTTGTGAGGTTGCCTTAGGAGCGGGTATCAATACCTGTAGCTAAATGGCTAGCTTTCAATTTTTCCAGTTAGCAGCAGCAAAATAGAGAGTAATTAGCGTGTTTGGTTAATAGACGATGGCAATTGTCGGACAATGGCTGCTATGCAGGCAACCGTGGATTAACGCGCTGTGAATTCAATTTCAAAGTGCAGCCAATGCGCATTAACACCCATTTATCTCTCACTTGCTCGCCCTCTATGCTCTCTTTTTTCTTCTTCTCGCTCTGTCTTTATGTCATCTGCTCTCTATTTTCCTCTTGCATCTTCCTTTTCGGTCCCTCTTTATTTTCCTTTCATTCTGTCTTCCGTCTCCCCCACTTTCTCATTTGCTCTCTCGCCACATTCTCCATCTAATCTCTCTGTTTTTTGTTTTCCTCATTTTTTCTCTTTTTTCCTTCCTCTTTTTTTATTCTCTGCCTTCCCTTGTTTCTTTCTATCTCTCTATCTTCCCTCTCTCTTTCTATCCCACATGTCTTCCTTTTGCTCGTCTACCTTTCGGCTCTCTCTTCCCATCATTCAGTTTTCCCAATACCACCACAGCCATCAAGGGGAATGAATAAGTGAAACACAGCCAGCCCTCTGAGAAGGGTGATGCAGATTTAGGTTTCTGCATTGACAGGTACTTACATAGCTGGATATGCTGACAATCCTCACTATTACGGTATATTCAATATGTACACTTCCATGCTAGGAATTCTCCTGGGGATGATATTGCACAGGGGTCCTTCAATATAAATATCCTTTCCTAGAATTATGTGTTCCACAGGTTCCTCCCTGGAATCGTGTTCTAGAAGAGCCATTCCATGGAAGTAATCCTCTCTAGAATGATGCATTCCTCAAAGGATCTTCTATGCTATTACCTCTCCTACCTATGATGAAGTATTCCTGAAAGGCCTTTTGTATGGTGATAGCCCATCTCTCCCACCTATGATGAAGTATTCCTGAAAAGCCTCTTGTTTGGTGGTAGCCACCTCCCCCAATGACTTGTGGGCTTAAGGATAATATACCCTGTAGCCAGGGGTCTATCTATTCTGGTATCCCTCACCCAAATTGATACATTTCAAGATATGACTTGTAGGCTGGAAACAGCCGTGAGGGGCAGCATAACTAAGCTGGCATTGAGACCACAGTACAGAAAACTTGACATGGAAAACCACTTTCCATTACCTCACAGATAGCATGTAACAATTACTTTAGAGAGCGAACAACTGTTCTAATAGCCATGAGGCCTCTTCAATGTGGTTTTAACATGTTGCAAAAATGGAATCCATTGCTTCCTTGTTTTCGGTTAATGCCATTTGTTAAATCAAGCATGCAGAAAAAATTACCAATTCATAAACCTGTTGGCACTGAGTATAATCTATTTATTACTAACTTCAGAGGTCAAATCCCATGTTTTTGTCCACAGTAGAGCTGCATTTTCTTGATTGTCGGATCAAAGACCTTGATCCTGCCCTAGAACATCACTTCTTCACACCATGGGCAGATGCATTAAAATCTTGCCTTGGTTCTGCTTAAATACCAAAGTTTATAACTAATGCACTAAAACAACAACATGGCATCAACTTTAGACGTAGGCACACAAAGAGTAGTATGCTATTCAATACAATTGTAGAGTGAGTGGGAAAGGGACCTTAAGACTGACTCAAGGCTTCGTCTGTTCTGAGTAATGGGCTCTACCAAAACTTAGGGCCCTATTTTAGATATCGGCAGACGAGTTACTCTGTCACAACGGTGATGGATATCCCATCCACTGAAATCTAAATTCCATTTTATCCTATGGGATTTAGATTTTGGCGGACAGGATATCTGTCATCGTTGTGATGGAGTAACTTGTCTGTCAATATCTAAATCAGGCTATAGGTCTGTATCTCAGGATGGGCAGTCTCACCCTCAGTGTCTGTTCTAAAAGGGATCGGGTGACAGTTGCCGCTGACAGCAGAAACCAATCCCACAGAAGGTCTGTTGTTGCTTTTGGTAGTATAAATATCCATCCAGTGCTGGTTACAAGCCCCTTCCCCACCCTACATTCAAATGTCTCAGCATGCCTCTCTGTCTTTCTCTCCATTCATACCCGTGAAGGAGCTCAGCTCTCACTATCTGTGCTGCTGCAGAGATCTATTAATTCGAGCAGAAACTATTGCTTATCAATGCAAGGGCTTCTCAGCACTATCTCTGTAAGAGCTCCATATCTGTGCAAAAACTCATTTCTATCCATGCTTTCTCCATTTGTGCAGGAATGGATTCATAGCCATATCGGAGCTTAGCCTTCTCTGTCCTGCACATTTTATTTCTGCAGCCATGTCACTGAAGGAGCCTAGCTCTCTCCAACTGTCTTTCTCTCTTTCTCTCTCTGCAGGAGCTCAGTCCTGTAGGAGCATCAGCTCAACTCCCTCTGTTTCTTCAGGAACTGATTCATATCTGTGCATGGGTATAGCCCTAGCTCTGCATGAGCTCAGCCCCCCTCTCTCCCTCTGTCTCCAGGAACTCATTTATATCTATGCAAAAGCTCAGCTCCCCCTGTGCAAAAGACCTGAGCTCGTCACTCGTTCTCTACCTCGGCATGTGCTCAGATCTCTGTTTGTCCAGGAATTGATTCATATCCATGCCGGAGCTAGCACCCCTTTATTTCTGCTAGACCACAGCTCTGTCCAGCTATCTGTCTATCTGTGCAGGAACTCGGCCCTATCTGAATAGGAACTCAGCTGTCGCTGTGCAGAAGCTCATCCCTTTATGTACAGGAGCTCAGCTCTCTATTTGACCCGAACTCATCTCACCAGTTCAGCCCTGTCACTGCAGGAGCTCAGCAGCTCTATCGGTGTAGAAGCAGACCCCTATCTCTTCAGGAGCCCAGCTCTATCTGTGCAGGAGATCAGCCCTGTCTCTGCAGCAGCTCAGCCCTGTTTCTGCTGGAGCTCAGCTCTCTCTGTTCAAGAGCTTAGCTCTCTTGCTTTGCAGGATCTCACCTCAGGCTATCTGAGCAGGAATACAGTCCTATTCATGCAGGGGCTCATCTGGTTCTGATTGATCCCTAAGCAGTGCAAGAACTGAGGGGGGTCGAGTCAGATTGCTGATCCAGCACCTATAATTGAATGAACGTGATCTGGGCTGGCCCCTATGAATTATGCTGCACGTGACTGAATGTAGTTTGCTGGCACCAGAAAACATTCAACAGTGCCACCTGGACACATTTTGCAGTGCATACACTTGATTTGCTTTTTTCTCAGTAGAGGAATTTGCGAGGGAGATTTCAAATTTTCACTTTGCACTGGGCCTAACCCAAATGCCTCACTTAAGGGGCCATTGGTACACATTTTATTAAAGCCTCGTCCTGGCTTAAGGCTAGCTGGAGCCTATCACCTTGAGTTCTTTCACATAACCCAATGTAGGGTGTCAGAGTGTTTTACTTCCACAAATATATTACACCAACTCAATGAACAATACACATGTGCAAGTCAATAAGCAGTACACTTTCCATAAAACAAGGGTTACAGGGTGTATGAGTCACATGTCAACCATTACAACGTAAGAGCGCTTGGCCAGAAGAAATACATAATCAATATTAAAAATATATCTGTGGGGTCTACAGAATGCAGTAGTTGGGATTGTCTGTACTAATAACTCTGTTACTACCCAAAGGAACCTTTTTAGCAACCTTACAATAACAAAGGATTGAGAAAAAAACAACTACGTTCCAAAACACACTCCTTGTAGCTTTCTTGCAGCTCCTTGATGCTGGTTCATGCCTCACTGTGCTGATTTCAAGTAATGTAACTTATGACCTACAGGTAACACAAGGATCTCTAAGACAACAGTAACCCACCAAGTTATCCACCTAAAATACAAATAAGCGACCTGCATGTTACACATCTGCTTTGCAGCTTGCACATTAACCCTCTATGTTTTTTTATTATGAGTTAAACCTGTGACTAGATTGAATGCGGATCTCTCAGGTGCATTATTACTGTTATTATAATCTGGAAATTGCTGGATACACAAACATCTACCCAGCAGGTGAGTTAACCCTACAAGATATTTCAAAGGCATATTATTTGTGACAAGTTTGATTATCAGGAAGTACTTTCCATTTTCAGCTCTGTCCTTGATGCCCTCCTACGGCGCCTGGCTTATTTGCAAGCTTTATTCGCCGCCCATAAAAACCCTTTCAATTATCGCGAGCACGGTGTCTGACTTGATGTGTTCCGGAGTTGGGGAAGTGGTCATTTTGCTGCCTGTTGAGGAGCTGGTGGAGCAGAATGAATCCGAGGCGCGCGCCTCCGTGCCCAGGAGGACGTGGCACGGGAGGGGGCCGCTCCTCTGAGCGGGAATTAATGGACCCCCCCAGAACGAGCGCCAATTACAGCTAGAGAGATTCAAGACCAGGCACCCCGTCCCCCCGCCCCAACACCCTTAAACACTCATCACAAAGCCGTCAATAAGTAGAGCGCTGGTAGTGCGCGTCTCCCATCGATTCACTGGCACTGGGTTCAAGCCAACGGTGACAAGAGCATTAATCTTCAGCTGTGCATAAAACACCCATAAAGAGATCATGAGGCAGATGAGCTCGCGCCGCCCTAATTAGCGGTAATGAGCGCGTGAAAGGGTGTACAGGAGAGTGGGCCGGGCCTAGTGTAGAAGGCCCTAATCAAATCTCTTTTTGTCTTCTCGCACAAGAGGTAAAACTGACCAAATACGCTGTCGGTGTTTGATTTTTTTGCTGAAGGTGTGTCGAGTGGAGGGGGCGAGAGATATCTGACAAGACACTCAATTGTTTAACTCTGCTAGGCTTGTATATGATTGCTACAGGGCTGTAGCTTTCAAGGGGCGCAATATATCTGGTGTAACTTTCATGTGCCAGTACTTGCTTTTTATGCATTCTGGTAATTGTAATTGATGACTGTGGGTACAAAAATCACAGCATGCCATGCACGGTTGGCTAAAAGCCAGGACTGGCTAGAGGTGCCATACATTGCATAGAGTACTTGGCATTTAGGCTAAAGCTGGCCTGCTTGGCGCATATACCAGGGCAGGCTGACGGCGCAAAGCATTATATGCAGGGTGACCACCTCCTTCCAGGACATTCTGGACACTTTGCCCAGCCCTGGACTTTTGTTTGATAGCCTAATGCATTCTGGGTGCTGTAGTCTTGCATTACATACATTGAATCGATTACGTTAGTACAACTGAAATCAGTGATTTGTAAGTGAAGAGCTCAGGGCCCTGGTAAGTGTCCTGGAGTGAGGTAGGTGCCTTATATACAGAAATGTTGGTGAACTATGCTCGAAGTTTTAGCTGAATTCAGTCCTTCCGGTACCTCAGAGAATTTAGATGTGGAGTTTGATATCTCTATCTCTAGATCTCTCAAGTTACACCTGTTCTCTTCCCGAGTACCATCCAGTCCAGATTTTTCTTGGTGCCATTCGTGTTCAAGTTAGATCCATAATGAAGCCAGGGTGACAAGTCTCATAATCAAAAGAAAATTCATGGACTGGATAATCTACTCAGGCATGGAACGGGGAGATTTAAGAGCTCATTGTCTTGTGGTTTGATTTCCAGGGGGGGCTATCTTGTGTTTGCGCTCCCGTAGGCCAAACAGTGCATTTAAAAATAGCTGTCTTAGAATAAGGTGTTCCTGTTATCCCCCACGTCAGTCACAGCACTCCCCAACTCTTCTGCAGTTTGCAATCTAATCCTAGGAGCGACCATCAAATATCTTAATTTACAGACAATGTTTCACACCTTGCCCCTTCCTGATCCCGACTCAGGAAGAAAAGCTATTTTTTTTTGGTTTCCAGGCTAGGAATAGAACGTTTTAAAGCCGGACTTCCCAGCAGCTTGCAATAAAAGCAATATCAAACCATGCCCGGAGAGATCCACTTTAAGGTCCTCCTACTGTTTATTTACAGGTACACATCTTGCTAAAACGGGTTGTGAATGAAAGAATTTAAAACATGAAATATGAACGACAAGGTTTTCACAAGCAGATTTACAACCACAAGACCTTCGTCCCACGTGTACATAGCGATTCTGAGAAATCAGGGTTTACTCACAGATACAGTGTTTATGTTGGTTGCTTTCTATTGTGAGATTTTTATTTTACATATTGGAAATTCCACTGTTTAGTTCTTTTTTAGATTTTCTGTGAAGGGGTTTGAGTCAAAATACTTTGCCTCCTCAGTCGAGCTTTGCTTGGGTAGACAGATGGAAGGGGGGAGAAGATTCTTGTCTGGGGCATCAAGGTTGGGAAGTCGAACATTTGAGCTCATGTCTTACTTTTGCTTGATTTGATATTTGCACAAGGTGTGCACTGTGAACCAACAGTATGGACAGTGCAAATATTGAGACAGTACTTAAAGTTCCCGCTCCCTGACTACTTCAGACTGGAACCCAAAAACAGTTCTGGAAAATGTAGTAGTTATAGCCCAATATAGCACAAAGAAAGCATACAAACTAAGTCTGTTGGGTGGGATGCCTCCCTCAAGCCCCTTTTTAGGTTTTGCCTGCACAATGCTGTGCTTGTGAACTTTCTTGAAATTAAAAAAAAATCTTAGAAGCGGCTTATAGCCCGCTCAATACTTATTTTACTTACCATTTGTTGAGTCCAGCGTCACTCTAATTTATATGCTTCTGATTGGTCAGCACATTGTCTGGTTTCACTTTACACTTCTTCCTCCTCTGCTTTTCCTGTCCATACTGTGGCGTGGAGCTTGACCCTAGTACAGCATCTGGTCCCTGGCTAGTGACTAGTGTCCTTCCACTCGCTACACACTCAAGGCCCTTTGTTTAGGGTTAAGCCTGCAAGAGCATGCATTAGCACATGTATGGCACTTGCAAGACTGTTGTTAACTAAAAAGGGCTCTTCTTTAAAGGCTTATAATTCGTCACTGCAGACCAGCAACGTTTTAATTCCTGTCTGTGGAGCAGGGATCAAACACTGACTGATTCAGCTTAATCAGTGCCTGTCTCCCGTTCCTGTGATTGAGGTACTTCTTTTTAACTTCTACAGCCTGTAAACAGAAGGTGTGTGACTGGAACAAATGTGCCCAGCAGGACAAACAAAATTACAAAGTTTTATTTTCTTTAGTTAAGTTTTTTTCTTGTATTTTGCCAAGGCTTCTTTTCTCAATTTGCACTCACGTTTTTTTTTCTGTTTTTGGACAAGGGCGCTGTTCTCAAAAGATGACAATTATCTTGTTCGAAATATTGCAAAGCAGTATTGTTTCTTTCTTATGTGTAACTTCCAAAATTATGCTTTAACACATAATCGTGCCGTACATCCCAAACCACCCCACTCAAATCCACTTTTCCCCCTTCCAGTCCACGGCAACCCAACCCACACCAATCCATCCCACTCACTCTAATCCACCCACTCAATCCAATTGACCCATACCAATTCATTCAACCCTTCGAAACCACCCACCTCAATCCACTCCATCCCACCACACTCCAATCCTCCCAGCCCACCCACTCCAATCTGCTCCACTCCAATAAAAAACAATCTGCCCCACTCCAATCCAAAATAATATACTCCATTCCAATCCAAAACAAACTGCCCCTCTCAATCCAAAACAATCTGTCCATTACAATCTGCCCCACTACAGTCTGTCCTAGTCAATCCAAAATAATCTGCCACACCCCAATCCAAAAGAATCTGCCCCATTCCCGTGCAAATCAATCTGCGCAACTCAATCCAAAACAATCTTCCCCACTCCAATCCAAAACAATCTGCCCCACTACCATCCAAAAAAATCTGCCCATTACAATCTGCCCCACTACAATCTGCCCTACTCCAATCCAAAATAATCTCTCACCACAATACGCCCCACTCCAGTCTACCCCAACCCAATTCAGTCCACCTCACCGCAATGCAGTCCACTCAACCCCAATCCGCCGACTCCAGTCCACTACAATGCACCCCACTCCAAAACAATCAGCCCAACTCCAATCTGCCCACTCCAGTCTTCTCCACTCCTGTCTGCCCCACTCCAATGGCCCCAATCCAGTCCAAAACGATCTGACCCACTCCAGTCGAGAAAAATCTGCCGCACTCCAATCCAAAACAATCCGCAGCACTCAACACTGCCCCCCTTTCATCCAAAACAATGCTCCCACTCCAATCCCAAACAATCTACCCCACTCCAATCTGCCCAACTGCAATCCAAAACAATCTGCCCTACTCCACTACAAAACAATATGCCCCACTCCATTTTACCCCACTCCAATCAAATCCACCTCGCTCAATCCCATTTCACCCCACCCCAATCCACCACAGTCCACCCCACTCCAATCCAATCCCACTCTAGTCCAATCCATTCCAGACCAATCCAACCCAGTCCAATCCACCCCACTCCAGACCACCCACCCCACTTCAAACCAATTCACCTTAATCCACCTACTCTAGTCTAATCCACTACAGTACAATCCAATCCACCCCACACAATCCAATCCACCCAACTCCATTCCACCCCAGTCCAATCATCCCACTCCAAAAATGCACCCACTCCAGTCCACCCCACACTAGCCCAGTTCACCCCACGCCAGTCTAATCCACCCCTCTCAAACCTTGTCCTCTCATATCCAGTCCTATCTGTCCCACTCAAATCCACCCCACTCCAAACATGCATCGCACTCCAGTCCACCTCAACCCACCACACTCAAACTGAGTCCACTCTGTCCCACCCACGATTTAATCCATTCTACTCCAAAAATGCATCTCACTCTAATCCACCCAACTCCAATCAGCACAATCAAAAAATCCATCCCTCTCCAGTCCAGTCCACCACAATTCACCCCACTCAAATCCATTCCAGTCCACTCCACTCCAGCCCCCACCCCAATCCATCACACACCGCAATCCACCAAACACAATCCAATTCACCTCACCTCACTCCAATCCAATCCACCCCTCTGCAGTCCACTCCAATTCAACCCACTTGAGCCCACCCCACTCCAATCCAGTCCACCTCACTCTGCACTATATTCCACCCCACTCCTCCCCATCCCATCTAATCCACCTCCTCAATCCAATTCATCCCACTCCAGCCTGCCCCACCTTGCTGCAATCCGCCCTACTCCAATCTACCCCACTCCAATGCACTCCACTCCAGTTCACCCCACCCAATCCAGTCCAACCTGCCTCATTTCAATCCACCCACTCCAATCCTATTCACCCTATTGAGGCCACCACACTCCATTCCACCTGACTTAAATCTGCCCACCCCACTTCAGCCCGACCCATTCCACTCCACTCCAATCCAGTCTACTTCAACCTACTCATCCTAACTCCACTCCAACCAATCCACCTCCTCCAATTCACCCCACTGTAGTCAAATCCACCCCACACCCACTCAAATGTAATAAATCGAATCCACCCCCTCCAATCTAAACCACCCCACTCCAGTTCAATCAAATCCACCACATTCCAATTCAGTCTAATCCACCTCACTCCAATACACCCATTCCAATTCACCCCACTCCAAACCACCCCATTCCAACCCACCCCAATCCAATTCAGCCCACCCCTGTCCTATCACACCAGTTCATTACACCCACCCCAATCCAGTCTAATCTAGCTCACCCCAACCCACCCTCCACCCTGCTCCAATCAACCTCACCCCATTTCAATCCACCCCATTCCAATCTACCCTATCCAGTCCACTCACTCTAATCCACCTCACTCCACCCAGTCCACTCCACCCCAACCTATTCTACACCACTCCACTCTAAGACACTGCGCTCTGTGGCACACTGCCACTGAACTCCCCCTACTCCACTCTACAACACTCTACTCCAACAAATCCACTCTACAGCATTACTCCCCCACTGCACTCTATGAAACCCCATCCATACTTAAAGCCGGAAATGTACATACCATCTCTACCACATGGGACTAATCCAGAACAGGAAAGAACTCTCACTAGAAGATCCAAACACAAAAGAATAGTTACAAAATATCCACGAAACCATACGAAACTCACTCTTTCCTGGCAACCAAATTCAAGCAATCAGCAAATGAATGGACTCTGGCTGAAGATGAAATCTTTGAGACAAGGGTGGGAAGGTACCAAACTCAAACAGTGCTGTGAGGCCTTAATTTTGGCAGTATAGTGCCATCCAAATCACTATAACATATTAGGCAAGATCATTACTCCCCTCATTATTGAAGCAACCCCGTAAATGTCTCAGCATCCTTTGGCCTGAGTTCACCCTACCTGCAAATGGAGCCTGACAACAGAGCCCAAAGTAAGGCAAGGAGACAGGATCAAAACTCTCCACAGCCCAGACAAGAGATAGTTGCGACACTGACGTCTGAAAGAGAGGCAGAGGATCTTTGGACAGTAATCAAAGCAGAACCAGTTTGTTGAGTAATTGTAACACACACACTACACTATTGCAAAGGCTTTATTCACATGTGTGCCAAAAAGAAAGCAAACATCCAGCAATATTAATTTGGTTATGTAATAATTTTGCAACATTATGTAACCTTCCCATGCCAACACATCTCCTTCGACTCTCGGCAAAATAAATGTTATGTATCCTTATGCAAGTCTGTTACACCCCTCCAAAATCCATCCTCGCCACTTCCCACGACGGGGATATCCACAGAATGGCTTGGTCCAATGCAGTCTTTGCTACCCATTATGTGGCAGTTTTGTCAAGGTGCAACCATTTTGTAAATACATACAGGTAGATGTGATGGGAGGTGCAAGAATGGCAAAGGGAGAAAATGGGATAAGGATAAAAACATGAGGAGGAAGGAGAGGAATGGAGAAGGTGCAATGGAAGGGTTATGGAAAGTATATTGAAGACAGCAAGATAAGGGTAGATCAGCATTCATGCTTCATGCCTTCAGGTGTCTTCAGGGTTCACCTCTGCACATCTTTAAAGAATCTTTGTAGTTTTTTTGCTTCAGAAGAATAAAGCATAATATTGTAAAATCACACACCTTTGTAGGAGTAACAATAATACTGACATTGAGCTCAAGCTCTCCTCCGACCCCCCAGAAGGCTCGGTCATTAATAGAAATTGAGCAGATTTAAGAATTTATAATGTGATTGTGTGATGGTATCATTGACTAAAGACTACAACATCAAAATTCTTGCAATCTTACTTTGAGCATTAATAACACTGGAGGGCTCCTAAGCAAAGAGTGCACTCAAATCAAAAGGCAGGACATATCTGCCACGTTGTCCTAACAACACACCTCTTTCCTAGCTGACTTTAGACGAGGCTGGTCCCAAATGGGATCAGTAGACGAACAAGAAAGCCTTCATTAATTTGTGAAACAATGAAGGGAATGACTCAGTTTGCTGATATGTGTTGCTGAAATAGCCTATTTTGCAAAGGCATGAGATAAGGGAACAATCACTCTCTTGGGTGTAAACTTGCTTTAGATAACGAAAGCCAAAGCAGAGTGTCGTCACTGCTGTTTTTACTATCAGAATATGTTCCAGACAAGGAGTCTCCTTGCTTCTAAAGGAAATAGACGAGATTTCAACAGAAATCTCTGAGTGGGTAAGTCAAAAATAATGTGAAGAATTGTTTGCTCACGCCAGATTTTGCTTCATAGAATTGTTTAAAAAAACAATTATACCTTTTAACCCGCAGAGATACCTGCAGGGGCCATGGATAACAATGTTAGGCATAAATTTCTTCTGTTTGGATTAGGGAAAGATCTGTACTTGAAGTTGGGGTCCCATGTCCAGGAACACCAAAAAAAAACGATCGGTAGGTCATGTGGTTCAGCTTTAGAAATCATTGTGCATAATCTGCATATGCTTTCAGGAGGTAGTCCGTAACTCCAACCTACAGTGGTAAATAATAACATAACAGACGTAAACACAGGCTTGGACCTCACTTAGACCTGGGAGGGTAGGGCACCGCGTGGCCTTGGGGCTAAAGACGCTGCCTCCGCTCTTTTTGCCACAACCCACTGCCATGTGTAGAGTTCCCCACCAACACAGTAGGGTTTTTTACCAAAAACGTTTTTACTGGCATGGCGGTAACACTTTTGGTGCAAACACACAATACTTGCTAGCCTACCATGTCATGCAGACTGATCAGCATTTGTTTTCGATTTTTACAGACAAAAACCCAAAGTAGGGGGTAATTTTTAAGAAATCCATGCTGTTCCACAATCTGGCAGTCCCAGGCATAAACTAGCATATTAGAAGTGGTGGTAGAAGCCCTGGCCTTTATATGCAAGGCTTTTGGCAATATGTTGGTCGCCAAAATCCAGCATCGGCATGTCCATGATGGTGTTCCCAACAAGGGAGACAACAGCAGCTCCACTGTCGGAAACACAGGTTTTTTCCACCTCTAAATGAGGCAGGAAACAGAGAGTTGATCGGATGTAGCATGGCCAGTTTCTGTCAGGTACTTGATACCACACAACTCTAAATAAGGCCCTTGGTCTTCTACCTGGGAGACTAGAATGTCAGGTTAGAATTATAAAATTTGCAATAGAGGTTTGAAATGTATCCAACAAGCTTAAAGCTGCTTAGTGCTTTTGACTGGTGAGGATGTGTCACAGCTATGGTGACAGAATCCCTTTGTGTATTGTCAACTCTCAACAGCCCATGCTAGTGAAAGAAATTAATGTTTAAACAAAGGTGGCACTGGGGCCCACCCACACAAGACATCACTTCATTTAATTAAATGTTGATATTGCTTTTAGAAGCTAAACTAATTTGCTCTATAAGTGCTGTCTCAAGGCCAAAAACAAAGTCAATGGGACCAAACACAAAATGCGGCTCTGGCTATAACTAGCATAAGGAGTATTTCATACTCATAGGTTCCAAAAGTGGAAGACAGACTTACAATAGCTAGTAATGATTCAAATCCATTCATTTTTAAGGTGCGACTAAAAAAATATTAAAGAAACAAAGACCTGCAATCACTTTTTGAATTGCAAAAGAGCTCTCCTATAATATAAACTGCTTATATTTTGTGGCAATTCATGGGGAGCCTGAGAGTTGATTTCACCCTTTCTGACCTATTAAGAAAAGTTCTCACTTTTAGAAGACTAGTGGGAGACCAGTATCCATGAACTGCATTGAACACTGGTCTCCTAAGAGCCCAGGCGAACATTTATCAATACGCAGAATTAATCTCCACAAAAGCTTGTAGTTCATAATCAATACTGAGTCATTTTCATTGCTTTAGGTTTAATGGTCTATATGACTTAGTTTCAGAACAGATGAAGAATGTTATTAATTTTCATCGCTGCACTGTGTGGGAACATGTTCACTTCCAAATTATGTTATATCCAATGAAATCTGATTCCATGTGAACTCATATTATATTTTTCTCATCCACATTCACATTAAACCCTGTGCATTCCTAAATGTACTCCTTGAGTGTGGGACTATTTATGTTTAAGTATATTGGTACACAGAGTTTTATAGAAGAATGGGAATTATGTGGGTTACACAGTGGATAAATAATTTGTAGTTTGGCAGAAATAAAAGATTTAGAATGTTTGCCTATTTGTAAAAGGTGCCAATGTTTGCCTTGTGTATGGTAACGATGTGCACTTTGATTACAGTAGGCTGTGATAAATCAAATAGGTGACTCAGTCAACACCAATTGTTTGTTTTCTATTCAAAAAGGACAATTACCTTTATGTCGGACTTAAAAAATGCTTATACTCACTAAAGTATAATCTCTGTGTAATACACCTACAAGAAATGGTTACATGAACTCAAATGTCCTTTTTAGCGGGCACATATTTTTCAAAGTTTCTGTAAGTTGAGAAACATATTGGTAATAGGAAATGGATTAAGAAATGTACTTGGCATGTATATAAGGAATATTCCTTTAAAAGAAATGCTCTTTCAACTAATGTAGGTGCTGGAAGCCAATTGTTCATGGAGGCGCAATATTGCGATTTAAGTCATGTGGGCTCTCATTGGTTACCCTGCCTCATGCACTGGCTTCTTGCCCTTAGTCACTTCTCTGCTCGCCACGTTCCCTGACCATGCGGCCTCATAGGCTAGTCAACCTACCTTTTACCCAAAGATGACAGTTGTTGTATCAAAGTATATGTCATATGTTACTTGTTAATCACTCTCAAAAACTATGAGTTAATCTGCCTCACTCCTCACTGGTCAAAATAGCTCTTATTCATCTGAGGACCATACCTTATTTTTCTTATCACAGCTGCTCTCTGTGTTTCTTCCTTGATTTGCTTATAAGAGAGCTTTACAAAAAAAGTATTTATATTTTAGCATTTGCATCTCAAACGAGCGATGCTACGTGAGATGCTGTACATATAATAATAAAAAATACATATAATAATGGGCAGGGACCTACCGTGTCACCTATTGTTTACTATGACTTCATTGTCAGGAGGATATGCTAAAATTGATGCATCATCCTCTCTTCTCCCTTCTCTGTCCACAAATATTTGTCGAAATTGCTCCACTGAAAACAATTTAAAATTGATGTACAAATAGCACCAGAAAAATGACTGGGCATATCAAAAGTTAAAACAATACAAATTTGATCTACACTAGTCTGTCTTAATCATGCATAAATATAAGAAAGCAAGGGCATTCCTCTTGATTTAAAATTAATATTAACAAGCATTTTCAATGCAATGGGTCTCGCATTTGCTCGAGTTGGAGCTATTAGCGTTGTAAATTTTAAAAAAACGCTGCACGATCGCTCTGCGTGGAAAATAAACGGATAAAGTAGTTCAGACCCCAGGCAAAAAACATCGAGCCTCATATGTTTTTAGTAGTTTACCGGTGCTGTGTAGGTGGGCTAAACACTGGAAAAGGCATGAGGTATGCATGCCTTTCACAAATGAAAGCAAGCGGATTGTAAAAAGCAAGCCCACGATCCAATGTAAGTGACTGACATGACATGGGCGTGGTTTGAATGACAAAGAGAGATTACAGAATGGACTGAGCACTTTGCGCTCGCCCACAAAAACCAGCATTTTCAATACAACGGGTCTCACATTTGCTCGAGTTCGAGCTATTAGCGTTGTGGAAAATAAACAGATAAAGTAGTCCGGACCCCAGGCAGAAAACATCGAGCCTCATATGTTTTTAGTAGTTTACCGGTGCTGTGTAGGTGGGCTAAACACTGGAAAAGGCATGAGGTATGCATGCCCTTCACAAATGAAAGCAGGTGGATTTTAAACGGCAAGCCCACAAATTAATGTAAGTGACTGACGTGACATGGGTGTGGTTTAAGCCCAAAGAGAGATTACAGAATAGACAGAGCACTTAGCGCTCGCCCATAATGATGTGTCTATGGATTAAAAAATGCTTTTACATAAAATTGTATCTGACTTTGCAAATAAGCACATGGTAATCAAGTTGATATATTTTCGTTTAAGAGTTATAATCATGCATAGAACTTCTGCTTTGTACAGAGGTTTTCAGCAGTTTCTTCAATACAACAAAGGTCTCCTGTCAAAGAGAAAGTTCAGGCTAACGCCTTAGGGGCTGCTGTATCTTTCTCAACTCGCAAAGCAATACCTGTTTTTGCACAGAGATGTGTTTGCAACCTGATACTATTTTTGCACTGTCACAGAATGTGTTACAGCACTAAAATAATATTTTAGTAGGATTGACAGAATAATGCCCCATCCAGGGACACGTATTCTGTGTGCAGATCCTACGGAAAGTACTAGGAATGCAGGGATGGTGTTCTACAGGAGACATTTGTATTTTCTAATAGGGCCACAATCAACCTGCATGCTGCCCCCAATTTCCTACCCCACACTTACGGAGTGTAAGCTGTTCCACATGGACAGTTTCCACTTTATGAATACCATACCACTAACCTTGAGAGGTACCAGTAGTTTGATCCTGCAAATGTAGTGATTAATGGAAAGGTCTGATTTGTTACTTTGAATCTACCTTCATTTCTCCACCCACCAGAATTATGTTCAAGTTTAGCCTTTTATGTTTATAGTGTTTTTTGTGATTGCTCCTCACAGAACATTGCCAGTCTGCATGGTCATGGTGACTTTGATCCGAAGAGAACCTTTCCAGGAATAGTCTTCAAAGACACAGCAAATAAAGGAATAATTGAAAGTAGCTGTTGAAGTGCTCCAAGGAGCATCATTGTCATCTCTGCGTGCCCCAAGGCAATGTCCCCAGTTCTTGCTAGTAGAGGTCTGGTCTCTGTAAGGACATGCAGGATCCATGAGATGTAAAGAATCATTAGCAGTTCTAACAATTCACCATATGTCTGGCAGTGTAGAAACAGGCTCTTGAGGGTGTAGTTTTGCCATTTTTGGAGCTGGCTATCAGTCTGTAACTGGTGTTCTTTTTCTGTGCGAAAGAGAATTTGGGCTAAAAGTTTACAAAATTAGGTCGATAGCATAATGGGGAAAAAAGTAATCAGGGCACTTCAACAATGGTACAAGACAAGGTGGATGATTTTAATTTCCCTCCCATTGGACGTGGACAAAGGCTCTCTTTAAATGTAGTCTTGTCCTGGAACCTTCCAGGAAGAGATTTGCATCTCTTCATTCACTGTACACTTGTTTTCAGTATTAAACTTCATAAAACAGTCTTTCATTGGCTGGCTTTCACGAAGAAACAGCATGTGGTATGTAAGTATGTGGTATTTGTGCAGTGAAAACCAAGCCAAAAAGGCAATGAAGTGATGTACAGGACCAATGGCGAGGATACATTCAACGGGTGGTAGGAGGGGGAGCTGGTTATTGGATTGTTACTGCATTGTGATGTAGAGGTCTTTATGGAGGTGTGCCTACATCCAAACCTGGTAGTGGAGAAGAGCCTTTGATGACATAGGGCCTGATTTAGATTTCGGCAGATGGGTTACTTCGTCGCAACCTTTAAGGAAATCCCATCAGCTGAAATATAAATCCCATTATTTCCTATGGGATTTATATTTCGGCAGGTGGGATATCCATCACCATTGTGACGGAGTAACCCGTCCACCGAAACCTAAATCAGGCCCTTAATCAGGTACTGCTTATTGACAGTATATTTATATAATAGGGAGTCTAATAATCCATAGAGATGTTGTTTTGCATCAGCCTTCTCGAAATTATGTTACCGAATAGGATTCGTTAATAGGAAAAGAGGAAAATACAGCTTGGACACTTTAGATTCTTGAAGTGCAGTCTGGTTCATTGCAAGCTGTCTAAATGAAAATGTTGAAGATACCAGGGTTTCAGTCACTGGGTCTCTGTCTGCAGAACTGTCAGAATTGCAGTGGCATCACCTTGCAGAGCTTTGTTATCACACTGTCAGGAAGAGACAGGCTAATGTAGATGGAGGGTCAATCCACTGTTGCGGGAGGCTGGGAACAGAAGGATGTGCAACGATCTAAGCTTGTTCCACTTCAGCACCATTAACCAACGAATTCATGAACATCAGCTGAACCTTGTGTGTATAAGTAGCAAGAATGATACAAACTCTGACGAGCTGTGAAGCTTTCTTATTCTGCCAAAAAGTGGCGGACAAATGGTAGAGTATTGGCCATTCTGGCAGCTGGAAACTCTGTTTGTGCAGAGAACTTCCCTTGTGCTTCTCAGGCGCTCTAGGTCACGCAAATCTCCATGACAGACTACTAGCATGTAGGCTGTCTGCAAGAATGAAACAATTTGAGTTACTGGACGATAACGTTATTTGCCCAGAACTGCACAACAGGTCGGCAAGTGACAAATAGGACAATAAAATTCAGGTCTTCAAGATCCATGGCCCGTGGCCCAGTCTCTTGGAGAGCATTTCTAGTTTACATGTCTTGAAGAATGTACATATATTCAATCATGCTCATGTAGTCCTATGTGGATTTTGACAAATGTCTCAGAGCACCTAAAACTGGGACTCTCTGACTCCGCTCCTGTATTTTCTCTCCTACTACTCCATTTTTCAGGCCCTTCACTGCTCCCCAAAATGCAGATTCCAGATCCTGAAGCCGAATCTGAGTAGGGTCCTTAAATCCATCCACGGCGCGGGCCTCCTCCTCCTCCTCCTCCCCCTTGTGAGCGAAGCTGCCTCCTCACACCTGTGTCCCCATTCTCTCCTCACATGAGCTCCTTGGCGCTGGCTTTAATAGACAGCAGATTAATGAGGTGAGAGGGCCGTGTCTAGCGCCCTCTCCTCCCACCTTATTGCACACACATCTCCATCCCGCCTTCCTGCGCCTGCACTTAAGCAGGCCCTCTTGCACATACCACCTGCTTCACACATCCATCCTCTTCAAAGTGGTGTGCCACAGGTCCATACAGAGATCTTGAAAAACACCGATCTCTCCTACTTCAGCTCTTCCTTATTCGGCATTCTCGGCAAGTGTGGGTGAGGGATCGTCCATAGGCCCCCTCGGATGTGCAAGTGCAGCTCGTAGGGCGGGTAGACTCAGGAGTCTGCGGTCTTCCATTGGTCACTTCAAACACGACGCCTCCCCCTAAAAGCCTAACTAGGCTGACCCTCACACTACTGAACGAAAATGTGTTTGCATGTGTGTCAGTGGCATATCAAAGGCCTCCGCAGCCCCCACGGTGCGGGGGACCTCTGAGCTCCAGGGCACTGTGCACTGGCGTCAGGTCCCTGACTGGTCCAGGGAGGAAGCCCCCCCCCCTCAAGGCACTTTGCAGGGGGCCCCCATCAAGTTTCGTTACACCACTGGTGTGTGTGAGTGTTGTGTGTTTTGATACTCCTGGGCAGGGCTGGCTTTCAAGGGGTGCGACCGGTGCAACGCACTGGGTGCTGACCTGGTTGGGGGGGAGGAAGGCACTGACCTCAGGCGGGGTGCAGTGTTTAGCTGTAACATATTGTATAAAAGCACCAGCTGCAGAGTTCCTTGTGCGTTCAGCTTTCAGGCAGCAATAAAAATATCAAGATAACTCCTGCTAGAGAGAGGGATCAGAGTTTTGTCTACAGGCAGTTTTGACTCGCTATAAAGTAGGGCTGAGGGGTAACATGGCAGCTGCAAAGAACAGAGCTGTTTGTTTTTATGCGGATAGCTGAGTGGATTAGTAAACCCAGGCTTTACCTGCACTTTAAAACAAATGAAATGTATGTGAGCAACGGGCTATGTAAAGACAAGGGACACTTTTTGCCAGTGGGGGAATCTGAGGAAGAGGTCGTGGGGAAGAGGGGTGACATGAGGAAGCGGTAAAGCCAGCCCTGGTCCTTGGGCTGACTGATTAGGACACATCAGGAGTACAGAGCTTAGCACAGAGCTCAGGAGGTACCTTGTGTCGTACTGTGTCAACAGCTATGCTTACAGAGGGTGTCACCTCTGTTTCTTCTCCTCTTCTCTATCACATGACATGTACCTCTTTATGAGGGTCAGTCATGATGATATCATGGTCCCATGATCAGTTTATTCCATTCTCACCCCTTCCATGTTCTCCCAGCAACTTGTTGCCAGATCCTGGATTTTGATTTATTTTCCAGTCGTGGTTTGCTAAGGTGGCTGCATTTCTACAGCTTAGTTTCTGCCCTCCCTGTCCTGTGGGCAAACTGTGCTAAGAGGTTACATGACTCATCTTTTCCGGCCAAGGCCAGCTTTAGCGCTTGTGACGCCCAGTGCGAAAATCTTTGTTGGCGCCCCCTACCCTCAGAAACCTTTAGCACTACTCAAAGCCAGTTAGGGTTTCCGAGCACTTTACATCACACACACACAATATACAGAGCCAATGACTCATAAGTGTGCAAATCAGTTCATAGGAGATGTTACATAAGAAAATGAGGATTACAATGTGTAGGAGCCACAAGTCACTGATACTAGTAGGCAGTTTACTTTAAGGGTGTTTGGTCTTGAGAAGCACAAACTCAGAATGTACCACGGTGGTTGACTTTATTAATAAGAATGTATTTCTAGCCAAATTATCCCTTTCAGCAACATTAGGGTAATGAAAGACTGGGGAAAAGCATAAGTATTTAACTATTTGGCAGGATGGTAACCCATTCCATGCAGTTTGCATGCAGATCTTTGGTAGCAGCTGATAGTTCACTGTGCTATATACAGGTTGTAACTTATGAACTGCAAGTAACAAAAGGATCTCTGTGACAAAAGCAGTAGCCTACTGTGCTGGCCTCATAAAATATAATGTGTTGAATTGTGTAGTACACTTTCTTTGCAGCAGGCATAGTAATCCCCTGCACTGCTTTAACATGAGTGGAAGCTGCCATTAGACAACTCCAATCTCTCTCCGGCGGGAACATCACCAGCATTATCTTGACATTTTTATTGTTGTCTGAAAACTGCAGGAAATACAAGTAACTCTGCAGCAGGTGCTTTTAAACCTGTGCTATTTCTAAACCCAGTTCACCACCCCCCCACCACACACACACACAAAGTCAGCTCCAGATGCGACTGCACCGGTCACGCCACCCTAGGGCCGGCCCTGGTTAAGACACATAAGGATATACAGTACTGATTTAATGAAAAAGGAGTACAGGCAGGCCTCTCAGACGTTACATGTGCATACAACTGAGCTGGCATCACTGGCGGTCCTCAGCATATTGAACAGATGCAGCACAGAGGCTGGGATTTCACAGTGCCTGGTGCACACACATTCAAAAAAAATTTAAAAGGTTGGCACATGTGTATCTGACTAGAACATAAGGCATGATTTAGAGGAAATATCCATGGGCAGCAGAAGGGTTACTCTTACCAAACATGATGGATATCCCGGCAGCCATATTGCAAGTCTGCTGTATCCAATGCCACTTGTAATACCACGGACGGGATACCCGTCACGTTTGTGAATCTCGCCCATAGTAACTTTGGCTGTGGCTTTGGCTGCTCCAAGGAACAATGACTTACTAGGCACAGCTACTTTTCAATATGTGGAAAAACAATGAATCCCCCAAAACTTCAGTAATTTGTAAACGTCCACAAACTTCCATTCTTCAGTTTACCAACCAAATATCCGTGTTTAACCTTGAAATCACCAATGCGCTGATTTACGTCCACAATCCTGCATAGGATTTTCTCTTCAGACCTTATCAGCTGGGCCTGTAAGTCACTACTGCCAAACTGTGAAACAGAGCTTTAGTTTCACCAGTGTAATTTGAAAAAAGTTCACTCTGCATTTATAGTGATGATAGATCATAAAAATCACAGCTGTAAGTGTGTGTGTGTGTGAGAGAAAAAGCGTGAAAAAGTGAAAGGGCTAGTGGGAAAGAAGAGTGGAGAAAAAGAATCATATGACCAAGAAAAGCCTCACTGTAAGGGAGGTTAAATGTGTGAGAAAGGTAAACAACGGGGTTAGTGATGGAAAGGAGGATTTGGAAGAGGGAATGGAATGTGTGCATGTGTTTGTGAGAGGAGCATTTCAGTGACAGATGAGGGTATGGTTACGTGTGAGTGAAGAGAGTTTAGAGCAGAGTGTGGGACAGAAATAAGGGCCTTTGGGAAAAGGGTGTGGGAAGGCTGAACTAGATGTGTGAAAGAAAGATGTGAGAAAAGAGTTTGGTATAGAATAGTGAGATGCCACGCAAAGTACTGTGTGGTGAGCTAGAGAGACTTGAGAAGGACAGAGAGTGGGATACTAAAGGATGGACAGAAACAGGTGTGTGAAAGAAAACCTTGAAAAGTATGAGAGTGGATGGTAGGTAAGAGCGACAGGGAGGGCAGTATGTAAAAGAGAAAAGGAGGGAAATTGTTGAGAAGAGAAAGTGTGAGGCTCTGCATTTAAAACAAGCATTTGCAATGCACTAGGGCCTCGCATTTGTCGGAGTTACAACTGTTCACAGTTGTAAACTCCCAACCAGATTTTCCCTGCATTACAAGTAAAAAAAACAGCGCCATTGCGCTATACAGTTCACACAAAGTGCAAATATTATCGGACGAAGCACTCAACTTCTGCCCAGCGAGATCGCACTCCGAAAACAGAGAAGAAGTAGTCCACAACCCCAGCGAGCCTCGCATGTTTTCTCTACTTGGTCGCTGCGCTCGAGAAGGACTAACCACGGAAAAGGCATGATGTATGCGTGCCTTCCACTAATCAAATGAAGCACATTCTAACAGGCAAGCCAACTTGCCAATGAAATACACTGACGTGACGTTGACGGGGCTCCGAGCCCTTTTCTAATACCTAAAGCGTCTCGCTAGCGATACGCATGCACGAGCACATGCGACGCAGGCTCGACCCTAAAAAGGAAGGGGATGAATGATAAAAAAAAAGTTCAAAAGTGCCTGTGAGAATAGAAGAAACTGAGTAATGATAGGAGGGGCATTTTTTAGGAAGGGAATACTGGGTAGATGAATATGATATGGAATATCACCTAAGCGAGAATGGTGTCAGAACCTGCATATTTACTCACTCATCCACTTAAACATTACTCTTAGTGAATTAAGCACCCACTTCAGAGATTGGTCTATAGCCTACATGTCATTCATGCCTTACCTGTGCGTGTTCTGGGAGCACTGAAAGCTTGTACTAGTATGTCTTGCTGAATCTGTTCTGCAGGGAATGCAAGATAGCACTATCTGCTTTCTGTGAGAGATTGAAGCTTGTTTTGCTGCTGCCAAGCTGCAGCTGTTCTGCTAGGAGGCTTTGTATGCATCTTATGACAGGGGAAAGTTGCACTGCTGCTGTTCTAGCTGTACCTGTCCTCTGATGGACAGAAGCTTGCACTGTTTCTGTCCACGGTGTGCCTGTTCTATGAAGAAGGGGTGTTTCCACTGCTGTTGTCCCATCTTATGAAAAAAGAAAAGATCTATTGAATGCACAGGGATAACATACCCTATGAACCAAAGACTGTTTCATCTTATTTGGTTCAAGTTACCAATACCCCTACTCCTGAGGAAGGCCTCAGACCTCATAGAGGCAATATTCTAGCCTTGATATAGGGTGACAGAAAGGAGAAGAGATGTCTGTTGCTGAACCCTATTATTTTCATCTTCTAGTAGGGAGACATCAGTAAAAGCATTTTAGCTCACCTACATACAACTTTAATACAGGTCTGAGTTTAACAAAGGTAGAAAATAAATGCAGACCTGAAAGGCAAATTATGCTTCATAAAGCGGTTCATTTTTTTGCAGTGCTGTTTCTTTATTTTGAAAGGTTAGCAAATATTAAAAGTGTCCGTGAAAGCTGCACCCTATTAGTGTCCAGTTTAATGTGAAACTACAGCGATCAGCATCTGAAAGGTGACCGGGTAAACGGTGCAAAGAATCAGACACTGCTCTCAATTAGGTTTAATAACTTTGGATCCATTCAAACTAGAAACTACATTTCTTTAAATTGTGCAGCAGATGATGCATTATGTGGCAAGTGAGGAAGCCCAATGATTATGTGGAAAGTGCTGCAGTCGCAGAAACACGTTATTCCATTGTATGTCATAGTGCCAAATGTCAGGCTTCTGAATTGCAAAATAAAATCTAGTTCCTTACTTTCTGACTTATTTTATTTTAGGCAGTCAAAGTTTAAACATCACAGTGGATGAGAGACCATACACAGTCTTTCAAATGCACATGGGAGCATCTTACTGTAAACATTAGCATGAGGCGTGGGCGCAATTTTAATTACACCAGAGTAATCTGAGTAATTTTTCTAATTTTGCGGTACTTCTGTGACATTAAATGACCAAATATTACGTGACTATTCCTATTCGCGTAAATTGTAGCAAAAATGCTCACCAAAGACCACAGGAACAGAGACTGCTGCTGATCCTGTTCTGTTGCATTTAACTCTATTTTCATAGCACAAGATGTATCCTTTGGTTGGTTTTTAGCGTGGGAGTACATTTTGAGTTAAGAAAATAGCACTAAATGCAGGGTTAAGCTCCTCGCATAATTCTGCATAATCTTGCATACTTTTGCTGTGATTTTGCATGATTACACTACAACAAATTACGCAAGTTCCGCCCACCCCTAATTAACATTCCTCCGATAAACACATTGATGTGCTAGAATGATGTATACCCAACTAAGCAGCTAAAGTGTCTGGCGAGACACTGAGAAAAGAAAAAACAACATGCTGACGCTCATTAGCGACCTACAGGCTGACCTGATTTAGATGGAAGACCTGAAACTGCCCTACCTTGAACAAGTACAGCATGTAACGCATGTGTTCCCTTGCGCAGGCATCACGTCTTTGTAGCCGTGCCTCATACTGACCAGAACTGTTGAGGGAGGGTAAAGTGTTGTATGGAATAATGAATATCTGCAGGAATAACTGCTGTATCTCCCTGGAGTCATTCCTCCGCCCCTGATTGCGAGGACAGAGCATGATGTTCAAAGACCTCTTCCTCAAGAACTCCATTGTGGATTCTCTTAGATGGCAAGCAGTGGGGGTACAAGCTAGCAGGAGGTGCGGAGAGAGGGACAAGAGAGAGTGGGGAGAAAAAGGGTGAGAGCAATGAGGGTGAAGAAGGGAGAAAAATGTTGAAAGTAAGAGTGAGGGTTGAAATGAAGAGGGGGAGGGGGGAGGTTTGAAAGCACAATGTGGCTGGTGTGTCCTAGCGTGTTGGAAGTATGTCTGAGCTCGTGATCAGAATTAATGCCTGGTCTCTCAGCGTGCACTGGCAGCGAGAGAGCAGGTATCAGGACAAGGAGCCAGAACATGTGTGGGCTCCAGCTTGCATATGTCTGTGTGTGCTTGAATGTTTAAGTGAATGCAAGTACTTACAGCTTGATCAGCCATGCTGGTGTCTGAGAGCAGAAATGAGGGCGCTACCACTCGGGCAGCCACGTGCCATGGTCCCTGGCTCTGCCATCATGGATGGGTTGCAAGCTTTGGAGTGATCTTGTCATAGGAAGGAATGGGTCGAACCTCAATTAGCACTTAACTTGGTACCAAAGCATAGCTCCTTTTTCTGGGAGTCTAAGCTTCCAGCCAACTCTGGAGGGTCAGGACTTTGAGCTTACCAATCAGGATGTGCCTGATTGCCACCTGATGTACATACATCATGGAAGGAGGTGATCTGAGCAGGACCGACCTTGAGAGAGGCCAGGAGCTGCCTGGAGCAGTCTTCTTCCAATATGGTTCCAAAGAAAAGTGCATTTAAACACTGTTTCTGGAGGTTGCTGGTGCTCATGTCTGTCCTTACCTTATATTCTTGTCATGGTCTCCTTTCTCTTGCTCCCCTCACCTTCGCCCTAAGCATCTTATGTTTTTTTTTTGCGTACTGGCAGTTAAGGGAGCACAAAATTTACTTTTGGACAGAGTGATCTCTGAACGCAGCCAACTCTGGATTTGAGTCCCATGTGCCCAAGGAAGAGGGAGGAAGTGCATCTGACGATGGTGGAGGCGACAACTTTGCAGTGAATCGCCTTGTACCTGTAGTGGGTATTTAATGCCAGGACAGAATGAGGGGAAGAGAATTTGTACCTTGGGATGGTGTTTTATTGTGTTGTTTCATGGCTATCCAGACGGCCATGGCACTTGTGGACCCCTGACATCTTGTTGCAAGCCTTCCACCCCCTCTTCACTAGCGATTCAGATGGATTCATCATGAACTGCAGATGGCACAGAGGCATTAGTGTGACTGAGCATTACACAGAACCATTGCAATAGCTAACCGTTCATTGAGTTATTGGTGTGAGTGAGCATGGCACAGAGCCATTGGAGTGGCTGAGCATGGCAAAGAGCCTTTCGTGTTACTGAGCTTGGCACAGAGCCCTTGATGCTACTGAGTATGGCACAAAGCCAGTGGTGCGACTTAGCATGGTGCAGAGCTATTGGTGCAACTGTCTTTATTTCAGAGGGCATAATGACTGCTGCGCAGAGCTTAATTTGTAATTAAAGAATATAATAGGGAAGTCAGTAAGTGCAGAGAGCCAAAATGTTCTTATGTTCCTACTAAAGGTTTCAAAATACCAAGGATGCTTAGTTTCCATTCTACCTTATGCTTTTTTATTCCACGACCTTCACTTTGTCTCTTCATCTTGCTCTTGCCGCCTTTTATCCTTGGTTTTTCCTTTGTCAGTGTTTTCCTATCTTTTCTTCCTCTCTCTTTTTCCCTTTTCTTAATGTTCTTCTCTCTTGCTCTAGGTCAAAACCAAGGTTCTCAAAAATGGGTGCTGGTGTAGCCACCAGCAACCACTGTTGTCGCTCAAACACTCCTTTGAGCCTTGCATCCCAGAAGGCGGAAGGGTATTTTAGAAGTTGCCCCTTAAAGGTTGTTAGGGGGGAAATGGATGCATGGGCAGGAAGGGGAGGGCAGTAGAGAAAAAAGGAGGTTGATAAAAGAGGGATGCGGCTGGAAATAGGGGATAGGACAACATAAAAACATGGCAAAAGGAGTAGTGGGTTTGAATCTGACGCAAGAGACAAATCACTCGTCAATAGGGGTTAGACTTGACAGGGTCTGATGATGTCACATACACACAGCTAACCACTCTCGCTCTGAGTTTAGATTGGAAGTGTTTTGTTTGGCAAAAATTAAAATATGCTTTGGACGTAGTCTCTTCATGGCTTTGTGTGGTGAGATAAGTAGTGCACTAACCGTTGCTGTGGAATTGCTTGTAGTGAATTGAAGGATGAAGTTTATACATTCTAGTTTTGAATTAATTGACAAATAGCAGCTAAAAGCCAGCCAATAAAAACACATTTGCATTTGCCAGTGTTTGTCACTTGCATTTCGGGTTAAAGAGCCAGTTTCATGTTACCCTGTCACCAACAGGATGGCAGAGCAATGATTGTATAGGGATGGCAGAAAAGGAAGATGTTGGGCACGGATCACAGGATGGTGAAGGACAGATGTGGATTACACTGCTTTCAGATGAGAGCATACAAGCTAATTGTCCCAGTGTTAAGAGGCTCAGCTGTCAGCCAGTTCTATTTTTTAGGTCTCGGCTAAGACAGCGTGCATGCATTGTCACTTACAAGAGATATTGTATGCTACAAGAGGCTTGTAGTCTGCCCCTTGCTTAAAATTCATTGGCTTCATTGTCACTCTTACTTGCTTCCTGCTAATTGGCCTGAAGTATAGAAGTGATGGATGAATAGCATGAATCAATCCCAGCCACTGGCAATTACTCTGGCCACATCCCAGTCTATTGTTATTTTGCACACCATGCAACCTCAGTTTGGACCCAGCCATGTGTAAATCAGTCTTGACCTTGCTCCAATAGGAAGCGATGAGCCTGAGCTGCCAGGCCATGTCCCTCCTGAACCAGAACACAAGCAACCCAAGACCAGTTTCACCATTATTAGGGCTCAATAGTTGGATATGTCTTGACTGCAGTGGCACAGTGTGCCCGGGACCCACATCTGGGAATATCTATCCCACCTAGGGCGTTGCACTGAAGTATACAATCTGAGCCACTGGCAATTGGGGCGCACCCCAGTCCATCATTATTTTGCACACCTGGCCACCTCATTTTGGAGTCAGCCATATGCAAATCAGTCTTGACCCTGCTCCAATAGGAACCATCCAGCCTGAACTGCTAGGCCAGGTCCTCTCTGAACACAAGTAACCCAAGACAGATTTTGCCCTTTCTAGTGCACATCAGTCAGGTATAGATTGGCTCTAGTGGCCGAATATAGATGGGGTTTATTGTATACTTCAGTCCTAATTTGCCAGCTCGGGCCAGCTTCACTTCCTCTTCATTCATGTGGAGCACAGAGCAAATACTGATTGTTTCATCTTGATTAATATCCTTCCACTGCTCGCCCTGTGATTGAGGTACTATTTTTTATTTCTTCTTCTGTCATCCTTGATGGTGTTGCTTTTTCCCTCCCATCACCATTTATCTGTGTTGCTTTTTCCCCCTTCTGTGTTGCATCTTACTCTTCCATCCCCTGTCTGCGTTGCTTCTCCCTGCTCCCAAACCCTGCTTCCCTGCCCCCTTGTCCGTGTTTCTCCCCCCTTCTGTGTTGTCCCTCCCATCCCCACCACTCGGTTGTCCATGTTGCTTCTTCCTAACCACTCCCACAGCCTCATGTTGTCTGTGTTGCCTCCCCCCACCAGCCAATAAGATAAAAAGTGCTTTGATACAGCTGGCAATAGTTGCACTATAGAGCTTTTTTTACTGTCCTGTTGCACGTTCCCTCCCACCCCTCATCCAGTTGTCTGTGTTGCCCATTCCCTTCCAAGCTCCCTTCCATTGTCTGTGTTTCCATTTCTCATCCCACCCTCCCTTCCATTACCCATGTTGCCCACGCCCACCCGTCATAAGTAAAAATAAAAATAAAAAAAAATAAAGCTCTATGAGACAGCTAGCGCTGGCCACATCAGAGCGCCTTTTTCAAACTTTTAGCCATGCTGCACAGTAGCTGCGTTGCTCTACAACATGGCTAAAATACATTGGCAATGCCAATAGCTTTTGCATAAGTGATGCCCATTGGCTTTGCCATTGCTAGTTTTCTTTTATTTTTTTAAGCTAATTGCACCCAGCACGTTTGGAATTTAAACATCATATATTCAAATGAAAACAACACACTTAGAAGTCCCAGCAGCACTGAATAAAAGCCGGGAATAGATGAAGGTGACCCTCCTGGCATGAGGTCAATTGACAGCTACTGGTTGAGAACAGCCAGAAGAGGACTGCAGCTATATCGATTTTAGGAGATGGAAGAAAAGGCAAAATACTCTTTCATTTAATCGATTTCAAAGGTGAGAGGTGTAGGACAGACGTAGGGCAGCCTTCCTTGTTTGTTTAAGCGGGGCTGGCTGGGGGCGGTTCCATCCTACCTCTGTCACAGAGTACACTTTAAGTCATCTATGTTTGGGAGTGGAAAAGTCCTGCTCTGTTTGCAGCTGCTTTCCGGACATAGTTCTCGTGGAACTTGTTTCCTCAACCTATAAAAATGTTTTTCTAAGAATGCACAACAACTTTAATACGCTTTATAAACATTGTAACATTTTTCCTGTATACCTATGGTGTAGGTACACACAAGAGTGCGTCATGAAACTGTTGACCGTGTCACTGAGGAAGCATGTTACATCTTGGTATACAATTTGAGATAGAACATCATCTTCCCATGTCATTATTAATGTTAGCTTAAACCTAGAAATAAAAAGCTCTCTCTATGTAGATCTAAGAATGTTGTACTGTGCCATAGAACAGTTTTTATTTCACAGTGTGTTTTTTTTAAACATATTTTATTGTAGTTTTATTCAACCATTGGTGGGTAGACATAATACAGTACAATACAATACAAAATAATCTTGTTATCTAATGCCTGAAGCCAATCCGGATCCTTATAATTCTGTTCCCTCAAAAAAAAAACGAAGATCTAAACAATTCCCCTCCACCTCTCCCCTCAACCCACCCTACAGCCCCTCCCCCCTTGTTTCACAGTGTGTTTGTCTTGTTTATGTCATTATGTGAGGGCGGAAGTATACTCTGGGGTGCTGGTAATGGATGATCACCGAGCACTGCACTCATTCAGCTGAGTAGGACATCCATGAGCTGCGTTAAAAGCATTTGACGCACATTTTACCTGTATTGTATTCTTGAGAACCTCGGCCGCCTTAAGCTGGGGCTCTCATGAGCAAGGTCCCACTCCCCCCATCCACCCCCACCACACCACCTCCTTGCCTGGAGTGCAAATAATATCATACACGCCAATATACCCGATTCAGGCCAGAAACTCCCCATGTTTGAAGCCAAATAAGGCTTTATTTTAGCTGGCTCCTGCCTGAAATTGCTTCTTCTTCGATTCTAATCAATGGGGAAAATCTGTTCCCGCAGTTTTTTTCTTCCAAAACCTCCCACTTACCTGTTAAAAAATGTTGGCATGTATGTACCAGTCCCCGGTGAGTTGTCCGTGTGCAGTTTGTTGAGGTGTGTACCGCCGCGCAGCGGAACCAGCCCATATCTTTATCATTATTGTTTGTATGGGCGGTGCTCTCACTGCACACTACTAGAGCTCGTTGTGTCTTTCTGTTTCCTCATTTAGCCTGGGGTTGTCCGGGCCTCTGTTCCAGTCTGTCTCGAGGACTCTGTCTGAGCCCCATGGGCCTGTAAGTGAGTCAGCCAGGGATGGACTAGGCCTCTGCACCGCCCCTGCTGTCAGAGGGCCCCTGTCTATTAACGACGGACCTGTAAGAGACACCCCCAGGATGCAGGTCTCAGCACTCATGCCTCTCTACATAATTAAGAGCTGAGGTGATGCGAATGCGCTCTGACAGACAGCTCTGATGTGCAAGCTCACGCTTTATCCTTATTTGACAGGGGCCCTTTCCCGCGACGTCCTCCTGGTCTCTGCCATCATCACTATCAGCCTTACCGTCACCATCGTCATGTGTGGGATTTGCCAGTGGTGCCAGCGGAAGATGGTAAGTGACTTTCATTCATTCTTATGGCACTTGATGCTGCGGAGCGGCTCTGAGTAGGATCTGGTGTGTTTGTGTATGGGGGGTCGAGTTGGAGTGATGGGGTGCTCTCCTGGTTTGGAATGGGTCGGGCTGCAAAGGTCTCTCTGTATCTCTCTGTACGTAGCGTGAGACTGCGAGCACTCTTCGTGTTGTGTTTGTGTCACGCTTAAAATCAGGGGCCCCGAAGGCTGTAGAAACAGCATGCTGCGTGCTGCAGGACGTCGGTCATGTCCAGACTCTGGTAGGGTGGAAGGTCTTTCTGTGGACGTAGGGGCTTATTTATCAAAGGCTTTTGGGCCATGCAACAGGGAGCAAATGCGATGCAACCCTTAAGTTTGATTTACCAAGCCATGCAAGACCTCCTTGCATAGCCCTGAGTGGCTTGATAAATCCAGAGTAACAGAACGCAGCGCAAATCACTGCACTGTACTACTCTGCCCGAGAGGGCTTCCATGGTGTTGCAACACCCATGGATTTTGATGTATTCCCAGATTTACCACAGTGGTAGACCTGGGATGCGCCAAAATTGTTACGCCTCCCAAGCGGAGGCGTAAGGAGGAGAAATACGTTTATTTCTCCTCCTTTTTTCTTCTTTCTATGTGTGCTGCATTCTGCCTGCATACTGTGAAGCACATTCTGCAGCACACATAGAAAGAGAAAAATGCCTCAGGGGATTGATTTTGTGCAGAAACGCGCCCCTTCCTGCACAAAAACAATCCTGCTTACAACGCAGGCACCCTTGTGCCGTGGTGCAAGGGTGCCTGCGCAGGGAAAAGCCATGAATGTGCCATACAAAGTTAAGCACGGCAGAAGCCTACCCTAGCATGCAGCACAGTGCAGCAAGGTGACTTGACATTTTAATAAATCTGCCCCTAGGTTTTTACTTTTTTATTGTTGGTTTTCTAAAGATGTTTCGGTCTTCCTGAAGCATGCATGTTATACACAACTAGGGCTGGATCCAGGCTTTTATTGACCTTATTTCTGTGTTTAATTCTTTCCTGCCGAGCACTTAGGTGCCTCGTCGCGCTATTTAAATGTTGTAGTTCCCTACTATGCGCACTGAACATGTTTCCTGAAGGCCACTTTGCAGGACTGACCTAAATTAAATCTGAAAGAGAAGGCGTCGTTACGTGGTTAATCAAACCAAATTCCCTTGTCATTATCAGTTTATGCAGTCTAATGTGAGGACTGGGGGCAGGTGGATGACCACAGGCGGGTCCCTGTGAGGCCAGATTGTGACTCAAAGACCTCTGGCATAAACTGGCATCACTGCTCTTTAGAAGAATCCAGAGCTGGCGAGATCCATCAGGCATGGGTGCAAAGAATTCCAAAGAAGTGCGCATGGGCTCTCCTGGTTTCTCCTCTGTTTCGGTCTCTCTCCTTTGAGCTGACTAAACAGTGCAGTCGGGCCTAAGGCCCCGGCTGGGGGTGCTGTCTTTATGTAGATAGGCACACCACTTTCTCCCAAATGACTTGTTGAAGTGCACTGTACTTTCAGTTTTCTCCTTAGTTCCCTGGGATCCGGTGCGGTTTTTTCAGAGCCTGATTATGATGTGTAATTTGTCAGTGGAAACACTCACTTGCCATAGCACAGAGGTGGGCTGCTAGTAACATAAGGCAATAAGCCTAGGGATGAGGACGTTAGAATGGGTCTCCAGAACCTTCACCATGGGAAGGGCCTCATCTAGCACTTTGAGTGTGTGCAGCTGCAGCTCCTGTAGTCATTCTACGTCCAGGGTGCCAAGTGGAATCTCAGGAAGGATGGACCAGAATAACCATTGACTGTATAAATAAGTCTCACTAAGGTAGTATGCAAATTTATCTTGCCTGTCTATCCTGGAAATGTGGCATGCACCCGCCCTCCCAGACTTGTATTGGACATCCATGGTCTACGTGTGAGACACTAGTCTGGCACTTCTGTGCATATAAGCAAAGCCATCTGGCCTGGCAGCGTCCCTTTGAGGCCCACAGGCCCACAATTAGTAGCAGAACCTGTGATTGATCTAATAAGATGATGGCTCTAACAACCGGATGGGGTCCTTTGAAGATGAGTCCCACATCAGACAGGACTGAGAAACAACAGACTTTTCTGGGAAACTTCTCCATCCAGACCACTCCTTTATCTCATGAGTAGAGGAGAGCAGAGTTACTGTACCAGAAACGCTAGCAGCTATTGGAGGAAATTAAACTACACTCTGGCCAGTCCCGGAGGGTGGCATTTTGATTCAGTCATTTTGCCACCCTGCCATTTGGGATACACTTTAGAGCCAACCAACCTATTCTGCTCAAAGGAACTGTGCTTCCTGATTGGTGTGTTCATACTGTCGATATTTGCACCACGCTGTGCCTTATCTAGGAATGGTCTCAGGGTGCGGATTGTGTATATAATTTATATCTGGAACGTGTGCCTGAAACAAGACCTGTCCAGAGACCTCTCATGCTAGAGGGCTGCAAATGGTATAATCTATTCCATTATCCACGACCTCCTCCCACTCCAGAGAGCAGCAAGGTGGAGCTAGGTCTTCTCTTATTTTAATGTTGATCTGGATTGAAAATCTGCTCCAAAATGTCAAACCTAATGAGCAGAAAAGCTCCAAATGATTACACAAAATATATGCACTTACAACATCATAAAACACAAGAACATATATTAATTCCAAATGCTTTAACAATTTTGGTGTTTGATAACTTCAGAATAAATAAATAAATATCCAGATTTAAACCTTATTTCCTTTTTTTAACGGAAACTAAATACTAGGCAAATGAAAGTTTCTTCCTGCCCAAAAGTAGAACCTGTGTTTTATCCATGTTTATAATCAAATGTTTTTAAGACAGTACTTATGTCTTTTGAGTTCTATGGGCATTCGATACAGCGCCACAAGGCCATCCAAACAGAATAATAAATTAATAACTACACTCTTGAATTAATGGAGGAAAAGCACGTTCCGGCCTTAATATACTTGGTAAGCCTTCCAAAGAAGTACAGACTAAATCGGGGCTAAACCACAACCGTGTTTCAGGCCTCTGTGAGTAGAACTTGGGCTTATCAATTCAACCCTGGCACTGTGTTGTAGCCTGGTCCAAGTCGTTGGATGGAAGGCGCACACAATGCACAGTGAAGGAAATTGCATAGATCCTCCCAATGAGGACCTTCCCCAGCAAGGGGATAAATTGACAAGCTGTAAGCAGGGTGTTTAGCATGGAAGGATTGCAGTCGTGGCTGCCCCGGGTGCATCAGAAGCAGGCCACCTTCTATCTGCCCCCCCTAGACCCAAGCCTCGTTATAAAGAACTGGAAAAGCCACCCCTCCCCATCTGCAAGAGTAATTGTGATGCTGGCTGGAGCCACACGGCTGCAGCAGGCACTCACCCAATCCTTAACTTTTTCCCGGTTTCCTCTATTGTACATTAACCAGACATCTGCCAGATTACTGTAAGTCACTGCCGGTTTTTAAAGAAATGTGAACTTTATAATGATTGTGACGCATCTCAGCTATGCTTGTAATAAAAAAGATGATCTGTTCTTGGTTCCTTGTGTACCTGAACAGCTCAGTTACATTTTCACACGTGCAGTATTTGGATGGTTCGTCTTTCTCTATGATTATAAACACTTTTTTGTAATTGCTACTTAAGTCTTCAAGGTATTTCAATGTATGATTTTAATTGGGTCACCCAGACCATGTCAAAGGCTGCGCTTTTGCTCCTTTCAGTTGCGCAGAGGACACAAAGAATCATATAAGCCTGATTTGATTTTACATTCTCCTTGCTATGCCCGGATCAAAGCTGCATTTTACTGAAAGCTGATTAAAAAACATGGCCTTCCTCGCCCATGCCCATACACTGTTGTAAAAAGCCCCGGTGTTCTCTCTTCATTAGCATTTCTAGGACACACCAACTCTGCTGAGGGTTGGAGGTGAGAGGGAGTGATACGACTGAATTCAACATATCATTTCAAAACAATCAGAAACCAAGGAGAAAGGTGCGGACAATCCCATAGGAATGATTTGAAAAAGAAAGGTTTAATAATGCCTAAACCCTAGTAATTGAGAAAAAAACAATCAGCGCAAATAGAGATACCTAATTGTATTGCAAATGAATACATTTAATAATAGCAAACTGGCCCCTTGTGATTCAGGTTCAGTAGCTAAGACAAAAGCATGCCAGTGTAGCAGAAAAAGTCCCTTGCTTTTGTTATCACAAGTTAGTTATTCTGCTGAAATCCACCTACCTTCACACACAGGGGCAGGTTAAGTGCCTCGGTTTAAGCGCTCCTGAGAATGAGGGGTGCATGAAAGTGTGGCTCGCTTGTACAGGACGGACATGCACCAGGTAGCTTCATATGTGAGGCTGGGTCTGGAACTGCAGACAGAGGCGCAGCCCAGCTCCCACACAACCTAATCCATCACCATGGGGGAAGCATGGAATGTTTTCCTCAGGTGGTCCAGAGCATGCCCAGCCCTCTGACGTCCTCCCGCCCTGATCCCCACCCCATGACCCACACAGTGGTCCCCATTTCCCTTTACCACCTTCTCAGACAAGGTGGTAAGTGGGATCTGGTCGCATCACTTTGTACCTCCAGTAAGGATCATCTCTTGGAGCATTAATGACATTGGCTAAAAGAATGTGCAGCTGTCCCGACATATTGGCCTCTTCTTTTCCAGGCCTATGAGAATTCGACAGTAGTAGCCCAGACTCATCACCAGTAAAGCTAGTAATGGTGCAAGCTTGTCCAAGTGGATGAACTACTGCAGGGCTTTTCCCACCTGGCATGTCCTTAACATCACCTTGCTTCAGTGCTGCAATGAAACTTGAGGGGTCCCCTGCAAATTACATAGAGGTTACCTTCTCCCCCACCGAGTCAGGAGCTTTCAGGCCAGTGGCCTGCCATTTATGCACAGTGGGCCCCCGGAGCTCAGCCCTCCCGCACCACTGGTGCTGTGGGGTCTATTGTTACGCCAGTGGCTTGCCCCTTCTCCTTAAGTGTTTACTCTCTTTCAGGGGGTTCTCTACCTAGGGTCCATCCTGCTCAAACTTACTGTGAGACTTGTTGTAAGTAATAGTGCAGAATTGGCTGTTGACTTCCAGATGCTTTAGGTATAGAGCTATCACGCTTGAATAGAGGTACTCCAAGGTCTTTCAGTAGTACAAGTCAGCCACTTGCTATAAATGGTACTGTCAAAACTGAGAACTCCAGATAGGTGTCAAACGAGGTCATCGAGCCAGTTGAAAACATAGACTGAAGAAGGAACAGAGACTTAAAAACATCTAGTAAAAAATATAGACTGTCAAAATCACTGTATTAAATAAATAGCTTTCTTCAAAAAATGCGGACAGAATATCTAAGCACCTGGACCTACTTACAAATGCCGTGACAGGAGTTAGATTTGAAGTTGACCTAGTCTTGCATTGAAAAGAAAGTGGAGGGAGATATTTGTAAGGTAGAGTAAGAATTGAAGTTAACCCAGTCTTGCATTGAAAGGAACGTGGAGGAAAATATTTGTAATGTAATGTAAGGTGGATTTGTAGAGCGCTGCTTGTCACCCATTAGAGTATGCAGGGTTAATGGACGAGAGTAGGCTTGTGGTGAGGTGGGGCCTGAGTACAGGCAGTCCCGGTAGTCCTGCAAGAAAACGAATTAAAAAGCCAGGTCTTAACCTTCTTGCGGAATTCTCGAAGTGAGGAGGAGGCCCTGATGTGTTTGGGGAGATCGTTACATGATTTGGCGGCTTGGTAGGAGAATGATCGACCTCCCGTTCTGCTTCTGCCAATTGAGGGTGTGTGTCGAGTGAGAGCAATGCTGAGCGACGTTACCTGGTGTGTTGGTGGAAGTGAAGCAGGTGATTGAGGTATGTGGGCCCTTTGTTGTGTAGTGACTTGAATGTGTGTGTGAGAAGTTTGAACTGGAATACTTCTGGATGGGGAGCCAGTGGAGCTCTCTGAGGAGTGGTGTGGTATGGGTTTGCCAAGGGGGGTTGAGGACGAGTCCGGCGGCGGTGTTTTGGATCATTTGAAGTCTGTGGAGAAGATGGGTTGGAATCCTGGCATAGAGTGTGTTGCTGAAGTCAAATCTACTTGTGATTAGGGTCTGTGTGATGGTGCGTCTGGTTTCCAGTGGGAGACACTTGAAGATTTTACATAATATGCTGAGGAAGTGAAAGCATGAGGAGGTGACAGCATTGACCTGGGACATCATGATGAGGTTGGTTTCCAGACTGAGGCCTAGGTTCAGAGCGTGGTCAGTTGGGGTGGTTGTGTGGGTCCAAGTTCAGCAGGCACCAGGTGGAGTCCCAAGTTTAGCTCTTATTCTCAAAGATCAGCACTTCCATTTTGTCAGTGTTGAGCATGATGAAGTTTTCTTTCATCAAATTGGCCACCCTGGTAATGCATAGTTTGAAATGTGTCTTGGTGATAACGGTGTCATCTGAGAGGGAAAAAAATAGCTGGGTGTCGTCAGCATAGGAGATGATGTTGATTTTGATGTTAGCCAGAGGAGTCATGTACATGTTGAAAAATATGGGGCTGAGTGATGATCCCTGTGGATGATGAGGTCGTTGGGTTCTGATGTGAATGACGTGAGTCTAACTCATTGTGTTCTACTGGAGAGGAAGGAAGCTATACATTTGAGTGCTGGTCCTTGTATTCCCGCTGTGTTTACTCTGGTGATGAGTGTGTGGTGGGAGACATAGTTGAAAGCGGCATTTGCAGCATTCTAATTGGTCAGAGAGTTGTCTGTTGATGGTCTTTTCAATTACTTTGGCTGGGAAGGGAAGTAGCGAGGTGGGTCGGCAGCTGCTGAGTACTTCGTGGTCAGCTGATTTTTTTTTTTAAGAGAGCAGTAACTTTGCAATCTTTCCACCTACCTGGGAAGGTCGCGGTCTTGAGGGAGATGTGGATGATGGAAGTGAGTGCAACACTGATTGTAGCTCTCCACATGTCATAGATATAGCGGGGGAAGGGGTCTGTGGGTGCCCCTGAGTGGACTGTCATCATTACTGCTGCAGTGCCCTCAATGACTAGAGGGTTCGATGCTGCCAGTTGGTTGTCTTTGGTTGATGAGGTTAGCAGGCTGGGATGGTTGATGGATGATGGCTTGGGTTTGAAGGTGTTGTAGAGCTTGGTGATTTTTTCATGGAAGAAGTTGAAGAGCTTGTTGCAGAGTTCTGGAGTAGGGATGATGGGGTTGGTTGCGGCTGTTAGGTTAGTACATTTCTTGACAATAGCAAAAGATTCCTTACAGTTGTTGGAGCTACAATTTATTGGTCCCTTTTACTTTATAGTGATAGTGTCTAGGTGTGACCTTGTAGTTGTTTTTTGTAGTGGTTACTCAGTTGGTTTTCCATTTCCTTTTGAGTTGTTTGCAAACTCTCTTGAGTTCTTTGAGGTCAGTGTTGTACCAGCTAGCTTGTTTGTTGGCTCTTTTGGGTTTGTTGTCTTTCAGTATGCCAGAATATTGGCGCAGGTGATGATCCAGTTGTTGAAGTTGTTTGTGTCATTGATGAGGTCATTGGTGGTGTCTGGGTAGTTTGGTTGGAGGCCGTTGAGCCATTCTGTTTCTGTAACTTTCTTCCAGCATGGGCTTGGGGTGTTTCTAAGTTCCATAGGGGTGGTTGGTGGCATGTTATGTGGAAGTGGGTGATGGATTGGTCCATCCATGTGAGTGGAGTGATGTGGCTGACATTAACTTTGTCGCTGGAAATGAAGATGGGTCCAGGGTGTTCCTGGCAATGTGGGTAGGGCCTTGTACAAGCTGGGTGAGGCCGATGTTGTGTAGACTTCTGAGCAAGTCCATGGAGTTGGAGTCTGTGTTGTCATCAAGAGGAAAGTTAAGATCGCCTAAGAGTATGAAGTCCTTGGTGCCCATGGAGAGGTGTGCAGTGAGGTTGGTAAGGAAGTTGCGGAAGTGTGTGTTAGCTACTGGGGGCCCCTAGATGAGGGTGCCTTTTATAGTGGTTTTCTGTCTGATTCTTGAAATGCATGTGTTCCATACAAGTGACTTCTTGGTCAGTGTGAGAGGTACACTTGAAGGTGTCTCTGTAGATGATGGTGAGCCCTCCTCCCGGTTTACGGGGTCAGTCCTGGGCAGGATTCTGTATCCAGTAGGGATGGCTGTGGCAGAGTTCGACACTGATGTGGGGTTGAGCCAGGTTTCAGTGAGGAAGAGGAAGTCTGATTTGTGGGAGTCAATAAGGTCCCAAATCTCAATGGAGTGCTTGCTGAGTGAGCATGTGTTGAGGAGCATGCATGCCAAGTAAATGTTGTTGTGCGGGGTGGGTGTGTGGTGCTGTGTTATTGCGGATCTTGAGTTTTGACTTGGTGAGGGTTGCGATGTGTGTGTGGGCGATGGGACTGTGTGTGTGAAGTTATGTGAAGTGGCAATATGAGCAGGCAAAGGGGCCCACTGGGGACTGAGGTGTAGCTCAGCAGCAGCATTTGTGGCAGCATCCAGTTTGAGCTGCTAGAGTTCATCAGCAGTATAGCTGTGGGAGGCATTTGGACTAGGGTTCCTGGCACTGGTCGTGGTCCAGGCAGGGACGGGTGAACATGGGCCTGCCTTTAGTGTGCCTCTGATGAGCCAGCAGCGTGGTTGCACTGCATCCTCTATTAAGTAAGGCCTTAGAGAGTGGGAGGAATGGGGGGCAACAAGAGTATGAAAGTCTGGCAGGAAAAACGTGATCCGTGGTGCAAGTTTGGAGGCAAAAACTGACAGAAGAGATCAAGATGCAAAACTGAGCACTAGGAAAAGCAAATGATGCAAAAAGGGGCAGTTGAGAGGAACAAAGATTGCAAAAAGGAGCAGTAAACAGAGACGGGAACAGATGGAACAGGCGGCACTAAGAAAGAAAGAGTGGTTACGGAGTTGGGGGCAGAACAAGCAGCTGAAAGGAAAATAGTAGGAGGTAGACACGAACACGAGTCAGAAGGTCAAGGTGAGGTCAAGGGTGCACTGAAGCTGAAGAGAAATGTCTGGACACCTACTCAATGGGGTCGCATTGTGATCTACATTAAGCAGGACCTTGGAGAGTGGGAGGAGTGCGGGGGTGGTGGGCAAGCTCAGCCTAAAGCAGGAAAGTCCGGTGAAGAGAGCAGGAAAGTCCAGTGGGATAGGTAAGGTGGGAAACTGTGATCAGAGGAGCAAGTTGGGAGCAAAAACTGACAAGAGACCAGGATGCAAAACGGAGCAGTAAGAGGAGCAAAAGATGCAAAAAAGGCACAGGTAAACAGAGACGGTGCAGATAGAACAGACGGCTCAAACAAAGAAAGAGTAGCTACTGAGTCGGGCACAATGAGCAGCTAACAGGAAAATAGCAGGAGACAGACATCAACGGGAGTCAGAAGGGCAGGGCAAGGTCAAAGTTGTACTGAAGCAGAAGAGAGATGTCTGGCCACCTTTTTATGTAAAGTCTATATTTTTTAGTGTATGTTTTTGCCGTTTGACATTTCAGGCTGTGTTTCAACATGAAGCTGGGCAAGGCAGGGCTAGTCTGCCAGCTTTGTGTTCCTCTTGATTCTCTGTCCTGTAATCAGTGATTTACTCCTGAGGCCTGTGGTGCTGATTATGTAAACCTTTACTCCTACACATCGCCTGTAAAAAATCTTAATCTAAGTAGATCTACTTCTGGAAGCCTATTATTTCTGCTTTTGTTTGGTTGTTATCGAGAAAGGAGCGCCTGACATTACAACATTTAGTATGTCATAGCGTTTAGTATTGTATGGGTTTGCTACCTCATCTGGTGTGAGTAATTTTTCCTGATCGGGCTAAAAACGACTTTTTATTTCATTGACGAACCAATGGCCGACGCTCTGATAGAAGTAGTTTGGATTTCTGACAGTTAATGTCCCATCAACGAGTTTTCTGGTCAGGAAAAGTGGCTGTTTATTTATCCAAAATAAATTGATATAAAATAAAGAATAGGCACATAAGGTGAGAGCCTTGGGACTCGAGCATCAACGTCATGAAGAAACACAGACAAAGCTGGAAACTGCAGAGCTCAGCATATAAAATAAGAAAGCAGTCTTTCATATGTTACCAGGAGAGAAGGTTATTCTATGGAACATTGTTAGTCAACCCGACTTTAGCACCCCAACCCTCAAGCTCTGTCCTCGGTGCTGAAAATTCACTCTGGTGCAGTTGACTCATTCCCACCGCGGCTGCTCCTCGCCTCCGGTTGTGGCTTAGCACCTGACGCCGCAGGGAGGCACGACGATTGCTGTTTGTGACAAGAGGGTAGGCTCCAGGAAGAAAAGCCAGACATCCGGACCCGCCACAGGCAGGAGCGAAGGGTCACTAGCGTAAGCAGGCAGATGCAGACCGAGCAGCCCACAGGAAGGAAACCAGCCGGACATGCGGGCAAATAGAGGCCACGGCGATGTTGGTCTCACTTCGTAATGTCCTCTGTGATGTTCATGTCCCAAGCTCTGCAGATACAGCTCTTAAGGCGCGCGATGTTTGCGTCTTGTGGGAAAGCACCAATCAAATGCTTTTGCATTGCGAATGGCCACTCACTGAGAGGTAGAGCCTCTCTTTCAAACACGGCAACACATCACGGTCCTACGACTCGCTCATTGACGGACCCAGCAGTGGCAGGCCCTGGCTTGGAGGGAAGGTTCATGGCTTGTACTAACCTCCACGGGGTGATTACAGGCAGTCCTAATCATGCATAGAGCCCTTTATCTTGGGAAGGGCACATGAGTCCGGAGAAGGTGGGGATTATTCTACCACACTTTTCCGCTAGAGCGGGGGTCCACATCAAGAAAGAGTCCTACAAATCAGTGCAATAAATTCCAGAGATAGAAAGAAATAGAAATTCCGTCTAACCTACATGTAAACACAGTAGTTGCTACTTCTTCGAAATGAAGAATAAAATATTGCTTTCAGAGGGTTGCTCCGTGGGTAGAATAGGCTTCGGGGATATTCACCAATAGGTCACGACCTCCACTGAGTTTGTTATAGGTGTCCCATTTAAGGAGTTGTTCCATAAGGTCAAGCAAAGGTCTAATGTTGCCGTGTCAGGCTGCCAGTAAACACAGATGTTGTCCATACACTAAACTGCTGAGCATGCGCATATTAACATGATGTGTAGAGGTTACATACGCACATGCACGCTGAACGCATGGAATATTTTCAGAATCTTTACATGGCGTCCTGGTGTGTATAGTGACCGGTGTAAAGGCATCTCCCTTCTTCCTTGCGGACACAAAACGTGGGTATGGTCCTTCCAGCTGCAGAAAAGTTACTTATAGCAAATATATGTGTTGCATTCGGTCAAGACGTACTAGAAATGTGTTTAACCAAATTGGTTTTCCGGAAACGATTACCATTACACAACAAATCCACAATCCAATCGAAAATGATTTAATGCATAGAATCTGGCAAGTAGTGCAAAAAAGTAACAAGGAGATGTAGGCAAGGTTTGGAGTGTAAAGGTCAGACTCAATATCTCATGTGTATAACAGCAAGTTTCTTTCAGTACTTTGGCCAACAGCCCTCATAGGCCGATTACTAGTTAGGAAGATTTTGGTTGGCCCGAATCAACGTTTCTCACTGGTATCTGGTTTACTCTGTTAATGAGGTATGTCCAGTGGTCGAAGTGCCTTAAAAAACAAGCATTTGCAAGGCAATTGGTCTCACGTTTGCTCGAGTTAGAGCTATTAGTGTTGTAAATTTCTAACAGGAACTTTCTTGCCACACAAACTGAAAATAAAAAGTAAAGCAGTTGACACAAGCGAGCCGATTCAAAGCGCCACCACGAGTGCGAATGATAGAAACAAAAGGAAAAATAAGTTAGCTCGCAGTCAAAGTAATCAGCAATAGTGCAATTACCCATGTAACAGGGTTGATGGCCAAGGCAGTAACAAAACCGCCCTAAGGAGGGACAAACATAAAGCAGTTACCAACAAAAAAAAAGTATTTTTGAAAGGCAAGCCCATGAAGGAGTGATAGTGATGTGCGTGCGATGGGCGTGGTTAAAAGCCCAGATACATACCAGCACATTGGAAAAGCAGGGCTTGGGCACTGCTATGCTCGACCTAAAATGTATGGGAACTGTGATGCTGCATGCAATGGGGCGGGATCAAGGGTGTGTCCAAAAAATGACCCCAAATATTCTGTTAGGTTTTTTGGTCTTTCACCGTCAGATAGCTACATATAAAATAACATGCAGCTTAAATGTAAAATAAATAACAAAAAGTTGCTACTCAGTGGGAAATGTGTTATAGTACGTTATGAAAACTCTATTAGTTAATGGACTGCAGAGGTCTTTGTGCAACTGGAGAGCCACAGAATTAAATCTTGGTTGGTGCAGTGAAGAATAGCGACTTGTATATTTGTAGGGCTACGAGATCAGAGCGTGAGTGAATATGTAAGTTATTGTTTTAAACTTGCATTACACATAGTATAATATAGACTGCTACAAAATACACAAAAAGATTTGATTAAATGGGGCTTCCAAAATATACATTTTAGTAATACCCAGACTGTATTTAATGCAATTCCTTCACATAACTGTCCCTTCAACACCTCTTCATGGGTAGTAAGTGCAAATATATATACAGTTTCAATTAAAAGCACACACTTTGCAACTCAGTTGCTAACTCTTTGCACTATCAGTCAAAAAAAATATATTTATCATCCAAAGCTTTGAGTGATTTTATCGATTAAAGCTAGTACCGACTCCTAAGCGTCCTTTACATTTTCAGGTTAACTGATACATTTGCAGATTGACTTGTTGAGCACATTTGCATTTCTTTCTATAAAACAAGGAGGCACCCTGCAAAAAAGGCTTGTTTAGCTCTCTTCCCAGCTTCTGTTTCACAGCACAGCAGACCCATTGCATGACACTTCAGCTGAATCGTATTTAAAATATCGGAATTAACCATCCCAGCAGTGGCGTAACTAAACTTGAGGGTCCCCCCTGCACAGTACATGGAGGAAGCCCCTCTTTCAGAGGCACGCAGGATCTCTCAGGCCAGAGCACTGTGCTGAGCCCCCCCCCACACTGTGGGGGCCTTTGTTACGCTACTGGGTCCCGGAACGGTTGTCTTTTTACAAAAAGTAGGGTAACAGATTGTATTAAATCAGAAAAGTAGGGGCACGTTATGCCCCTCTGATCCTGCCCACTTTGACCACAGGTTAAGCCCCTCAGAATGGTGAATTACTGTGCCGACATGGATTTGCCGTGCACTGTTCTGCATGGGATGCCCTTTTTCGAGGGAGTTAAGACACATTGGGCCTGATTCAGACCCTGGCGGCCGGTGACCGCCAGGGTCACCGGCCACGGGAGCACCGCCGACAGACCGGCGGTGCTCCAAAGGGCATTCTGACCGCGGCGGTTCTGCCGCGGCCAGAAAGGGTAAATCGGCGGTCTCCCGCCGGTTTACCGCTGCCCTTGGACTCCCCCATGGCGGCGCAGCTTGCTGCGCCGCCATGGGGGATTCTGACACCCCCTACCGCCATCCTGTTCCTGGCGGTTCGCCCGCCAGGAACAGGATGGCGGTAGGGGGTGCCGCGGGGCCAATGGCATGGGCACGGCAGGGGCCCCCGTAAGAGGGCCCCACTGTGTATTTCAGTGTCTGCCTAGCAGACACTGAAATACGCGACGGGTGCAAACTGCACCCGTCGCACATGCCCACTCCGCCGGCTCCATTCGGAGCCGGCTTCCTCGTGGGGAGGGGTTTCCCGCTGGGCTGGCGGGCGGCCTTCTGGCGGTCGCCCGCCAGCCCAGCGGGAAAGCCAGAATGGCCTCCGCGGTCTTTCGACCGCGGAGCGGCCATATGGCGGTTCCCTCCAGGCGGGCGGCGACCGCCGCCCGCCGGGGTCAAAATGACCCCCATTGTGCTGTGAGCAGTGGGTAAATGTGTGCGTAGGCTTCTGTCTACGGCGGGGGTCAAGGGTGATTGGCAGGGTGAGTAGGGGACGGAGGGGGTGGATATTTTCTGGCAGGAGGGGCATTCAGTGGTCTCCCATTGCCAAAGAAAAACATTGTGGTGAAAAGAGGACAAGGCTTAGTTGCTGTAGCATCCTATCCTAATGCGGCTTTACTGCCAGAATGACCAGCTGGTAAAATCAGGTCCAGTGCTACCGCGCCCGGATGGAATTCCATACAGGAATAGGCCCATAGTACATAGCGGTTATGGCCAAGCTGCTTGTTTCTGGAGTGTTGTTTTTATCTTGTATGTGGACGATGTGTGGTTTCTGACATTGGGCTGTGAATTCATTGCATGTAACTGTTATTAGTAAGATCTGTGACATTTTTTGTGTCCGAGGTCCTCTGTGTGCGGATGTTACTTAGTCTCGATCATTGTGTTTTGAAATTAAAAGGTAAACGAATGCAGGATTGTCCCTTTGATTTATGTTAGTGAGGCTTTTCTCATTCTTGGCGCCTGTGTTCCCTATTGTTTTAAGTTTTTAATTTGTTTATCATTTCTAAAATATAGGAAATCGTAAAATAGCTATATGCAGTCGATACCAGTGTCAGTAAACTAAATTCTGATGGTAAACACTTCCAGACCACAAGATATGTCATATGTCAATCATTTCCCAAAACAATTTTCTAGTCTGATTGTTTTGTGACATATATTTGTATTTGTATTATATATTTCAACCAATTCAAACATTTTATAGTGAAATTGTTTCGCACTTCTCTTAGGGTGCGTGTGCAGAAGATATGACAAGTGATGTCACGTAGTGGTATTTACAAGTATCAAGGGAAAATATATGCAAATAATCAAAAAGTTGATTATGTGGGGTGAGCTGTTTAATCGTATTTGCATCGTGTATTTCCATTGGTTATATGTCGATATTTCGACTCGTGGGGATGAATCCGCGCTCCTTGCATGCAATATATATAGCGGTCCAGTGTGGGATCTATCGTCAAGGAATCATTAGAGCTGATGGATTGTCCTGTATTATTGCACCGGAACCTGCATAATCAGTAATCCCAAAGTATTCTGGGACCTACACCTATGCAGCATCTTGATATGCAGACAGTCATCTCAGGTAGATTCATGACACAATGAGCTGCTTTTGTCTATATCGACGTGACCACAGAAGTATTAAAGTGCTGGCATACATGAACATTTTCCCACATGCAAAAAAAGAGAAGGTGGAAGATGCCACAACGCTCGCACATGAACATTTTCCCAGTAGGTTGGTTTATTAACCATCCTGTTGTTCCCATTATCTTGGAATATTTTAAGTCAAATTTAATGTTGATTGAGCATCCTGTAATAGTTGAAGAATGCTCATATTTCGATGTACTCCAGCATATGATGACAGCACATTTGTTCCATTTTAGATGGTATTTTATTTACTGGTGCATTAAAATTGATCGGCCGTTAACTGACCAGGAACTGGGAAGAAATGTTATCTGTTTTTTAGTTTCCTGGCAAACGATTTTCTACATCCATACATCCAGCAGTGCACGCTTTATCAGATAGGCACTACTTATTTTCAGATAAGTATACGGCCTGCTGTCCACCCAGTGTTTTGTATCAGACAGACGGTTTTATCAGAGGCATTTGCATGATTTCTCTCAATGGAAAAGTAGTGTTCGTGAATACTCTGACAGACTATCTATTCAAATGTTTCGTGATGTAAGTATGTATTGATGGATGGACATGAGCAGCATGATACTCGTCACAGAAGTGTTGTACAAAAGGGCAACAGCCATATCCAGTATGGGCAGCAGAGAGGTTGGATGGCACACACCAGACTGGGTGATTAAGGTATTGCACAAATATGGTGTGTTTAATTGCTAGACCTTGCAACACAACAAATGCTGGAGTTTTGGGAAACACCTATTTACATTTTTGGTATATTGTGTATCACTGGTTGTTCCTTTGTTTAACAGTCTGAGTTAACACTTCAGGGTTGTTTAAAACTCAACGAGTGAAGGGTCAGGCTCGAATTTCAGGATGCTTCAGTTTCAGTAATTGGGACCTAAAGGGCAGAGAAATCACAACCTGGGTGCATTGGGTCTGAACAGCCAGTTCTGCTAGGGTGATCATAAATGCCGATGTGCTGGAGGTCAATATGTTGGCAAAGTAGTCCAAGCAATAGTCCACTGCTTGGACCACCTTGAAAACAACAACTTGTAGAGGCATTCAGCTTCTTAATGAAAGATAGTGATGGACGTGTGCCTATACAGACTGAATGAGATTCTGGAAACACAGTTAAGAAACTTATCCATTGGGGCGGAGGAATATTGAGGCAGATCTCTTGAGGTAGATGTTGGAGTAGTGGACCAATGTGTGCATTAACGAAAAGGGTTTATTCTTCTAATGTTTGGTACTCAGAACCATGCTGCTGTGGCACTGGTAGTAATAATTCTATATGTTTATAGATTTGAAAGTGCAGTGTTTTGTAACTGAGGAGGTGAAGGTTAAGATGTTAATGTGAAGTGGAGAGATCCAGATAGTGGGTGCTGAAGAGACGAAGGAAAGCCAGAGGACTCAGTTTTGAGGATTTCAACATAAGTCTCCGAGGGCTACAACATGCCATATAAGGGGGTCAAGGAGCGAAGTCAGGGCTGGGAGATTCTGGAGGTAACACTTAGCAAGGAGACATGCCAAGGTAATAGCAGGCTACTCAAGGTGTATCTGAGGCCACTAAACAACACAGAAGAGGAGAGAGACAAGAACAAAGCATGATCAAAGTAAGGGATCTGCTGGTATATGAATTAGTGATTTCTTGGTAGCTTAGAGAAAGCCCTTTGGACTGTCAGCAGCAGATTAGTCTTAACAACAGCCATACAATGAAGTCATAGTGCGGCCTGCTGTATAGAGACGGTTGTACTCCATGCAAGGTGAACCAAAGCAGTCAACAACACTGAGGCATGTAAGACTCCAAAGGACCTGGGTACAACCACACAAGTCTTTCCCTTACCTGATTGGATCAGAGACAAAGCCAGAGGTCACACTGTAAACAGATGGGGACTGCAACAGAGAGTGGACCGAATTTAGAGTGGAACAGAAAACCAGATTGGAAGTCTAACCAGAATACAGGACAGACAATACAACAATCATATAAGGAAAAAACAGGACAAGGAGTTATGAACAGGGCTTTGTAAATAAAGAACAAAAATGCCTGAATCAAGGGCAGGTTGTACCCAACAGGTAATAGAACAAGTAATGGCCCACGGGTACAGGGAAATGGAACTAGGCTTGAGAGCAAGGAACTCCAGGCTGTACTTTACAAGCAAGGGAAAAAGAAATGACCCGTTGGTACATGGGAACTCGAGCTAGGATTCAGAGCAAGGAAAATCGAGGTTGACCCCCAAGAGGCACTGGAACGTGAGATACCCTCTTGGTACAGGGAAACTGGAACTAGGATTCAGAGCAAGGAACTTGAGGCTGTAACCTGCAGGCACTGGAACAAAAAATGCCTCTTAGTACAGAGAAACTGGAAGTACAGGGAAACCGGAAGTATGATTCAGAGAAAGGAACTCAAGGATGTACTCCACAGGTACTGGAACACGTTATGCCATGCTTGTACAGAGGATAATTACAGGAATGTGAAATCATAACAGAGATTCAGAACAGGAAAATACAGGAAACTGCTGCCAACACAGCAAATACGTGGTCAGAGCCCAACAGGAAAAAGAGAGAAATCAGGATATCAGGCTAGAAAGAAAGGTGAGACTGAGAAACAAGGAAAACACATAAACACAATGCTGCTCAGTGCAGCAACAGGAAAACATGATACCTCAAAAGGCAGTAGCAGGAATCGGGAACTCCTCTCAAGGTTTCAGAACCGCAGGCAACTGGAGTAGAAAGCATGAGCATCTGGCAAAGCAGTTGAAGCATGAGTACTGAAAGATGAAGCAAGGCTTAAATCCCTCTTCCCAACTCACAGCCACACGGGATGATGGGAATTCAGAACAGGTGTGTATGAGCAGGCAGCAGCACAGTGCAGGTGAGAGCAATCAAAGTCCCATCTCCAGCTCTCTGCCTGAAGGAGAGCACAGAGGTTCCAGGAAGCAACCAGTGGCCAGAACGAAAATCCAGAGTGGAACATTGATCAGATCTTATTTTGTAATATGTCAGGGCTTCATGCAAAGGCGCACATGCGTATGCTGGAAGTAGTAAGCTACACTTCCAAGTATAATAAAATTCACCCAAAGTCTCTTCTCCAGCGATCGGGTAAGGCATATCATAATGCATCAGTGGCTAGTAAGTAAACCCTGGAATGGAATCTGGAGTGGATCAGATTTTTCGAGAGGTTGTGAATACTGAAGTTCGGCACAGGTTCCAAACTAGTACTTATGGTGGCAGCAGGCACCCAGAAGATCGTCACGAAGTGCCACCAGTGGTAGGATTGCAGGATCTTGACAGAAAGGTGAGTAAACTATAGATGTGTGATTAGAGACTGAAGGGAAGGGTGCAAGAGGAATGGAAGGTATTGCGAAATCAGTCTGCAGACTGCAGGACAAAACAACAACAAAAACAGAATACCCCCAAGAGAGATGGTGGAGAGAGAGTGGGAGAACTGGAGGGGACCTAACCTAGGACTGGCCCAGGAAGGTCTCCAAGTGGTAGAGTAGTCAGTGTGGATATTTTGTAGTCCCATGCTACTGAGGAGGAGCAGAGTGATAGATATGAGGAGCACCATTGTGGATCAGATCCCTTGATACTACTGGTATGAAGGTGTGACAGTATACATATTGTGGGGTGATCTACAGTGACGGACGCTGCAGATAGCTCGAGTAGAAGAAGCTTGGAGGGTAGGTGACTGTGATGATGAAGGACACAGAGATGTAAATGGGAGGAGTTGCATGTGTTTTAACAAGAGATATCTGCAGTACTTCAGCTGAAACTAGGCATTCCAGTATTGTGGAAAAGGAATGGAGCTGGATGCTGGGCAGTTAGAGGAAGAGGAAGAGTTAGCAGGTTTTTCTTCAGTAGTGGTAGCACAACAGCAGATTTGAAGCATGGTGGTTAAGTACCAGATGCGAAGAAGAAATTGAATAGACAGGTTAGATAGAGAGGCACAATAGAGACAAGAGCTAAAGGTGTGTTTAATATTTTGTGGGCTGATAGTGTAAAATGGAGAGCATGATAGGTGTGTGGATTTGAGTATGGAATTTATCTCAAGAGGAGAGGTGCGAGAGAGTAGCAGAGTAGGGGTGGTCTAGAGGTAGGAAGGAAGAAGAAGGAGTGGCAATATGTAAAATATTGAAAGAGTCATTAATAATAGCAGCCTCGAAGGAGCAAATGTATACTGCAAACACCTTGGCTGTGAGTAAAGGATGACTGAAATGTGTGTGTGGCAGAAAGATTGGCTCATTAATTGTATGTGGAAGTTGAGGTTGGCGATAACAAAGAGCAATGTTTTGAAAGTTGGTGGACTTGGCATTATCAGACTCTTCAAAACCGTCTGTTAAAGCTATGGTTTTTCAGTCAATATATTTTAAAAATTGTGCATTAAAATGGACTATTCAGTCTCAAGTTTTGCAAAATGTTCTTGGAAAGTCATTTCTAGTCCCATAAAATCTTCTGGAGACAGTCAGACTCAGTCCTTTGCTGCAATTTAAGGCTGATATAAAAAGAGTTGTTGGAGCTGCTTTTGCAATTGTAGCTTATTGAAGTCTGGTGCTAACAGTATCACACCTTGGTTATGGGCCTTCTTCAGAACAGAGGCCAGATCTAGCATCAATTATCCATTAGGAAATCTGTTATTGGGCAAGAGGACATGTTTGTTCCGTAGTTCCCACTAGGTAGATGTGTTAATCCTGTCTCAAAGAACATAAGCTTGGCATTAGCCTGGAACAAAGGAATTTAACATCAGAGAAAATCTGAAATTCTAGCAAACATTTAATTCAAATCCGCACATAGAACGTATTTTAAAATCCTCCCTCTTCTAGTGTGAAACTAACACTTTCAACTATCAGTCCCTTCAGACCAAAAATGAATAGTGAACCTATTCCCTTAGGCGCTCTTCTGAAATAAACGTAGGCAGGCTTCCGTTGTACAGACGTATACAGTCTGAGGACAAAACCCACAGTATCCAATTTCAGGTCCTACAAGGTGGAGAGCCAGAATTGAGCATTAAATGGATACAAATGTGCTCAATGAGCATGGAATGCCTAAAGGAATAGGGAGGGAGGACTGCACAGACCCAAGAACTGGCAAGAGTAAGGAAGAAAATAAAAAGATGAGCAAGAGAAGGAGTAGGGTCTATGTAAACGGTACACAGAGTTCTGTGTGACTGCAATTTCTATAGAAAGCTGCTGACTACGTGAGCTTGTTCACTGGTTCGTCACCTTGTGATGTCTGAGCCCAGCCTGTGTCTGCTAACAACAGCAGTCCTATGTTAGGGTATTAAGAGACAAGATCTCCCAAAAGCTGTCCGTAAGTACAGCAGCTCCAGCATCCCTATTGAGAGCAAGTGAGGCATATATTGTGTCACTAGACATGCATTCTGCGATTGGACTGGCTTCACCACGCCAATGGTATTTAGTACCTTCTCGCCTTAGTTTCAAGGATTCTGTCTCACACCAGAGTCTGTTGTTGTTTGTTGTAATTTGCTAGAGTCACTGTCAAGATGATTCATGTTTTTTCGTTTTATCACTGGATGTGTTGTAGGTTTGTGCATATTGCCTGAATTTTAGCCTAGTTGCTACTAGGTTATTTGATTTGCACATTGCCCAACATGTATGTGTACAAATTGACTGAAGGTATTGTCTAGTGCTGCAGAGTCCTCTTGTCCATCTGCTGGTTTTCCTCATGCCCATCTGCACTGCGCTAAGTAATTCTGATCTTTCAGGGAAGTCCATGGAACCATGTTTCTGGTGTGCACTAGTGAATAGGGATAATGCTATTGAAACCTGGTGGTCCAGCTACTGTCACTGTAATGCAAAAAGGGCCTACCACGTTTCCTTGGTTTTGAGTCACTACAGAGTCAAATGACAAGGCCAGTGTTCTAAAGGAGGTGGCGGGTTGGAGAGACCCCAGTTTGCACAGCAGGGAAAGCTATGTGTATGAAGAGTTGCCAAACCAGAGTGCTCACTTAAAAATGCACACATTTAATTACCCTTTAAAAATCAAATAGTAAAGATAACATGACGAATTGAAAACAGGATTATGTTCCGCTAGACGTTTCAATCGTGTACAGTCATAGCAAGAAATTTCGGAAAATGGGCAACAGGCAGGACTAATGTTATTTAATGCAGAAATATTAAAGCTGGTTCTTCAGAATCCTTGTGGTTCCCTCCACGGTGCTGATTTCTTTCAGCGGACAATTTACTGAAATAATCCTTTGGACTTCAGGCTCGGAGCTGGTCTACTACACTTAACCTTCCTTACAGCATCTGACGACGCTGTTGCTCCTTGGGGTGGGTGTGGGACCAAAGCGCCGCCGACGCTCCATGTTTAGGGCGCGCTCACAAGGAAGCTGACGTAATTCCTGCCAGGGTTAGAAGATACTGCCGCCGGAAGCCTGGGCTGCAAGAGGTGCTGTGGCCTGGTAAAGGCCTCAGAGGTGTTTCCTATTATCCACAGCACCAACGCACACGTCAGACATACACATAAATCACGCGCTGTGAGGAATATAAAGATGCTGTATAATATCAAGGAATTTGTGTAGTGACTTCATACCAAGGATGCAGTCGGCTGGGAGCTATAAGTGTATAAAGATGATGTACTGGTCCTACCTCTCAGAGGCACCTTTAGCAACACTCAGCAGTGTCCACGGCAGGACCTGGTCCTAGCACGGCAAGTAGGAGAACGGTGTTCACGCCTATCGCGACAAGGCCTTTACCTGGTACGAGGCTCAGGATAGGAATAACGTATCTTCTTGACTCATGCATGACAACATCCAAACTTACGTACATGCACGTTCAGTCCGGAAGCGCGACTTTACAGCTCAGATCGTGCTAATTGTAAACAACTGGCCGCCATTTGTGACTGTCAAACCACCACGTGGTGCTCAGCACAACTGGCCGCCATGTGTGACTTTGTCAAAACACATCACGTGGTGATCAGCATCCCCTCCATTCCTCCTCACTTGTGTTTAGACCAAAATATACTGCTCTACAACCCCTAAGAGTCGTGCACAAGTGTTGTATGAACAAACTAGCAACAACCCTATTTCCTCATGTTATACATAAAAAAACTGCAGCTTCCTTTCAGGTGTTCTCTCGAGTCATTGACACAGACGCTTTCTCGCCCTTGAGCTAATACCCTAAAACAGGGGTCTTCAAACTGAGGGCAGACCCCCATAGGGGTCTTCAGCTGATTCTGGCACGGGGGAGGAAGGGGGTCGCCAGGCTCTGGCCAAAGGAAGCGTTATGTTGATAAAAAGGCTTTGTTTTAAGCTGAAAAGAATGACAGCTAATATTTTGTGTGCTAGTACTTTCATCCATCTGGTGATGTATCAAGGACTAAGCTAGAATCAGTTGTTATGTGGGCAACATTATGCCTCATATCTCAAATTCTACACAATTACCGAGCTGTATGCAAGAAATGAAAGAGAAATGTCTATATCAAGGTTATGCAGTTCTGATGTTGATGCAACCATGAATAGAGCTCGAAAGCTGAACTGAATATTTTTCTTTTCCACATAAACATTTCGCGGTGCTAAAGAGACCCAAAAAACCCTCCCAAATTCACATTCAATTCAAAGTAAAACAAAGAAGTATGTCAACATGTAGCATTAAAAGAGCTATGAATTTGATTAAAATCTGAATTAATTATTTAAAGAAATACTCGCTTTGTCATGTAGTGGGAGCAAAGATATTAAGCTCAATGTGACAAAAGCCAAATATTCTAAGAGAATTGTGAACAATTTCTCGCAGAACCGCATACACAAACTAGCTTGTTCAATTTGTTACAGTGTGAGATCAGACAAAATTGTGATACATCCATTTTTAGGCAAGAAAATTACCCTAATGCTTTTTGGTTACTTGTGATACATGGACGATATTGTACTCGGAAACATCGTAAGAAGTTTAGGACGTTTTTTAATGGGGGAAATATACAATATCAGTTTGTTGTCCCCCATTCCAGGATGCTGAATTCAGAAAGATGAGGTGGTATCATACTCGTTAAATATTGCATTAAGCAGCATCGGGACGTATAGCGCGCTATTTGACCTCGAAAACAACGAGGTCTTTCATAACCAGGAGCACAGTTTTGAAATGACTGATGTCTCACAGAGCCCCTGTTAATTTTGCCTGACGATCTATTTTGGCTTTCGGCAGCCGAATTGAGGTGTACAGATTACTTTTTATTTAAGTACTAGAAGTAATTATTTGTAAGGTATCATCCTAAAATACTAATCAGCTCATCTCGACGTTTCAATTTATTTGCTGATTATTTCTATGTTCGTTTTACGTTTTTATATAATTTTTTTAATTTACTGTTTTAGAATAGAATGTTTGAATCGATTTATTGTTCATTTATATTAAAATACAAATGTATTAATTATGAGAAACTGTATATGCATGTTATCGATTCCCAATCTGTATCATTTCCTTCTTAGTAGTTCTTCACACAATTGCCATCCTCCTGGCAAATGTAGTTTTCCTCTTAATGCTAAAATCTGCCATACCTTTCCCTTTCCACTCTTTTGTATGGATTATTTAGGCTTCAAACGCATGGACGTCATTGAGGGGTCACCAAGAGTCGCAGCTGCGACCCCTGGCTTGCCCCTTGCGACCCCTAACACTACCCTTACGACCCCTGGCCTCAGAAGTGGAAAAGCCAGTGCCTGGAACACAGTGGAAGCTCATAATTAAAACGAATAGTTTTAAATGTATGTTGTGTGCTAGCTTGCAGGTGGGTGTGTTTATGTGCGAGAGTGTGTGTTAGGTGTGAGTGTGTGTGTAAACACTTGTGTGACGGTGAAATTTAAGGACAAAGGGTGCGTGATGGGCGTGTGATGTAATTTCCGCTACCCCTGGCATTTTGGTGAATTGACATGTTCAAACGTCATTGTTGCTTCTATGGAGTACTAAAATGGCGGGTCTGTAATTCTACTTCCATCAGGATGAACCTGTAACATTGATCCCTTCCAGGTAGTTGGTTGATCCTTTCTGCTTTGGCACACTGATGACATGGTGGAGTCCCACCATTTTGAAAATAACCCACAGTGAAAAGGTGTCTCAGGTCTGTTCGAATTGACCTTTGTTTAGCAGTGATGTACCTCTTCTCCTTCTGAAGTAGGGAAGGGCATTTCTTGGAAAGCACTGAGGATGTCTACGGATAACACTTTGGGATATGTTTTTTTAGCTAGTAAAATCATAACGATATCACTAGACCCTTTTTGTGGTTTGAAAAGAACGTGTATTCACAAACTAAAATAACATCTGTGGATATTGATTAGCTGCCCTAATAATAGTAGACTTTAATAGTTATTTAATGATTTGAAAAAAACAGCATATCAAAGCATTCAAAAAACGTTACTTCATTTAGCCCAGTACTACTTCATAAATCATAAAGTACGCTTTTAAATATTGTTCTTTATTTTCCCTTTTGTGTTTGAGTGTTGCATTTGCATCCCGTACCTGGTGAGCCCAGTGTGGCAGCAGGGTTCCTCTCCACAAGACTCCATCCAGACTCTTCATTGCTCAGTAGTGAAGGGCTTTCATCACGTGTGTCTCTGGCATGCGTGGGGTGTCAGTCACTGATCAGTGTCTCTTCTGTATATTTGACATGGTCAGTAGAGTCACATGCTGCTCAGTGTCTCTTCGACATGCACAGTGATGTCAGATACTGATTGGTGGCTCTCCTGTGTCTCTGACATGCTCATCGGTGCCGATCACTGAACAGTGTCTCTCCTGTCTCTTTAACATGCCCGATAGGACTTGGAGTTAATTAGTGCTTCCCCAGTGCCCATCTTTTCAGATAAGTGTCTTTCTTGCTCTCACAATGCGCATCCATCTTTGTATCCTCTAAGCACCGCTTAGATGAGATCGATGTTGTTCCCAGGAGAGGCACGGGACGTGGGCTATAGACGTAGAGGGGAATAACAGTAGAAGAGAAAGGGACGCAAGCCCACCCAATGCCCCCATGTGTCCACCATGCAGGCTGGAATGTAGTGTTGCTCTCTGGATAGTGACACATTTCACCTCAGTTTCACAGGGCTTTCCCTGCTTACTGCATGATTCGCATACCTTTAACATTAATATTTGTGCTATACAAATTCTCAGCACAATACAGGTGATGCACCTTTCAACCGTAGGGCATCCCATGTTCAATTGAAAACGTTTTGTTTCACAATTACCATACACGCTGCCATCATTACATGCTAAAAATCACATATCACTTAATATTTTTCTGTAAGAAATGCATTATACAATTTTCATAACAAAACAATTGCCCAGTTATCCAGAGAAGCCACTAAAAACATCAGTTTTTCACTGGTGATGAGCAGCTGACTGTTCGTAGAATGTGCAGAACCCAACTCCTTGCAGGATAATGGAACCTGCAGGGAGCCACGCAGACACACGCCTCATAATTGATCCTGCATTGATGCCTGCAAATACCCACTGCTCAGAACAGATGTGTAGGCACCCCTGCAAACCCCACCTCCTCTAAACGATTCCGACCTCCTCTAAATGGAGCTGTGCAGTTTCATCTCCCTCAGAACAGTTTCTGGAGATCCTGTGTCATCAAATAGACCTTGAAGAGACCAGAGCAATTGCTTCTTCTTCATATAAGAAGAATTAGCCGGGAGGCCTTGCATGTGTCTCCTCCTCAGAACTGACCCTTCATCGAGCCCTGCAGATGGCTCCTCCTCACAAAGGATCCTGTGGGGGGTGTGGGGTGTGGGGGGTGGGGGAGGCTTGCAGATCTTGTCTCTTCATAAAGGACCATGAAGGGAAATTTGCAAATGCCTGCTCTTCATAATGGATCCTGCACTGAGCCCTGCAGTTCCCTCCAACTCATAATAGATTCTGAGGGACCCCTGTAGATGCCTCCTCCTCTTCCTCCTCATAGTGGGTCCTGTGGGAACGCCCTCGATCCCCAATTCCTGAAGGCTTCAAATCCAGGGGAGGTTTGAAATGCATAGGACCCGATTTATATTTCTGCGGACAGGATACTCCATCACAAACATGACAAATATCCTGTCTGCCATTTTCCAAGTGCCATAGGATATAACACACTTGTGATACGGCGGACTGGATATCCGTCACGTTTGTGATGGATATCCCATCTGCCAAAATAAAAATCAGGTCCATAGTTTTGGTTTCAGCTACATCGGGGAGGGACCACATCTGTAGGAAAGTACCATCTTGCCTGGCATGTTACCCCCATATTTCACTGTATGTTTGTTGTTTTAGTGTATGTGTCACTGGGACCCTGCCAGCCAGGGCCCCAGTGCTCATAAGTGTGCCCTGTATGTGTTCCCTGTGTGATGACTAACTGTCTCACTGAGGCTCTGCTAACCAGAACCTCAGTGGTTATGCTCTCTCATTACTTTCTAAATTGTCACTAACAGGCTAGTGACCAATTTCACCAATTCACATTGGCATACTGGAACACCCTTATAATTCCCTACCCTTAACATTTCATGCGTGCACTATACATAGGTCACTACCTATGTATAGCGTCACAATGGTAACTCCGAACACGGCCATGTAACATGTCCAAGATCATGGAATTGTCACCCCAATGCCATTCTGGCATTGGGGCGACAATTCCATGATCCTCCGAGTCTCTAGCACAGACCCGGGTACTGCCTTTCCCGGGGTTTCACTGCAGCTGCTGCTGCTGCCAACCCCTCAGACAGGTCTCTGACCTCCTGGGGTCCAGCCAGGCTTGGCCCAGGAAGGCAGAACAAAGGACTTCCTCAGAGAGAGGGTGTTACACCCTCTCCCTTTGGAAAAAGGTGCCAGGGCTGGGGAGGAGTAGCCTCCCCCAGCCTCTGGACATGCTTTGATGGGCACAGATGGTGCCCATCTCTGCATAAGCCAGTCTACACCGGTTCAGGGATCCCCCAGCCCTGCTCTGGCGCGAAACTGGACAAAGGAATGGGGAGTGACCACTCACCTGACCTGCACCTCCCAGGGGAGGTGCCCAGAGCTCCTCCAGTGTGCTCCAGACCTCTGCCATCTTGGAAACAGAGGTGCTGCTGGCACACTGGACTGCTCTGAGTGGCCAGTGCCAGCAGGTGATATCAGAGACTCCTCCTGATAGGCTCTTACCTGTGTTGCTAGCCTATCCTCCTTCCTAGGTAGCCAAACCTCCTTTTCTGGCTATTTAGGGTCTCTGCTTTGGGTAATTCTTTAGACAACGAATGCAAGAGCTCATCAGAGTTCCTCTGCATCTCTCTCTTCACCTTCTGCCAAAGGATCGACCGCTGACTGCTCAGGACGCCTGCAAAACCGCAACAAAGTAGCAAAGACGACTACTGCAACCTTGTATCGCTGATCCTGCCGCCTTCTCAACTGTTTTCCTGGTAGTGCATGCTGTGGGGGTAGTCTGCTTCCTCTCTGCACTAGGAGCTCTGAAGAAATCTCCTGTGGGACGACGGAATCCTCCCCCTGCAACTGCAGGCACCAAAAGAACTGCATCACCAGTCCTCTGGGTCCCCTCTCAGCACGACAAGCGTGGTCCCTGGAACTCAGCAACCCTGTCCAAGTGACTCCCACAGTCCAGTGACTCTTCAGTCCAAGTTTGGTGGAGGTAAGTCCTTGCCTCCCCACGCTAGACTGCATTGCTGGGTACCGTGTGATTTGCAGCTGCTCCGGCTCCTGTGCACTCTTCCAGGATTTCCTTTGTGCACAGCCAAGCCTGGGTCCCCGACACTCTAACCTGCAGTGCACAACCTCCTGAGTTGTCCTCCGACGTCGTGGGATCTCCTTTTGTGACTTCGGGTGAGCTCCGGTTCACTCCTCTTCGTAGTGCCTGGTCCGGCACTTCTGCGGGTGCTGCCTGCTTCTGTGAGGGCTCCCTGTCTTGCTGGGCACCCCCTCTGTCTCCTCACGCAAGTGGCGACATCCTGGTCCCTCCTGGGCCACAGCAGCATCCAAAAACCGTAACCACGACCCTTGCAGCTAGCAAGGCTTGTTTGTGGTCTTTCTGCGTGGGAACATCTCTGCAAGCTTCTTCACGACGTGGGACATCCATCCTCCAAAGGGGATGTTCCTAGCCCTCTTCGTTCTTGCAGAATCCACAGCTTCTACCATCCGGTGGCAGCTTCTTTGCACCCTCAGCTGGCATTTCCTGGGCATCTGCCCAATCTCGACTTTGTCGCGACTCTTGGACTTGGTCCCCTTGTTCCACAGGTACTCTCGTCCGGAAATCCACTTTGGTTGCATTGCTGGTGTTGGTCTTCCTTGCAGAATTCCCCTATCACGACTTCTGTGCTCTCTGGGGAATATAGGTGCACTTTACACCTACTTTTCAGGGTCTTGGGGTGGGCTATTTTTCTAACCCTCACTGTTTTCTTACAGTCCCAGCGACCCTCTAGAAGTTCACATAGGTTTGGGGTCCATTCGTGGTTCGCATTCCACTTCTAGAGTATATGGTTTGTGTTGCCCCTATACCTATGTGCTCCTATTGCAATCTACTGTAATTCTACATTGCTTGCATTACTTCCTTTTGCTATTACTGCATATTTTTGGTATTGTGTACATATATCTTGTGTATATTTGGCATCCTCATACTGAGGGTACTCACTGAGATACTTTTGGCATATTGTCATAAAAATAAAGTACCTTTATTTTTAGTATATCTGTGTATTGTGTATTGGACCAGGTACAGAGTGTAAGTACCCCTTGGTACCCACTACAAGCCAGGCCAGCCTCCTACAACATCCGCATGCAACAGCGTGTTGTGTAAAAGCAGTGTAAGGATCTACACACATACAGTGCAGATGATCTGAGATGGTGTTCCGAAACGAACTTTGCATGAATTCTAAATGTGGCATAAGAAAAACTTCTGACTGAAAAATGGCTTACTGCCTGCTGTTTATTTTCTTGCGCTGACACAAACATTTTTCTCCAGATCTCAGACACCCCTAGCGTGCAGTTACAGAGCGTGTTGTTTTTGAACTGGTTTTACAACCTTGCGTCCATATTTTTATGATCCTTATGGGCCAGTATTAAAGTACATCCTGAACTGCGGCAGAGGATTATTTAGAGAAAACATATACTTTACTTTACAGGTAGTACTTACGTTTTTTTTATAATAAACTTTCCATTCTTGGTGGAAAATGTTACATAGCGCATTTTACAGATCTGCTTTTTGGTTTCATTTTGAAACTAGAAAACATTCTATTACAAGTTTTTTTTAAGAGCCACAAAATCTGCTTGGATATTACAATATATGTACTCTTTGGCGTTTTTCAACCCTTAACTGAAAAGTAGAATAATGCTCATCGTAAAACCACCACTATTTTTCTTATCACATCCTGGCGAACCTAATCTAATTTAGAACAAGTGGAAACATGTTTTCATCAATTACTCAAGAGCTTGTCTTCAGAATAGGATGCCCATGGTCGAAACAAATTTTAAACAGCAGTTAAAAAAGTAGACTTCCACTATTTACCTAGAGTTAGTACACGTTTAGAGAGATTCCACTTGGGAAGGCGTGCACAAGAAGACACTGAGGCCCGTATTTATACTTTTTTTAGCGCCGCATTTGCACCGCTTTTTGACGCAAAACGGCGCAAACCTACAAAATACAATGGTATTTTGCAAGTTTGCGCCGTTTTTGCGTCAAAAAACGACGCAAATGCGGCGCCAAAAAAGTATAAATACGGGCCTGAGTCTGTGAACGAATATCTGACATCCTTAAGAAAGCCAGCGTCTTCCTGTAATTTAGGGGCACTTCTGGAAGAAATAATTAGATACCAGTTTTTCCTTCGTTGCAAGCTGGAGAAAATTAGGGAGGAGTTCTGTCTCAAAGATAAGCCTCCTCTAGCTGATGCATTTTCAACAGCAAAGCATTTGAAAGGTCTGATGAGCTGTATAGAAGAGTTGCAAGAGGATGTTAGTAAGAAAGTTGACCTGAGTGTTGTTGAGACTAATGCAGAAAAACTACTGTCACAATTTGAAGGCAATTGTTTCTAATATGATATAGCAGGACATATGTCTCATTATAACGAGAGCCCAGCTTCAAAGCTGTTTGTCACAAGTGTGGCAGATGTGGTCACTTTAACAAATGTTGCACGAGTTAAGAAAAAGTGAGGTGCACTGTGAAAGGAGTGTGTGTTAAGAGGTCATTTTACAAGTTGGTGTCTCAGATTTGAGCAATCTGGCTGATATTGTTGAAATCATCAACAACTGTATTGAGCTAATATTTGATTCATGTGGAAAAACAAGCATAAACTCCCTACAGGTATTTAAAAGGTTTTATGAAGGAAATGTGTTTCTCAACAAAATGGATGTCAAACCTAAATGGTATAGATGGACTCAATAAAAATATTGAGTTTTTTTCATGATTGAGTAGAAGGAAAGATTTACAGAAGGTAATGGGAACAATATTTTGGGTTGGCTCCATCAAAAAAATCTTGGTATAATATTGGATCGAAATGCTTTACCTCAGATTTGTCTGCTTCAAGTGAAGGGAGGTGTTGGTGCTTTCCACAGAGTTCTCTGAATATGTTCAATGTGAAATTCGGCTGTGTTAAGGACTATGTTCATAGAACTGTGCTAATTAATGAAGACACAGTTACAGTGGCAAGAGGGTGGAGAATACTTCTCAATGTGCGAGGATCTCTGAAACAGGAGTTGAAAAGACTCTGGTGAATGGATTATAGGTCCAGCGGAGGCAACTGAGTGGTTGGCTCCAGTAGTTGCTTCTCACATGTCTAATTGTGACATTAAGAATCCTGAATAAGGGAGTAATTGTAGACACATTGCAGTTGCTCAATGCTGTTTACTGTATCCAGTGGGAAATATTTCACTGACCTAGATTTTGCATTGATGTACAACCAGATCAAGTTAGAAGAGAACTCATAGCACCTTACAGCTTTTTTAATACCAGTGGGATTTAATATGCTTTTAAGGACACCATTCAGACTTGTTTCACCTGACAATCTGGTGGGTGAGATGGAAGGAGTCAAGTGCTTCCAAGATGATTCACTTATTTTTTTTAAAAACTTGGGATTCGCACAGTCATAGAGTCTTAGAGGTTTCAGAATCTCTAGGTTGTCCTTAGAGACAACATCAAAACAGTATTTCAAATACAGTCAATGAGCAAAAAATTAACTCAAAAAGGGATTTTGAGATCAATAATCAGGTTTAATAAAATGTAATATTGCAATACAGAAAATAGAAAAGTGTATATGCAGCAGCAATGTCATCGAATCAATCAGGATATATAAATTAAGTTCTGTGAAGGCTACCAGTTACAGGAATAATGATAATAAGCAAAATCAAGGAAACTGAGCTGTCTCACTTGTGGGTGGCAATTCAGAAGACAATTAGGCTACAACCCAAGAGGCTCAGGAGAAACGATCTGACTCAGTTCAAAGTTCAGGAATTATTATACCCATTTTCAGTGTAGGAAATCACAGAAACTGCAAAGGTCAGCATGTAGTGAGCATTACTATAGCAAATAACATTTCATATTTCTAAAATGTCATATAACCCTGTCATCTTAGCACTAACTCACCACATGAATATTGATACACATCAACAAAACAATCATGAATGAAGGTAGCATAGTATGCTGGCAGGAAGAGCCTTGGAAAGTAGCGTGCATGGTCAAGGAAAAATATATTAAAACAAAATAAACATCATAATATAGCAGCCATTTTAACAAAAATGGTGTCAAAGCCTTAGTGAGGCCTAGTTTAGGTTAAGCCAGAAAAACACATCATAATGATTTTGTTTCAATTGCAATAGTACCATTTTAAAACACATGCATAAATTCAAATGAGGATTGGCTAATATTAATGGACATATACACTTGTAATGTGAAATATTTTTCACAAAACCCCCCTTCACAAAAGATGTTAGTTACGTGGGGTACATAATCATTAATAAGCTTACTGTTATCAGGGATGAAGATACACCCTGAAAACCTGAAAGACCCCACCCTGCTACATAAAGCAGATACCTAGCGCAAAGAGGTTGTGCAAAATCAGAGCACGCATAGGCATTAATCATTCATAGCCACACCAATAGACGGAATCATAGCAACCAATACATCAAACACAATGTACAAATCCATGCTTCATTCTTTTCAAACTAACAGCATCACTAATTTAATTCACGTGGTAAACCCGGGGGAAATACCAAAGCAAGACAGCAACTACTCACCCAATTACTAAGCAGATTAAAATATGCAGTCTTACTCCACACATAATAAATTCCTCTAAATGTTGGCTCTTTTCCAATCAAAAACACATTATCAACCACATAACTTCTTTCACACTCACTCACGCCAACAAACTGTATTGACCTCATTCTTGGGGATTCCTGATTCACTAGACACAACACTCCTTTTCTTTTATGCTCCATGCTCAGTCTCTGATGCGCATTTGAGTTTTTAAATTTGTTTTCAGCTTCAATTTCTTCTCTTATTTGACTCACATCCTTCAAATTTCTCAGGATTCTCACTCTCCTCTCACAAAATTCCTTAACAATCTCATACTGCTTTTCACTCTGACTAAATACATGCACATGTTTAGCATTATTAATGTTATATTAGGCTGTGCAATCTTCTTTGCATGTTTAGAATAGGTAATTCAGTTTCCAGAGTCTTCAGATATAGGAAGTTCTTACAGCAAAGCATTAAAGTTCCAATGATATGGCAATAAAACTTTTGCTTACGAAAAGTGCTAACAAAAACATTACATGATGAGGGTGTAAGATAGGTACACACACATACCAATCTCTAAGAAGCTCCTGTAACAGATTTTAACAAACATCCTTGTAATTACCTACTGATTTATCCCGATGTGTAATCTCATGTGCTCTATTTCATTATGTATGGTAGTTAATTCACTCTGTGAAGGAGAAGCATTTCTACTAGGGGAAATTAGGCATAACATTAAACATACTAAAATATTAATATAATTATCAACAAAAATATATTAAAATATTTACAGCACCTAATGTGTTCCATTTTCTACTTGGACAAAATAAAAGGTACAAAAAGGGTACAAAAGTTCAAGCTCTGCTTTTTTAATTCTTTCAGTTCATTGATAGAGGGAACCTATCATCTTCATCTGGATACCTACAGTAGGAAACAAAAATCAGTCAATTCTCATAAGGTTCAACATTTCAATTCAATATTCGATATTCTTCAGGACTTAGCAAATCTTCACAGTGGTTTTTCTTCTTCTGGTTCATCTTCAAAGGTGAACTGACAGCAGTTTGTCAAATCGTAGTCTTTCACATCTGACTCTAAATCTGCATCAGAGTCTGCAGATACTAGATACGGACACTCAGCTAATGTGCACGTTTTTTTGGCACTCTTTACCTCATTGGTCTTTTGGGTACAGGGGATTCTCGTTCACTATTCTCAGAATCAATTTTGATTATTTCTGGTTCTTTACCGATTGATTCTGGTCTTTTAGTCTTCCAATGGAATCCTTTGCTACTTCTCACAGATACAGGTCACTTGTCTCCTCAGTATGCATCTTCAACTTCTGTTTATTCACTTGTGACTACTGCTGAATCGTCTTCACTCACAGCTGGACTTATGCTTCAATCAACATCAGCAACTTTGCTCACTGTGAACCGCTTTTCCTTAGGTGTTCTTGAGACTCAGCTTTTGAGCTTTACTTTTCACAAACTAGAACATCATTCTTTATTTCTTCTTGTTGTTCATGACTTTGCAACAATGTTTCATCTCGATTTTCAATTTGTCGACATGACTTTGCAACAATGTTTCATCTTGATTTTCAATTTGTCGACATGTCATCTGGTGACTTGAACCTTTCAACAGGATCTTCTTTTTCCTCACTTGATTGATCCACGCAGTGAACGTGAGCTTGATAGTGTGAATTGGTGGTTGTTATTAACAGTTCTTCATCAGTATAACTTGATGTGGCCCTTTCCTCCATGGCTCCAAGCAGTTCTTGCAGACGTGTTTTTTTACCAGGACCTAGTCTCCTGATTGGACTGCATGACTAGACTTCTTTTGTTGACAGCATTTTCAAATTCACCTGATATGAGACACATTTTAACTTATCAGATAGACCTCTTTAGTAATCTAATGTAATGTTATCACTTATTGATATACGTGCTGGTGAAGCAATGTGCAGGATCCGCATAGCTCTTCCCCTGACTATTTCATGAGTTCTGTCTGTCTGTTTGGCATGCTTCTAATGCTCTTCAGGAAAAGAGAAAGAGCATATAGACATTTTAAGATTGTTGAGGCACACACCATTGCAAGCTTGAACATCATGTGCCATTTTTCTTGTCACCTTCAATTAATGCTTCTGGTCTGTAACTGCAGCTGAATTGGTAGAGCTGTATCCAGAAACTTTAGGACCTCACTTTTAAAGAGAGTTTCTAGATCTGTTTCAATAGACGTAGGCATGCCAAACGTTGGAACGAATGTTCTTCACAAGTGTTTGACTACAGTTATACTGTTACTTTTCCTGGTTGGATAGGTCCTAATCTGTTTAAAAAACAAGCAGGCATGAGAATACATGTAAGCCCATTGTAGACAGGCATTTCTAATAAGTCTGCTTGAAGTCTAGTAAATGGTCCTTCAGATTTGCCTATGTGACTCATAGTATCAAGTGTCCTTTCACTCTGATTTATCTGCTGAGAAGTAATACATCTTTGACATAAATCTTTTGCTATACTTCTGAACATTGTGTTGTGCCAGTATTTTTCAAATATCCTGACCATGTTGTCCCTCCCTATAAGCGTTTGTCCCTGTAGGAACCTTGCCATGCGCTGCAGCACCGAATTTGTAAGGATATACTAATGATCTGGTGTTACCCAAAGATCTTTATAATACCTGTTACAACCTGTTGTTTCTCACCTCTTCTTTTCATCTTCTGGTACCGCCTCTTGTAATTTTGAACATTCGCTTAATGGTATCTCTTTTGGATTCAGTGGAAAACAATTCACAATATCTGCATCATCAACTTTTGTAGCAGCTTTTCATTGTTCTGATCCTTGTTCTCATTTTAGTTCATTTGATTTAATAGTTACAGTTTCAAGAGCACAGTATTTTGTGACTTGATTGCCCCCTGTGATTATATCATCACTAGGAGTGGGCAATATATTCTGCTCTGCCTGTGGAACTAGCGTAATTTTGGCCACTCCGCATTACACTTGTAGCGCAGAGTTCTAGTTAAATCTGCCAACCACCTCCTGGCAGAGTTTTTTTCTCACACGAGGCTCACCAACAGTAAGTTGACAAACGTGAGTGACAATTGGCAGTGCCTACTGTGATTTGTAGGTGCTAGGGTGGCACCTGGTGATGATTTTCTCACCATGAACGGTCACAGGCTGTTGCGACCATTCGGGATTAGAAAGATGACGCTCAAGTAGAAAATCTACTTGAGCAGCAGCAAAAGCAACTCAAGCAGCAGCACCCTTTAGCAAGCTGTGTAGTGCTGTTCACTCTGATTTTTCTGCACTAAAACTCAGCACGAGCAGTGCAATGTGCTGATTTCTGCCTGTTCACAGAACTCCACAGACTTTTTCAGAGTTTTCATGTAACTGCATGGAATTTCGCAGAGTGAAACTCCGTGAGTTCCACCCACCTCTAATGATCACCAGACTAATGAGCAATGCACCTCACAACCAATATTCCATAGGTTGCTTTATGGCTTCTAAAAGGGTTACAAATGTATCCTCTATTATTAACAGGAGTACCAGAGGATGTCATGAAGCATCCTCGGTGACTATAATTGTCCAAAATCATGTATAACTCCACCCCCCATGTTGGTTGTCTGTGTAAATCATTACACTCAGTTCATTGGTTAGACAACAGGCTTCTGTTAGGCCAATCAGCTCTGCTATTTGTGCTAAAATTACATCATACAAGTATGATGCCTCAACAATTTCAGAAATGGAACAGACTACACATGCTGCTCTCATTATTCCTTGATGGTCTCTTAAATATGAACCATCCACAAAGTCAGGTCAGCCATCTCAAGAGAAACTTCTTTAATGGCTGGTCTTAGTTTGGTGCACAACTCTGTTACATTGATACAATCATGATATGGGCCTTCATCCTCACCATTGTTTGGAATTGGTAGCAGTGTTGCAGGATTTAAGGTTTTGTACTTTCCTATTGAAATATTCTATGCTGCCAGTATTATTTTTTTATATTTTGGAAGGTACCTGTTCTTGCAGATGCTGAGTTTGTGAATGAGTCAGCAAAATCACAATTGAGTGAGGGATTAATGCAATACATGGATAACCCATAACAATCCCTTGACTCTGCTCCTGGCCAGGCACACAGCTGCTACAGACTTGAAACAACCAGGAAGAGCTGCGGCTACTGGCTCTAATGTAGCAAAGAGGTAAGCAACAGCCACTTTACCTCACCAAGCTTTTGAGTTAGATCAGGTAAAGTAAATTCTTCTCTTTCATGACAGTAAAGCAAAATGTTTGTATCATAATTAGGCATTCCTAAAGCGGATGCGCCACAAAGATTCTCTCTGTGCTCTTGGAAAGCTTTCATGCATTTGCTATCAAATGACACCGGATCCTTTACATCCCTGTGAGTAAGCCTCATTAAGTGATTTTCAGTCACAGAAAATTTTGGAATCCAATGATGAAAGTACCCAACCATTCCCGGGAACACCCTCTTTGGGTAGTTAAAGGATTCATTTTTAGGATTGCAGAAATGTGTTCTTTGGTCTCTTTCCATTTCTTTTTTTCAGTATTATAGTCAAGATAAATCCCTCTTTTCTTACAGTACTGCATCTTTGTAGTTTAAAGTTTAAGACCACTGTCAGCAAGATGGTTCAGGAATACAACTGTATCCAACTTGCAATCTTCCTTTGCCTTTCATGCCACTAAAAGATCATATGTGTACCAGCATTAAGTTACAAGTCAGTGCCAAACTTTTCAAATCCTTCTTTAGAATCTGACTAAAAATGTAAGTGCTTTCTGTATACCCTTCTAGGATTCAACACCAACCGAGAACTTTATTTAGAAATCAAAATGTGAAAATATATTTGCTATCCTCATGAAGCGGAATGGGAAAGATTGCTTGGCATAAGTCAATCACTGTATACCATTCTGCATCTGCAGGAATCTCAAACAAAAACACAGCAGGTTTCAGTACTACCGTAAAACATAGGACTGCAATTTTATTTACTTTCCTTAGATCTTGAACTACCCTCCTCTTTCCTCTCAGTCTTTTAATTCCCATTATAGATGAATTGCATGGCCTTCTAAGCACCCCCCTTAAAATGCCCTGCTCTAGCATTTTTTCTATGTCAAGGTTCGTTCCTTTTTCGGTTGCTTCCTAAAGCTTGTATTGTCGAGTTCCAAGACAAACTGCATTTGGTTTGATCTGAATTTTCACTGGCTCCACACTTTTTATTAATCCTGTTTCTTTACCTGTGACATCCCATACTCCTTCTTTCACTGTATGTCTTGAATCAAGAGGCAGGCTATCTTTTCCACAGACTAGGGACAATTGAACTCTTAACTTTTGTGAGTTTATTTTACATACTGAATCTTCATCTTGGGTTTCAATTGCAATACCATCCAGTGTGCAATAGATCACACAATTCATTTTACAAAGCAAATGTCTACCAATTAAATTAACAGATAAAGATTGTGATCTTAGCACTTTTCTGCACATATCTTTTCCCCATTTCAAAAAAGTAGCTATATTCTGTCTTTTTTCTCAGGTCCCCCCCATGGAAATCCATAACCTTGGATACCTTTAGAATACTCCAGATCTGGTCAAAATAAGACAAATGTAACGTGGATACCATTTGTGGAAAAACGTTATGAAGGCTTAAGCACAGAGTGCTCCAAATGTCAAAGAAAGGGCTTAGCACTGGGGTAGAAGAGCCACGGTAGCTACAGGGGTAATCCAGATAATACATCAAAAACCTGAAACTTATGTATAATTAACAATACATGTTCTCAGAAAACCAAACCATCAAGGATAAATTAAAAATAGTTATGACATTTTTCCCTTTGTAAAAAAAAAAATGCATCCAGATATAAAATCATCTCCAACATCCAAAATAAAAACCTGTAAAGCAGCAATATTCAGATCCACAAAACCTTTTAAACCTACAATTAAAAAACAGCACTGTATAAATTTAGAAGAAACAGTAATATTAAACACATACCAAATACATAGTAATATGATAAGTTAAAATAAGGCCTACAGCACAAACCGAAAATAACTAATACAGCTTGCGATATATATATATCTGTGTGTGTATGTACATTTGTATATATATATATATATATATATATATATATATATATAAATATATATATATATATATATATTTGCTGCTATGCGGCATAATTAAATTATTATATGATTGGTTTAACCAACATCCAAACATTCCCTATGAACTTATAATGATATGACATTAATTACAACCACAAACAGGAAATAAATGAACTATCCAAATAAATTAAAATCCTACAACCAATCACCTACAGTTAAAAAATCATAATATAAACACAATACATAATTTTTTTTAAATATCATAGAAAAAACGTCCAAAAATGTATAGTTAAATAAAAATTCAATTTTGTATTGTTAGTAAAATAATTGCACAGAAATATACAATTAAAAAATTATAATATAGATATATATAGCTTACTGTGCATCCTTTATCCATTGAAAACCCTACATCCTGCCCCTTAAATTATAACAAGAAATATAACATTATTACACAATTTTAAACAATATCTTAAAACAATAACAAGCCATTATACAGTTAAAACCACTGCACACATTACAGCAATATTAAACAAAACAATATTAACCACAACATTTAAAAAATGCTTAGATAAACAATAGTTTTATCAGCAATATTCTAACCCATTACATTCTTCACCTCCTGATATGTGTTCCATGATATTTTAGAATCACTACTTTGGTGGAACCCCTCATAGCGAGGTATTTGGGTATGTGTTGTGTTCTATAATCTCAACATCCATTCAAATCTTGCATTTGCTACTTTTTTTTTTAACAAAACAGTGACTCAATATTTTTGGACTTGCCTAGAGGCAGCCATTTAAACATCGATCTTTTTATTCTTTTTACACTATTAAACATTATAGGTACAATTGCTTGCCACAGGTTATTTGAGAAGTACAACCAGTAACAGAGCTTCCCCCCAAACCTCCCAATACTGACAGCTTCTAACAGTGTGTTGTCAAAGATCTATTGTGGAGAATACCAATACTCAGAATAGGCCTTGGATTTGCCCACGGCTTACCAATGGTTGTTTTTCATATCAATCTCCTTTGCTTGCTTACTATTTAATGGCTTACCTAAAGTTTCTTGTGTTTGTCTCTCCCTGGGAACATAGCTTCATTCCCGTCCTTTTGACTGGACAACTTGCATTCCAGGAACTACTTTTTTTCTTTTTCTATCAGCACTGCATGTGAGTCCCTGTGTCTTCTTTGTGTTTCCCTCATGTGCTGCCCACCATCAAATCTTCATCCCATTATACTCTCCCTCCACCTCACTCCCACCTCATCCATTGCTTCCCCTCACAGCTTTTTCCTGCTTTAAAATGTGTTTTTTGAGACCCCTCTGCCTAACTCCTCCATTGCTTCCCTGCCCTCTGTTGCTCCTGCGACTTAGTGGTTTGCTGCCCTTTAAACCCTCACCCACTCCTCTGTTGATCTCCTCTTCCTGTCACACTATTTTATAAAAAAGATATTAATATAGGTTTATTTTTATGGAGGGCCAAGCTGCTGGATTTTGCTACTGGACTCGTGCTTTCACTTTGAATTTCTGTGCATATTGTATTAATTTACTGTTTCTCCATCTTGGAGCAATAAATGAAATGCATAAAAATGGTGACTATACCATGACACATATGGCCGTTTATAACACAGAAATATAAATGTTTTTGTTTTTGATTGTGCTGTTCTGCATTAGCAAGCAGGCATGTTTTTAAAGAAAAATATTTGATGATGCAACATAGCACTGGAAAAAATGCCAAAGGTAGGGCAACACTACTGAAAGGCAAAACGTATTCGCTCTGTCAACGCTTATTTTTTATTTTCTGGCACCACAAGGTTGTTACAGACCTTGTTGAGTATGATTGGCCCACCTCACCTGTGCAGAAGCAATATATATATATATATATATATATATATATATATATATATATATATATAAATATATATATGTGTTATTTCTATAGCTGCATCCCAGCCAAAAGGCAATGGTCCGCCACACATGGTCAAAGGCAAGTATAAAGTCAATGATTAATAGAAGAGGAAGCTGGAATGTGGAAAGGTAATGCATTGTGATGTGGTGTTCCTTAAAGATGCGAGTCTTCATTTCTTTCCTAAATTGGAGCAGTGTTGGAGTGGTACTGATGGCTATGGGATGTATTTCCAGATCCTAGGTGCATAGATCGAAATGCCCTGCTGTCTAGTTTTTTCCCCTTAGTCTGCAGTCTGATGTTGTCCTGACTGTGGTTGTGTCACGAACCACCAGAAATGGTAAGCTTGTCTACAAGATAAGCAGGGGTACTGGTTATAATGGCTTTGTAAATGATTCCGCTGATTTTGAAGATTGTGCAGGCTAGCAAGCGGAGCCAAGGGAGTTCGCTTAGGATGGGGGTGATGTGACCATATTTCTTCAGGCCCCCTGATGATATTACTGCAGTGTTTAGGATGCACCTAAGAAGATTCAGTGTGGAATCTGAGATGGTATGGAGAAGAACATTTCCACCATCCTCTGAGAGTACTGGAACCTGAATGGTGGGCTGGTCAGGCCATACTGTGACTTCAAGGTGGGGACCAAGACACTGAGAGGAAAGAATGGATAAGACAAGACACAGTACAAGTTATTGAAGACAGGCCTACAGCAAAAAAGAAACCCATAGAGGCCAGAGCTGAGAGTCTGCAGGTGGGGTACAAGCAGCAGAACATAGAGGAAAAGAGAGCAATCAAAAGAATGACAAGAGAAGACAGATGGGCATACATGGATAGGCTTGCCAGACAAGCAAAGGAGGCAGCCAGTAGAGGGCAGTAAGGGAAGATTTTCAAGAATACAAAGATAGCCAGTGGTAAATCTTGTTCAACATACAACATGTTTATTATGGACAAGCAAGGCAGACTACTCACCAAAGAGAGAGGAGGAAGCATGCTGGGCCAAGAACTTCAAAGAAGTCTTGAACAGACCAGTAACCATAAGTGAAGCAGACATCCAAGGAGCAGAGACAGACTTGGGTGTGAACACGCCCCACCACAGAAAAAAGAAATTGTCACTGACGTCGGATCTCCCTAGAAAGGAAAAGCTCCTGGCCACAACAACCAAATGCAGAAATGTTCGAGCCATACCCTTACAGATCAGCCAAGATCCTCCAACCGCCGTTTACATCGATTTAGGAAGAAAAGTTTGCCTAGAACCAAGGTATCATTGTCAGAATTCCAAAGAAGGGAGCATTGGCCAGCTGTAACAATTGGTATCAAATCACCTTTCTGTCAGTCCTAAGTAAAACCTTGGTGAAAATCATCACACAGTGAATTTCTTATGCCGTTGACAAGCAGTTAAAAGAACTGGAAGGTTTCTGTAAGGGCAGAAGGTGTGTTGATCAGATCCTTACTCTACACAACATCATAGAGAAGAGCTTGGAGTGCCAGAAAGAACAACAGATCGGCTTCATTGATTTTGAGAAAGCCTTTGACAATATCCACCATGACACTGTCTGGCGTATACTGAGAGCCTAGGACATATTGCGGCAGATAGTTACCCTCATCAAGAGCTCTCCACCGGACCCCAGAAGGCAAGTGGAAGAGAGACTGGCCAAAGAATACCTGGAGATGAATTGTGGAAACAGAAAGAAGACCTTGAGCCACAGCTGGGGCACCATACAGAAATGTTCCCAAAAGACACAGGAGTGAAGGTCTTTTGTTGCTGTCCTGCATGCCAGGCTGCATACGTTACTGTAAGTTAGTAAGAACATTCAGTATTCATTGATTTTCATCTTAAGTGGCATCAAGTCCATATTGAATACATTTGTCTAAAACAGGTTGTTGTCTGTCAAGTCCAGGTGGATTGGATCTATTCAGGAGGTTATAAATAACAACTGACTAAATAGATGAATCCCATCTGGATCCATTACACGTAAGTCTATATTGTTGGAAGGCCCTAAAAATGTTGCTGAGAACTCGCCCTCCTTGGTCCTAGTTGGACACCTCTAGTTTAAGACAACTCCTAGAATACCCCGTTTTGCCTTCTTGAAGGGTCAGCATCTGGGCTATTTTCTCACTGTATTCAGGCTGGCAGTTTGCCTCTGTGGTCACCACAGTTGAACAGAATAAGAAAACATTCTGTATGCTAAAGAACAATAGATGCTTTCTCAAACTCGACTAACCAGGCTGTATTCTCGCTGTCTGAGCCCTGTGGACTTACTTATTTGTTAATCTCTTTGCTATATGTGGTTAGTTGCTCTGTAATTGAGAGGAAATCGTATTTGGCTGCAGTGTGGCCTCACTTTCTGATGCTGCACAAGTTTCCCCAGATGCTGCTCACGCAAATGCCTCAGTAATTGTTTTCATCCTGCTGGTGACCATTTCTTTACACTGGGCTATGAAGCTCATCTAACCTTCTTCATGGGAATAGAACCGAGTACCACATGCTGCTTGTTCTATGGTGAGATTATCATGAGTAACACTGCTCCAATCCTACTGACTTTTCAGATGTAAATAAAGTGGCTGAATCTGCCCCAGGCCTGCTGGCCAGTTGGAGGTTAGCCTGACGTGCTGCTGGCTCTGCTCCATCTGTATTATTCTTTTAGAGGCACAACTGACATGTAACTGGCTCTGCTTTAGCCCTGCTCCCCATGGCAAGGCATGGACTTTCTAGCAGCCCCAGTGACCCTTTAGAAGGGAACCTGACATGTGGATAAATATGATTGTGGTAGGGAATTTCAAAGCCAAAATATCGACAGATCACAGTATGGTGGCCAGAACATCGAGGGGAAAAATAGCAAAGTGAGGTATTCTTAACTTCACATCCAAATAACATGAAAAAATATAGAAATATACATCACCAAGGTCTTTATATGTGTAGCTAGACATAAAAAATCTATACAAACTCAATTTTCTGGTCACAATATTATGAATCATCGATATTCTGGCTTTGACATACTTAACACATATCCCTAACTACACCATTGTTTCTCTCCATTTAGAAGCACACCTGATGTAGGACTGACCATTCACCAGCCCTACTGACCTTATGGAGGCGAGCTTGGAATGTGGCTATCTCTGCCTCAGCCCTACTGGTCATTCAGAGGTCTCCTGATATATATACCCTTCACCCACCCTATGCACCTTTTAAAGATGAGTATGCCATGTGGCTTTCTGCTTGAATGCACTATATCAAGGTTGATAATATCAATATTCAGTAATCTGAAAACACTAGATTGCCTACCACTACGTTGTCAAGGTAAACATATATTTACCATTCTTAATTACAGCTACATAACTATACTCCACATCTGATGTAGTGGGTAGGTCGCAGCACTCGATGCAATATTATTGTCATGTGATGTAGTGAGGATATACCGGCTGTCTGTGCTCTGAGCACTGATGGCCAGTCAGAGGTGCACTTGAGCCATGACTGACTTGGCACCAGACTTCCATGTTTGATCAGGTGGACCACAGCCAGATCTCACTCTTGATTGCCTTTGCCTCAGCACCACTGGTCACTGAAAGGCATGCTAGGCAGATGAAGGCCTCTGGCCAGGCTCTACCAGCACATTCATTGACAATTAGGGCTTCTGCACTCTGTGAAAATGCCTGTTATCGAGCTCGCTCTCGTGTAATGCTTCACTGCCCGGACACCAAGCCCTCCATGAGCTCCGTGTTGCTCTATAATTCCTTCCCTCAGCTCGTCCATTGCTTTTCCCTTCCCTCTATGGCGGCTTTTTATTTTATTGCCCCCTTCCCCCACCGCCCAGCTGCAAATGCCTCCACTGCTCACTTGTCACCTCACCCACTCCCCGTTGCATGCCTCCTACTCCCCCACCTGCTCTTCCATTGACCTACACCTTATGGTCTCTTTTTTTTTTTTTCTTCATATTTTTTGGGAAGGCATACAGCAAATTGCTTGTGGGCCACTTCGCCTTCCAAAGTGCTAGTCAGATGTCATTTTCTTTAAATTTACAGATTCATCTTGCACACAAATTCGTCATCGCGCATACTTGCACTTACAAAATGGCAGCTGCATCATCTCACTGTTTTTTTTTTCTTTTTGCCAATGCTGCATGCGCATTAGCAAAATCTAGCGGTCCAAAAGGCAAGAGCTATTGGGTTTACCAATGCTTGTTTTTTCGTGCAAAAACCCATAAAAAGGGCACTAACGTCCGATATTCATGTGACAATATACGTAGGGAGAACTTTGCATTCATAACAGTATTGTTCTTAGTATTCATAAGAATTATGCAAAGGCTGCGAAAAAAAAAAGTTCGCACACCATTACTTTTATTTTAGGCTAGATCGCTGGGGCGAGAGGATGACCACCGGCGTGACCTCGTGCAGATAAGCGGCCTGGTCTTACTCTTCATGGTATTTCTGCTATTGCTCCTCCTCCCACCACCAGCCTCCTTCCCCTGATGCAACAGTTAGGCTCTCTCCCCCATTTAAGCAGACGCATTCAAAACTCACATAAAGTGATATTAAATCAATAAATCGTAGGAGACGTTTTCTCTCCCTAAGAGACGCAGTAAGCAACATTTTCGCAGCAGTAGCAAATGTGAGACTACAAAGTGACTTCCTAGTTCGAAGACAGGAAAGCTTGAGAGAATGCCTTTTGGATAGGCTTGTTAGTATGTTTTGGCCTTCCTAATGTCTTCCACGTTTCTCCAAACTTTGACAAAACCGTCCGAGGCCGCCATGAGACTGTTAGTTTCACCCAAACCATCACGGCTGCCTTCCAAGCTGGGATAACCAAAGCTTTTTGCTCGCCTTTATCTGCCACCGTCATTCTTTAGGCGCCAAGAGTAGCTGAAATGCATGCTCCTTTGCTATTAATTCATATGCTACGATGGGTAAACTCCGTGCGGCACTGTTCCTGCACCTGAAATTACCAGATCCGGTTTTACTGTTCGCACTTTTGTACCCACATACATGGCAATAGACGCCATTCAGTAGAGATACTGTTGATATTTAAAGCAAAATATCGCTTTATTGTGGCTGTCTCCCGCCTGAAATTGCCTCTGCTTCAATAGAGGTAAATGGGGAAAATATATTTTGCCAATTATTTTAAAACTCCCACATTTCCCTTCTAAAATGTTGGCATCTACGTACCTGGCACAGTCACCTTAGAGCCATAGTAGGAGCTGTTGGCACGGACCAAACAGAGCCTCCAAGGCGACCCTCGCATGCACCACGAGAGGAGCCCAGGAACCTCTTCGAGCTGAAATAGAGCCTACCCTTCCCGCCCACACCCGCATTGGCTCCTGCTTTCCTACTTACAGTGAGAGTTCTAGCATACTTTTGGGCCCAGGACAGAAAGAGAATGTGAGGAGCCCGTCTAGTTTGCATACAGTAGGACTTATTCAGAGCTGTTGGCATCTTAATAGATGCCCTCTGCTCCTGAAACTGTTTTTTGCCGACCCCTCCTGGGCTGCAGCCCCTCCATCTCAGCCCCCTGCAAGCACCTATTTATGGCTCATAAAGGGCTGAAGGTGTGACAGTTGCTTGTGTGTTAGTACTGTGGGGAGAGGGTGAAGGTAAACCGCAGGAAAATAGACATCCCATGGTGTCACTGTGTGTGAAGCTGGACAGCTGGGCAGTAGGTCTAATTGCAAGACAAACCTGCATAATGTCCTCCTTGCATCTGGCATCATAGGAGGGTCCTTCCTCCACTGGGCCTTCTCTCCCTGCACCATAGCGGCAAGACCCAGAGGAGGTAGCCCCCTCTTGTGGGTCCAATTGCAGTAGACGCCTTTCTTTCAATTGGAATGCAGGGGGCACAAGCAGGTTGACTGGTGTTTATTGGCAAAAGGGGCATTGCCCTGCTACCCGCCAGGGAGAGGCAAGAACAAGGAAAAAAACATAGACCAGCTGAATGCTAGGAGACAGTGTGCTGGATCTCCTGGATGAGCTCCATTGAACTTTGCAGATGTCCTACTGTGCAAACGCCAAGCTACAGCAGTGACATCACAGGAAAGGAAGTAATGAATTAGAATGCAATAGATCTGGTTCCTTTTGGGGCACATAAACAGTGGTCCTGGCAGGAGTTAGCAAAACTCCACCCACTTCAATGGCTGTGGTGGGGCAGGCCATGAGACAAGGAGGGATTGGGTGGGAACAGTTTGTTCATCATCTCAGAGGGGCAGGCTGTATGAGGGGTGCAGGAGGCTGCTCTCCTGGCAGTAACACCTGTTTAGGACTCCATTTGGTTTCACTGTGAAAAAAACGTTATGGAGCTGAGCATGACTGAGTGCACCTTATCTGGACGTTAGAGGCCCAAGAGAGGGAAGTAACCAGCTTTGGACAGCAATTGCACAAGTGGACTAAGAAGTAAGTGGGCAGTTAAGCTTCTGCCTGCATCCGGGGCATAGTCGTCCCCCCTTTAGCAGCTACAGTGGAGTGGGGTTATTGATGGGCCTCTTTTGTTTGTAGCTGGTTGGGTGAGTGAGTGAAAGGAAAGATGGGTGGATGGATGGGCGAATGAAATGGGGTATGGATAGATGCATGAATGAATGAGTGAAAGGATGAATGTAAGAATGGAATAGTGAAAGTCTGGAAAGGTGTATGAGTGAAAGGGATGGTGAATGGCACGGGTGACTGCTGTTCATGAGCAAAAGGTGTGTTGCCCTGCGTCCGAGGAGATGCAAAAATAGAGAAATAAACACAGACCAGCTGAATGCTCAGAAACAGTGTGCTGAACCTCCTGGGTGAACTCTAATGAACTTTGCAGATGTCCTACTGCACATGGGCCAGCAGGACAAGGGTTTTTGTCAACCTGCAGGCACAAGCTACAGCAGGACATCACAGGAGAGGGAGTGCGGAATTAAAATGCAATTGCTCTGGTTGCTTTTGGGGCGCATAAACAGTGGTCCTGGGAAGAGTTACCAAAACTCCATCTGCTTCAAGGCTGGGGGTGGGGCAGGCCGATAAGACAAAGAGGGGTTGGGTGGCAACAATTTGTTGATCATCACAGAGGGTCAGGCTGTAGGAAGGATGCAGGGGGCTGCTCTCCTGGAAGTAACAAGTTTAGTACTTCATTTGGTTTCACTTTGAAAAAAACATTATCGAGCTGAGCATGACAGAGTGCTCCTAGGGGTTCCTAATGAGCCTCTTCTGTCTGCAGTGCTGCAGACAGAGGTTTATAATTAACTTGAGTAGGTGAGTGAGGGAAAGGATTGATGGGTGGATAGATGGATGGATGAAATGGTGGATGGATAGATCCATAGATGACTGAATGAAAGGATGGCTGTAAGAATGGATGTGTGAAAGGCTGGGAGGGTGCATTAGTGAAAGGGGGGTGGATGGATGGATGGAAGGAAAGAAGTATGGATGGGTGGATGGAAAGGATGGGTTGATGGATGATGAGAGAAAGGATGGGTGGATGGTAGAATGTGTGGGTGGATGGATGAGTGGAAAGGTAGATGGATGAATGGATGGATGGAGTGAAAGTATGGATGGATGAGCAAAACAATGGATGAGTCAAAGGATGTATGTAAAGATGGACGAGTAAAACAATGGATGAATGAATGAAAGGCAGGGTAGATGGATGTCTGGATGAAATGGATGAGGGAAAGGTGAATTTATGGATAGATGGATGAGGGAGTGAAAGGATGGATGGAAGCGTGAAAGGCTAAATGGAGGGATGTATGAATGGATGGATGGGACAAAGGGTGGACGGATGTGTGTAAGGATGGATGGCTGAGTGAAAGGGTGGATAGATGGAGTGAAAGGGTGGATGATGGATGGAAGGCTGGAGTGAAAGGATGGATAGATGGAGCGAAAGGGTGGAAGGATGAATGAAAAGATGGATAGATGATTCAATAGATGGATCAATGGATGGATGAAGGGGGGAATGGATAAGCAAAAAGGATAGATGATTGAGTGGATGGATTGGTTTGGAGGATAGGACCAGTGGTGGCTCTCCTTTATGGGCTCCAAACCTATACAACACCTTCCTTGTTTTGTGGTCCATTTTATTGTATCAAAAGTAAATAATTATTCACTCTTCTTATATTAAAAATAAAATGTAGACCCGCTTCGGGTTCAGCAAACGTAGGCAGCTAGTGACATTGTTTGATTGCTGCCACAGGTGCATGAATGTGCCTACACCTGCCATCAGCAATACTGTTCAGAGCTGGCGAAATCGCAGCACTGTGAGCATGTCTGTGTGACTGTGTGTTTGAATTAAAGTGAGAGAGAGTAAGTGAAGGAATGAGACAGAGTGAGTAAGAATGAGTGACAGAAAGGACCACTATGTGTGAGAATGAATGTAAGTGGATGAGGGAGTATGGTAGTAACTGAGTGTTACTATGTGTGGTACTGAGTCACATTCATACTGAGTAATTCAGACTGAGTGAGAATGAGTGGCACTCAGTGAGACAGAGTGGGCCAGGGTAGAATGAGCGAGACTGTGTGAATTAGTGAGATCAAGTGAGACTCAGTGAGTTAAAGTGAGACTGTAAACATAGTGCAAGAAAGTGTGAGAGAACCCTTCAAGAAAAAAGCTTTTTGGAATTCAAGCTAAGGATTACGCCCACCACTTTTAAAGGCCACCAGCCGCCACTTGGTCGAAGACAACCATTAGCCGGCCAAGTTGGTGGATTAATTGTGGGCCCTGGGCAGCTGCCCACACTGCCCATGCCTAACACTGGCCCTGCCTATTTACTACCTGTTGAGAGCAGATTGTAAATGGAGGAGGACACATTCCTGAAATTGGGAATAATCATTAAGAAAACTCCCTGGGTAATTTGCCGTCCTTGTAACTGCACAGTGAGAAGAGGAATTATTGTCCAGAAACAGCAAATCTGGGACTCGAAATCCCTGCAACTCACTGTCCACCACTGTGGTGGTCTTAAGATCATCTTTTGCTGGAAGTAATTTAAATGTTTCCCTGAAATCTGTCCATTACTTTCAGGGTACTGATTAGGCGTGAACGAGCCGCTGAAAACTCAAACCAGATGCTGGGATCTGGCTAGACTCGTATTCCTCTTGTACCTTGGAACCCAAGCCGAGCTTTAATGGGGCATCTGCCTGCCTCCCGTGCCCCAACCTAATGCACCAAGAATTAGAGAACAAGCATTAACTTTTTATGCAAAAACAAGAGCGCAAATAGACACCCATTTAGTGGCTGAAAGGCACATTGTTAAATCACAAAAACGAAGTATTTTCCCGGCTACCCCCTCTGACCAAACTGTAGTCCTAGGCACATATTTTATTTCACTGTGCTTCCTTTTTTCCTTATTGCATTTGAGAGCACTTTGAGATATGCGAGTTGAGGGTCTGTGCACCTGAGATATGAGTTGAGGGTGTGTGCTATACAAGCACCTCCTTTGTGCCTGATTTAAGTGGACTATAATGTTCCATGTAAGAATCCAGACCACCTATTGGGTGCACATGGCTAAGGGCATGGAGAGGGCTGGGGAGACATTCATTTTAATATTTGTAAGTTCCTGTCTGAAAACGACCGCTTTTAATAACTGCCCTTTAATGCAGTGATAAAATCTGATGTATCGAGTTGAACAGGTTCTGCATATTTAGGAAAGGCATTTTTTTAAATGGTGAAGTGTCTTCATCATATTTGCATATGGTGTTAGTTTCTCAGCTTACCGGCCTAACATTTTCAGAGCTCGGCTCTTGCATGAGCACTTTGAGTCCATCCAGATCCTTGGCTCGCCTTGCCCTAGTACTGATGAACTCGCTTCTTTAAAAAAACATAAAGTGAACTTTCCTCATTCTTGAGACACGGAGGGTTCTCAGTCCTTTCGGGTTAAAAGGAAGTTGATGGGGGTGTAATATGTCATCGTGCATACTGACAGGCCGAGTCCCTTCCACTTCTTCGCAGTTGCTACAGGCTCATTCTGTGAGAAAGAGGTTGTTGCAGTACTGTCATTGCTCCCCTTGCTGAAATATGTGTACAAGGAAGCAAATCGCATAAAATGTATGCAAATCTTGTCTAGGTCATGCGGTTAGAGACGTTACTCAGTGACCTCACAGTAGCAGCGTGCAGCACGGCACGTGAGATTCCTGGACAGAAATGTCCAACATCGGCCCAGGAGGGCCAGATCAGTAGGATCGCTGTTAAATGATATGTACATACAGTGGATCAAAATGGAAATCCTTTGCATAGTTAGTGACTATTCTTGGCTTATTTCGGGCCCTCCTGAACCTATGACGGATACCCTTGTATGCATTTCACCTCACCAAGGCCTTACTCGTGAAGGGCTCGGCCTCACTGCAACTCAGACTACCATTACTAGCTGCATTTGTTAAGCACGCTTTACCCAGTGGTCTGTAGAATATGCTTTAACCCCGATTGGCTCTCGCCTGCACCCCTGTCATAAAACATTCTAATTTAACTTGCCCCGCCTCCCTCAACACCCCCGGTTGACCCTGTCACCTGCACAATGATATTCCATTCTTGGAATAAGTTTCAGCTATTCTGGGTCAAAATACCGCAAAAGAGCAAGAAGCTCTTCAGAAGCAAAACCGAGAACAGAGCAGTTTTACTGAAATAAGACGGTACCCATTGGAACTATGAAGAAATAAGCATTGGCAAAGCCAATGGGTCTCGCATTTATAAATGTGTGCCAAATTGGGGACATTAACAGTGCCTGCTTGTAAAGCATTATCTTTTTTAAAAAAGAGTAATAAATAAATAAAATGTTTGGGGAAAAGCAATCACTTATCACAAGATACTGTAAAACTGAACATTTAAGTCAATATTTCAATCTTTATGAATAGCATGGTTTATTTTTCAAATTCACACAAGAAATTCTGAACAGAAATGAAAAGAAATGTATTGTCCTTGATCCTGGTTAAAAATAACTTAAGCGGCTAACTGTACTCGAAGGAACATAACAGCTGTCTGAGAACTGTCACATTGAAAAGAAAATGCTTTCCATTTAAGTGCCATACAACTAGGAAATGGAACAAACGCTGTAGCCATTTGGTGCACTGCAGCATCCCTTAGAGCAGATTTACATGCTTCTGGTATGAGATTTTTTATGGTCATTCTTCTGCCTCAAACACAGGCTGACTGAGGACAAATGCCTTTGATGCGGTGGCCTGGACTTTGAGGCAAGAAGTGGAAGGTATGAAATAAAAAGAAAAGCAGCATTACAAACCTGATTTTTATTCAAACTTGGCAAGAATATGCTAATAATATACCCGTTGCTCTGCTTTTGTGAATATGCTGGGAGGCTGACGAGCAACATGGTCTCTGCAGAGTTGGAGGGATGTGAGGGAGCAGCGCATGGGGGAGAGAGTAAGAAAGAACAACTTCCAAAGAATGCTCAAAGAAAGTAGTTCTCTGCCCTAGCGGTGGAAGGATGCAAGTCATTCAGTCAGAAGCATGGTAAAGAAGCTATGCTCCAGGGAGGGACAAACACAAGAAGTTGAAGGAAAGCAATCAAATAAGAAATATCAAATGACATTGACTGGAAAGCCAGCAAATGATAAGCAATGGCACGATGCAAAGCCCACTCTAAGGGCCTCATTATGAGGCTGGCGGTCTTGAGACCTCCAGCCTCGTGGTAACGGTCAGGACCTCCACTGCTGTGGGGATCTCACCGCCACATTAGGACCCTAGTGGTCAGACTGCCATTATTCCACTGTCTCCGCTGGGATCAGTGATCCCGATGGGTTGACGGCTGGTGGAGGTCACAATCAGCCAGCGCCGCCCTGCTGATTATGACCTAGTTCTCTGCCAGCCTTTTCATGGCAGTATTACCGCCATGAAAAGGTTGGCAGAGAACAGGTGCAGGGAGGCCCGGCTCTGCCCATGCACTTGGCATGGACAGTGCAGGGGTACCCCTGCCCAGCACTCACAATGTTCACTGTCTGCTGTGCAGACAGTGAACATTGGAAGGGTGCTGGTGCACCCTGCATGCAAGAGCATTGCCGCCTTGCTCGACTTAGAGCCGGAGACACTGCTGCCGCTAGTTTCCCATTAGGCTAACGGGTGGAAACCTCGGTTTCTGCCTGTCAGCCTGGCAGGAAACTCGTAATGCCGAGAGGTAGCCAAGACCTAAAAAATATTCAGGGCTCTTTTGAATATTTTGAAGGAATGGTATTTATTACTTTTTCAGGTTGAAATCTGTTGCACATTTATAAATTTTTATTTTTCTTAATGAAATGCTCCTAAAATTATTTGGTTGAAAATCATCATACAAAAAGGCATTGGTCCTCATTACAACCCTGGCAGTCTCACCACCAACAGGTTAGCGCTGAAGATGGTCAAATTACGAGTTTGGCGGTTTGACTGAAGCCAAACCGCTGCTTCTCTTCCCGTTCCGCCTCTTTTCTGCGGTCCGCCGGGCTGGAGGTAAGCACCTCCAGCATGGCAGATGCCTTAATACGACACAGGAGAAAATCTGGCGGTCTTGCATCCTAGCGACAGGATTAAGCATTCGTGTCACCGGGATACACTTGCACACACGTCCACCTACCTGCACACATGCACCCATATACTCCCTCTCACAAACACACCCCCACTCACCCGTGCACTTGCGTCATACACCCCCATTCACACTAACATACATGCACAAACACCACTCATGTACGTATTCACTTCCCCTTCCCCCCGCCAGCGCACACATACATTCATACCCCCTTCACCCTCCTGGGCACACATATATTCACGCCCCCTCCCCCCTCCATTGCACACATACATTCACACCCCTCCACCCTCCAGGGCATACATACATTCACACACCCTCCCCCCTGCACTGCATACATGCACTCACCAGCTCTCCCCATCCAATGACACACATGCACCCGCTCTCCACATTCACTCACACAAACATGCACCCCCTCCCCGTCCACTTACATACACACGCATACATGCACTCACACCTTCCATCCGCTCAATCGCACCCAAGCCCTCAATCGCTCACACACGCACTCATGCACTCACCCCATCCACACTCACACACTCCCATCCACAAACACTCACACCCCCCTCATCCCATCCACAATTGCTCACACACGCAGACACGCACCCACAAACACCCCCCCCACATTCACGACATTCACACACGCACTCACACACACACACATACACACACCCCTTCCCTGTCGGACGATCCACTTACCTCATCCGTCGAGGAGGTCGTCCAGAAGGGGACGGGTTCCGGCGCTCCCACCGCCCGCAGCACCCCGTCAACAGAACACTGCCACACCATATTACATGTCGTAAGACGGCGTGTGGCATCCTTTCAGTGTGGCGGTGCCGTCGGTGGAACCGCCGACCGCTAGCATGACTGATGTCGGAATTCCCCCCGATTTTGGACGGAATTCCAAAATCAGTCATAATAAGGCAGTCTTAAGACTGCCAACACTGGCGGTCTTTTGGCACCCTCGGCTTCGGCGGTCTTACGAAAAGACCGCCAAAGTCGTAATGAGGGCCGTAGTAATTAGTGAAAACTACAGTACGTTTTCTTTATATATAAACAATAAAAAAGAAAGCAAATATGCAGGTAAAATGGTTACAAAACTTGAGTATTATGGTGTTAACAACTCAGATTTTCCTCCTTGTGACGAATGCGTTTAAACAATAGAAACACCCGCCAACCACAAGCTGAAGACATTTTTTGGAAAGGAATGAAATGACTAACCTCAACGAAAGGTGTTCCAGCACTGATCTTCAGTGCTATATGTGATGTTTATTGATTACAATCACTGAAATTCATTCAAATTTCAATGAAGACTTAAATCTTCCAAAACATCGGCCAAGACGTGTTTTGCTTGGTCAACAGATCCCCATGGACTTTCTCAAGGCTGTTAGGGAACAAATATAAATAAAGAAATACATAAGGGGATATGGAGTAAATAGTCCATTGCATCACATGAGATTCCATGACTTAAAAAATAAACAAAACAGAGTTCAACGGTGATGTACAATGAAAGATAAGATCTGAGCAGTGACAACATGTCAAAAGAGTAACATGGTGTGTTACAAAATGAGAAAAAAAAATGTGTGATAGAAAAAGTGCTTGAGGCAGGTGGGGACTTTGTGTAAAAGCCCTCTTGGCCAAAGCATGTTGAGAGTTTACAATGCACTTTCACTTTGACACTTCCCTTTCTCCTTTCTAGGTATGTGTTTTGACAACAGATGTGTCAAACAAAACTGTTGCTTGCAATATAGATAAAGCGGGCTTCATGTCCTTCCCTTTCATTCAATGGCTTTCTTCAACCAGCCTTTTTCAGCCTTTGGCATAAGAATTTGTCAATCACATCTTGTCTGAACCCAGTGGACTATGCATCTCTTGCCTCCTGCTGTGGGTGTATTCGTCTACCTCCAGTTGAGTGATTTCCTTGAGCTGCACACGGACATACTTATAAGTTAATTCTTCTCAAGTGTTTCTCACTCTAAATTGCTAATTCTACATGCATCAGCACATTAAAACCCGACCTATTGGTTTTGCCAGTGCTTGGAAGCACTTTGGGCACTTGTTTGGCGTGCTCATTGCCTTTCTCAGTGTATAGATGTTCTCTCCCACTAATACATGAATTAAGGGCGGTGATGTTTCTTTCCTTTAAGCTTGCATCCCCACGTCCCCCACACAACAATGCCAGTGTTCGTGTGTTATTTTCTGTACATTTATTCAGAGAATAGGCCTTTGTGTAACTGTGAATAGAGAGAATTAGTCACCGCTGTCACTGCCTCTGGCAGCTTTTAATACAGATTGCTTGTATTCCCGAAACAAAAACAGCGCCGAGACACGGGTATTTTACGTTATTGGATTGCGCCTGCTGTTTGAATGTTAAATAATGATGTTGCTCATTAGCATCTCCCATACTACACACAACCTTGACTCTTAAATAACAGTTACTTCTGTAAATAGACTTAAAGTTACTTGTTTTATAGGCCACAGGAGGGTGAAAGGTGGAGTTAGCGCTTGCATGATTCATTCGTGCGATCTGAGGGTTAGCTGCAATTCCCTGCAATCCCATTGAGTTGCTCCCCGATGTTTAGCCCATTAGTTGCACATGCCCATGTCTAGCCCTTTTGTTAAGCTAGCGCCAAGATGCCACAACGGAGTGGATTTTGCGTTAAATAAATAACAAAACACTCAAACCAATATGAAATATTAAAAATAATTACCACCATATATTGACAACACACAAAACACACATGCTCACATTTAGCAATACACATTAGACAGAATATCCCACACACATCCAGCACAGCAGTTGTGAGCCATATGTTCAGCTATCATGTTGTTCCTAAAACACTTAAATCACAGCAAACCACAACAAATCATCCAAACGTCACATCAAATATAACATCTCAAAATCACCAATATAGCCAAAGATGCCATGCAACCAGCGTAAATATAGCCCAAAAATGCTACAGTGCCCACAACACCAATTTAGCCTACTTTTGATGGCCATCCCACATAAACCAACGCAGCTCAAAGATGCCACAACGCCAGCATCATTAAGCCTAGCACCAAAAGTGTCTGAGCTGTCCTAGGTGTGTGAGCATCTGGTGAATGCTCTCCAGCATATTTTTCAAGGATGGAAATCACACACCCACTATGCCTTGACAAAGAAGATTCCACCTACCCAGACACGGACCACAAGACACCCTTCAAGACATCATCAGAGGGCGACTCAGACCCCAGCCTCTAAAAAAAATTAGGAGTCACGTGCACAGGCACCCCCAAAGATAGGAGCCCACATCAGCGCAGCACTGTGTTTTACAAATGGCTTCGACATAACACAACCCACTGAGCTATCTCACTGGTAATACTCTTTACATTAACCCTCCATACTGTATGTCTACAAGGAGTCCATTAATATGCTGAGATCCTGAGGATCTCGGTCGCTGTCGACCGGCAAGGAAAGACTAATAAATAACGAATCCGGGTGCCTTTGAGATCAAACGAGGGAGTTGTCAGTTGGATAACACTGCAGGCTTCATACAGCGTCAGAACCTAGTCTTGCAAAAATTAGAAGATCCCGAAGGAGGTCGGTGGTGACTGATGTCCCCGGATGGGCCGGTGCCTGGCTGCTGGATCCCGCGCTCGGGAGGATCGGACCATAAGAAGCTCTGACTGAGGATGGAGGTAGAAGGTGAAACACAGAGGTCGAGGAGTTAAGTGTGCATTGAAGTACAGGGTGGATACGGACAGCCGTGAAGGACGCCCCAGTCTGAGCGATGCCATCAGACATCACTCATCCACGCCTGACCCGGGCCTGATTGTCACCAAGACAGATTGCCCAGGTTCGCCCCAGCAGCTTTACGACAGTCAGGCTTAGGTAACGATTCTACGCGCCTTATTTGTCTGCAATTTGCTAATTTCACAGCTAGCTTTTTCTCAAGACCTGACAATCTGCCAGCTGTGCTGCCCCATGAAAGGTCTCTGTGGGCCACAACAAATGTCCCCATCCCCTCGAGGAACGCTCTCTCCTCATTGCCTGTTGGGAAACCATGACGGACACTCCTCTGAGCGTGCTGTCCTCCAAGTCTGGCTCCTTCCTCCTTCCGTGTTTTAGCCTGGGCTATGCTTGCAGTGTTGAGGAGTGGGGGTTGTCACATGATTGCAGGACTGTCCTGTGATTCCGGCATTACTAGCAACCAGATGACCCACAGCAGCCGAGGCAGCACTCGTGTGTGCCAAGACACGGCAATACCTGTCTGTGCTGATGGCAATACACCTGCTTGCTGCACACACTGGAGCTGCCACTCAGCAGTGAACTGCATGGCAAAGAGTGCAAACTACAAGACCCTTGCAAATCCTCTCCAACCAGGCACTGCAGTTTCTGCGCTATGACTGGGACAAAAGCGCTTTTCTCCGACAAGGCATGGTCAGGTATTAAGGAATGTGGCTAACTTTTCTAGCTGAGCCATTATGGAATCCTGCTGTATATGTTACTACTCGGGGATCTATTGGAATTTGCAGAGAAGCAAAGGTGTAAATTATGACAATTCGAAAAGTATGCTAACTGAGGCGTTATGGACATTTGGAAAGTGTGTCCACTGAGATAAAGAAACACGGATCTTGTACTATCTCAGGCAATAATTCAGAAAGCTGCCCAGTCTTGGAAGTGCATAGTTACTGATGTTTCAAGTAAGGGGACTAGCAAACCATATAATTAATGAAAACTGTGCTCACTGGGTGTGCCGAAACATGTCAAGTCTGTTAAGTGGGTCATCAAATGTTGGAACTGGGATATTATGCAAACTTGAAGAATGTGCTAAATGAGGCAAAATTGGGGCATCATGACATTTTGCAAAGGGTATAATAATTTGTGGATCATGGGTTATTGCAAAGTGTATAATTACAAGGGCACTATGGATAATTGCTTAGTGCTCTGTGGCATTGTGTGAACTTAACCATCCGTAGTTGTCTATGAATACTACCAAGCTTTGATCAACGTCACTGACGTATGAGTTTTAAAAACAATAATTTTTCATTAAATGTCACAATTCCTTAGAGTCAAACCCCTTAAAACCACTTACCTAAGGGTACTTAATGAACGCAAAATCAATGTCAGTTCCAGTGGCCTAATCTGCTTCAAACTGCCCCGTTTGTCTCTTAGCTTTACAAACATCTTTGAGGCTGGGAAACCACGACCCCTGGAAAGTGAGTTTTTAGTCCTTCCAAGTTTAGGCCAGTGTTATTGGCTAAATGTGTGTTCAGATGATTCATTTACTAAATCAATGTGTACTCAATTCCTTTCCCATATTGCAGGGATTCCAACCCAACTCGAACAATTTACATAGGTTACCACATCATTCAGTCCGCGGGACTACACCCCTGCTTCTGGTGTCAGGGTGGATGTTGTACCTGCTCACCCAGTGATCATAGAAGTGGGAGATCTTACTAGAGACAGATTAGAAAGTCTGGCAGACTCTGTTCAAAATGTCACTACTATTGTGGAAAATTGTATAACCAGTGAACTAATGTTTAGAAATCACAGTTCAATTCTGAATGAAACTCTGATAATTCGATAGAAATGTATGTTTAAAGCTCTAAGAATGTGAAGATTTCAGTAAAAACTTTTGGGTAACCCCGAAGAAGCTTCTGGCTAATTCCCTGGTGACCACTGGATAAACCTGTAAAAACATGTAAAAGATTCTGCAGAAATGTGTGGTCAATTCTGTTCACTTCAGAACATTTCTCTAGAGTACTGTTAACAATTTCCAGTTCTAGAGCGTACCCGGACAGTTGTCAGAAATCTCTAGATACTGCTGTTGAAACGTGTTCACAGTCCTGTAGTTGAGCGGAAAATTCTCTGGTGTATGCAGATTAAACAACAATAGTTTCCTTCCAAAAGTTATTTGGCTGCCACCGCTGCACTAACTATTTGACGATGTCTTGCTCACAAAGCAGTGCATGCTAGAATTGTGCCCTATTTGGCAAACATATTAAAGGCCTCTGCCGACTACAGGGAATTAAGCAAAGGTAATCTCAGGCTGGTTGCTCAGAAGTGTTGGCAAGGGTTTGTTTCCAATATTCCAGTGAGGGTATGTAATCTACCATCCCGCCCCTTTTTGTTGAAGATGATCCCGGACTTTCTTCCTCACAAGAAATATTTGAAAGCTTGGTTGTGTTTACCCTGTTGAGGGGGTGCAAATGTGTTCGGGTTTTGTTAGGGTTTTTTTTTTTTGCAAGAGTTTTCATCGTTTTTTGAAAATTATTTTTACTTGTTTGCTCTGGTTTTAGATAGTCATAGTAAGAGTGATTTATTCTGCTATATGTGAAAAAGGTTGCATTCTTGGATCCGATTTGTTATATGTCATAGTGCACAGATTCACTTACATGCCTGCTTCATGCTCCAGGAAAACGAACTATAAAGTATAAAGAAATACTGAAACTGAGATACATGGAATCATTTTGTGAAAAAGCCTAGATGGTTAAATCCTTGTGGCTGATAGTGGAACACCCATGGATAATTGAGGTAAAAGTGCTGAATAATTGGTATTTTGTTATAAGCTAGTTCAAGTGCCTTTTTAGGTCAAGCCTAGGCAGTGCACATGTTGTAATCTACTTTGTGGGCTTTCATCACACCCATCTCATGCCCATCACTTTCATTCGTTCCTTGGCCTGCCTTTAAAAATTCCCTTGATTTTGTAGGTAAATGCTTTGCATTTGTCCCGCCCAGAGGTTTATTTGTTACCGCCTTGGAGACTGACCCTGTTACATGGATTATTGCACAATCGGACATATACCATAGTGTGGCACTCTACTTTCTACTTTTTTTTGTTTGCCTCTTCCCTTCACGCCCTGTGTCGCTATGTTGTTTCTTCCTCTTCCTTATTTTTGGGCATGCTGCTGTTTCTTTGTGGTGTCTGCGCACAAAGGCTGCAAGCTGGAAGGGCATTTTTTTTTTTTTTTTTAGGGAAGTTTCATATAGCAGGAACTCGATCGGAGGAGCACTTTACATGAGTACTTCTTACATGCATGAAGTTTCATATAGCTCAAACTCGATCGGAGGAGCTCTTTACATGAGTATCACTTATGTACAAGTTCAGCAGTTGAAAAATACACAAACTGGCGCAATTTAAGCAGAGGAAACACAAATGCACAACGCTAGAATATTCAGTGCACTCGGGAAATAATACTTTGCAGGGCATTCCTTTTACAAAACATTTTTCCCATAACTAACCACGTGGTTGTCCTAGGACAATGGGACCACCGTCAAAAGGGTCTACACCACGTGGTCTTTCTGTCTAGGCCATCTCTGGGTCCCCAAACTAGGTATAAATAAATATAATAAATAACAATATTTCAATTTTTTGCTGCAAATAGAGAAAGAAGGTAAGTGGAGGTGCTTTAGTTATATGCAGGGCCACTGGAATTATGTGGCAGAGGGGACCAAATTATGTGGCAGGATTGACCAGTTTATGTGGCAAGAAAAGTACAGTTATGCATTTACAACGCCAATAGCTCTAACTCAAGCAAATTACCTATTGCATTGGAAATGCTTGTTTTATCAGGCTATGACAATGCAATGCTGGCCATGGAACTAAGCTATCAGTTGAACAATTCTGGCTAGTTCTGGATAAATGTGTGAAGCAGATGTAAAAAAAAATCTTGGTAATTCCACGAAAACATCAGCACTGTGATATATATATGTGTATATATATATATATATATATATATATATATATATATATATTTATATATATATATATATGTGTGTGTGAGAGAGAGAGTGAGTGTGAGTGCTGGGCAGTATTGTTGTTTGTTTGGTATTGTTACGCCTCACGGTCCTATAGCCATACATATTATTGGTAGCAAGAGTTAGGCGAGACTAAGGCTAATGCAATCATGCCACAACGGAGAAGCTAATTATATTTAAGGGTTTAAGGGTTTGCCTAATTGTATGGCAAGGAAAGGCATATGATGAAATGTGCTGTGCGATAGAAGGCAAAGTAGGCAGCACAAACCTGGCATAATTACCTAGGTATGTTGACATTTTAGCACTTGGTTATAAAGTAACACTTAGATACTCATGTAGAAACGTCTAGATAATTCAGAAGAAAGGTGCCAGAATTAGTTCATCCCTGTGCTTGACTATTGTTAAAATGTGACCAATATTTGATGAGATATAATGCTTTCCAGCTCATCCCCTTGATCCAAGACGGTTGTACTCAAACATGTATTGGTCACCCATTTCGATGAGTAAATAAAGAACTTGTAAAATATAGCGTTTTGAGTTGACTTACTTGCAGGTGCTTCCAGGTTAAAGTTGGGGTGGCTACACAATGGAGCAGGTTCATTGTACGGCATGGTAATTTGGAAGGTCGTAGTCTGCTGTCGGTGGTATGTGGGAGCAGCTCTGGCTGAACCCTGAGGTCCTTTGCTTTGTGCATGTAGTATGCTACTTTCAGGTTGGCAGACTGTACAAGAGTGTGCCTATGCAAGCACATGGCACATCAGGGGTCATTCTCCATAGCTTTTCCCAGGTGATTTAGCATAGTCTAGCCACTGGATTTCCATGGAGGCGGGAGCAGCCAGTATTGTGTGCAGGCCCCACTCACTTCCAGTCCACATTAGTCCTTGGCTCACAGAGCTGTCTTGTTCCAGAGGTTTTCACTTCTTGCAGTGTGCATGCAGGACACTGTTGCAAGCAGGATACTTGAGGATAAGATGTAACAGTGACATTTTGACAGCAAATATTCAGCAGAAACAGACCTTTTCAAGCTTGTCTACAAGTAAGTTTTTATGCATTAAAGGGGTTGTGAGTGAAGAACAATGAATTAGTCTCTACCTAACTGATCACAATGTAAAGACGCTCTCAAGCGTCAAAGCGAATTATTCTTTTTCAGTACCTTCAGCGCTCTGAAGTAACCGAAAGTCTTCATGAAGTGCTCTATAAAACGGATAAATGCGTAAATACATTAGCATCTGGGCTTTTTTTAAACCTCTCTTCTGGACTCATGTTCTCTTTAATGCTTAGTGTCACTACATGGTCTTCGATAGGATATCTTCCCAACAAATATAACAGTGTAGAACATTATTTACAATACTACTTATTATACCTCACAAAAAAGGTACTTCATGTTTCAAAACACCAGACCTTGATAAGAGAAGTAAAATATGTAGGGTTCTTCTCAATTCAGAGTTTCCTCCTGAAATACCTCTCTATTCGATAGGACTCTAATGCAAACAAGACGTTGTAAAACAATATGGTAGGAAAACTAAAAATGATTGTTTGGCTTGAATTATATTGAACATAAAATAGCATGGTTGCTTGTTCCTGCAAAAGTCCTTCCCTCAGCCCATCAATTCGGGTTCATACTGCTATCTAGAAGCAAAGTACTCCCCTCCATGACGCTTGAATACAGCGATCAAGAGCTGAAACGTTGCTTGTTAACTTTGCCAACGCTGGAGAACAGTGTTCTAGTGACTTCTGACCTGTGTGAGCAAGAATTGTTTTCTGTTGAAATTTGCCATTTATCTAGTATGTGATCACTTATGTAGCAAATATACAGCAGGAGGTAAAACGCAGATGAGAGGGAATCTCATCATTTCAGGGGCTCTCTCCAAGTTCCCCCTTAGTTTTCTTGACCCTCCTGTTGTAGCAGTAGTTAACCAGTCACGGCTTACTTCACAACACGGTTAGGGATTTGCGTCAGATATAAAACAACACAATAGTTGTCACTATTATTACAGATGACTATCCAGTCAGGCTTATTTCTTTAAAAAGAACCAGACCTATAATCGAAACAATGAGGGCAGCTGAAGGACATCTGAAAACTCAGAGTGCGCTCCACTGATGGCTGATGAGAGCGCGCAAGTAATCCAGCGCTTCTCTATGGCACCACAAGTCCCTGTAGGACGAGCGGGCTGGTTTTCTGAACATTTCCCAGTGGCTTCAGGGACACGACTGTGTCTATGTTTCCAGTTCACAGTCATTGATAGGACAGAAAACTGCAAGAGGTTAACACGTTTCGCATAACAGCCACAATGTACTTCGCTTCGAGGGAGCTCAGCAGTTTTAGCTCTTAATAATGAGTGCAGTGCACAAGGCTCTCTGCGCTGCAATTCAGAACGTCAGGAACTGTTTTTGGAACATCTAATCTGTCCCACATGGGAGCCCATGTATGTTTGTTTATCAGACCCTCATACACCAGTCTTCTTGGTGCTGCAGAAAACAGCACAAATAATACTTGATATTAAATGTGTAAGTCTACCAAAAATAAGGAAACAAGACAAGGCCAGGGCAATTAAATCTGGATGGCCCTGAATCAAGCTCAGTCCACGAGAATTATTGATTAAACCACCGAGTTTTCTTCTGCTTCATGAGGCTTTCATTTAATTCTCGATGGAGGTTGAAGGGGAGGTTAGCGGGTAAGAAGTGCTCCTGGGGAGCAGCTATCAACAATGTAGCTGGTGCTGTGGCACACAGCACCCCAATAGTAGCTGCTTTTACTTCCAAACTTCGGCGATGGAGGGTCCATTTTCCTTGCTTGCATTAGAGCCCGTCTCATTAGAGATGAGTCTCATTAGACTCAAATTGCGTTTAATCGAGCTCATCTTGGTAAGCCACGGCATTTATTTGCAGTGCTATGAAAGAGCAGGCTAAGATTAGTGGGATTTAGAACATAATTTTTAAAAAGCATTGTTACACCTCACCACGCTTACTGGTTGGTGGTTCCATCCACTGCCAACCCTTCCTGGGGAAGACATCCTTGTGTTGTGCATAAAACTCTTTTTCATGCCATTCCATTTAGCCCTTCTTCTCTTTCTCTGACATTGGGGCTGTTCGAGAGTATGCCCACAGCCCCCCACTTCCAGGTCTTGTGGAGCTTCTCTATCTTCGGAAGGAGGCGACTTCCAGGATAAGGAAAGAGAGAGAAAGATTTGCATTGTCAAGACAAGGTGCTGATACAGGTATCCAGAATCCTGGATAGCAGTAGGAAAGTTCCAATGCGGCAGTGGTCCCTTTTCTACTTTGATGATTTTTCCCCAAAAATGTTTTATTAGCTTTGCTTAGTGATGGTGTCAGCCAGCAGGCTTTGCAACATCGGAGAGCCCTAGTAATGTGCGCTGGGAAATTTAGCTATGGAATTTTCCAAATTTTAGAGAAAAAGTTTCAGCCTATTATTCTCATCCAGAAAGGACAATTAGGGCTTTACCTGGGTATCATCTGCCTATTGATGCTATTTCATTGTCTCTTCAGATTGTGGACCCGAGCAGTTTCGGATGAACATAGTGGTTGATTGAGTTGATTCCTTTGGTACACATTGGCAAGCCAATTCAAACATCTCGTATCGTTAGGATTTAATTTGTTCTACCTGCCTCTTCCATTGAAGAAGGTAAGAACCAGTTAGGCACAGCTACTGGAAATGCCACACTTGGAAATTGTGTTGGAGGAGAGAGTATAGCCTAAGCATAATGGCCTAAGCTGATGACTTTAGAGCTGGGGAAACAGGTTCGAGCCTCAGCGTCAGCTCAACATTATGTGATTCTGGGCAAATCCCTTATTCCCCCCAGGCCTACAATTCAGCGCCTTGAGACCCTCACGGATGATTTGCCACACTTTACAAATCCTGAATTTTACAACACTGTAGTGGTAAACAATATCAAAAGCCATTGAGAACATAGCAAAAGCAAGAGTCAGCATCACCGTTTTTGAAGACTGTGACCTTCAACTTTAAATTTATCTAAACTGTAGCCTATAAGGTCACAGTTATCGATTTAATGACCTTCCAGAAAATACAAAGTGACTAGATCTCTTGTACTTTTATTTTTGTAGCCCATTGGATGGTTGGAAAGAATATTGTGTTAAAAAATGTATTCCTGTAGATCCATGTTTTGGGTATCATGGGCGCGTCAGTCACACTAGGTGTACTAGTTCATGTTTAGCTAAGAGAAAGCAGTTCCTTGACCCAGTAAAAATGTCTACTTTCTTCTTCCCTGAGCTGCCACAATCTGTTAATGTCAGAGTGAGACAAGCTTTGCTGCTTCCTTCCCACTCCTTGATCCGAGACGCTCTTCACCCCCTCTCAAGCCACAGACTGGGAGCACAGATGGCCAAGTGTGAGAAAGTGGGTTCAGAAACAAGTACAACCGGAATGTCATGAAGACAGATGGCCAAGTGTGAAACTGTAGGTTTATGGTGGCACATTTGAACCAACATGTGGGGTTTCGTGTTCACACTCATGAACTCTAGGGCTTTCCATTGCAGAGGTGGGCGTTGACCACCTGCTGCCAGCACAACTTCTCTCCCTGTTTTTTTTTTTTTTTTTTTTCGAATAAAGTAAAAGTGTTAGCCAAGAACTGCCTAGTTTGAGATTCCCATTCCCCTCATGGAAAGTATGCCTGGTCGCACACTTCCTCCACGACTGGTTGTCTGCTGATTTGTGGCTACAAAACATGACTTACTGGTATATCTACACATATGGATTGTACTAGAAATCAGTTGTATGTAACATCTACCTGTTGGAACAGAAAACAGTGATTCATATGGATTTGTTATTGAGTTTTTTGTATATTCCTGTTAGCGTCAGTTACTCGATGTGTACATACATGACCGTGCATGCCATTATTATTTACAGGGCACCAGAAAAGGCAGGTCACTTATTACCGATCACTGTACTACACTGAGGGTTATCCCCAATGCTTTTAATGGAAACTTATGAGGGATTATACTCACTATCCACAGTACCTGTTTGCTCCTGAGAAGTGCTGGTATTCACCCATTAAGTGCTACAGTGCTGAGAAGCCAAATTTAGAAAATGCAGGTACTCTGTAGACGTCAGTGCTTATCCCTTCTGTCCAGTGATTGTTCATAGATTCATGCATCTGGCCTACTCCTGGGTGAAATCAGCCTGAGGCTTGTTACATGGCCTTAAGGTTTGCAAAGGTGTTCCTCTTTGGCATCCGTGATAGGCTGGGCTGTAACCCTGACGACTGATTGCATCCTACTGCTTCATACTCTGCTGGTCCTGTTGACCAGTCTGACTCTTGTCTGTTCACTTCGCACTTCAGGACTCACCCATGCACGGCCTACAGATTTGTTCATAGTGCCCCCGGGCTGATTTTACTTGTATTTAGGGGGTACCATGTGACCACGCAGTTCATTTTCACTGAATAAAATGAGTTTGATCATTAACAGACTCTTTATTATTTTATTAAGTAACAATCGGATGTACCTACGGAATGGATGATTATGCTAAAAGACATAGGCGGTCATTCTGACCCTGGCGGTCAAAGACCGCCAGGGCGGAGGACCGCGGGAGCACCGCCGACAGGCCGGCGGTGCTCCAATGGGGATTCCGACCGCGGCGGTAAAGCCGCGGTCGGACCGGCACCACTGGCGGGCTCCCGCCAGTGTACCGCCGCCCCATTGAATCCTCCAAGGCGGCGCAGCTTGCTGCGCCGCCGAGGGGATTCCGACCCCCCCTACCGCCATCCAGATCCCGGCGGTCCGACCGCCGGGATCCGGATGGCGGTAGGGGGGGTCGCGGGGCCCCTGGGGGCCCCTGCAGTGCCCATGCCACTGGCATGGGCATTGCAGGGGCCCCCGTAAGAGGGCCCCTACATGTATTTCACTGTCTGCTGCGCAGACAGTGAAATACGCGACGGGTGCAACTGCACCCGTCGCACAGCTTCCACTCCGCCGGCTCGATTCCGAGCCGGCTTCATCGTGGAAGCCTCTTTCCCGCTGGGCTGGCGGGCGGCCTGAAGGCGACCGCCCGCCAGCCCAGCGGGAAAGTCAGAATTACCGCCGCGGTCTTTCGACCGCGGAACGGTAACCTGACGGCGGGACTTTGGCGGGCGGCCTCCGCCGCCCGCCAAGGTCAGAATGAGGGCCATAATCAATGACGCTTCAAAACACATCTCGTTTTTAACTTTCATAAATACTAACAGGGGTGGAAGTTAGAGTTGATAATACAACAAGGTGAAGGCAGCACTTAACTCGTCAATGTCCTGACTTTCTTATTTTTTAACGGCACAACACCTTTAACATATTGGTCACCTTAACCTCCATTTCCACGTATGCTTTTAAAAAAAATGTTTTTTAATTAGTGTACCTTTTTAAATACACTTAATATAATACATTTTAAAGAAATATAAAATTTCTTCGAAATGTGTTTACCGTCAGACGTACGGTCAGGTGTTTGTGTCTCCATTTTATTGGTGTGGTGCCTGAATTCTGTTGTTTGTGTGTTGAGTGTGGATATTGCATAGAGTGTATATATCGGGTGTTGAAAAGAGTGTGCATCTGTCATATCTGGCAGCGGAGTATATTAATCTGAATAATAAATATGCAGAAGTAAGTGCACTTCATTCATGTTTATGTGTGTGTTTCAAAACTGTGTAGAGCAAATCCAGGGTTCCCCTACCAAGCGATATGGAAGTGGGACAGGGAAAATAAATCAACAAAATAAGAATAACCCACCTTCACGAATGGTTCCGAGGCTACGGAATCCCCAAATATAAAGAAAACACCTCAAGCCAAAGTCCTACATGTACATACATATCCATATGTTTTACAGCAATTTATTCTGTATCCATTCATTATACTATGAACATCTTGCTTATTTCAATGTTATAAATATATATATGTAATGCAAAGAATCCTATAACTCCTGGGCAAAAAACAGAAGAATAAAGAATAAAACATAGAGAAACACACATTCATACCACCACAATCATACTATTACAAACGACAAGGCCAGCATATACAAGATATTCTAAGGACACTTCACAACCCTCCACAAAAAAATGGAAAAACACAGATACATTTTCAATGCTAATAGCCCATAATGATCCCTTTGTGTTTAGAGTGTCACTTGATTTGCAGGTCCTCAATGTTGAGAGACTATATATTCATGATACTTTATCTGCTCCTGTTTTAATGCATATACACAGTGATCATGATTGTTTGGTAGTAGAGGCTGGTATCCATAGGTCCTTAGGTAGCAGGAGATGTTTGTGAAGAGTGGGTTTAACTCCAATAGACCGCCCTTGTCCTTAAAGGTGGTGCCGACGTGCGTTTCGGTGAAAAATGACCAAAAGAGGTCACTCACCTTCTTCAGGGCACACAACAAATTGTAAAATTATATAGGATTAAATAGAACCTTCCCAGGAGAAGTCATGGCATTTATAGGCCCTATACCTGTAATATAAAGTATTAGTGCTGATGGCTTGACAAGAAGTAAATAAAAAAGAAGAAAAGAGATAAAGAAGGACAAAATAAGAAGAAAATAAAGAAAAGAAGAAATAGAGACTATACTTAGTGGCTCCATCCCCAAAGCTAATCCCAAATTTCATGCAAAAAACGTTTTCCACTTCGTGGATAGATGTCCAGAGATGTGCCTCCATGTACAAGGGCATGCATTATCTATTAGTCTAGTGCTTCCACACCTGCCAGTACGTGTTGCTACTTATCACTGCATCAAGCCGCTACCCTGCCAGCTTCTAATGGTAAACATAGCCATTAGCCTCATGGAGCATGGTTTAGAGGCAACCAAAGTGCTGCTATCTAATTTACATGGTGATGTTCCCATCAAGCGTAGATTGAAGTATATAAAACGCAAGCCCCTTACTGCTGTATAGGAAAATCATAGGGCTCCAAACCCTCAAAAAATGTATGATTTTTCCTCTGTAGGCGTCTTAGGAAAGGGAATCTTTTAATGGAAAAATAAAAAGAAGGGAGATATAGAGACTGTAGTTAGTGCCTCCATCCCCACAGATGATCCAAGATATTGTGCAAAATGTTTTCCACTTCGTGGATAGATGTCCAAAGATGTGACTCAATGTACATTGGCATGCATTATCTGTTTGTCTAATGCTTTCATATCTGGCAATACTTGTTGCTACTTATCCCTGCAGAAAGCCACTGCCCTGCCATCTTTCTAAAGTGAAAATAGCCATTGGCCACATGCAATATGGTTTAGAAACAACCAAATTGCTACTAGCTAATTTTCATGGTGATATTCCCATCAAGTGTGGATTAAAGAATATAAAATGCATGCTCCTTATTACTATATAGGAGAATCATGGGGCTCCATAATTGTGGGTATTACTATTTTAAAAACTGTTTTTCAGTATACTTCATAGCAGTGGTTCCCAACCTGTGGTCCGGGGACCCCTGGGGGTCCGCACAGCCTCCTCAGGGGGTCCGCGACTTCTTAGAAAATTAAATATTATTAACAGATTAGGTCCCCAGCTTTCAGTAATGACTCAGTGGGGGGTCCCTGTATTCCAATAAAGATTCAGTGGGGGTCCCTGGGCTCCAGTAATGTTAAAGTGGGGGTGCACAGAACTCAAAAGGTTGGAAACCACTGCTTTATGGTATCTAATGTTTTTATAGTATACATTGTAAGTTTAAATGTGTAATTACGTTTATTACATTTAATTATTAATTTAGAGTTTAGTAGTAGGTTTTTAGGTATTTAGGGTAATAGAGTGAGAAATTATCAACATTTTATATATATATATATTTAGTATAAATATTTTTGGGCATTCAAGACAATGTGATACATTCAAATTATGGTATAAAGACAACACCCCAACTCCTCCCAAATTATAAATTGTTAGTTTTATTTTCTTTTAAAAATTTGTATTATAGCTATTTCCCCAGAAGAGGAGCATGATTACATACATCATTATTAAGCAAAACCATATATTTCTATATGAGAAGCAATTAATCATATACTAAAAGATGTAAAATTCATGAAGTAACATTGATACATCAGTATACCACAGAAGATGAAAGAATGGAATTCGCCAAATTCATTTTCCGGATAAATACAAAGTGCCTCTCAAGATATAATTAATCATTTATTCAATCACGCCTGTGCCTCATGACAAAGGGACCTTCCTTCTATCCAACACTGAAGTGAAGCCCAAATCTGCTTGTCCCTTTATTTAAATTTTTTGCCTTTCTATTGACATCGGCTCCATTCCAGATTAAACATCGAGAGTAGCCTTGCTAACCATTTCTGGAATATAGGAGGGGACAGATTGAGCCATGCTGCTGCTATTCAAATGTGTGGTACTGCCATGGCTATAGTGACTATAAAGACAAAAAGCTGCCACCTGCATTGTTATGCACTCCCAGCACTACCAGTTGAGATGTTACGTTCACATTGAGATGGTGAGTTGTCTTCAAAAAGCTAGTTATCTCCTGCTTAAGCAAATCCAATGCTGGATAAGAACTGAACATATGCACTAGATCTGCTTCTGACTTTGACACAGTGGACAGCCAATTCCTGCAATTCTCCCCACTTAGCAATTTTGCCGGGGTATAATACAAGTTGAAAATAATTTTATGATGTTGCGTCTGAAGTCCCACTGACAGAAGTAGGGTTCCTCCTAAGCACACGTGGTTCAAGGAAACTACAGTCTGTAATATCAAGTCTATTCTCCCACTTTTCAAGGTGCTTCTCCAGATAATCTGACATAAGGCACTTCGGAAAATCATAAATTTGTCTTATCCTACAGCCAGCTTTATTGCGGAAGAGCTTCATCAGTGATTGTTTAGTAAAACCACTGGCACATCTGCGGATTTTTTTTACAGAAAGTCCTGAACCTGAAAATATTGAAAGAAATCTCTCTTATCAATCCCATAGTCTGATTGTAGCTCTCCAAATGACAACATACTATTCTCAAGCTCGCCTCCCCCTTAAGACAGCAAGAATCCTTGAATATTGTTGGCAAAAGCATGGACCGCCAAATAGGAGTGTAATAATTATATCTGCCATTGTCATTCTTTTTTCTAATAGTTGCCTAGATCCTAAAGGCCACTTGTAGGGTCTTAAATTTTACTTTTTTTATATTAGCTTGGTTCAACCAATTTTAAAAAGCAGGACTTGGCATCATCTCCTATTAATAGTTCATATGTGGGTAGGACCCCAACCCCCAATTGATGCCAAGTCTCACGTCCTTTAAGGAGAGGCTTCATATATTGTAGGGCAGCCGCCCACTGGCAGTACCTAACGTTGGACAGCCCAACCTCCTCTTACCCTGGGCAGAGTCAGAAACCAAAACACTCTCCTCATCTTAGCATAGGACCAAATAAAACAGCTACACATACCCTTCATTGACGTAAACCAGCTATTTTTAAACTCCAAAGGAATGGCCCTTGGGAGGTACAAGACTTTCATTAGGAATAGCATTTTATTCACATTGCACTGACCTATAATCAAGAGATGAAGATTATCATCCTCCTAAAATCTTTTCTTGCTTCATCAGTTACTGCTGCTAAATTTAGGTCCAGGATCTGATCTATATTAGAAGTAATATTGTCCCCAATTAAACTGCGTGCTCTACTATACAGTCATCCTCCAGTCGTACCCAATCTTTAAAAATGAACTGAGTCTTATCATGGTTCAGGGTGTAGCCAGAAAATTTCTCAAACTCGAAAGCTTCACTTTCGACTTTCTTGATTGCCTCTCCCGGGCATTGGGTCACAATAGCAATATCATCCGCATATGCCAACACATTTGTATTACCACCCGGCGATCCTAACGGTTTGATCAATACATTAGATTCCAACTTTCATATAAAAGGGTCTTTGTAAAAAGCAAACAGTAAATGTGAGTAGAAACACCGCTGCCTTGTGCCTCTCATTACATGAAAGCAATCAAAGCACCCACCCATGATTTGGAGTCTGACTGTAGGATTTTTATGGATTGCTTGCATAGCCCTAAATCCGGGCTGATATTATATCACTTTAAAACTGCCCACAAGTAGTCCCAGGCTACCCTGCCAAAAGCATTTTCGGCATCTAACAGAAGCAATAGCTTGGAGTCACCTGACACCATCACCCCATCAAATAATGTTGTAGTATGGCAAATATGATCAGTAGTTCCTTTGTCAGGGATAAACCTGTGCTGTCTCAGAGATACCAACTTACTGATAACCTGGCTTAGCCTTGCTGCTAAGGTTTTTGAGAAAGGTTTTTGAGAAAAGCTTAGTGTCACTGTTCATTAAAGTGATAGGTCTGTATGACCTGGGGTCTGGGGGAGGCTTCAGTTTCTTTTTAAATACTGCTATAATAGTAGTGCCCCAAGAATCTTGGGCAGGCTGGCCTCTGTATATTTTGTAGAACTTTAACCATGTCTGCCTCAAGAACCAGAAAAAAGACCTTGTAAAACTCCAAGGGAACTCTATCTCTGCCCACTACCATTCCGGAAGGCAGTGCATCATGTGCCTCAGTGATTTCATCATTACAGAAGGGGGAATCCAGAAATGTGTGCTCTTCGGAGTCAACTCTACTACCTTTATGATTACCTCCAGGTGCCCTTGATACAAAACCTTGTAGAAACCCCGAAAAACCCCTAGTATTCTCTCTGGAGTGGTGTCAGCCTGACACGCCTTATCCTGGACCTCAGAAATTTTCCCTGCCACCAACATTTGCCTTGTGCGTACCATCAGCAAATGACCAGCCCACTTATAATACTCATAGCATTCTTTCCTACGAGCCCCTTGTTTCCCGATATACTATTAATTGCAGATTTCACTATCACCAACCTATCCTGAATTTCTTTTGACTCGACTTCCTCCAAAACAGCTACAATCAAGGGAGTCTCTAAATTGCTTAGTTCCTTATATTTATCTTCAAAAACTGAGATTGAGTCTTTTGCTGATTTAAACTGAAACTAAAAGTCCCCCGACATGCTCACTTTCAATGCACCCCAGACTATGCCAGGCAGGGTGCTCCCTCCATCATTGTCCAAAAAATCAAGGATCCATTTATTCATATGGGATATACACTATTTGCTTGCTAATAGCCCCCTTTCAAATGACCAAGTCTGCACCCTTTTCACTCTACCTCCCCCGAAAAGGGATTTCAGTGACCAAGGGATTATGATCTGACATGACTCAAGGATATTTCTCAATCTGTAGCCCAGTGACCAAACTCAGGGAAGTAAGAAAGTAATCTAATCTAGCATGCTTTCTATAGGGGTGTGAAACAAAAGTATAACCCAGGTCTGGTGCTTTGACTTACTACCAGGTATCTACCTGACTGAAATTATTCTTTTGATAATGAAGTGCACAAAAAACCCTGGGCTTCTTGTCTAAATAATGTTTTTCTGTGAAATTAGAACCGCCTACCAGTTTTACGTTTAAATCTCTACACTATATAATTGGTGCTGGCCATGAGGTCAATTCAATGTTCAAATAATCTAGCAGAGAAGGGTCATCTAAGTTAGGTCCATAAACAGAGCAAAATGTGACCATTCCAGTACCAAACGGGCATTCCACTACCATCCATCTCCCGTATTTATCAGAGATACTGCGTATAAACCTGCAGGTATTCCTGCCTACCAGGATTGCCACCCCTGTGTACCTGTTCCTTGTGTAGTGTACTCCACCAACATAAAGCCTAAATACTCCACACGGATTTTTCTCGAGCCCTTTTCATGAGTTGCTTGCATACAAAACACACGTGCTGCTCTTCTGCAACATTCCTTCGTTTCACTGTTTAAAAGCACAAATATTGACTGTAGTTATATGAAACTTTGTTAATTGATCCATTTAAGTATTCTATATCCCAGTCCTTCTTTGTATAATAATCTTTCTTCCTTGATCCTGAAACAAATAGCGATAAATGAAAAACAAAAAGCCCTACTGAAATTCGAAAAAAACATTTGATCTTCCCCTCTCCTCTTGGGTTATGTGCCCTTTCCTCCCACTCCCAGCCTTCACCCCCACACTGCTGTCCTGCCAGAACCTGTCCACCCATTACGACCTTCCCGTACCCTCTCCTAAAACTAGAAGCAATCAGCCCGCGCTAGCTCAGTGATGGCTCCCATGTTCACAGCAGTGGCGGCCTGTCCTTTAGTGCAGAGGGTCCACCCCCACCTTTTGCCCCTCATGAAGAGTGTCTGTCAGGCTGAACAAAGGTCAGCCTGACAGACACTCTTCATTTTCAGCTCAGACAGCCAGGAGTGAGCCATGTGCGATTTGCGCAGACTCCTGGCTGCCTGAGCTGAACTTTGCTGGGCTGAGGAGGTCACAGCTCCAATGGGCGTGACCTCCTCGGCTCAGCAAAGCTGCCTCAAGGCACTCCCCTGGGTGACGAGGAAAGCGTCACCCATTGACACTCGCCCTGGACGCTTCAGGTTTAAGCCCTGAAGCGCCCAGGGCGAGTGTCAATCAGTGACACTTCATCACAGAGTAGGGTGGGGTCAGCAGTCTCACTGATCCCATCCCACTCTGTGACGAGGCTGGGACTGCTGCCTTCCCTCATTGGCTGACCTATGGTCAGCCAATGAGAGAAGGCAGCAGTCCCAACCCTCCTGGGACCTGGAGGCTGAAGGTAAGTGTGTATGTGTGTGATGTTTGAAATTGAATGTTTGGTGCGCGCGTGCATGTTTGAGTGTTATGAGTGTTGTTAATGGATGTGCGTGCATGTGTGTGTGAAAGAATGAGTGTGTGTGATCTTTTAAAATGAATGTTTAGTGCATGTGTGCATGTTTGAATGTTATGAGTGTTAATGGATGTGCGTGTGTGAAAGAATGAGTGTGTGGGATGTTTTAAAATGAATGTTTGGTGTGTGTGTGCATGTTTGAATGGTATGAGTGTTGTTAATGGATGTGCGTGCGTGCGTGTCTGTGTGTGAAAGAATGAGTGTGTGTGTGTGTGTGCTTCCCGTCCACCCCCTCCCTCCTAAAGCTGCCGGCCGCCACTGGTTCACAGGGCTCACCCTCCTCTCCAGCTAGCATATACGTCTACCAATCAACTTCTCCTACAGTGCGGACTAAGAGCACTAAATTAATCAATCAAAATATTCATCTAGAGCAATGTGAGGCCTACAAATACATTCATGTAGCTAAGCTCCAAAGGATAACTAGATGGTTTATATCAAATCCTGCAAAAGCAAAAAAACAAACCAAAAACAATAGAAAAAACAGAGTGCTTAGTTAAGGTGCCAGAGGGGGCAAAACAATATAACCACAACAATCAGTCTAAATTAATCAAAATACAGTATTGCTCCCCAATCAGGTTAATCCTATAAGTTCCTCCAAATACTCCTTAGCTTTAATCACACTCGTAAAGACACAAGTCTTATTTCAGAAGTAAAGACACAAATCTTATTTCTCCAAATGATCTTGAGAAGAGTGGGATTCATCAACTATGCTTCTGCCCCTTTTTTCTGACATGGCTTTATAAATTACCTTAGGGCCTCATTACAAGGCTGGCGGTCACAAGACTGCCAGCCTCACTGTGGTTTATCAGACCGTCGTGGCTGTGGCGGTCTGACTGCCAAATTACAAGCTTGGCAGTCGGACCACCATCCGACCACCTTCTCCGCCAGGATCCTAGATCCTGATGGGGTGACAGTGGTCTTGGTTGCAATTAGCCAGGGTGGCGCTGAATTAAGCACGCCCTGCTGATTACAACCTTGTTTCCCAAAAGCCTTTTCATGGTGGTTTATTTCTTATTTAGATTCATGTTGTTTAACTTGGTACTCTAAGTGTTTTTGTTTCAGAAATTATATTTATACTTAAGAGCTGGATCCACCGAAACGTGGCGAAAGAGTACTTGATGTCTACGATTGCATTTATATGACAAACAAAGTAAATGTGGAAGCCAAAAATTGGCAGACATTTAAAACAGGCAAAGGAGTACTGAATGTGGCAAAGGAGTACTGGATGTCTACTATTGCATTTATAAGACAAATAACGTAAATGCGGAATCCAAAAATTGTCAGACATTAAAAATAATAGAAAATCAATAAAAAACAACATAAATGCACTAATTTGGATATAAGTTCTAAGGATTTATGGAAAGGGGCAAGACATAAACCTTTGGTCACTTTTTGTTGTGCAATTAATGTGGAATTGCAACCATTGAGAAAGGATATTTATCTCTATATGAGGACCCTAGGTTGTGCTTGTGTTATCAGTTGTTATCATATAACTGAATTTATGTGTTAGGCTTTCTTAAGTTTTGTATTGGTCTATATTTGATATCTGTGATTGAACTGTATCTGTTGGTTTGTGCTTGTCTTTACGTGTTTGTGTGGTGATTTATTACTTGTCCACGACCTGTCTATATGTTGTTTGTTTGTTGTAGTGAGTATCATTAGTTTTATGTTGTATGAATTGTTTAGTAGTTATGCCTAGAAAATCGTGTCCGGAAGCCAGGCGCTGCACCGAATTTCGTATTTGTTTAACAAAATATATTATATATAAAAATAAATAAATTCTAAGAACGTATCAGAATTATTGATGTCAATTTCTGTTAATATGATAGGAGAGTTGTACTTGTTGTGATTTGAGTCAGGTTGCGGTCAGCCAATTGCAACACTTCTTTTTGCATTCACATAGAATTTCCGAATTTTGGGAATTATTTGTGGCCAGAGATATACAAATTTCTTTTCCCTTCAATATCTCAAAATCTATTGAACAGATTTGCACCAAATAATCTGCGTACCGACAACTAGCTTTCTGTCAAATTTGGTATAATTCTGTCCAGTGGTTCGGCCTACGCAAATTAACATAACATGGGAAACACAACCTATTTTGAGCCCCCTTTTTCTCAGCCGTCGCTTGACAGATCACCCAAAAACTTTCCATGCACAACAAGAATCATGGGACACTTTTTTCGAAGTCAAAAAGTACTTTTCCTATAGAAACATGCTCCTAACTATAACTACCTAGTGGCTACTGGTTTCATATATATATATCTATATATCTATCTATAGATATATTTATATGAATTATGAGGACCCTGAGTGAAATAGAATTAAAGGTTGAAAAACATGAAAATGAAGTACAGGCCAAAAAATCAAAGAAATTCACGGAAGAGAAAATAGATTATGAGACTGGAAGAGTCCACACGTTTGCTAAAAGGTTTGATGACTCCATAAAGACACGCGATGGACAAAGTCCTAGAGAAAGAAGCAACATTATCCAGTGTGGAAAGTTATTTTCTGTTGCAAGTTCAGGGGACGAGAACCCTGCTGTGGGAGCATTAAAACTAGATTTTTCCGGGGAGATGCACCTGCTTCAGATGCAAACAGGGAGGGGTTGCAGAGGGGAACCTCACAAAGCACCCACATACACAAACGTGACAGAAGGCTCAAAGTGAAGAGGAAGAAGAAGGGAAAACAAAAAAGAATAGTGATGATGGATAAAAGCCTGGCCATTAACCTGTTCTCTAAAAAACTGAAAGAGCATCATTTGAATTTACTGAATAAGGGCCTCACGTTTGTCCCAGTGATCAGCATGGACCTCCCAAATGCGAGGATTAACCTATATAAATGTTGTCAAAAATTGAAATTGAAAAAATATTATGCAACAAAACACAATTACAGGCAGTTGGGAACGAGCAAATCTAACTGTGAAATGTCTAATATTTTACCCATAATGATGAGTGACATAAATGATCTGAGACTACCCTTTAGTGTGGAAGTTGAATACAGTGGGATAGTGGGCACTTTAGCAATAAGCCCCTTACCAGAAAAAGAGCCTTATTGCGAGTCTGGCTTTCCAAGGACCACCAGACTCCAGGCTGTCTGGCACCACAATACGACCCTGGTGGTGGGACCACCAGAGGGCCACCGTCCCCACTGGGAAGATGTTCCCAGTGGCAAGGTGACGGTCGGAGTTTTGGTTAGCCATGGCGGCACTGGGTTCAGTGCCACTGAGGTGATCATGAGTCCAGTTTCTGCAAGCCTTTTCATGGCAGGGACCCTGCCATGAAAAGGCTGTCAGGAACACAGGGGCAGAGGGAGGCATGTGGGGCCCTGCATGACCATGTCGTGGACAGTGCAGGGACCCCCCTTCCAGCTGTGCAGACGGTGCGCAGTCTGAGAGTGTCGGAGGCCCCCTCTGTGTGACGGCCTTGGCTCCTAGAGGAAACCTTCGATTTCAGAGGTTTGCGCCGGTCAGCCGAGTGGAAAACTCGTAATGGGCCTTGGGGAAGACCGCCAGCTCTGCGGCTGTCTCCTCCCTGTGAGTTTGTCGGTGGGTTTGTCTGACCGCCAAACTCGTAATGAGCCCCAAAGACGTTTGTGAATCAGTGGGCATATCCACATATGTGACCATAACCAGTGGATGTAAAATGAAATCTCCATTTTGCCCTCAACTACCAGTGGGCAATAAAATTGATATATTTCAAGATATAATGATGGAAGAGTTGAAAAGGATCTAGATGAAAAAAGGAGAGGGTAGGCGAAAATACATGAACAGAGCCAGCATGACCAAAGAGTATTGGAAAGCCCTAAAAGAACTGAATGATGATCAGATAATAATCAAGCCTTCAGACAAAGGGGGAAACATTGTGGTCATGAACCTTGGGGACTATATTAAGGAGGCAATGCGACAGATTGGGGATCAAGAGGATTACAAACTATTGGACACTGACCCAAGAGATGAACATGCCAAGATATATCATCAGAAAATTAGAGAATGGCATGAAAGATGCCTCCTTGATGATCAAGAGTATGTATATTTGAGAAACCCAGTGACACCTACCAAATACTTTTTGCCCAAACATAAAAATGTTGACAGTTCACCTGGGAGACACCATGAGGTTTGAACTCTGATGTAGAACTACATGTATTCTTACGTTAAGTTTGCTCTGACTGCTTAAAATGCACTTGTCTGAAATATAAAGTGAATATTGAGACTTAATAAACCCAAGTGGATTACAGTGAGTGAGGAATCGAACAAAAAACAGGGGGGCAGCAGTGACTTATTGGTCTTGTACAAAGTTAACTTGATCTCACTATTTGTGTAGGATTAGTTCTATTTGCCAAAGTATCCTCTGAAATGGCCGTAATGAAAGTTGGGAATTGTATGACAGCTTGAACAGATGGCGGACACATATTCAGAAGTTAAAGGTGAACATTGGGTTTGATGAGATTGAGAACATACCCTATGTGTCATGAAGGGACAAGGGGAGTAGGGGCTTAGTTGATAAGAAATGTCAATTGCATTGATCATGATGTAGGATTTGGCAATATAAACAAGAAATGTGCGCCCATCTCCTTTTGGTTTAGCACGTGTCACTTTATAAATCATAATTTTCTAGTTCGGCATGGGTCACTTTATATTATAACTCAGTGAACATAACAACATGATGGAGGGGGAAGGTATGAACACACAGGAATGAAAAGGACACCCATCATCTCAGAGATAAGTACCTGTCACTTCAGATATTAGTGAAGAGTAGAAATGTTATGAAATATAATAAAGTGTTGAACCTATTAGACTGTTAATGGCATGCAGACACCTTGGGAGAGGTTATCTACAACCCCCAATGATCTCAAAAATCATAATATTTCGATTACAAAACATTATTGTCACTTTATGATGCACCGTCACTTTAAAAAATCCATAAAAATGTGTTATATTTTGTTAAATTAATTAGAATTGGATTGAGATTCTAACTAACTATGTATAATTTGTGGAATTTTAAAGCACTGCAGAGTGTACTTTATGACCATAAGAGTATGTGTAAAACCTGAACCATGAAAACAGAGGTTTGATTCAGGCTTGCACATGATCAATATGTGTTGGAAATCATCATGAATTAAGAGTACTGTTGCTTTTATGTAGCTTATATTAGAACAAGTCACTTCATTATAGTGAAATGTAGCAAAAAAATAATTGGCAGCTGTGATGCAGTAGCCGCTAGGTAGTTATAGTTAGGACCTAGTTTCTATATAAAATGTTTTTTTTTTGCCTATATCTTTGGCGCCACTTGACAAATCGTAATGAAACTTTCCAAAAGAATTTGCCAGTCCCTTCAGCTGCTGCCTGGAAAGCTTTGGGGTGATCTGTCTGGAGGGGGGAGAGGGATTTGGAGAGGGGGAAGGAGGGGCAAGAAAAATTGAGGGGTCCCAAAACACTTTTTCACCATCAATTTTTCCATAGGGATTTTGAACAGCAGTAGCACAAAAATTATTGGAGGGACTTACCCCAAATTTGTCAGGAAGGTAGGTCCAGAAAGTGGCCTTTTTCATTTTGGTATAATTCCATTCAGTAGTTTTCGTGAAATTAAGGGGGAAACAAATGTGTATATCTAGGGATGCAAAGGATTTGCGACCCCTCCCGATCTCATGCAGAGATCTGATTGACTGATAACACTTCAACAATAAAAGATGTTTTTTAACTTGTTTATTTATGCATAGAAAGGGACTCCTATAACTATGCACTACATCATAGCATATTACATTGAAGGAAAAATACAGTCAGTCGACCATCCAACAACTGTACCCATTCGAGGTCCCCACCTAGGTTCACGTATTGTGCATTGGCCTAGTAAGCTTAAGGAAATAAACATTTATAGTATCAGACAAGGTCAAGCCAATCATCATAAACCTAATGGGCACATCGATTAGTGGCGCCAACCACTATACAGCTCGTGCAGTGCATTTCAGTCCCACAACTATCAAACAGAAAGAACACTATGATTATGATGAGCACTGACAGAACAGATAAAATGTGCAACAACGCCCATATGACATCGAAGGTACCACGCATACGCAGCCAGGGAGGGGGGTGGAACGCCCGGGGAGGGAGCTAACCGCAAAACAGTCCATATATAAATCAAGGGCCAGGATGAGGAGGAGTTCCACTCGTGACGACCCCCACATCAACAGCCAACCCTGGAGTTACACCCATCATGATATCTCAAAAACTCGTAGCCATGCCTCTATAGCCGCTAACCTTAATGCGCAAATAGACAAACTATAGTCAGAGCTCAGCAGTTGGAAGCGTCTGTTAAGGAGTCCTCCCCCTCACTCTTCCGCTCACCAGGTAACTCAATAATCATGTCGTGCCAGAGCTCTATGTCGCAGGCAGCATGTTCATCCACTCGCACCCTTCGCAGGCAACACTCCTCCGCAGTGACCCATTAGCCAAGTCACTCAGCCAGTCAGCATGCCCCAGGGTGCGGGCTAGCCCATCTCATCGCAATACGCCTTTTTGTCAAGATAAGCCCGATTGCGCAAATCTGTATGCCGTCTTACGACCTTTCTTAGGGACAGGGAGCAGGCCCAGTAAACAGTGTTTCATTGCTACCTGCACTCGCACAGCCGTGACCTCTCTGAGCGCCACCACTACTTGACGCCAAACGGGCTGGACAGAGCTACAGACCCATGCCATATGATCAAATGAAGCTGACGGCATCCCGCAATGGCCACAGCTGTCATGTCTTGAGGGGGATATTCTATGCAGGCATTGGGGCGACCGGTATGCTCTATGCAAATAATAGAAGTGTGTCAATTTAAACCGAGCATTGCTAGTCACATCTTGTACCAACGAACAGGCCCTATTCTATTCCCCGTCCGTAAGCGATACACCCAGGTCAGCCTCCCAGCAGCCCCTGATTCTCTGTGTCCCAGTTAGCCTATCTCCCTTAAAAGCTTTATACATTCGGGACAGGAGACCCCGTTGTGGGGTCTCCTGTGAAGCCTATCCTGCATCTTTTAAGAAGTATAATGTAAAGGATGATTCTAGATTCTGGGAGAGCTGGAGCAAGGTGGCGGAGGAGGTGGAAGAAAGCTGTGCTGCTCTGAGGACTTATGTGGATTGGATATTTTAGATCACAATAAACTTCTTTCGAAGAACTCAACGCTGTGGACCTTATCTTTACACTGGCGACGAGGGAGTCTGTCTTCCTGTGACAATATCCCAACACAAAAAATTGAACTTTGGACTACACTATTGTGTTGGCTTTGTGCTACCCTACTTTTATATCCTCGTCCTTCAATTCAACTCATTCAAAGTCTTCAATCATTGTGGTGAGTTGTGAATTTCTACTCTTTATTTGACATCTATATGGCACTAGCTAATTCAATCAAAGGACATTTCTGCTACCGGCACCTGGATATTCTTTAGATTTCTAACGGTGCTGTGTTTATTCGTTTATAACAGACCTTCATTCTTCAATCAAAACCTACTTGCTTTAGAAGCATACCGCTCGACATTTTTTAAAAACTTTAATGCTAGTGCGAGTGCTCTCCTCGCGCTTTATTTAACAGCTGCAAGCTCGTACAAAACTGCATACAGCACTCGCGTTTGCCGTTTACTTGTTTTTAAAAACCCCAGCGCATGTGCTCATCTTGCACCTTGCCTCCTGCTCGCCCTCGCGCTCTGCTAAACCTAACGATACGCGCGAGTGCTTCCTTCTCGTGCACCGTTTGGTTACTGTCAAACCAAGCGATACAACATGCGCGTTTCAACTCGCACGCGTCATTTTTTTTTTGTGTTGATTCTACTGCTCCAATTTATATATTTTTTTACACTAAATACGCAAAGTAAATAATGGAAAACATTATTTTCTTACCTTCTCCTGAATCTTAAGGGTTCTTTCCGTGTGAAAGCTGACAGACTGTAAGAAGCTAAAAAAATTAAAATTAAAAATTAAAAAACAACCAAGAATTCCTTTAGAAAACAGCTGTTTTGCGTCTACATCAACTAAAGGATTAAAAAAGGATATATATTTATTTTATCAACAGAGAAGCAAAGAGGAAAGGAGAGAAGGAACTTTTTTTTTTCTCTTTCCTCTCCTTTCATTAAAATATATTTCGTTTTTTTAAAATAAATATTTCTACTCACAATGCAAAATATACCTCCGCCCCCTTTTTTCTTAACCATTCCAGGCGAAGCACCTATAATATGGTCCGAGTGGAAAAAATCGTTCCTACATTATACCAGAGTGTGTGGTACAAATGTGTCCAATGAAAGAAAGACTTCCCTTCTTATGCATTGCTTAGGGAGTGAAGGACAAGAAATCTTTGAAACTCTTCCTGAACCGGATGATGATGGGACTGAACTAAACAAATTTTTATTGTGCCTAAAAAAACTCGATCTACACTATCTGCCAAAAATTAGCACTATACTGGAACGTTACCACTTTGGTATGAGGGAACAGAAACCAGGAGAATCTATTGAGGAGTACTTAACAGCATTGAGGAAGCTAGCAGCCACATGCAAATTCGGCATGACAATGGAGGAGCGCATAAGGGATCAATTCATGTTAAAATGCTCTAGTGACAAAGTCAGGCAAGAGCTTTGGAGCAAAGACGATCCTTCTTTACAGGAGGTTGTAACAATTGCTAAAAGTATAGAGCACACCCTAGCGTGTGTGGAAGAATTGGAGAGGAGCAAGCACCCTGCAATAAATAAAATTTCCCAGAAGAGTGAACTACAGGAGGACCACAGAGACTGTGATGGAGGAAAAGATGAGACAAAGCTCAGTCAAGTTCAAAAGTCAAAGTTTAAGGATACAAAATGTTTCCGGTGCGGAAATCTAGGACACTACGCTTCTTACAAGAAGTGTCCTGCGGTCAATGCAATCTGCAAACTGTGCAACAAACGTGGACATTTTGCGTAGTGTTGTAGGTCACAAAAAGACTCTCCATCTGTTAAAGTCGTAGAGGATTGCATATTGATGGTGGACACGCAAGGAAAGAAGAAGAAATATCCTAAGGACTTTGTAGCCATGTGTGGCATTGAGAGTGAGGTTCTCTTTGACTCAGGAGCATGGCTGACTTTGTTGTCAGATGAAGTGTTTGATAAGTATTTGAGTGACAAAGTGAAACACAAAGATCCAGATGTAGTACCTGGAGGATATGGGGGACAAATCATAGATTTAAGGGGTTACTTTGAATCGGAAATTACCTTCAAGTCTAACAATATTGTAGGGAAAATCTACGTCCCAGTGAAGGGGGATAGTGTATTAAGTTGGCCTCATCAGAAAGAACTGAAGGTGATTTTGGATCCCAATAACCCAACACCAGTTTTGCTTAAGAAGGAGTTAGTGCAAATGTCAAGTGGTGTGCGTGAGATTTCTGCGGCCAGTAAGGTTGAATGTGTTCCTAATTTCGTGCGTGAGTTCAGTGATGTCTTCAGTGACACTTTGGGATGCCTAACTAAATATGTAAATCGTATTAGAATCAAGGAGGGGACTGTACCTGTAGTATGCAAGGTGCAACCTATTCCCATATCAATGAGAGATGATGAGGAAAAAGAATTACGTATGTTGTGTGGTGAAGGTATAATAGAACCTGTAGAGGTATCGGAATGGGTTTCTCCCATAGTCGTTGCACGTAAGTCATCTGGTGAGATAAGATTATGTGTAGACTTGAGGAATCTTATCAAAGCAGTCATTAGTGACCAATTTCCCCTGCCAAACATCACGGAGATGGTAACTTTATTACATGGAGCAACATATTTTAGCACTTTGGATCTGGCTTCGGCTTACCATCAGATTTTGTTACATGCCGATTCCAGGGATCTCACCACGTTCATCAAACCTATTGGTACTTTTAGATTTGTTAGGATGCCCTTTGGGTTGGTGTCAGCTGCCTCAGTATTTCAGTGTTTAATGCATAATGTATTTGCCTCTGAATTAGGAGTTAAGTACTTTCAGGACGACATTTTGGTGTATGCTAGTACGAGGGACGAGCATGAAGAAAGAGTAAGGAAAGTTTTGAACATCTTAAGGAATCATGGACTGACATTGAAGCTTAAAATTTTTTATTTTGGTAAGGAAGAGATTGAATATCTTGGGCACAGGATTACTTCGACTGGGTTGTATCCTAAGCAAGATTTGGTTGAGAACATCCTGAAGTTACATTCCACAGAGAAGAGAGAAGAATTATTAGCATTTTTAGGTATGGTAGAATTCCACGCCAAATTTCTGCCCAACTTAGCCTCTAAAACAGAAAACATGCGTAGGTTACTCAGGAAAGGAGTTGAGTTTGTGTGGGATGAAATGTGTGAGAGAGAGTTTGATTCTGTCAAAAGTGAGCTATCTAATGTAGGATGTTTAAAATCGTTTGATCCCAATGAGTTGTGTGTGATCATGACAGACGCCAGTACTAAAGGTTTAGGAGCGGTTCTCTTGCAAAAAGGACAAGATCAAGAGTGGAAACCAGTAATATACAATTCATGGACACTGAGACGAGCAGAGGTCAATTATTCTACCATTGAGAAAGAGGCCTTAGGTGTTTTTTGTGGTATTAATACATTTAAGAATGTTGTGTGGGGTAGGAAGTTCCATGTATATACAGATCACAAGCCGTTAGTGGAGGTTTTCATGAGAAAAGGACTAGACCAAATTTCGACTAGAATCAGTAGATGGATTGTTAACCTTCAAGATTTTGATTTTAGAATGTTTTATGTACCAGGAGCATATAACAACACAGCTGATTGCTTGTCCAAACTTGCTTCTGAAGTAGAAGAAGACTGCAGTAGAGGTCACGAAGTTGAGTTCAGTGTCTGTAATATCACTGAAGGTGTAATTGAACAGGATAAGTTGGTTGAAGCAGTAGCTAATGATCCTGTTTTGCAGCGTGTACGTCATTGTCTCAAGAACACGTGGGACTCTGAGAACTTAAAGAAATCTGAGACATTGAAGAGTTTCTGGAGAGTCACAAATGAATTATCTATGTCAGGAGAGCTATTGTTTTGGGGAGGAAGGTTAGTGGTTCCAAGTGTTCTTTCCGACAGAATAATACAATTGGGGCACACGGGACATCAAGGAATTAGAAAAACCAAAGCTAGAATTTGCTTAAACTATTGGTGGCCAGGAATGGACTTAGGTATTGAGAGAGTGATTAGAGAATGTCCAGACTGTTGTAACAGCGATAAAATCTATAAAACAAGGGTGCAATTGATGTGTGTCAGAGGTATGTCAAGCAGGCCATGGGATGTGGTAGCTATGGATATTGTGGGACCAATTTATGCAAGAACCGGTAGCAACTATATTCTAGTGTTAGTGGATCAATTTTCCAGGTGGGTCGAGATTGGTGTGCTCAGTAGTGTGGAAACTAAAAGAATAATTGGTCTCCTTGAAGAAATCTTTTCTCAGGAAGGGTATCCCAACTCCATCCTCACAGACAATGGTCCCCAATTTGTTTAGAAGGAGCTGGAAGAATATTTGAGGAAATTGGGAATCGGACATAAATTATGCTCGTTGTATCACCCAGAGGGAAATGGAGTGGTAGAAAGATTTAATAAGTGTATTAAGGAGTGTGTGCAACTGGAGGTGGCGGCAGGGAGAAATTGGAAAGAGGGTCTAAAAAAGTTTCTGGTAGCTTACCGTTTAACTCCGCACTCGACCACTGGTGCAGTTCCTTTTGAGTTGTTTAGAGGCAGAAAGGCCAATACTACTTTGGTGCCTGGATGGATAACTGGGGACAAGAACAAAGCTGTGTCCTGGTCTCAGGAGGAGCATGACAGAAAGTATGAAGAAGGCCGAGTAGAAATGAGGAAGGAGTATTTTGATAGAACAAAAAGGACATCTACCCTCAATGTGAAAGTAGGTGACGCAGTGTTGATTAGGAAACCAACATTGTGCAAAACTGAGAGTAAATATTGGGGTCCTGGGTTGTTCAGGAATGCGGTCAAAGTTAGTGATGGAAGTATTTGGAATCTTAACCGTGTGATTTCCAAGAAGAGGGATGGTTAACATTCTTCTGTTTTATTTTTTATTTTTCAGCCTTTAGCTTTTGAATGTCATCTCAAGCCTTTTTCAAGAAATGTATATTTGCATGTTAGTTGTAACAATTTTCTGTATATAGTTTTTCTAGCTTAGGTTTACACTAACTGCTAGGTTTTTACTAAATTTGTTGAAGGAAAGGTGTGTGGAATCTCCTGTGAAGCCTATCCTGCATCTTCCAAGAAGTAGAATGTAAAGGAGGATTCTAGATTCTGGGAGAGCTGGAGCAAGGTGGCGGAGGAGGTGGAAGAAAGCTGTGCTGCTCTGAGGACTTATGTGGATGGGATATTTTAGATCACAATAAACGTCTTCTGAAGAACTCAACGCTGTGGACTTTATCTTTACACCCGTTCACCTCCCGGATCCAGAATAGTCACCAGGAGGTGAGATTCTGCTGGCTCCTCCGGAAAAGTCACCCAGATCTCTCTGGCCATCCGCGAAATGTTTGCATAATGTAGGAACTGCCCCTTGCCCACTCCAAACAGGGATTCCGCTTCTTCCCTTGTAATAAACATGCCATTTTGGTACAGGTCACCTGCATTATTACAATTCCCTGCACCCCACTTCTCAAAATCCATCACCTTAGCGGCTTTGTCAAAAGGCCGGACCCACCACAATGGTAGCAGAAGCGCGTACGGGCCCTACGGAGAACCCGCACAACCGCACTCTCCCAAGCTCTCAACACCTGCTCTATCAGATAAGGGGCACTCTGCGGAACCCTAGAGCCCCCATCAATATATGCGGGAGTCGCTCCACACAGACCGAGCCAGTCAACAAATCTTTTTCCCAGTTAGGAGTGTCCTCACACCATCGGACTGTGTACTGTAGTAACCCGGCCAGATAATATAGGTATAGCTCTGGCAGTCCCAGACCTCCACTAGCCAGGTCCAATTTCAGTAACTCCAAGCGGACTCTGCAGTGTCTACCCACCCAGACTAGGGATAATAATAATCTATCTAGCTGCCGGAATAATGAGAGAGGAAGCTCACAGAGTTCTGCATAGCATACAGGCATCTGGGGAGAACAATCATTTTGCGGAGTGCGATTCTACCCATAACCGATAATGAAAGAGAGGCCCAGAATTGAACAGAGGAGCAGAGGCCCTCCAATAGTCTCCCCATGTTTAACGTAAATTGCAGCTGCGGGGAGTGCGTCACTCGAACGCCTAAATATGTAAAGGACTCTGTTTCCCAAGATAGCCCCAAACTGGGTAGCTCAGGCGCCGCCGAATGTCGACAGCCCTGATATTGGGAATAATACAGTTTTGTGGCGATTGACTCGGAGGCCTGACACCTTCCCAAAAATATCCATCAGACACAATAAGAGGGGGACCGCTCGCTCCGGATCAGTGACATACACCAGGGCATCATCAGCATACAGTGATATTATATGCGTTCTGGTCCCCACACGGATGCCCCACCCATCCAACCCAGACCGTAGTCATATGGCCAGAGGCTCTGTTGGACTTTTTGCCTTACGCAGGGTCATCCCCAGTCTTTTTGCCTCCTTCCTGCTGGTTTTTCTGACCTCTCGCTGTTGGCTCTAGGACTCTGAGCACTTCATCACTGCTGACCAGTGCTAAAGTGCAGGTGCTCTCCCATCTAAAGTTGGTATGATTGGCATATACCTAATTGGCATATTTAATTTACCTATAAGTCCCTTGTACAGTGGTATCTCTATACCCAGGGCCTGTAACTTAAATACTACTAGTGGGCCTGCAGCGCTGCTTGCGCCACCCACTGAAGTAGACTTTTAAACCTGTCTCAGGCCTGCTAGCGCAGGGCCTGTGTGCGCAGTTTTCTGCCACAGGGACCTAGCATCTAAACTTCCTTGCCAGGCCCAGGACTCCCCTTTTACTACATGTAAGTCTCCCCTAAGGTACGCCCTAGCTAGCCTTATGGGCAGGGTGCCATGTATGTAGAAAGGCAGGACATGTGCCATATTGCATGGCCTGTCCTGGTAGTGACAAACAGCCTAACTTGGTGTCTCACTGCTGTGAGTGCTGCCTTCTCAAAGGATTGCATTAGAAATGCCCTGCCTTATGTGTAAGGGGTATTGTCTATTTATGAGGGGTAGCGTAGGCGTGTTTGGTATGGTTGTGATGGTGATAATAAATACTGCTTACTGGTGTGGGTGTATTTTTTATTACTATCACAGAAATGCCACTTCTAGAAAGTGCGCATTTATCTGTACTTATGACTCTGGTGTTTTGCAGCTTGACTCCAATCCACGTCTGGGCAGAGTGACAGTTGGGGCTTTGTGCATACTTTTCAAACAGCCTGTACACAGGGAGGGTGGAGGTGTCACAGAGGTGCATCTCCATACTGAATAGTCTTCCTGGGCTGAGAGAGGGGAGAGGCGGGGCACACCTGCATTTGTAAAGACTGTGCCCTGGCCTCACACAATAGGGTTGTTAACCCCCCACTGATGTTTGGAGCCTGTGCTGAAAGGAGAGAGGGGAACTCCAAGAACCAGTTGTAAATGGCTGGAACCTCCTCTCCATACCATTGTAAGAACTGACTATAAGTACAGGGGAATTTTCCCCACAATTTGGAGACTCTTGGAATCATCTTGGAACTGGACACCAATGGCTGAAAGGACTCAGCAGGAACCGCCATGGACTGCTGCTGCTGTGCTGACCTGTGACCTGCCTGGTCGCTGTGAAGGACTTGCCACTTGCCTTGTCTTAAAATTCTGCTCCCAGGGGCAGGGTGCTGTGGCCCCTGACCCCTGCATCCATTTCTTCATGAGGGGTGCTTCTCCGTGGTTTCGGCTGCCATATCGCTGATTGCAGCGTGTTTATGGAGCCTTGGGAGCTCGTAGGCTCCTTGCTGCATTGTGCCCCTTTAAATAAGATCACCGCAGCGGCCCGGGAAGCTGGGAGAACACTCGCGCACGGCATCTGGTGCAGGCGAGTGTCTGCTCGGGCCCCAGGAGGGGTCTGATCTTCTTGTGGCTTCACGGCAGGACCAGGGGAAGGCGCGGGGAGTGCCCCCTTCCCCCTGGCCTCTGCGTTAGGAGCAGGACGCTCCTTTTCTGCTGTTAGGTAAAACTGGCCTTATTGTGGGCCCCCCCCTTGGTGGAAGGGCCAGTGGAGGCCCGGGGGCGGACCCCAGAGATCGCGGGTCCCGGGAGGGGCCTGTCATTAAACCAGAGGGGGTGCGTGGTGCCCCCCTCCTGCCCTAAGTTGTTTTTGCTGGCTTTGGCCCCCCTCGTGAGGGCCGGTTGAGGCCCTGGGGGGCCCCCAGTAATCACGGTCCCCGGAGGGGCCTGTCTATAAAAGAGAGGAGGTGCATGTCGCCCTCCTCTGACCCCAGAGAATAAGGGAGGCCCCCGTTTTGCGCATAGGAGCGCCGGGGGCCCCATTGTTCGCCTTCTAGGCACTGGAGGTGCCTTCATCCAACCAGGTACTGTTTAAAGGACCAATATAGTTGCAATCCAAAGTTCTTTCTACAGACTTTTGTTTGATTCATATATTACCTACCTGCGTTTGATGTTTTTACATATGTGTATGCAAATGTTCCTTTTATGGACATGCTTGCTAATATGTTTTTCTAACTTGCCATATGTTTTCTAATGTTCCTACTATGGGCATTTTATGATATTCTCACATTGCCTCTGGGTTAAGCCTGACTGCTCGTGCCAAGCTACCAAGGGGGTGAGCAGGGGTTATCTTGGACGTGTAACTCCCTTGCCCTGACTAGAGTGGGTAAGTTCTGCCTGGCTGAGGTGCATACCCTAGCCAACCAGAAACCCCATTTCTAACAGGCTCCATAGCCAACGAGAACAGCAGTGGCGATAAGGGACATCCCTGCCGCGTGCCTTGTTCGATAATAAAAGACTCAGACACTATCGCTCCTGTACGCACTCTTGCCTGGGGCGCTGTATTTAAAAGGCGCACCCAGGATAGAAAGACCGGGCCAATACCCATCCGACACATCACCTTCCATAAGTATTCCCAGACCTGCGGGAAACGCGGAGCCACGGGTCTCATCCAGTATATGTGATAGGTGCCGTATGTTCATATGAGTTCCCCTCCCTGGTAAAAATCCGCATTGATCACTCTGTACCAAATGGGTCACCACTCGACTCAATTGAGAGGCCAAAACCTTGGCCAACAAGTTAACATCCACATTCAAAATAGATAATGGCCTATAGGAGCCCGGGTCATCCACTGCCTTCCCAGGTTTCGGCAGTATGACTATCAGTGCTTCCCGCATATTCTCTGGGAGAAGGCCCACACCCCGTGCCTCATGAAGCATCTCCAGCAGTCGCAGCAGAATCGCAGCGGGATAACTACGATAAAATTCAACAGGTAGACTGTCAGGACCAGGTGCTTTTCCGGACGCCATTTCTCCCAACGCCTCCACCAGATCGTCCAAGGACACCTCCCCCTCCAACTCTTCCGACTGGGTCTCTGTAAGGCGAGGCAGCCGCAGACCATCCAAGTATTCCCCTATCCGGGTCACATCTAAACCACATGGTGCGGTATAAATAGCCCACAGGTGTTCCTGCAGGTGCGAATTCACCCGCAGCTGTCCCAAAATCATTTCACCGGAAGGACCACAGATCACCTGAATAATGGGAACAGGGCGTTCCCGCCAAAGGAGCCAAGCCAACATATGCACCGAACGGTCCCCCTCCCGATACAGCCGCTGCCTATTATTCTGGCGGACATAACTATCCAGTCTATCCCAGAGTTCTACAATTTTGCCACGCACGTCAAGGCACGCCGATTCTGATGCGTCCCCATTATCTATTTGGCACTGTAAGGCTGTCAATACATCTTCCTGCTGTGTGAGCTCCTGGTCCAAACGCTTCCTAATACCCTATGTTTTACTAAGGCTTTCCCCTCTGATAACTACTTTCAATGCCTCCCATTCGATGCCCCGGGCTGTAGCCGTACCCCAATTAGTACTAAAATAACCATTCAGTGCCTCCTGGAGGTCTTGTTTATATTCGGGATCACTCTGTAAGTCTGGCCGCAGACGCCACAGGGGGATTGCCGGCTTCAGTACATGTGTTTCACATTCCAGAAGGAGAGGGGCATGGTCTGATAAGAACCGGACGTGATAGGCAACACGGTGAACGTCAAGCGATCCGTCATTGGCAAGGAGGAATCGTTCCAGGCGGCTATAAGCCCCATGGGTGGGCGTGTAACACAAAAATATTCTAGAAGTAGGGTACATTTCCCTCCACACATCCACAAAATTTAAATGCCTCATAAACAACTGCGACTTGGCAGTCATTTGCGACTCAGTGTTCAGCTTTGGCGGGTCCCTATCTAGGGCCCCGTCTAGGACACAATTTAAGTCACCAGCCCACACAATAGGCATCCCTGTGTATGATATTAATTCCTTTCTGGAGCTGATGATAGAACCCTGCATCATCAGTGTTAGGGGCATAAACATTCAACAGACAGAGCTCCCGGCTATCTAATACCCTGTGTAAGAATATATCTCGGCCTTGAACATCTGCTTTTAAGCTTCTTAACGTGAAGGGAGTCACGGGAGCAATCCAAACAGAGACCCCCTAGCATAGGAGGAGTAGGTCGCCGAAAAAACTGCCCCCTCCATTTTTTCTGTACTTTTTGCACTTCACTTTCTATTAGATGCGTCTCCTGCAGGAGCGCAATGTGCACGCCAATCCGCGTAAGATATGTGTGTACTCTGTAGCGCTTCACAAAGGAGTTCAAGCCTCTAACATTCCATGTAACTATGCGTGTCAGGGTACCAGCCATATTTTGTTCCACACCGCCTGGACCCCTACAGGGCTCGACCGCTCCCTCCTCACCCACATGCAGCCTCCCAACTTCACCCCCCGCCACGGCGCACGCGCAACCCGATGATCCGATATTTTCTCAGCAGGAGAATGCTCACAGTGCTCACCTCATCAAAAACAAAATACCAACACCAACTAGAACACACATAACACTCCCCTATCTTACCCCGGGTAAACACCAACCACTACTAGTGTCTGCCCAATCGTGTGCGTACCCCGCTATCACTTCCAGCACCCAGAAGTGGGGAACAATCACCTCTCCCACTCCATAGCCAGTGTCAGGTCCAGAATACACTGCCACCTCCCACCAATCGTCCAGCCCGCACACACACTTCCCCCAACAAATAAACTAAAAACGGAGGGGGGTTCACAGGCTCACCACTCTGCCGCGGCCCCCATTCAAACACCAACCCGGAACCCCACTTCCCCAGCACCTAAAAGGCGGCAATAGACCAGAGGAAAAACAGAGGCCATAGTGCCAGAGGCGAGCCAACAGAGGGAGGACCCCGAGTGAGTACTTGATTCCTATCACAACGAAAGGTCCAGTATATCATTCAGGTGACCTCGGCCTCCCCTTCTGGAGACAGACCATTTGCGACATGGGGAGCTGGAGCGCAAGGCGGCCTCCGACGTGACAGTTTGTACCAACAGTTTAGCCTCCTCATGCTCCTGTCGCCTCCACTCAAGGCTCAGAGTGACGTCCGAGCGCACAATCACTCGGCTTCCACGGCCGGCACAATGGCGCCTGGTACTCCTGAGCGCTGCAGTACACACTTCCTCTGGCCCTCGGAGTCTCCTACTACTCTCCCCCTGCGGGGATTCCGGCATTCCTGTCCCATCGCTCCGCTCTAAAAAGTCCCACACTGCTTCAGGAGACTGAAAGAAATGAGCACGGCCCGCATGAGGAACCTTCAGTTTGGCTGGATACAACAACATATAAGTATAGCCCAGGTCTCTTAGCTTACGCTTTACCTCAGCATGTGACTGTCGTTGGAGCTGCACCACCCTGGTGTAGTCTGGGATAAAACGGATAGTGGGGTTCTCAAATGTGGGATCTCCATGTTTGCGCACCTCCTGCAAGATTGCGTCGCGGTCTCTGTAGTTAAGGACCTTGGCTATGATCGTACGCGGAGGGGCCCCCGGCGGCGGCACCAGGGCCCGGTGCGCACGCTCCACCACAAACACAGCCGACAAAGGGGCAGCAGGCAATGATTTTTGGATCTAGTCCTCCAGGAAGGCCTCAACATTCGCCCCCTCTACTCCCTCAGGGAAGCCCACTATACTGAGGTTACAGCGCCTCGGCCAACCCTCTGCATCCTCGACACGCGCTTCCAGTTTGCATGTTTGAGCCTCAAGGTTGGCCACCAAAGCCTTCAGTGTGTCCACATCAGACTGCATGCAAGTCACTTTTTGCTCAGTGGCCACCGATCGTTCCACCACTACTCTCAATTCAGCTCTCAGCAGGTTGACATCTACCGCTATGGCTGCAATCTGAGTCTGCATTGCCCGGCTAAATGCTCCACTCCCTTCTCCGAGGTGGCAGGTGGATCTTTTTTCAGACTCACTCCTGCATTCTGCACTGTGTATTGATCCATCCGTGTTTGCTGTGTTCCCTTGTTCGCTCTGTCCTTTCACATGGTGCGCACCTGATGGGGCACCCGCGACAAGCGGATACTCACAATGTCGTGCCCCACACCACTAGGCGTAGCGCAGTGGTCGAATCTCGTGTCCTTGCCACACACCACCGCCTGGTTCCCAACTGTCTCACCCACACCAGATCACTGCGGGGTGAACACCGGCACCGGTAGGAGCAGCACAGGCGTCAACTTCCATTCAACTAGTCCGTCTCACCACCAGCCATTCCCGCAGTCCAGGAGCAGGCCAACATAGGGAAGCCCAATCAGCACTCTGCCACAGAAGGGGGGTTGGCACGCCCCCAGGCCAAGTCCAGCAAAAGTCCCCCGCCACCGTCGCACATGCTGCGCAGTTCCGTCCGCCACCGGCAGCCCAAACGTCGTCCTCAGCTGCTCAAGGAACGACACCCTGCAAAATTCAGGTCACTACGATGGGCCTCCAGGCCTACAGGAAGGGCCCCTCCAGCTGCATGCAGAGGTGGGGGCGGGGCGCCAGGTGGGGCACAGCACCTGAACACCACTGTGTCCAAATTTTGAAGGACCCCCAACTGGGTCACTCCCCCTTAACTGCGCCTCACTTTCTTTGCAAGCAGCCGAATTTAACTGCTGCTCAAAAATGCCATTTTGGGGTCAGGCGCTCACCAAATGTGCTCCCCCCGCGGCGCGATCGCAGCGCCGAACTCCAAGACCCCACTGCCGGCTCCGCAACAGACCATTGACGGCCTGCTCAAGCCGCGCCCACCATCACGGGGTCAGGCGCTCACCTCATGCGCTCCCCTCACGGTGCCCCGCTTCGGTCGCTGGTGCACTCCTCACTCTCCCCTCCGCTCCAGGGGGCTCCAGGAACCATATGCTGGGTCCGCGGGGGCTCAGGGCTGCAGGATTGCGGAGGATTCCGAGTCTAGTGCCGGCTATCTTGCCGGCCGCGCCCCAACAACAGAACATGTTGAAGTGTTGCCAACCATTTTGAGACTCTGCTGAAGCAGAGTCCTAAAGAAAAGTAAAGAATAAAGAAAAGGGCCTGGGTACGGACACCCTGGCCCTTAGCTCTGGTGGTGGGGTCCCAAAGAGACCCCCACCCCAGGGCTAAAAAGCATTTTTATTTTTATTTTACGAGCAGAGTCGCAGTGGATCCACTGTAAAAAATATTTAAATGAAGCACGTGCTCCAGTGCTTCATTTATATATTGTCCCCAGGTGGGACAAATCCTGGAGGCTTTTCTGTGAAAATGCGGGAGGGAGCCCCTTCCGCAGTAATTAATGCAGGGGGGCTGTGGCCCCAGTGACCACCACCCTTTGGGGCTACACTATATTTGAAGTGGGGGCTGAGTGTCCCCCCTGCTCTGGGGACCCACCACCCCATTGGGGCATATACTTTAAAAATGAAAGGGCGTCCCTATGAGACCCCCATGCCCCGGGGACCACACCACTCCCCGGAGCTGTCTCCTTATTGGAAGGGGGTCTTGCGCCCCCCCTCTTGGAGCCACAGATGGCCCTGTGGACCACCACCCCCCAGAGCCAGCTCCTGCTATGTAGCTGCAGCCCAGCCACAGCAAACACTCTGTTTTTTTAAAGCGAGACCTGTAAATGAGGTCCCGCTGACAAAAACCAGAGCTTTCATCTCTGTCTCCTGCACCCAGGCAGGGGGCAGATATGAAATGCTTTAGCAAGCATGAAACTTTTGTCAAAGCAGCTCTGCGCTTGCTGAAGCAATGGCACTGCAAGGGAAGCCTTAAGGTTACGATCCACAAATCACAACAGCGGTTCTTCCATGGGAGAAAACCATTGGTGGTGCAAACCGCAGCAGTCTGAACTCACATCACAAAGAACACCACACCACATTGGATAGTTTGAATACCCCGGACCTGACACATATCCACACACCCAATACACCTACATCCTGCACTATATAACATACCCTTACACAACCCACAACCCTTTGCAACCAAAACGGCACATGCAGCCACAGACAAATAACTTTTTACAGAGAAACAAAAAGCAAAATTAGGCAACCATACACATTTCACCACGCACACATCCCACACCTGCACAACATACACAACACAAAATGTACTACCACACAATATACAACAACCATCACACACTCACAACACAGTACCTACACCTCATCACTAAGATTTCATTCCATCTCCCTTTTTTACATTACCTCACTGTCTTTACCACCACTACCATGTCCCCACAAAACACCCATGTTTCACGGATGATGAGTTGAGGGTCATGGTGGTTGAATTTGTCAGGATAGAGCCACACCTTTTCAGAGCACAGGTCTAGCAAATATCAATAGCCAGGAAAATTGAGTTGTGGCAAAGAATAGTCGACTGGATGAATTCAGTAGGCAGCTATCCACGCACAACGGGGGACATCAGGAAGAAGTGGAACAACCTCAGGGAGAAGGTACTTTCCATGGAATCCAGGTACCAGCTGGCAGTAGTCAAGACTGGCAGTGGACCCCCATCTCCTTCCCCTACTTTCACATCTTGGCAGGAGCAGGTCTTGGACAGCCTGGATTCTGGGAGCCTGACAGACATATCCGGGGGAGTGGAGTCTGGTAAGCCCCCACAACATTTATATCACCAAAAAATTTTGTCTTGCATGCTCCCTCACCACCTTTCCCCACCTCAGTTACCAAACCAACCACCACCCCTTGGTGCCAAATGTACAAATATCCCTCTGTGGCATACCACATGTCTATTAAACTCACTTGCGTCCACAGTCCTTGGACATGGCATGTGATGTACTGGGAACTGACAGCACTACAACTCCCAGAAGGCACTATTCCACCATAAAGAAAACCAGAACAGTGCACTAAATCTGAGAAGTTCTGCATGTGAAACTAACAAGCAATGTAATCAATCATGACTCTTATACCATGAAACAGTTTATGGCAATGACAGCAATACAATTGCCTGCTTCCACTATCATTACAGGCAAAACACAGCTATAGCTGAGTTCCCTATCAAACTTCCCTTACAAAATGCTTCCTAAGATTGACAGTGATTCACCTGGTGCGGGAAACTAGATGCCAAACTAGATGCACTTACAGTACATCCAGATAGAGGCCAATGTCAACTGCTAACTCATATACTGTGTGCCAACTCCGACACCATTGTGCATTGGTCAGCTATTAGTTGGATCTATTATAGCATACACTTTATTAGACAAAAAATGTAAACACCAGGGGCACCGGCACGTGGGGGTAGGGTGCGTGGGAGGGATGGTGTGGGCCAGATGATGGGGTTCTAAGGGACACTACTGACCAGGACACCATCTCCCAAGTTTTGGGAGCCTACCAAAATTCACAAGCTATGTTGGGCCAGGTGCTCACCATGATGGGGGAAATCCAATGGCTGCAGAGGAACAACCACAAGGAAACCATGCAGCAGTTGCAGACCCAAAATGCCATCCGGACTTCCATTGCAGGGTGCTGAGGGACATCAACACTACCCTGAGTAGGTCTGGAACCCAACATCAGGCCTCTTCTACTACTAAGGATTCTTCAGGCCATTCAGCATCTGCGTCTGCTAGTGGATTGGAGGCCCTGCCAGGGATAGGACATGCCTCAGACACCCCACCCTCTGTAGCTGAAGCTCCCTGCAAATGTGGAAGTCCACCCAGACATCCAGAAGGAGCAGATGCCAAGAGCAAACCCACTGCCAGGAAGTGACCCTCTCCTGATTCCCCTTGTATGCAACAAATACACCCTGTTGACTGTTTTGAAACCTAACTCCATTTTCCAGTGGTTCAAGGACATTGGACTTGTGTCTCTAAAAGGTGTAGCAGCTACCCAGATCATTTCATCTACCATGACTGACCTCTTCACTGTTTTAATTGTGCCATTTTGTTTTCAATCACTCATATAGCTGTGCAGTCTCCAATAACTGATCCTGTGTGTGATGTATTAACCATATACAGCTGTCATCTATGACAACTCTTGTACCAAAATGCCCCTCTCTAATGTACAACCTTTGTTAGGGTGATCACATGTGTACTGTATGACCAGGATACATTCAACATTGGGATTGTTACATAGTCATGACAGAATGCTGCTGTATTGTACATCTCCACACATTTATTTGTAGATTTTCAATCAGCAGATAGCACTGCTGGTGACTTCGGAATGTCAGCTCAGGTCTCCTACACTACGAACCTACAAGATAATGAAGTTGGGGGCATGTTAGTCTTTCTACAACCCAGGAGGCAAACAGATTGGTGCTATGTATCATCAGATAAAGCCTTATCACATACCCATACCTTTACTTCCTAATAACCATACCCCATGATACAGACAGAGATCAGTACTTATGTCCAAAGTCCTGGAACCTTTCACTTACCATGGGCAAGTAGCTGTAGGCTTGTCACTCACCAATGTCAGTTCTCAGAGACATGCACATTGGGCTGCAAAGTAGTAACACACTGACAGCTATGTACAAGGTAGGTCACTTACAACAGAAACCAGTGTGATGGCAGAGGCTCTGGAATCCAGATTATGGCATGTGACAGACATGTGTACACATGCATGACACTATTTGTCTACCTCCAATACCATACTGGAAAAGCACACTGCCATCCCACTGTCCTGGCAGTTTGGCCATATAAGTCACACTCCACAAACTCAAGATAAACAGTACCTTGTCTTATCCATTTCCACATCTCATGTCTCCCTGCAAATCCTATCTGCCCGTGACACTGTCTGTGATTTCCACATGAGGATGAGCCAAACAAAAACTCAGTTAATCTGTGATCGACAAAGATAAGGGATTGGACAGATTTGTACACATACATCACTTTGACAAATCATTAGTACATGTGTGACTTTGCTTGTGCATTAAAAGATCCTGACACTGTATACCTAACTGTGCTGTACACATTACCAAGTAACAATCTGCATGCATATTTGAGTTATTGACATTGGAGCAACCTAAGACCTCACAGATGGTGGTAAATAGGAGTTGACATGCCAGGCATGAATTATACAATACTCCGCGGACCTTAATTTGTACAAACACATTACATACCTTTAGTCAGTTGAAGTACTGATTGATGAGATCTGCCCTGAGTCCCCAGCTGCATCTTCATCATGCTTCTCCTCACTTGGCAAATCTGCACTTCCACCCACAGGATCTACTTGCTCGCCCTTATCTGGTATGAATGGTATCTTACGTCTCAGGGCAAGGTTGTGAAACATACCTTGTTGTGAGTAGAGGAGGCTCCTCCAGATTTATGAAGGCTGCAAAATCTTGCCTTCCGGAGCACAAAAGTCTGCTCCACGACATGCTGTGTTCTTCTGTGGGCCTCATTGAGGGGGACTTCAACTGGCGTGGTTGGGTACCTCACTGGTGTCAATAACGAAGGACAATTTAGATATCCAACGTCAACTGTAGGGAATAGGTACAACAACATGAACATATATCTTGGCCATGCACATTTGTGATAGCAGGAGAAAACCCTTACAGACACACATGATATCTGTGACTTACCAACCAGCCAGGCCCTCTCTGTGTACAGTCATGTCAGCAGCAGTGGGATATTGCTGTTCCGAATGATGAAGAAATCATGGACTGATCCAGGATATCTATGGCTCCAACCACATGTGGAATGTGTCCCAAAGCATATTACTCCGCCTTCACATGGGACAAATCCTCACATTGGGGAAATCTGATCTAGCTGTCCAGATGTTTCAACAATGCAGACAGTAAAGCCTTCAAGACAAAGCTGAACATGGGCTGATATATCCCTGCAGTTAAGGCCACTGTATTCTGAAAGGACCCAGTGAGCAGGAAGTGTAGCACTGACATAACCTGAATGATGGGAGGTATGCTATAGGGATTGTGAATGGCAGGCATCAGATCTGGCTCCCGCTGACAACATAGATCTGTGATTGTATGCCTATTCAGGCAATAGATGTGTATTATATCTCTCTCCTCCATGGTATGCAGGTCTACTAGTGCGCGGTACACTGGAGGTTGTCTTCCTGTCCTCATGCCAGGGTAACTATGTTGGACAAAAACAGATTCCAGTTGAATGATTCAATCTATACACCATGTATATATTCACATATAGGTCATACATATCTCAATATGATGTCAGATGAAACATATCAAATTTGATTTGCAGCACATAGCTATGCAGTCCATGACTGTTTACTTGATTCAGGTCCCTTAAACCCTCAGATGTACTTTACATGCACAAATATGTGACAGGCAGTAATTTACAGATCTACCTAGTTTACATGTGAGACATATTTGTTGCACCTATACAACATTTATGTTGAAATATGATGTTGACAATAGATTTTCATCTCCATAACCAGCCATACCTCTTTTACACAGCCTTTACAACTCACATGCATAATGAGACGAGTAAACATGAAAGCAGCCCTTAAAACGTGTTCGTAGAGACTAGTTAAACAGTAAGTGAAGCACCTTCCATTACTTTTCCATACATATAATTGCCTCGAGATGGCAGCTGTCTGACCTACTTTTCTGAACATGAGAAGTGACCTAACTCTGCCCAGCAGATGTCGTCATGGCAGTAGGCAGTTACAACCGCAGTGGACATTGCCATTGGAACACATTGCTGCCTTTGGTCGGCTTGGACCAATGGCAATGTCCCCCGGTGGTGACGGTCCTGTATGTGGCGGAAGAGACCCCATCTTCTGCAGTATTCCTCACTTGGTTCCTGACACTGCTGCCAGCAAGACCTCCTCGACCTGAGCTGCTGTGTACTGCCTCTGGGAGCAATCATGCCACATCCTGCAGGTGATAGGGCCCCAGCCTTCACTCCAGAAGAGCTGGACAAGCTTGTGGATGAGGTCCTACCCCTGTACGACAGTGATATGGTGCACCAGAGGAGCAGGTGAGTCAAATGATATACCAATGTGTGAAAGGTGGAGTATATGATGGTGTACATGAAATGTGCAGGACTGAAGGATTGAGTTATCATGTTTGGGTGTATGGACATGTGTACATGTGCATAGACAGATATACAGTACTGATACATAGTAGATAGTGTGTGATATAGCTTCCTTGAGCCACAACATATATTGCAGCACGTACATCAATAATGGTGTGAGAAATAATAGTTCAGCCATACCATGTTATGGACAATCTTGTGACCTGGTCATATGTTGCTAGTCAATAACTGGTACTGATCATGCATGTTGTATGGCTGACTCAACTTCACACATGGCCTGGCTGCTGATGGTAATTTGGTAAGTAGTCTGAGCTGTGTGGAAAGGTATGTTTGCTTACTTGCTATGACTGAAGTTTTTTACCACTTGTGTTGGGATGTTGCATGTGGACATAGTTTTCTCTTGTCTGTGTCATCCATGCAGGTCAACTCCATTCAAAAAAAGAGAATCTGGTGTGCCATCGCCAAGCAAGTGCGGACCCTGGGGGTACACAGCTGGCGGAGCACCCACTGTAGGAAGCAGTGGTAGGACCTGAGACTCTGGGCCTGGAAGATCCTACAGGCCCAGCTGGGGATGTCCTCCCAATTAGGACGGGGTGACCATCGGACCTTGACCACCCCCCACCAATGGCCCGCATTTGGGCAGTGGCCTACCCTTAGTTGGATGGGTGTTTTAGGGCAGCACAGCAGCCACATGAGGGTAAGTACTGACTAGACACATGCACATCCCTCTGCCAGTTCAGTGTATGATGTGTAAGTATTTAAGCTATGACAATGTAGTAAGTGCTGAAGGTAAAGGGTCTCCTAGGAACACTTAGATGAACAGTTTATAACATTGATACACAGGTGTGGACATTCTATTGTGTATATGGACATAATACTTACCTATGTTAACCCTATTGTATAAAAGCATGTGGTGACGCACATATGACTGTGTCATATGTGCACCACTATACTGCTCTACATATACCCTGCTGGTTCATCCTCCACAACTACTGATCCATATGCCAAATATCCTGTAGGTAAGTTGTCCAGGTCTTTGGCCTCTCTCCATTCCATTGCCCCTGGATCTAGCTCTATGTGCAACAAAGGGTCTGACAGGTGAGTAACAGTCCAAACATCCCTGAGTTGTGAAATAAATGTCAAGTTTTTGTTAGGGTGTGATCTCTATCTGAAATTTCACATGGCATACTTGCTACACTTACTCAGATGTGTGAGGAGGTGTCTCCATTATTAAGTGTGGACTGTACATTGGCATCTGTGAAGTTTCATCAGGATGGCAATCCTACATGCTGAGAAGCATGGTGGTATTACTACATTCCTAGTGCAAGACATATCATTGACATGTGAGTTCAGACTATTTGCACCACGTACATGTTCTTGTGAAGGTAAAAGGCTACTCTGCTATTCACTTAGCCAATGTTTTGTAGGCATGGTACATAGGGCAGGACACCCTCCATATAGGTACAATATAGCCAACATCATGTGTACATTGGAACATCCTGCCAGTTTTCAGCTTTGTGATTTAACTTTGGCATACTTACATTTGGTATTCTGATTCTGTTTTGAAGGATTTTAGTATGGCAAACCTAAATTTGCACTGACTTAATTGTGTTGTAGTTGACAATCACATGTTGGTGGAACGGTATACGTTGTCAGTCAATTGTCTCGTTTTACCTTAGAAGTGGTTTATGTCAGTGTAACTTTACTCTAAAGATGTAAGGTTACTCATGTCTGAAGTGTGGATAGTGATGTTTGTACTTGGAGAATGTTATTTTGATGTTGCCACTCATCATAAGTTGAACTGTATGTGGTCTTCATGCACATGACAGGTGTCCATTGTATTTAGGATGATTGTATGGTCCCTTGGGTTGTCTGTGGCTAAATCCGGTGTGCTAAGTAGGCCTCTACTATTGTACATGCCTTTGTTATCTAGGTGAGAATGACTAAGATGAGTAAGTCTACAAAGTTTGTATCAACCCTTGCAACAACACAATTGATACATGTGTTGCTAAAATGGGTTTGGAGTCTATTATACTCCAAATTTGGACATGCCAAATGGAGTAGGTGCATCTGAGCTATTTTCCTTTTCAAAGGTTATCAACACAGTGACGTGATGTATGTAATTTCTAAGCAGAATGCAGCCTTGTTATTGGCATTTGATGAGCTAACGTTCGTGGAACATGAAATCTGATAATCCACTGAGCATGTGTAAATTTGGAGTATGTGTAATGTGGAACTCAATGTTTATAATCATTCCCATTGTTGGTTTGTTGATTGACAGTGATACTGTGTGTATGGACCGATTTTCATGTTGTCAATTCATCTTGTGCAGGAATTGTTTGTGTGATAGCTGTACTGATGGGATGGTGATGTTGTTGTCAAATAGGTGGCTTATGTGGTGTATATGACATTGTTGTCATATAGGGTTGTGGAAAGTTTGTTGTTGTGGCTTGATGGCTCAAAACTGTTTCTATCTGGGGGTATCACACATGTATGTGATATTAGTGTTCTATAAAGTATGATGTAAGTGTATGGAAAGACTGTGATGACCCTACCTCTCTCTCTGTTTCTCAGCATCAGCTACTGAAGAAGATGGGGCCCATCCAAGTGGGAAGCTGCTGGCCATGGGACCCAAAACCATAATACCACCGACAGCGAGGGACCCAGTGACCAGGAGGGCGAGGGGAATGCCACGGGGGTGACAGGATCCATGTCTTCATCTTCGGAATCCTCCTCCACGGGACACTCCGTGGCAGACCCATCTGGCACCACCCCAGCACTATCACTGTCCGCCACGCCCCTTGCTACCACCGCCTTCCCTGAAGCTCCCCACCCACACGGCCGTGCCCGCTCACCCAAGAGGGTGGGCCTCTCCTTTGCTGCAGGCACCTCCGCCCCAGCCCCTGTTAGCCCTGCTGCCCTCAGTGAGGGGGCTATTGACCTCCTAAGGTCGATCTCTGTGGGTCAGTCGACCATAGTGAATGCCATCCAGAGACTGGCAACTCAGATACAAAAGAGTAATGCGTTCCTGGAGGGCATTCACGTTGCACTGACTGGCCTACATAGATCCTTTCAGGCTGTGGCCTCCACACTGACTGCAGCAGGTCCCCCTATGTCTACTCTTCCCCCCTCTACCTTCCTCTTCCCAATCCCAAACCCTCTTGCCAAACCCAGCCAAAGCATACAAACAGACAGGCATGCATCCACCTCAACATCCAAGGGTAGCTCAGACAAACACAAGCACCACAAGACACACCACTGGCATGCACACAAGCAACATACACCTTCACACACAGCAACAGTCACAACCAGCCCTGACACACCCACCACTCACAGCAATACAGACAGCACACCAGACACACCTGCAGACACCACACCAACATTCACAGATCCAGCCACTACACCTATCCTACCCACAGACAGCACCACAGCAGACTCTCAGACATTCACCCCAGTCACTACACCCACAGACACCACAACCACTGGCACTCCTACCTGCAGCACATCCACCATACCTGGAGTCACCACCCCAACAGACAGTCACCCACCACGGCATCCCCCAGCACCTCCACCCCCCTCATCCCAAGGCAGCTAAACGTCCTCACTTACCCACCCAACACATACAATTTTCACTGTCTGCACAGCAGTGAACATTGCGATGGTGCTGGGCAGGGGGACTCATGCACTGCCCATGCCAAGTGCAGGAGGCCTCCTGTGGCCTCCTGCACCTGTTCTCTACCAGCCTTTTCATGGTGGTAAAACTGCTATGAAAAGGCTGGAGGAGAACGAGGTCATAATCAGCAGGGTGTCACTGCATGAAGCGCCGCCCTGGCTGATTGCGATCTCCTCCACCGCCAGGCCATCAGGATCATAGATCTTGGCGGTGCTAGCGGTCTAACCACGAGGGTCTTAATGTGGCAATCAGACTGCCGCAGCAGTGGCGGTCCTGACTGCCACTGCGAGCCTGGCGATCATAAGACCGCCAGCCTCGTAATGAGGGCCCAAGTGTCCTGTTCCCTGGAATGACTAAAGATTGTTCTAAAAATAACAATGGAGGGAAGTGTGTCCAGCACACAGAATTGCCGCTTGTGGGGATCATTATCTCTCTGTCACCTGTTTTTGAGTATTCTTTGGAGAAGTTCTGCTGTATTTAGGTAGTTGCGCGGGTCTCCTGAGGACTCATATCAGGCACTTTCAGTCAAGAACTGTGGCCTGGGAGGAACTTCGAGTGGTGAAGCTAAATAAAGAGAAACGGGCAATGTCAAGTTGCAAATGCAGTTGTATTATTCATGAATTCATGGGAGCCATGTGTTTAGAAATAACATGTCCAATTTGGAGAAGTTCCATCAGATCGTTTATGCATGAAAACCACAAAGGCGTGAAAATACCTTATCCAATCAGAATAACAGAAAGGTGATTTCATCATCAGATACATGGTGTGATGTTGATCAGAAGATACATGGTGTTACACATACACTAGACATCTAACCAATCATAGTAAAACAGCATTTTGTGATGGCCATGTGATACAAGATGACCACAAGCATGTCCTTCACATTACCAATTTACCAATTGGTTGGGACTTTCCAAGGCATCAAAAAACAATTTATTCGCAACCCCTGTCCAGACCCATGTGGTCATCCAGTTGTCTGTCTGTTGTTGTGCATGTGAAGCAGTATATGTCAATGGAAGTGTCTCTTTTAAACAAGCTTTACCATTATGAGCTATCTGTCTTGGTTTCATTAGTTTATCTGCGATTAGCCTAATTCTGAACACACTTTGCAGGCCTTTGTCATCTTTGAATATCGCAAAACGTGAGCAAGATAAGATGGATTCTTCATAGAATAAAACATGTTTTTTCATCTCCTCCTCTGATAATCAATGATAAAATGGTGTTCCTAATCCACCTGGCACTGTCTTGCCTCCATCAGTGTTTAGATCTAGATATTGTGTCTGGCATGTGTGCTGTTACCACCCTGGGAAATAAGTACTAATGCTGTCTTGCATCTTCCTTAGTACCTCTTGTTCAGCCTTTGATGGATACCTGATGTTTCAATATCTGTGGTAGTTTGTGTAGAGAATTTTGCACATGCGACATTAACAAACCCTAGATAGTCATTAGCTACCTGTTGTGTATGTAATTAGGAACAAACATGTGTCTCCTCCACCTGGAATCTGTGATGCATAGTTGTGCCACTACTTACTTATCTATTCGTAACCTAACAACAACGCACTCCTCCTATTATTACCCCCACCCTTGTACTTTCTATAATGCACTGCTATTATTGACAACTCTTATTTGAACATCCATGTTGTTCTATGTCTTTCACAGCTATAGTTGGTAAAGGTGACGTGTGTCACTGTTGGAGCAGGTGTGGGCAAACATCAAATGGCATAATATATATAACTTTGTATAATACTTAATTTTCTATTCAAAATGGCTCTTTTTCCCTCAGAGCATGTTTGCTCGTCCCCTTGATGTTTAGTTGTATTGTAAATCTGGGAATGAAGTTCAAAGTGTCAAAGTTCAAAAGTCTCCCTGTCATTCAATGTCCCTATTTTAAAGTAAGAGGTATCCATGTGAAATTAACAGATATCATGATTAGTAGTACAAAGAAAACCGCTAGTACTCATAGCCATTTCTTGGTGGGCCTTGAAGAGATGACGGGCATCATTGCCTCAATGAATTTCCAAAGTGACATTCAAAATTATCAATTTCCTGAACCTTATGTCCTGGCTCAAAGGTCACCAGTACTTGAGGAAAAAGGTACTCTACAATGGAGGCTAGGTACTCCAGGACTGAGGTTCTAACAAAGTATTTCAGCCAGAACTACAGGCGATGAAGTTGGTGTAGTTGACAGTGCCCCTAGTCCTCGTTGTTGCTCCGGTTGAGGACACCTTCTTGGTGTGAGAGCCATGCGTCCAGGAGGTCAGCCCCTCACACTTCACAGGTGACCCAGGCCCAATCTGCCAGTTGGGGATCATGTCCAGCTGGTGTTATTGAGTCAGGAAGGGCCTACAGCACCTGACGACGAAGGTAATTCAATGTGACTGTCAAAACAACTCAGATACTGACAGCGGAACAATGGACATGTGCATAGGCCAGTCAAACACTATTTCAGTTGATGCTCAGTTTGGCTGCGCTGTCAGGGGTGCTTCTCCTAACCAATGAAGCAAGTCCTAACGCATCAATCCAGAACAGCTTAGCAGATATACAAATCTTTCCAATTTCAGTTTAAGTACACCAGTCCTACAATCTGCTGTGCCCTATGCTGAAGAATTGTAGGCACAGTGCAACTTTGCGTTTTCCCAAGACCTTGGCAAAAGAAACTTGATCACTATGGAACTAACTTTGATCCAATGTCAGAACTCAAAAAATCAAACATTTAACCACAGTCATAGTTTGCTGTTCTCTTGTAGAGTATGTCTCTAGGTCATTCTGATTGTTGCAGAAATCTGGAAAAACAAAGCCTTATAAACGGAAATCCTGATCCAATGGTGTTAATAAGTCATTATTTGATGTTAACACTCACTGCATCAATTAACCCCCTCCTCTTTGTGCAAGTCTGATCTCATAGGCTATTTTACCACGTGTGAGGTGTGACCCATAGTAAAATCAGCAGAATCATAAAACATGTAACATACAGCATCGCCGTTAATAGGACAGGTCCTTTCAACTAAATGTGGGCAGGCCAGTAATGATAGGTTCTTATCCACATATCATTTATATAGGGCACGATCATTATCAAAGTAAACCATCCTTGTACTACATTGGAAACCTGTAACTCAACTAGGTGATGCTGAAGTGGTGCTAGGGGGAATATGCATCTATATCGTTTTTAAATCAAGAAAAGAAAGCCCAGTGTAGGTATGTGGGGGGGGGGGGGGGGAAGGTTCTCTCATCTGTCCACAACCACATCATTTTGAAAGAAAAAAGGTATATGGAAACATGACACAAATTTGTATGCAGAAATAAAACACAAACAATTTCACCAAACAAATGGTAACCCCAAAGGTCAGGAAAAAACTAATGTTACACATGGATACAGCAAGTATGTTTGGAACACAGATTTTATCGTATTATTCGCCTTCAACAAACAGAATAGTTGAATCAAGGCTAGAGGGGTTGGAGCACGGCAGGCATCACTAGTGTCAGATGCCACTTCCCCTTTCTTGTTTAAGAATGATGTGAAATTCAGATGTTGCCTTCAGAAATATATGGGGGCAGGGAGCACACACCAGTCTTTAGTCTGTGCACAGGGTCCGTAGTTGTGTGGCTACACTCTTCCATAGTGCAAAAAAACTAAAATAGGAGGCATAAGGGGGAATTCACATTTGGCACCCTTATCTTCAGAAGTGGATTATTAATAGCTGTACTGTAGTACCACACATGCATCTTGAGGTAGGAACAACTCTATTCATTTCCCAAACAATGTATAGTCCCTGAATTCTGCACCTAGTATTGCAGGTGCCACACATCATTACATTTACACCTTGCCCAAACCTCAAAACTCAGCAGTGCAAGCACCGCGAGGCAGCTGATGCAACTAACATATGCAAGTATATTCAGCGTCATTGACACATTGGGGCATTCTACGTTCTAGGGAACAAGGAAATAGAGAATATGTAGAAAGAGAAAAAAAAAAGAATATTCTAAATAAGGTATGTTCAATACTCAAAGACAGTATGGAAAGTATATAGTTGCAGTCTACCAGCACATGAAGGCAATAATCCACGTCACCGTACTTTATACATTAAGATTGCCTACAAAACTCTCACAAACAATGAAAGCAACATCAAACGGCACACAGACATACATATACAGAAGTCCATGTTCTGAAACCTAGGTAAAAAATGGAAAAATAATTTTACAGCAACCAATTATTTATATATATATATATATATATATATATATATATATATATATATATATATATATATATATATACATATATATATATCTATCTATATATATATATAGATAGATAGATATATATGTAAAAAGTCCAAAACCATAAATCAAGCACTCACTCAGGGTGATTAAAGTTTGCGATCAATGTTACACCTGAGTGAGTGCTTCATTTATGATTTGGGACTTTTGATATATTTGGACCAGTGTGCTCGTCTGGCCTGGTACTCCACCCCACTTGGGAGCTGGACGAATGTACGAGCGGTACCCTGTATATATATATGTGTGTATATATATATATATATATATATATATATATATATATATACGCATCCCTGCATCCAGGGTGTGTGAGAAAATCATACAAACCTTAAAATTAAGGGAATCCAGATATCTATTAGGCATCAACATTCCGTTTGTAAATCTGCTGTGCTTTCTCCACTTCAAAGAACACATGCTAAACCCACTATGCTATACTGTATACCATGTACAATACACTTCTATTTGAACGGTTACAGGATATTGCAACAATCTGTGGCTTTGCACTTGGAGCCATTCGGTGAAGTCAATCTTAACTTCCATATCTGATCCAGAGGCCTTAGCAACTTTTACTACTATTAATATCAAAATTAATTTTAGATGGTGTGAATTGTCACTATTCTCTTTGCAAATAAATGGAAAACTTGTATTCAGTGCTGATCAGTGAATGCCAAAGATAAAACTGATATTGTCATGAAGCGATAGGTCTTTCAACCGAACTTTCTTCATGTGAAGAGACAGTAGAAACATGGGATCAATATGATCCCACTGTCAAAATATAGTCACTAGCCTGTCCGAACTGCATTTTGGTCCCAGCCGCGGACATCCTCTTTGATAGTCCCTAACACTCTGTCAGTAAGCCACAGGTCGACTGAGCCAAATTGTGAATCTCCCTCACAGAGAGAGAGTCAATTGAAATGGTATCCTCCTGCTGTGTTTCAACATTGTGTGTTCATTCTGAGCAGAGAGCTACTCAATGGGTTCTGCACCTGCTGCAACATCTGCAGATTGTTGCAATTAATTAAACTTCAGAGCTGTAATCACTTCACAGAACAAACTATTATGCTTGTCCATCACTTTTCTTACGTGCCCCTTCTTCTGTCCAGAATATAGAATTTGTCACTACAGCATCAAGGACATTTTCACTCATACTAGACAAAGGATGCAGTATATCATCTCTGGGACTAGTTCTCTGAGCTCATACTCATTGACGACAAGAAAAAAACACATTCACATTCATCTCATATTCATTAGACTGGCCTTGTGATACTAGCTCACCATAAGCTTACATACTTGACACAAGGATAAAAGTGTCTTTAGAGACAAAAGGTGCTATAGGTGCTCGTTTCCCAGCACCCTGGCCATCGAACTAAAGGAGACAGAAAAGTCAGAATAAGTTTAGTGCCTGAAACACACAGAACTTTCAGACAGTGGTGAACCCTCATTCAGACATGTAGAATAGCCTTGGTTTGTCCAACCCACACAACAAAATCAATCCCAAAGCCCTATCCTGGAGAGCAATGGGCGGGAAAAAGGGGAATGGCCACAATACAAACATGCAATATAAAGCATATGTGACATAAAATATACCAATTCAACAACAAAATAAAAAAAAATCACCTCAACTTACTTCTGCCAACCTCCTTTTGTAACCATGGTGTTCTGACCACGGTTACAACCGAAGACCCCCCAGATGCCAGGTGTCCAGAACCAAGTGTAAGCACTCAAGTGCCAGGCACACCCTTGGTCGAGTGAATCACAACGTCGACGGAGGAGACAAGCCAAGGCAGTGGAGCACACACTGATTCCCGCAATTCCAGAATGACATTCACCTTCTCCTGTTGGCCACTATTTCATTCATCAAACTTCTGGTATACCAAAATCTAACTAACTAGTGCACAGCCGAAATATGCACATACAATTGCCTGAAATAACCACCAGCACACAGCAAAAGCGATACACGGCAGAACCAACTTTCGGTGCGTAGTGAGATACCTAACCGTCAGGCCAAGCCTCAGTATGCGGTAGTATATTGAACTTGAGCAGTATACTTAACCGGCAGGTGTCAAGCCCAGGGCCCTAGTGGGCCACAGTCAATCGCCTGGGATAACCCAACATCACAAAATTGAAAACCCTAGTCAATCTGCTGGGATAGCCCACCAGTGCGACATTGAAAACACCAGCCTCTGGTGACCAGGAGCAAACCCACAGTCCATTCTGACACTTTAACCACCCAGGCACTCAAGTGAAGGACCTTCAACCGTCGGGAACTATCTCAGTACGAGGTGTGTCATATGGTTCATAAACTAAGCGAGGGAATACCCAACAGTCAGATACCCTCTCAGTTCAAAGTGCTTGGAGGCCAGTGTGTCAGGTAGGTGATGTATAGAGTGAAAAATACAGCAGAGAAACCACAGCAAGGAAATAACCAACAAATAAAAACATTAAAACATCACATTTGACAGGATATCCTGAAATACAGCTACGTATGAAACCGGAAATGGCACACTATAATGTGAAAAGCAAACCTGTGCAAGAGCAGGAAACTGCTAGGTCAGTGCTGCAAGGCCAGTGATGCTCACAGTTGTTCACTGTGGAGAGGCTCAAAAAACAGGAATCTCACACCACATGGATAAAGAGGGCAGAGCTGTGAAGTCAGAGGCATCACACCGCCCATCCACTGATCAAGAGTGAATTCAAGGAGCTGTGTTTAGTGACCAGACTGCATTCAAACCTAGGTCCGCATTCTTCACCACGTTGTCAAAGCTTAATAAAGAGACACAGTCAAAGTCAAGTATCCAACGCAACTGTATTATTCATGAATTCACGCGGCCATGTGTTTAGAAATAGCATATCCAATTTGGAGAAGTTCCATCAGATCTTTTATGCATGAAGACCACAAAGGCGGGAAAGTACATTTTCCAATCAGAATAACAGAAAGGGGAATTCTTCATCAAATACATGGCGTGATGTTGATCAGAAGATTTATTGTGTTACACATATATTAGGCATCTAACCAATCACAGTAAAACAACGTTTTGTGACAGCTGCGTGATACAAGATTACCACAAGCATGACCTTTACATTACTCAAATGGTTGGGACTTTCCAAGGCATCAACAAAACAATTTCTTCACAACCCCTGTGCAGACCTATGTGGACATCCCGATGTCTGTCTGTTGCTGGGCGACTAAAGCAATGAATGTCTTGTGAGGTGTCTCTTTTAAGCAATCCTTGCATTACAATCTATCTGTCTTAGTTTCTTTAGTTTATCTGCGGTCATCTCAATTCTGAACACACTTTGCAGACTTCTGTCATCATTGAGTATCACAAAATGTAAACAAGACAAGATGGATTCTACATAAAATAAAACATGCTGCATTTAAACGCACCAGCCGCGTGTTTCAGAAGAGCTCTTTGAACACTGGCACGTTTCTATTTACAAATTAACCACTGAGCTCATGACTATACCTTCCCCAAATATGTATCACTCATGCAGCCAGTGTCACACAAGTAGCAAGTAAATTACCAGCTTCAAACAAAAATTGCACAAAAGAGCAAATCAGGAGTCAAAGTTTCTCCCCCATGCACCGGTGATCTGTATGGACCTTGCTGCTCACATCAGGCTCGCGCCTCCCTCCTCCAGTTCAGAAGGCAGGTAAAGAAACACCCGTGGAAGGTTCCTCCTTCCTGACCAGGTAAAGGAGTCCCACCACCACGCCCCCTCTAAATTGTTTTTGTTTTACGTTAATTTTAGATTTTTTCGTAGAGCACTACTTACCACCATATGGCAGCCCCGGGGGGATTGCTGTCAATCAAAAATGTTGCTGCTGACATATAATAATAATCGCTGTTACTGGTGCTACTGTTTTTTTATTATCCTGATGATTATTTTAGGGACTAGGTTAGTTCAGGCATCGGGCTGCAATACACAAGTAGCTGGCACTGGGAGAAGGCGATAACAGGTTATATTGGTTAACATCAGCCACAAGCCACGCGTGATTTAACGCTGGGCTACAGTGCTCATGCTGAAGATATTATACATGGATTTTTGCCGCGCGGAGTTTGGCTGCATGCCATTGTATAAGATTCATCGTCTTATCCATGAAAAGAAATGTAGTCACTTACTTGAGTTGCTCTGTTATAGAGTAATTTCTCTCGGGCAGTCTGTCTTAGCATATTGAATAGTTGATGTCGGTAAAATAGCTCAGCTGGTTGATGTGCCTGCTTCAGATATTTATGCTAGAAAACCAAATTGATGGACTGAATGCCCGAATACTGTCACTCTAGGAACATTCTCTTCCATCGTTTTTCCTCACTGTGTCGTAGGCAGGGGACTAGCCATATGCAAATCAGTTAAAGGTAACGACTGTCCTTCCACCTTATTATTTTCAAACTAGAACATGTAGGTGATGCATGAACAGCTTTGTTTACGTATTGTTCATTATTGTATTGTCTGAATTGTTTTTATAGCCCACTTTGATGTTCTCCATGGGCGAGCAGTTCATATGGCAGAGAGAGAGAGGAGAATTGTGGAAAAGGAAGACAGCAGTGTCTCAGTAAATGAGCTTTTATGAAACATTTTGGAAGCTCTTTCATATCCTATCAGTCAGTGTGAAGGGTCTACAGGCCACACCAGGACACATCAAGGTGACGGTTGGGGAGGAGCTGGGGCTGATCCTTGAATCTGGAAGCGGGTGGTGTCAGGCTCTGCCGGGGCAAACACGTAAGGCCTTCATGCATCAGTCACTAAGTGGCTCTACCCTACTTAAGAAATTGCACCTGACTAGAGACCATGATTCAACTTGAGGGTTAGGTCATATTTTCACTCACATATTGTTATGAATAAATCAGATCAACTGTAAAGACCTGCAGAGCAAAGACCCAGAGAATGAGGTTATCTGAGAGTTGCCTCACCACTCAGTCCATCCCTTTGAGACCCATACCATAAAAGACCTGGGCTGCCTTACACCAATCGCCCTCTTCCCAGGGAGGGTCAGAGCTCATCTTGAGGCTTTGAGTGCCGGCACGCCTCTTGGAGCTGCTGACATTGTGAAGCCTTAACCACAGCTGAATTTGCGAATTTTGGCCAGGTCGAGGCTCAGGAAAGCACTAGGTCAAGCCTCTTCCAGGTTAGGCTGAATGACACCAGAAGAAAGCGGACAGTGCCTTCTGAATGGTAATCTCGCTTTCTGGCAGCAAGTTGAGGTCAAAGCTCCCCCCTTGAAGATGATAAACAGGCACAACTAAGCATGCAACACAGATTAACACAGCAAGGCAATCGTAAGTATCCAAACAGAACAGACCCATGAAAATGCAAGTATATAAAAGTGAAACTGAGGAAAGGAAGAAACCCTATACCGGATCTTGTAATGGTATATTGATTTCTATTGCGCAGTAATCACCTGAGAGGATTCCAGGCACTTGGACTACCCTCACAACAGCAATTGGAACTCTTGAAAAAGGGAAAATGGACATTTAGGTGGTCATTCTGACCCTGGCGGTCTTTGACCGCCAGGGCGGAGGACCGCGGGAGCACCGCCGACAGGCCGGCGGTGCTCCAATGGGGATTCCGACCGCGGCGGTAAAGCCGCGGTCGGACCGGCACCACTGGCGGGGTCCCGCCAGTGTACCGCGGCCCCATTGAATCCTCCGCGGCGGCGCAGCTTGCTGCACCGCCGCGGAGATTCCGACCCCCCCTACCGCCATCCAGATCCCGGCGGTCGGACCGCCGAGATCCGGATGGCGGTAGGGGGGGTCGCGGGGCCCCTGGGGGCCCCTGCAGTGCCCATGCCACTGGCATGGGCATTGCAGGGGCCCCCGTAAGAGGGCCCCTACATGTATTTCACTGTCTGCTGCGCAGACAGTGAAATACGCGACGGGTGCAACTGCACCCGTCGCACAGCTTCCACTCCGCCGGCTCGATTCCGAGCCGGCTTAATCGTGGAAGCCTCTTTCCCGCTGGGCTGGCTGGCGGTCTGAAGGCGACCGCCCGCCAGCCCAGCGGGAAAGTCAGAATTACCACTGCGGTCTTTCGACCGCGGAACGGTAACCTGACGGCGGGACTTTGGCGGGCGGCCTCCGCCGCCCGCCAAGGTCAGAATGAGGGCCTTAGTAACCAAAGCAGCGCAGGAAGGCACAAATGTTAGAAAATTAATTAGTGCAAAGGGTAGCAGGTTTCCAACCATTGACGTTAGGTAAAACTCTGAAGGGTTGATGAAACGGTTTCCCAATGAAGAATTCTCAACTTTGGGTTGCCGCAGAAAAACTCCCTTTTTCAACATGGTTCTAAAATGATTTTATATTTATCTTCCTCACACGGCGCCCCTTCCTTTTTTCTGGAAGTTAACAAATACAGTGTATGGGTTCTGTTGATACAGCCCTCTCGCTCACGTAAACTCCATCGGTTACCTTGTATATAATTATCTGATCTTCCTACTGCATGGGAATGGTGCCCTTCATCACCTCCACTTCCACTGGTGCCCAGGGCCAAATACTGCAACCACATTGCTCCGTCCATTGACAGATGCTAAAAAAAAAATAGCCTTTCGCACAAAATACTGCTGTCCAGACATCTGGAATTAAACGCATTGATTTTCATTTCAAGCACAGGGAATCCAGAGACCCGTTTTGAGCCTTCGCAATGATCCAGGCAAAAAGAGCCTTCAACGGTGTCCTCCGGGTGCTGGCAATGTTTTAAAGACATACTTGGCAGTTCTTACAGAATAAACACTTGCAATACAGGTGGCTGGAGAAGGGCATACTTTCTGCATTCAACAAGGTGTGTCATCCACTATTCCCTCACAGCCTGTTTAATCTGTCCACAGGTTCTGCGAACAGTTCCCCTTTATTTCCCAACAGCTACCCCGTGAGGTTTTGGATCCAAAGTAGGATGGGGGATGAGAGAAGGCCCTCAGTATTTCAGGTTCTGGACTCTAGATGTCCTGGCATCTAATGTCAACACAACTGCAGCACATGGGTGGAATAAACAGAAGCTCACCAGGTTAAGGGTTGAACATATTTAGGAGCATTGAAGAGGCATAGAGAGGGCTCTGGACAATGAAATCTGCTCGGGTGCCTTCAGCATAGTCAGTGCTGAAGTGAAGAAAGGACTAGATAGGATCTCTAAATACTGCAATAGACAGGGATATGACAAGACGGCAAGAGACTGGTGGTATCTTTTGCTGTCACTTAGTTTGTATCTATGAATCCACACCATTGGGCCTGCACTCAGACCTGGAGTTCATGCCTGTGAATTAAGACCCACTCCCTGCTGGCCGAAGAGTACCTTGAAACAGAAAATAATCCAGACCCCACTACCAGTCAGAGGAGTTCATTGGTGGGAACGCAGGCCCATTTCTCACCACCAGGCAGACTAATCATGGGTCTGTGGCAGAACTAGGCCCTGCTCCAGCCAGGCAGAAGACTTACTGGGAGTGAACAGAGTGCAGGCCCCACTGTCAGACAGATAGATGAGTTCATGGGAGAACTTTGAGGAGGAGAAGGACCAGAACCCATCACTGTGTGGAGTGCATGACATTGCACGCCCACACCATGAAATTCCCACTAGTGGAGTGCAAGGTAGTCAATAGATAATACATATTGTGAAATGAAAATCTATGGAGGGCATAATCTTCACGCAGAGGTCTGCCATCTTCATTTTTGTTTTTTACGCCCATAATCGTAATTCATCCATTAAATCATTATAAGAGAAGCAATTTAATCAGTTTTTTTCAGTAGTTTCAAATACGGCCTATTCATGCAAGGGCCTGTTAAGGGGGTGGTAACCTACAACACAGCAGTAGCTGAAGGTTACAATATTCTGATCAGACGGCCCAGCAGTGCTGCCTGCTACACTCCGCAGTGGGAGTAGCGCAGTCTGCAGTGGCTGCTGATGGTTTACTAGTGGGGGTTGCCATGATGAAGACTACCTAGAGAGAGGCAGGGAGAATGAGGAAGGTGTGGGATATCAACAAATATGCACTCTCTGCTAAAAATGAAACCTTTTACACTGGTTCAAAGGTTAGTTCTAACTGCAGCTCGGACCCTTAAAACGATTGAGGGTATTCCATATAATGTTGGGCTGGAACTAGTTAAAAAAAAATTGGCCATAATTTGCAACTGGTATTTTTGTGCTCAGTAAAGATCTTTACAAACAGACCTATGTACTTATAAAATTATGATTGAAAGTCAGTGGCAATACGACCTACCCTGTAAATATAAATGAAGCTTTTTTAAGTTTGTTTGAAAGTTTGCAGTAATCCCCTGGACCATTGCCTATTCCCAGGCAAACCTTTTTTTTACATTTACAAAGGGGAAGGGTTGACTTAGCACCTCTTACCTTTGATAATACATTACCACCCCAAATCGGGAATCAATATTTTTTTATTTTTTAGTGACTGGATTTTGATTGCAAAAACGTTGATACTTTGGGTACCAAATCGGTAATGTGGATGGACACCTAAACCACACCTCTTCCAAATATCGATTCTATGTCCATTTCTAAACAAATTTAGCAATTTGAAAAAGGTTTTCCTCATTGCTATTTTAAATGTAAAAATAATAACCGATTTGCAAGCCCAATAACAGATCAGCCCCCTTGGGCGCACAAAAAGAGGATTCTGAGATAGTACGGTCAACAGAATGAAATATTTCTGAGGCATAATCTGATAAGGCTAAGTGAGTGCAACAGTGTGAACACAAATCACATACACATAGCATGGGTTAGCAGCACATACGGCATACTCATTGAAAGCCGTTTTTTATATGCTTGCGCGGTATAAATCTAAAGCTCTGGTGAAGGATGAATAGCTTGTGGATTCTGCTTTTATTCTTTAAGGAAGTCCTCATCCCAGGGCTTATTCAATGGTATTCATAATAAAATCAAGTTTTTAGCTGCCCTTTCTCTAAGCCCAAATAGTGGGGGCATAAAAAGAGGCAATATATTCAAATCCTAACATGAGACCCTAACCGAGATTAAATGAGCTTGTTCAAGTTACTACAAATTTTAACTCCTACCTATAAAATATTACAATCAGTCCCCATATAGCACCTTTAAATAAGTTGAGTTAATTCAACCATATTTTGTGTTTGTGTTATCTGGGAGAGTATAGATAAATTGTTGGTAAAAACGGAATCAATTAAATTACACGTCCTAAATGGCTGATTTAAGGAGAGGCTGTCACAAGTTATACCCATATTTCTGGGGTACTAAATCTTAAACTATGCATTTGAACACTGCAGCCTTTTCAGCTTACTTAGAAACCCAAATCACTCAGTCCTCCTGTACTGCTGTAGGTAAGTCACATTATCCCTCTGAATGGCCAAATGTAGATAAGGAAGCCTCAGGTGGCCACTCATTTACTGAAATTCAATCCAATTTGAAGTTCTCCCACGGCGACTGATTGAGATTGAGCTTTGGTTAACTTTTCGGATAAGATGTCATGAAATGCAAGTCCATGCCTCGATACATGGAACTCATTCCACTTTTTTGGATGTGTACATACTTACATACCTAATATGTTGTGAGTGAAAAACAATCTAAGACAGCAAAAGTGGGTATTAGTAGTTGGGTGAGGTGCCTTTCAGAATCCGTTTGGTTTATATTTTTCAGTTCTGAGAGCAAAAGAGAAAAGCAACAAATGGAATTTGTGGAACTCTTTAGTCTGAACAGAGGGAGGAATCACACTGACATTGAAAGAAACAAAATGGGTATCTGCCAGGTTATGAATACTTCCAAGATTCTAAATCTGAGTCATTGTTTAGAAAATGCAATTTATTAAGTATTTAACTTCCAGACCGTATTTTTGGAGCTTTTTTTTATTTCTGGGCTTAACAGCATACAAAAGGGATTTAATATATGTGAAAGCGTTAAGAGAGCTAATAATCATTTGCTGCTATCTAAGTACCTTTTTTTAGTTAAATAATTTGTCAAACATTTCATGCCTCTGAGCTAAATTTAAGAAATGAAGAGCAATGAGTGAACACTGGTTTGAGTAGGAAAATCCTGGATCTATGTCCCACTCCACAGAAATATTTATTAAATAGTTACTGAAATACTTCTAACAAAAATCCTATAAATAGAAATTGTGCTGCCTGGACTTTGGAATTTTTGAATAAAGTAAGAGGGGGATGTTTTGAATGTTAGTCACCAAAATGTAAAATTCTATTATCATCTTTTTTATCAATGTTGTGCATGTACCATTTCAAATTAAAAAACATTGTTCCTTTAATGTGGCAACGGCGTTTTTGATACTCACTCTGTGGAGCCCAGCTATAAAACATAATTACTGACCATACAAGTCAGCTTTAAGAAATAATTAAATTAAATAATTTATACTTTATTGAAACGCTCAGGCAATTCTAAAATGAACCTGGGGTTTTTCAAGCTTGATTGTAAAGTCATGGGCAGAATTTCAGCTGCCATCTTAACATTTCTCTTATATATCACAATAGATATAGAATTTCTTTATCAAATTCTGGAAGAGTAGTATCCTCTTGATAATCAATTAAAAATGCCATTGCTATCTCATTGCACTTACCCTATATTTGTGAATTTAGACACCGAAGGTAAAATATTTGTCAAAATGTTATTCAGGCAATTGAGGACTTTATTTGAAGGGGATACAGACTCATCTCTGTTATCAAATAGGCCTGCACCAAGGGCATGTCTGTGTATGACTGGGGCCACTTAATCTTTAGGACCAAACTTAAGAAAATATTCTGTTTACCATGAGTCAGGTTTACAAATCAATTGCTTTATAACACAATAGTCTGAATAAGAATTATTTGAACAAATAAATACAGTAATAAGTCAGTAGTAACTCAATTGTACATCGGTTATGGGGGAAGTTTGCCTTTTTTGGGCATTATGAGGCAAATAGTCAATTTATAAATAGACAGTGTGGATAAACCGTCACAAGTTATCAATGCAAAAGGGGAATCAGCTTTTACCATGCATCCATCACCATGCATGCCTATGCCACACGTGTAAGTATTTATTCCTTTGCCACACAGTACTTTACCACGCTTGCTTTTTTAAACATAGAATAATTTTCATGTTATTTTATTAAAATGTGGTTTTGATGCAGGTAAAGGGAGGTAAAGGTTGTTTTAGGTTTTGAGGTGGCTAAAGGTAAATGAAGGTAAGGGTAATTTTAGAGTTTTGGATTGGTAGAGATAATGGAAGGTAAGGGTGATTTTAGGGTTATGAGGTGGGTAGAGGTAAAGATAGGTAAGGGTCATTATAAGGTTTAGGGGTGGGTAGAGCTAAACGGAGGTTAGGGTGGATTTAGAGTTCAGGGGAGGGTAGAAGTAAAAGGAGATAAGGGTAATTTTAGGTTGGGGTGGGTAGAGGTAAAGGGAGGTAAGGGTAATTTTAGGGTTCAGGGGTGGGTAGAGGTAAAATAGTTAAATGTCATTTTAGGGTTTAGGGCTGAGTAGAGTTAAAAGGAGGTAAGGGTGATTTTAGGGTTGGGTTTTTAGAGATAAAGGGAGGTACGGAATCAAAAAGAGTGGTTTGGGGGATTCCCCACAAGATGATATATAGTTACATATATGTATGTGTGTGTGTGTGTGTGTGTGTATAGACAAACATTCACACACACATATATTTATGCGCATGTGCATTTATATGTTTGTCTATACACTCACACACATATATGTATATATCTATTTTTGAGTCATAAAGGTCAATGTGTGTTATTACATGCTGATATGTGTTGTTACACACGTATGTGTATGTATATTTTCTCTTTACAAACACACATATGTAACATATATATATATATATATATATATATACTTGAGTTATAAAGGCCAATGTGCGTTATTACATGCATGGTAAAGGCATGGGTGTTAATGGAATGCGTTATTAAGATATACAACCAGACACAAATGGCCTCCATCAATGAATGTCTGATGTGCATCATTGTACATTTTGTATCCTATTTGGAAAGACCCCAAATTGTGTCACTCTGCTTCAGATCAAAAACCAGAAGTATTTTAATGTATGCAGATAACTTGCTGTTAGGTTATAAAACACAAATTGATCTTTATAGGCTGATCAATTTACTTTAGAATGATAATGAGGCTAGACAACAATTACTGTCTGCTGCTAAGGCTATTGAAGATCCATTAATATGCACACAAGCACTAGTTAACAACACCACAAAATTAGCCACCTGGCCAGTAGTCACTTCTCCGCGGGAGCCAGCCTGTAAACAATAATGTAAAATGTTTATAAGGTGTTTCATACTGCAACTTCTGTCTCTTCTAAACACTGTAAATAACAAATCGTACTATTACCTAAAAAAATGGTACTCAGTTTTTTGCCCTTTAAAAAATGTTGCCAGGATTTAAACTTGTGACCTTCAGCTCATTGCTGATGTCAGTAGGGAGCTTTACCTCACTTAGTTCACTAGCTAGATAAAATGAAATATAACTTACCTTAATGGAGGTTTATGCTATTCTGCTTTGTGAAGGGCTCATGACTATGTACTCAAGGCATTCAAAGTGTCAAATTTGACAGAGAAGTTACTGCTTATCACCAAAAGAGGCACCGGTATCTTCAGTAGGGTAGCCACTTTCCTCTAGGTAATTACAGGAACATTTTCCAGTCCTATACTTTTTGTGTGGTAGCCTATTTCATTCTAGATCTTGTAGTTTTGTTTTGCCTTTATTGAACTAATTAGACTAACACCCCTGAAATCAGTAATTTGTAAGTGAAATGTTCAGGGCTGGACACGGGGTCCATAATAACCTGGAGTCAGATGCACACCCTTGTGGTGAGAGGAATCGTGTTGTGATAACAGCCCACACCCAGTCTGGAAACATATCCAAGATGCAGCTCCCTGGATACTGAATGACTGCATACATGTAAGAGGCAGTAGACACACTGGTGCCACAACCTGCTGCCTCATCGGTAGGTCCAGGGCACGTCTGCATCCACCACTGGGAAGAAACTATGCAGGATTCAGTGAGAATGGATTTCACACAATGCTTAAGTTGTACAAATGTAAGTGCCAGAGCCTGAGGTGGTTGACACTACCTATTGTCCCTGTCAGCATTGCCAAATACTAACCATTACACAATACAGGTGTGACACTTTGAGTACCCCATGCCACCTAGCAGTGTCAATATGGTTTGGACCTATTACATTTATTTTTTTAAGTATGTTGAATGTGTTGCTCATGAGTTCTCCTCACACTGTTTTAAATAGGTGCTGGTGCTAAGCACCAGAAAACACCGGCACAAATTAATCACTGGTTTCACACCATTCTACCCCTCTTGCCCGAGGACTATCTCACCCAGAACCATTTGCAATGGGAACAGTAGAAAGTAAAACCTGATATCACAGCAGTCAAACGTTTTGACGGTTGTAAATTTAAATAGGACATTGTGATGCTGAGGCCAAGTGCCTCCTTTTCTTAGAATAGGGTGTTGCTCATTACAACTGTCCGTGCACCACGGCAGGACTTCACAGTTTGTTACAGACTGCACAGTTTGCTCGGTGTACATGTACCACATGGGCTGGATTCTCATGTATTGCTAATAATAGTAAGGAAATGTGTCTCATGCTGTGAAAGAGCGACCGCATAAAACTTGCCACAGTGGAGCTGCCCGTGCTCCTGGTCGAGCAAGGATTCAAACTTAAAACACCAGGCACAGAGCCTGTTGTGGTAAATTATCAATTTTCCCTGCAGAAACTAGCACCCCACTACACCCTTAACAGGATTATGCAGTTGTGGCTACACAACTGATCAGGCAAAGAGCCTTCAAGTGGTTGAATCATTGAGGTTCCAGGCCTTGGAATGTTAGACCTCCAAGCCTGCGACCATTACCTGACTGCACACACTTCAGGACAAGCCTGAAAGCTGACATCACATGCCCATTGACTTATTGATGACATCACAAGAAGTGACATCACATGATCTGTTACTCAACGACATCACAGGAAATAACATCAGATGATCTTTGACATGGACTATGTGTCCTAGACCGTTGCATTTTAATGCAGTCTGGCTTCATAGTACCAGAATATTATTGAGAAAATGGCTCCCTAAATTCTGAATTACATGCAAATGGCGGTCACTACTGGAGAACAGTCTGGCAGAACTACAGTACTTTGAAATGACATACATGAGTTATTTAGTACTATGTAAACAGTTGTTTAAAACATTAATTAAAGACCACAGTATCATGTGTAGGATATTTCTAGGTGCATACACCCCATGGTGCAGGAACTTAATGAGCTGCTCTTCTAGCAGTTTGCAGTGACCCTTATATTTTTTATTTCTTTCCAGGGCCGGCTTTAGGACACTGCGATTGGTGCAGCCCCACCTGACACTAACATGGTGGGGCACTGTGTTTACAAATAACTTATGGGTTTACAACCATGTGATGCAGAGTTTCCTGTGTGTCCAGCAGATTTCAGGCAGAAATAAAAATGTCAAAATAACTCTGATGATTGATGTTCCTGCTGAGGAGAGATCATAGGGGAGAAAGAATCTGTACTATGCAGATCACAGAACTGAACTTTATGTAGATAGCTCAGTGGATTAATGCTTTTGTCACAGAGATCTTTTGGTTAATTGCAGTACATAATTTACAAGTCTAAAATAGCACATTGAGCTAAGAACTGACTGTCACCAAAGAGCTGCATGCAAACTGCATAGAATATGTTAGCACTTTATATCTTTCCCTAGTCTTTCATTATCTATTCCTACTGCTGCTGAAAAGAATTCATTTGGGTAGAAATAGTGGTTTATTATAAAAGTCAATCCCAAGCAGTGCTTTACAACACATGAAATGTACATCAGAGATGGGCTATGGAGAGATAAGGGGCACTGTAGGAGGGTGATAGTGAAGTAATGGAGAAGGTGATTGGGGGGAGGCAAACAAATTGTGGCACAGGATGCCACCAATGCTAAAGCCGGCTCTCTGTCTTTCAACCCTGTCAGAAAACATCAAAAGCGCCCACTGGACATGGTTGAGCCCATCTTGGTTGATAAAGACCGGAATGAGACCCGATGATAAAGCATGCCACTAACAGAATGGAAAAAGGTCTTTAAGAAATATAAGAATATTTTTCTATGGCTACCTTTCTCCCTTAAAAGGGATCTCCAGGTCAATTAATAGGATACTTGTAGGACAATTGGGATTCTGGGGGGCTTGCACTCTTGAGCCCTGCTGCCACTGCACTTGCTGCACTTTTCAAGGCTGTGTCACAGTGCTTACTGAATGGCACAGCATAGAAAGAGGAGTGTGGGGGGCCAACTGCACCACAAATGTGGTAGTCTTTTACTACTCAACTCGCAGGCAGAGGAGCCATTTTGTTTGCTTGCATTAGAGCCTGTGGTACCCATCACTACACTGCCCTTGTATGGCCAGGGCCCTGCCACACTGAATATGCATGCTTCCTGTGTGCAGACCTGTTCTATTCCCCAGGCTGGCAGGATGTCTGGATGCAGACCTCCTGGTGGTGTGATATGAATATGCAGATTGTACCTCCTCTCATTCCCCTGACTACGGGGGCACTTCATGATTCAGCGCTGTGTGGCACCTTGCCCTCCCTAATCCCTATGATTAATTCACTGCCAGGAACATGCAATAAGCACCCAAAAACCACAGGGAGAGGTGGCTGGCTTGGAGCCTACTGATGGAAATTAAGTGGCAGGAAGCAAGTGGTGCAATCAGAAGAATTGTGCGAGGGGGTCGAACAAGCTGGGCTTGCTGCTTGTTGTGTTAGTCGAGGTTTGAGTGCAAGTATTGTTTGCTAACATTTCTATAGTGTTTACTAGCTGTAAGTGGGGCACTGAAGCAGTTGCCTAAATGGACAACACGCTACACTGTGTAGGCGTGTGGCTGGAGGCATGTTGTCTTTCTTTTGATCCTATGTGGAAAGTGTTTCCATGTTGGGCGTGAAGACCACCAATCTGCGGTTATCGTGTGATGGGTGCATCCCTGCATCACTTAGCAGCGTGATGGAGAGGTGTGCAGTTTATGGTTTTCAGTAAGCTGGTAGATTTATGCACCTCCTCATTCTTAAGACACACCTTTTCCCAAAGTCATTGCAATGTGTTTGTTCAATTTATTGGTTTGTGGTCTATAGTTTATGGAGCTCTTAGTCTTATTCTGTACAACACTAGGTACCCTGTTTGGGTGGAGACTTGAGTTGTTCTTTCCTAAGGTCAAGGTAACAAGATGGTTTCATGTCACCTAGGACAGCTTTCTAGCACTCGACTTTAGTTTGAAAACCCAACGCATTTTAGCAGCTATAGTCCTAACTGGAACAATTGGGCAACAAATACTAGATTTAAAAAGTTTATTAAAAACAAAAAAGGAGTCGACTGGTAAACTCATTCCTAACTTGGTGCAGGAAGGCAATGGACAATGCCACCCACACAGCTGGGTGCACAGCTTCGTGTATGAATGAACTGCACAAAGCCTGGTTTATAGTTAAGTGTCTGAGTTAGTTATACAGAGCTGGGTGTTTTTTTAGTTGTTTGTGTGAATGATGAATTGCACAGAGCTAGGATTTATAGCCAAGTGAGTAAACATATTGCAGTAATTTGGGACCATATGTACGAAAGCTTTTTCCCATAGACACAGAATGGGTAAAATCCTTTGGTACATCTGGCCCTCGGTGCTTACTGCTGACGGTGTGAAAGGATTTCAGAGTACTACAATTCAAAGCCAAATAAATCAATGCACTCCCCAGAGATAGGGTGTACAGTTTAGTGTGTTGCTCATAGTTGGGGCTATATAGTTTAGAGGGTGAATGGATTTCACAAGGATGGATGGCTTTTATAGCCAAGCACGTGAATGTGTTCCTCAGAAATGAGGTGTATAGCTGAGCGTGTGAATGTATTACACAGAGCTGGGGTTTACCTCACTGTAAGTGCAAAGCACTAAGTGGTGGTTTATAGCCGTTTGTAAAAGTCCAGGGCTGAGATTTTATAACAGTGTGTCACTGTATTGTACAGTGTTGTGATTTGTAACTAACTGAAAGTGTTACGAAGAGCTGGGTTTTATACCAGTTTGTAAATGTAAGGCAGAGACCTGAAGTTTATAACGGAGTTTTTGAATCCATTGCAAAGAGCTGTGTTTTACTTTCTAACAGTTTGTAAAAGTGTTGCACAGAGCAGGGGTGTTAACGGGGGTGGGCGGAATGATTCACCCCCCCCTCTGGAATTGGGGGAGTTTGCTGATTCCGCCAATGGTAGAATTTGTTTACTGTGAGGCTACAGAGTTGCGAGCAGGATTTGGCATACCCTAGCACGATTTTCTAACACCGGCCGTGGTGAGCGGTTGTGGTCATAGGACTGTTTCTTCAGTAGATTTGCTGCCGCTCGAGTAAATTGTGTACTCGGGCAGCAGCAAAGTGAACTCAAATGGCGGTATGCTCTTGCACAATGCGTTGTGCGTGTTGTGTTGATATTGCAACACGCATTTGATAATGCAACATGCTTTTTTTCCGTCCATTTTCAGAACTCATGGAATTTCATGGAGTTATTATGTAACTCAGTGAAATTGGGCAGACTGAAACTCGACGAATTCCACCCACTCTTAGTTTTATAATAGTTTGTGAATATATTACAAACGGCTGGGGTTTATAAAACTTTGTAAATGTATTGGACAGGGCTGGGGTTTATAACTAAGTGTTTGAATGTATTGCAAATAGCTAGGGTTTACTTTATAGCAGTTTGTAAATGTATTGCACAGAGTTGGGTTTTATAACAGTGTGTGAATGTATCACTAAGAACTGGGGTTTATAACAGTTTATACACGTATTGCACAGAATGGGATTTGCAGCAGCGGTATATGCATTGCAGAGAGCTGGAGTTTATAACTGTGTGTTTGAATGTGTTACAAAGAGCCGTGGTTTACTTTGTAACAGTTTGTAAATATATTGCACAGAACTGGAGTTTATACCTGCTTGTGATTGTAATACATGCCTGCTACGATAACACTTGGGCGGTCAAAGTTACTGCTGCTGCTGGGGTTTACAAATATGTGTGAAATAACTGCCTGTTATGTTTTGGGAGACCCTGGGGAATTACGATGTAGAGCAATAATAGACAGACACCAGGTTATGAGTTCACTTTCTGACCCTTGGCTCCAAACTGCGGGTCCCTTTATTTCTTAGGCTCCTTACCTCAGGAGCAAACCATCATTCAGTTCTCGCGAGGGGTTCGGCACATTTCCTTGTGAGTCACCCCCACACCATTGGAGTGGTCTTATGATACAACATTCCTCCTCAAAACAAAACAACAGGTTCAAAATGCATGTTTGCTTTATGGGATCTGGCATATGTCCCTTGTCACCAGGAGACACCCGCTGCAGTTGGGTAGTCCCTGGAGCATTGGGAAATGCTTCAGAGGACCTCGTAAGTCAGCCCAAAATTCCTCAACCTCACGGGGACCTTGGGGCGAGGAAGCAGGTCATACCTTTCCAGACCCTTCCTTGAATGGTCAGCATTATCCGTAACAGGGGGCAACAGTGCTTCAGAGGGAACATCTCTTTCGTCACTTCTTAGCGGGGATGGCACACCAGATTCCATCCTTGAGTCCCTTGACATCAATCTATTCTCATGGGGGTCTTCTGTTCAAGCCAGGGGGGGTATGAACAACTTCAGCTTTACCCGCTTCCTTGGTTGATTCTGATGCAGTGTTCTTTTCAAAACCAGACCCAGAGAGGGGAGAGTGGTATGGCTTGAAGAATGACACATTTCTGGTCAACAGCTCATGGCCTCTTTGGGCCGTGACTAGGGTCTCCCTCACTTTGGAGATAGTCCACAATTCTGGCTCGAAGGAAAGTTTAAATTTTCCTCCAGGATCACCCACCTGGGATTTTTGGGTGTGTACGCATCTTTTCTTAGACATTCAGTCATTCTTGATATGACGCTGGCCCAACTTCTTTGCTGCTTGGTCCTAGATCCTGGTGGGACTCTCGACATGCGGAATGGTGTCTCATACCAGGCACTGCATGCACACTGAACTGGGTGTAGCACCCATGGTGATGTGGGGAGTTAACCGGTACTCCCGTAGGAATGCGTACAGGGCTTAGTCAAGGTTCTTTCCTTGATCCACAGCAATTCGGAGGGTCTTGTTGAGAGTCCTCATGAAGCGTTCAGCCTCTCCGTTGGCTTGGGGCCAGTGCAGTGTGATCTTCCTGTGGTGAATGCCATGTGAGGCCAGATAGGATGCAAAATCCTGACTCAAGAAGGGAGGGCCATTGTCCGTCCAAAGTTCTTGGATGATTCAGTGGGTGGCTAACATCTTCTTGATGTGGGGGATATCATGCTCCATCGTGGTAGAGTCTAGGATCCCCACCTCTGGATACTTTGAAAAATTTTCAATGACAACTAGCATATGGCTCCCATCTGGTAGGCTCCCTCGGTCAGCACTGGTGCGATGCCAAGGAGCCGTGGGAATGGGCTCACTGATGATGGGGCCTGGGGGATCCGACGGACCAAGGGCTTGGCAGAAGTGACAGTGTTGCACCCTCTGCTCCACTTGTAGGTCTAAGCCAGGGAACCACACTTTGCATTGTAGTCAAGCTTTAGTTTTCTCTATGCCCTGGAGAGCTGCATGAGCCAGATCAACTACCCGTTGCCGCAGGGACTCCGGGATTACCAGCCGGGGTCCTCGCAATAGACAGCCCTCTGGAGACATGTCCAGTTCCTGTCGAACATGATGCAAAGAGGACAGTGTGGTGTGAGCTTCAGCTGTTCTCCTGGATAGGTGGTGCTTCATTAAGTGCCATTTTCCACTGAGAGCACAGGATATGGCCAGCTGCTGGGATTCATCTGCTTGGGTGGCTGTCTTTATTTCTTCCACCGAAATTGAAAGTGGTTGTGATCTCTGCACCACTAGCCTTAGGTATTTTTCCACATCCGCAGTATCAGCCTCCTCCTGGGCCATGGCAGGTCTGGCATGCCTTGAGAGATAGTCTGCTGGGTTTTGAGCTCCCGGTCGATACACCACCGAGAATTGGTACTCTTCTAGCTGGAGGATCCATTTTTCAATTTGGGGGGTGGTTGGGAGAACGACCCATTGAATAGGGTAGTTGTTCCCAACCTGTTGTCCGAGGACCCCTGGGGGTCCTCAAAGCCTCCTCAGGGGGTCCGCGACTGCTTAGAAAATTAAATAATATTAACAGATTAGGTCCCCGGCTTTCAGTAGTGACTCAGTGGGGGGTCCCCAGATTCCAATAATATTCAGTGGGGGTCCCCAGGTTCCAGTAGTGATAAAGAGGGGGTCCACAGAAGTCAAAAGGTTGGGAACCACTGGAATAGGGAAATGAGGGGCTTGTGGTCAGTGTGTACGGTGAAGGGCTGGCCATCGAGATAAATGGGAAAATGACAACAACCCCAGTGTACCGCTATCGCTTCCTTTTCTATATGTGAGTACCATTGCTCAGTCTCGGTTAAGACTCAACTGGCATATGCGACCAGAGCCCACTCTCCCTCCTCTCCTTTTTCTGACAAAACAGCCCCAAGTCCCACTGGGCTGGCGTCTACAGACAGTTCTGTTTCTTTGGACGGGTCAAAGTATACCAGTGTGGTGTCGGCGTACAGGGCTTGCTTGGTCGCTTTAAAGGCAGCTTCTTGCGAGGGTCCCCACTCCCAATTGGTGGTTGTCTTGGTAAGCTCTCTTAGGGGTGCAGTAAGGGATGTTAAGTTCTGAATGAATCTCCGCAGTAGGTGACCATCCCTAGGAAGCTGCAGACGCCCGGGACAGAGGTGGGTGCGGGTCCTGATTGTAAGTCTCTGACTTTCACAGGGTCAGGTCAGACCCCTTTTTCTGAGAAGTGGTATCTGAAGAACGCAATCGCACTTCTCCTGATGTAATGTCAGACCACTTTGATGTAGGCGATGGAAAGTGGCGCGTAGTCTTTTGAAGTGCTCCTCGATGGTGGGGGCATTCACCAGGATATCGTCACTTACGTTGATGACTCCTTTAAGTCCGCCCAACACGTCTCTTATGGTGTCCAGGAACACCTCTGCAGCGCTTGACACTCCAAAGCTAAGGCGTTTATATCGTCTCAGTCCGACGTGTGTCGAAGACATCGTTATGACCCTTGACTCTGGTGCTAGCATCAGCTGGTGGTACCCCGCTCAGAGGTCCATCTTAGAGAACCATCGCAACCCACTGACCTCTGCCACAATGTCATCCACGGTCGGGGTTAGATGACGTTCCCGCTGAATGGCCAGGTTGGGTAGGTGCATGTCTGCGCATGTCTACACAGATTCTCACCTCGCCGGGTTGTTTCGGCTTGCGAGTCACGACAATGGGTGAGACCCATGGAATTGGCCCCTCCACTCTCTCAATGAAATCCGCTTCTTCCAGCTTTCGCAGTTCATTTTCCACTTTGAGGCGCAGGTGGAACGCTATGCGCCGATGTTTCAACGCCACAGGTTGAATGGAATTGTCAATGTGCATTTTCACGAGCCATCCTCTCAGGCACCCATTGCCCTTGAACAGTGAGGAGCATTCTCTTTCCAGGTCATCGAGGGGCTCTATGTGTACACTGAAGGCGAACAACACCAAACTGAGCTTTTCCGCAGTGTGTCAGCTCAGTAGCATTCCTTACCCCACTCTGGTGGCATAGATTTTATCACGGGTGGTCATGGCTTCTTGTGTGATGTCTGTCATGAAGACTCCTGCTAGTGGAAGCGGTGTCGAGGACCCAAAGGCATACACTTGAACTGTGGTAGGGCCTAGTGTGGGGCTAACTGGCATCGTTTTAGGTGATAGGATGTTAATGGATGCCCCTGTGTCAATGAGGGCCGACACACGTTGACCTGCGACCTGGACTTGGCACCGTGGAATTCTTTTCTGGGGAAGGCCACCGCATTGCGTGGCGTGGATGACGTGAACGGCCCCCTCTTGGTCATCACCATCATCCATGTGTTGTTATTCCTCCTGATAGGGGAGGGCATGAGCAGCATGCACAGTTTTGGTCTTGGTAGTCTTTGGCGCAGGCATGGAATGACATACTTTTGCAAAATGGTTGAGGTTTTGGCAGGTGCTACAGTGCGTCACTCTGTGGGTGTAGTGCTTTCAGTGAGTGACAGGTCTGTCCTTAATGTGTTCCTTCTGTATTTGTACTGGCTGGGTATTCAGGTGTTTATTATTATTATTATTTTTTTCTGCTGCAGGTTTTTTTTTTTTGGGCCACTGGGAGTGCACATGTCATTGCCGACACTGCTGAGGTGGCTGGGCAGGACTCACTTGAACATGGAGCATGTCCTCCCAGCTGATTTTCTTCCCGGCGCTCCTCTGCAATCCCTGAGCGTCTGAGGGGTCGGTGCTACTGCCTCATAGCGCAGCATATTTACTTCTTCTCTCGCATGGCAGGCACACGGCAGGGAGACCGCCAGAGCAGCGCTGAATGGGCGAGTGAAACCTTCGTACTGGTCAGTTGCGATGGACGCAGTTAGCGAGAGCCGTCTCCTTGGCCCTCGTTGCCAGTTTGTTATGTTTTGGGAGGCCCTGGGGAATAACGCTGTAGAGCAATAATACACGGACACCAGGTTATGAGTTCACTTTCTGACCCTTGGTGCCAAACCGCGGGTCCCTTATTTCCTAGGCTCCTTACGTCAGGAGCAAACCATCATTCCATTTCCGCGAGGGGTCCGGCACATTTCCTTGTGGGTCTCCACTCCCACACCAGTGGAGTGGTCCCATGACACAACACTACCCAGTACTTGGTTTACAGCTCAGTGTCGAAGTTAACTGTCTGGTGTTTAGATTTGTAGCCGAGCTTACAGATGCTGATAGGTGCTTAGCTAACTTTAAGTGCTGACATTAATAGCTCTGGTTAGTATAGCAAGTGCCATTGAAATTATGTGATTCCGCACCCATGGCATTTACTGCGTAGCTATGGATTTGCCGAATTTTGCAACATAATACAGTATCTGCTCTATAACTTGTAGATTTTCACAAAAAACAGTTTTGCTTATAGCTTAAACGGATCAAAATTTGCTAAAAAAAAAAAAGAAAAATTTTATGCTTCTTAGTGAAAGGCCTTTCACAAATGTCGGATGATCACCATACTATCACAAAATATGCAACATCATGCCGCATAATTTGCATTTCATGCTGCATAATTCAGTCCACCCTGCTGCATAATGCGGTCCTCTCCTACTGCATAATTCCCGTGGCCTTAAGTATAACCGGCATGTGAGTTTACAGCTTTGCCTGTGTGGGAGACCGGGGCTTTTATAACTTGACGAGTATATTTACAGCGTAAACTTACTGGTCTGAGTGATGTGGTCAGTGTATCTCGGTGTGTGCGCGTATGTGTGTGTGTTGTACCTGTGTTGTGTTCCTAGGTGTGTGTATGTCCGAGTGTGTGCACCTGAGTGTGTGTGAAGCAGTGTGTAGTTACTACCCAGGGCTGATGTGAGGTGGCTGTCTGCTTTTGGCATTAACAGCAGTGTTTGAAGTGGCTCCAGGAACAAGAGCCTACATCTGGGCATTGGAATCCAGGATGGGATGTTACGAGATCAGCAACCTCCTGATGGGATACTACAAGAGGTAAGTAGTGGTGAAGTAAGCATGCCACCGCAGTGCAACAGTCCATAAATCAGCATTATCTTTACAGATCTCAAAATACAGAAGGCCTGATTTAGAGTTTGGTGGGAACTAAAAATCCTCCACATTCTAGAAAAAATATTCAAGACAGAGTATAATTCACCTGCATATTTTTCTCCACTAGACTGCCTCAGTGACAGACGAAACTCAGCTGGTGGATTTGCGACCTTATTTAGTATATACTTAAAACACTGGAGGATTTTCTATTGCCACTGAACTCTTAATCAGGGTCACAGATTTTAATTACGTAACAAAAGAGAGTGCAACATCCAAATAGGAAACGGTCAAGTGACTCTGTTGGGGAAAATATAGAGGTAGAAGCTAATAAAAGGGAAAGCAACGCTACTGCCTCAATATTATCCTGTTTGAAATTGGGTCTCCAGTTGGCAGAGGAGTGCACCCTGTCCAAGTAGGGACCACAATCCTACTCAGGGTAAGTCACAACACAAACTGAATTATCCTGTGCTCGCCCTCCAGTAGCTACACATAGAGCAGGCAGGCTTAAATTAGAAGGCAATGTGCAAAGAATTTGCACAATAACTCATACAGTAACACAGTGAAAACACCCCAAAAAGGCTCCACGCTAGGTTTGAAAAATAGATTATCATTTTATAAATAAAACAAGACCAAAGTGACAAAACTCCGATACGTTGATCCTGAGAGACGCAATTTTAAAGATTTAGGTAAAAATAGTGCATAGCAGCACAACGCACTACCTGTGGGGGTATCTTGTTGCACTGGACCGGGACAAAGTCACAAGTTCAGGCTGACCGCGCTGGAGTGCGGACGGGCTACAGGGACTCACTTGGGCCCACTGAACACAGTAGCTTAGATCCTGGTGCGTGATCTGCGAGGCATTGCTTTGCAAGGCTTTTTGTCATGCGGCATTGGTTCAGAGAAGCTGAGCAGTGAGGCTTTGTGGGGCTTGGCGTTGCTTTGTGTTGATCCTGGGGACCTGCGCAGGGAGGCTTTGAAGGGTTGGCATTGCTTTGCGTCAACCTTGGGGAGCTGTGTGGCAAGGCTTTACAGGGCTTTCATTGCTGTGCGTCAGTTCCGATTGGCTGGCAGCTGAGTGACAAGGCTTTGCAGGGGTTTGCATTGCTTTGCTGCAGCTCCGATGAAGACCACAGAAGGTAGAATACCTTAGACCCACTTCCAAGGCAGGCTTGCAGATTCCAGGTGTAGCTGGTTCAACTCTTTGACGTCCCTGACAATTGGGAGCAGGAGGCAAGCTAACAAGCCCTTGGAGATCACTTGTGGTGCGAAGGCCGAGTCGTTCCAGGAGAGTCAAGGAGTATCAGGCAACAGGGCAACAAGCAGAAAAGTAGTCTTTTAAGAAGAGCAGTCCAGTTGAGTCCTTTGAGCAGCACAGCAGTCCTTGTGACAGAGGTTCAGTTCCAGATCCAGACATGTCTGATTTGATGGGGTAAGAGACCCAGTACTTACACCCAAATGTGCCTTTGATGTGGGAGAGACTTCAAAGAGTGGTTTTGAAGTGCACCAGTTCCCGTTCAGCCCTGTCCTCTGTGCAAGGCTATCTATGGGGGGAGGTTTCAGTCCTTTGTGTGGGGTCAGGCCATCACCCTTTGACGTGTAAGTGTGAGCCCCTCCCCCCTTCCTGCCCAGGAAGACCCATCAGTATGCAGATTAATGCAGTTGCCGTTGAGTGTCCTATGTTTAATACTCTCTTGTTGGAATGCACAAGGGGAGCTGTCACCCGGCAGAGCCCAAACGTGGATTGAAGACAGGCTTTAAGGCACATAGAACAGTAAGACCAGCGAAATGTCTACTTTCTAAAATAGTAATGCTAAATACGACTTTACCAGTAAAGACAATTTATCATCACCATTCCAAAGATATGAACCATCAAATCAAATCAAATCAGGTTTATAGAGCACAACTACTCACCCGTAAGGGTCTCAAGGCTCTGAGGGGTTTTGTCCTCTGAGCTTCAGTTGAAGAGCCCAGTTTTAAGGTTTTAAGATCCTTCCTGAATTGGGGTAGCGATGGTAGTGCAGGGGCACTGTGTTCCAGCTATTTACCGTGAGGCAGGCGAAGGATCTTCCCCCAGCGGAGGTCTTCCGTATGTGGGACACGATGGCTTGTGCTTGTTGAGCGGATAGGTCTGGTAGGGGAGTAGATGGTGATGCGGCGGTTGAGGTAGGCGGGTCCTAGGTCGTGGAGGGCCTTGTATGTATGGACGAGGATTTTGAAGTTAATTATTTTCTCATTAGGAAGCCAGTGGAAGTCTCCTAGGTGATTGGAGAAGTGTTCACGACAGGGAATGTTTAGGATGAGTCTGGCGGAGACATTTTGGATGTGCTGTAGTTTCTTCAGTTTCTTCTGGGTGGTGCCGGCGTAGAGGGCATTGCCATAGTGAGTCTGCTGGCAACCAGGGCATGGGTTACAGTTCTGCTGCAGTCCTTTGGGATCCATTTGTAGATCTTCCGGAGACGTCGAAGTGTGGGAAAACAGGAGGATGTGACTGACTTGACTTGGCGGGTCATGGTGAGCGATGACTCCAGGATGAAGCTGAGGTTGTGCGCTGAGGGTGGATGGCCACCAGGAGGATCCCCAGATGAGGATCTTGGTTGAGCTTGAGGCAGCTGTCCTTCATGCAGTTGGTGGCGGCTTCCATCCAGTTGTGGAAATTCTTCTACGCAGTTGTGGGGTTTTCGATCAGTGAGATGATTAGCTGGGTATCGTCGGCATAGGAGATAATGTGCAGCCCATGGTTCCTGTCGATGGATGCAAGCAGACCATGTAGATAATGAAGAGTGTGGTGCTCAAGGAGGAGCCCTGTGGAACTCTGCAGCTGAACTCTGTATGTTCTGATAGGTAAGGCAGGAGTCTGACTGTGTTCTGCCAGAAAGGAAAGAGCGTATCCATTATAGGGCCTTTCCGTGGATGCCAGCTGCGTGGAGTCTGGAGCAGAGGGTGAGGTGCGAGACCGGGTCGAAGGCGGGCGATAGGTTCAGTAGGATGAGGGCTGCTGTATGGCCATGGTCGAGGAGCGAGTGGATGTCATCTGTGGCGGCAAGTAGGGGACGGCCTCAGTGCTGTGGTTGCTCCTGAAACCTGAGGCAGAAGAGAAATGGGGCAATAGTTCTTGAGGTCCAGGGAGTTGGCCGTGGGTTTCTTCAGGAGTGAGCCAATCTCGGCCTGCTACCAGTCCTCTGGGAAGGTGGCTATCTCTATGGAACAGTTGAGGGTGTGGCAGATCTCAGGTGTGATGGAGGTGTTGGATTTGTTGAAAATGTGGTGCGTACAGGGGTCCTTAGGGGCTCCGGAGTGGATACTGCTCATGATGGTGCAGGTCTCATCCGTGGTGAGGGTGGTCCAGTGTAGCAGGATCTGTGGTGGTTCAGTGGGTAGGAGCATGAGGTAGCTACTGCCTTCTGATCAGGAATTACAGCTGAAAAGTATATTAAGGAATACCCAATACTAGTCTATGAGAGGAGCCGATTTCTCAATAGTGAAAAACTACTTTGGGGTTTTTTCACTATGAGGACATGTAAAACTTAAAAGTACATGTCCTGCCTTTTAAATACACTGCACTCTGCCCTGTGGGTCACATAGGGCCTACCTTAGGGGGGACTTATGTGTAATAAAAGGGGAGTTTAAGGCTTGGCAAAGGGTTTTAAATGCCAAGTCGTGGTGGCAGTAAAATGCAGTAAAATGCACACATAGGCCTTGCAATGGCAGGCCTGAGACATGGTTAAGGGCCTACCTATTTGAGTAGCATAATCAGTGCTGTAGGCTCACAAGTAGCATTAAATTGACAGGCCCTAGGCACATATAGTGCACTTTACTGGGGACTTGTAGGTAAATTAAATATGCTGATTGGGTAGGACCAAATGTTAGCATGTTTATGAGAGAGAGCACAAGCACTTTAGCGCTGGTTAGCAGGTGTAAAGTGCACAGAGTCCAAAATCCAGCGAAAATGAGATCAGAAAAAGAGGAAGAGGAAGGCAAAAAATTTGGGGTGACCCTTCAGAGATGGCCATTTTCCAACAAGTCCCCATTAATTTCAGCACTTCATCCTCATGGTTCTACAGAGGATGCCAAAGCAAGGTTGCTTGTAAAAGTGTTTGGTTTTGTAAGGTTCATGGCCAAGACATACCTCATTCGTTGCTAATGTATACAGGAAAATTGAAATTCACATACCTCTTGTGTGACTAGCATACTTATGGGTGCAGTAGGAATTTAGGGGTACAGTACTAGAGCACTGAAGCAGCCTCTTTCGCCTGACCTCTGACTTGACCAGTCATAGTTACCTCAAGGTACTTAAGGACAGACAAGTAGGTACTACTCAGAGGGCAGGCCCTGAGCTTTAAGTTGCTACTGGGCTACTTCATATTGCACTTGCAGGTAGCTGAGCCCGTGGCAGCAGACAGAGCAGGACAAACAGTTCCCTTGATGTAGGTTTTCTTGGGGCCAGATGAAGCACAGTGGCCTTATGCAGTTTGTAAAGCACTCTTTGTAGCAAGACATACTTGGGATTTGATAGAAGCGCTGTGGTACTCTCTCAGTTGAACGTACTACAAGCAAAATGGCATATTTGGTTCCTCTCCCATGAAAGTCAGTACAAGCCTCCAGGTCAGCTGACCACAACGGTGCCTTTCAACGGGACACTGAACTCTACTGTGTAATCCTGTCTGTCCAGTGTCTCAGGACTGAAGTGGCCCAGAACAAAACTTATGACAGTGCAATTTGCAACTTCTAGAGGATACTTGCCTTTAGATAGCACAACCTACAGAAAGAACTGTGGCATTCAAACATACGGATTCCCAAACACATGTAGTGCTTCGTTCCTTTTAATGTCATCATTCAGCCTCTTATAACCCATGAGAAAGCACCCCCACTTAAGAATAGGAGCCTCCAAATATAGAGGGAGGAAATGCACCGCATTCAAAAAGTAGGGCGTGGCTCCTGATTCCTACACCTGTGATTGATATGCCCATGCCCTTCCCAGGAGACGACTTTTAATTACGGCCTCTGGCACTGCCCACCTCCAGCGCTGGTTCTGCAGCTCCCCTCCTCGGATTCAACTGTCCCAAAACAGGAATTCCCTCTATCTGAGCCCTCAAGTGTGGCCAATGTTCTTGGTGGCTTTATACATAGCATCCATTACTACGACAGGGGCAAAGGACAAATAACGTGTTCAAGGGCCAAATGGTACAGCAGGTGCTGGGAGACCAAGTCCATCCATGTGGGAACTGTAGGTCACATACTCGAACCTTGTCAGGATAACCCAGCAGCCAATCCTTTGCCATTCAAAATACAATAAAACAAATACTGTTTCTTATTCCAGGTGAGCATCGCTTGAGTGAAGATCAGTCCTGCGAGAAATGTGAAAACCGAAAATCACCCTCTCCATCACTCCCTGCATTTATGACTTCTTCTGGCGAAGCTGTTTTAAATTTAAGGCCTTGAATGTCTCATCACTCACTCTAAACCAAGAAGCACAGTACAATCTGCAATGGCAGAAAATAAGGCTGGAAGCCTCTGACAAACTGCCTCTGATGCAGGGAGCATTGAAGGGTGCCCAGGGCACGGAACGTCACCCGCTGAAAAATCCATTGTCCCTAAACCATTCCCAAATGATCCATAACCATCATTGCTTCACCAACAGCTGTGGGTGGAGACAAGACTGAACTGATCTTTCTGGCACCCTGGCATTTCCCCGCTGCGCTGTAATCCTGGGGGCTGTTTTTACAGTAAAATAGGCTGCCATGACTCCATCATGCCCCCTTTGACGCATTCTCGAGGCGGTCAACATTCATTGAGCGGCTGTTTCAACATTTTTGCGAGGGCTGAGCTTGGTTTCCCGTGCGGTCCTGGATGGAATCAGGGCCCCATTGCCTTCTGTACAGGAACTCCCAATAGAACAGATGGAAAAAATTCACACGGGTACATGGGATATATCCCAACATGGATACTCAAACTGGAAGAACAGTGTCTCTGCACAAAACACAAAAGAAAACACAGCTTTGCGTTCATAACAGGACGGCGCTAGAGAAAGAGCAGCCAACACACAGGGACGGTCCGCAGTCTTAAGCCTCAACCTAGGCAGGCCAGAAAATTTAAATATCCCCTGCTTTGAACCAAAGCTCATATGGCACCAAGCAAACGAAGCATGTCATCTTAGCCCTCCTCAAAAGAGCGCTCACGTCTCTTCCATCCAAGCATCGATCAATTCATCCTTCTAGCCACCTGCTGATACCCACACAGTCATCCATTCATTCTTCACCATTCAGTCCATCTGCCCATCCATATCCAAACGTATGTATTCATCTCCAAGCCCATCCGTCCATCAGTCCATCCTTTGTCATTCATCCATCCTTTCAGTCATTTATTCTTCATCCATCCTTTCTATCATCCATCTTTTCTGTCATCCATCCATCACCCCACTCATTCACTCATCCCTCCAGCCTTGCACTCCATCTATCCTCACTTAGAATCAGCCATCCTTTCGCTCAGCCATCCAAACATCCATCCTTTTACTCATCCTTCCACACAACCACTCATCCATCTATCCATTTATGCTTTCACTCATTCATCCATCCACTCACTCATCCGTCCATGCTTTCACTCATCTGCCATCCATCCACCTTTCTTATCACTCATCCATCCATCCATTCTTTCACTCATTCACTCATTCATCCATCTACCCTTTCAACAATTCACCCTCCCTTTCACTCATCCATTTTTTCACTCATCCATCCACTCTTTCATCTATCCATCCATCCACCCTTTCACTCGTCCATCCATCAATCAATCCATCCATCCACCATCCACCCACCCTATCACCCATCTTTTCATTCTTTCACTCATCCATCTATCCTTTCATCCATCTATCTATCCGTTTACTCCACCCGTCCATCTTATCATCCTTTCACTCATTCACTCACTTTTATCCACCCGCCCTCTTTCTTTCATTCATCCATCCATTCTTTCACCTACCTATCCACCCATCCACACTTTTTTCCATCCTTACATCCATCCTCCCTTTCACTCATCCATCCTTACATCCATCTTTTCACTCATTCATCCAGCCATCCACCCTTTAACTCACGTATCCAACTTTTCACTCACACACCTATCAATCAGTCCTTTTACTCACTCAACCAACCATTCACACCCCTCTTTCACGTTATTTATGGCCCTTGTCTGCCAAGCTGTAGACAGAAGAGGCCCATTAAGCACTCCAAAACCGTTTTAGCTGCTAAACCGGAAAGGTGCTTGGGAGTGGGGTGTTCACGACGCCCCTGGCAGCAACAATGATTGAGCACCACTGGGTTGGGTAAAGGTAAACAATGGTTGCTGCTCATCTCCACAACTCTCACATAATCGCCCACCGTCACTTTCTTCTCTGTGACTTCTGACTGGCACATTCGGTACCATACAGTGAAGTGCAGCATAGAGGGGTCCTTGGATGAACCGAAGGGGTGATAACACAACACTAGGTTATCAGAGCAGCATTGGCCTCAGCGCAGAATGTGGATGCTCACACGTAGGTCAGTTATGGGCATCAGCTGCTAGCACTAACTTGTACTTTGGTACCCTGTCTCTGCTCCTCAGAACCCCTTTCTCAGAGGCCCTGAAGGGAGTGTCTGGGATTGGCAGTAAACTGTGCTCGAAAAGCTCCCATTGCTTTTCTTAGAATTAGCCTCTCATCAGCAAACAGGAACTTTTGGGGTAATGAAACACGTGATCAATTTTGTGATGTAATCGGGGTCAAAGGATGCATGACGTTACTACTGTTGCCCTGACATTGGAGTGAATGAATAATCATGGACGAGAATCTTCAAATTTTCAGCTCCTCGCTTTCGCTCTCTCTCTTTCTCCCTACTCTCAACTCCCCCCCCCCCCCCCCCCCCCACACACACACCCTTCCCCCACCCACACCGGTGTGACGTGATGTTCCGGAACGTGTAGAACTCTGAGAGGGCGGGTGCACAGAGACAGGAAACCCGGGGAGAGATGACAGGTGTCAGCATTCTTCAACGACCGTCCTATACTTCACCGTCTTTCCCATCTCCTTTATCTTGTTCCTTTCAAAGCTAAAGGGGAACAGTTGAAATGCCAGTTTGGCATCTTCCAAAGCACAGGGCAGTCCAGATGCCCAGGAAACAGTGCATGGCAGCTGGGCAATGGTGGGAGAATGTAATTATGTAATTTTTTAGAATTGTGAAGCCTTGCCAAAGGACGCAGTATACGTAGGAACCTGGGTACAAAAGAACTTTCCAGTTGGGGTTGTTGGTAAAGATGCAGAAAGAAACAATAATACAATTTACAGATGGGGATCAGGGGCGCGCCATAAGGCCTGTATTTCAGTTCAAGCTGAGGAGAGGGGACTGCGGCTCAGGACATGGCAATTCCAACGTGTTTAAGTGGTCTCTAGTGTCATTTGCCTCAATTTTGGTGCAAACGAACTGGCCGTAGACGTGCTTTGTCTCATGAAGACTCCATTCTCTTCTTCCGACATGTATGTTTTAGAATGATACAGTGACGAGGTGGGATACTGCGTTTGGTTGCATCGTGTCTCAGGCGTAGGCACACGGAGCACACGGTTGCGAGACGGCAAAACGAGGGGAGGGGATCAAAGTGCCGTCTTTATGGGAGAGACAGCACAGCGCTTTCTCGGTTACTGAGACTTTCTGCATGTTGACTTTACCTAGTTCTCTGGGCCATGTCTGTTTTAATAAAACTTGCTTGGCTGTTACATGCAAGTGCCTTCTTACATCTCTATGAGAATTGATTTGCCGCTCAGACCAAGCTACCAAAGGTGAACCAAGATGACATTCATTAGAACCAGTTTGCCTCTCGGCTCTTTTGGGCAGTGTGGTTGCCCAGTAGGTATAGACCTCAAGATTAGCCCCTCACATAGTCGGCAAGTGAAATTACCAGAGTTGTTTTCATTCGAGTATCCTAACCAAATTGTATAGATATATGTTTGAGCACGGAAAAACAATTTATGTTCTTAAAATTTTGAATTTATTTTGTGTAGCTGTTCAGTTGAGGCAGCTTCCACGAGTCACCAAATAATTTGTGCCCGTCCTATAAAAGATGCTATTCTCTATGGCAGCAGTGACGAAAAATTATGAGACCCCATCCCTATTTGGAAAACTGTGAAGGAGAAACTTGATATAATGTATAGCTCCAAGCCTACAGAGTTTAAAAGAAATTCACCTACAACTTTCAATTGTCTGGCAAACATGTTAGCTCTCTTCCTAGAAGCATTAAGTCAGTCACAGTAAAGGAATGAAAACCAAAACGTTTAAGGCACTTTCTTCCTCACTGTAAGGAATGAGAGCAAGGTGACCAAACATTGCATCTTGGTGGGCACTCCTTTCCTCTTACGGGAGGGAACCAGGAATTGTCCTGGGATGTACTTCATAGGTTCGCATAGACTTCATCTCTGTATATGAATAACCATCCCTGCTTCCATCAGAGTCCCATTGCTGCACATACTCAGATCCATTGATGTTCACGTACAGTGATGCCGTAATGGAGGTGACACCATGTGCTCAGTTTTCCTTCATATCTCTGAACCTGTATGAGTCATAATGATCAGGGTCCTCTGATAAATGACATTTTTTCTGGTAAATGCATTTGACAGAATGAATCATTTGGAGAGACACAGGAGCAAATTGGCAATTGGACTTAAAAATGGTGTGTGTAGTGGCCGGTCCGCAGAAATGAGGGTCACATATGCGGGGCTGTGTGTCCATCATGAGACATGCAGTCAGATGAGGTAAAACCTTTGCAACTGTTCCACACACACTGATCAGTGGAAGAAAACTGCAAACGTGAGGAATTCAAAATGCACTGCCAATGGAACAGGCAGTTTCCTTCTGCATGCCTTCACCCCTCATACGCTCTGCATGTATGTATGTGGTATTTCTATGGTGCAAACCTAGCCAGAAGACAGTGGAGTGTTGAACATGGCCAAAGGCAAGTTTAAAGTTGGCAAGTAATAGGAAGCTGCGTTGTGGGCAGTTAATGCATTGTGATGTACTGTTCTTTAAAGAGGCGAGTCTTCATCTCTTTTCCACCAAACTCTAGGTTGTCAGCTACTACATGCTCACCTTTTGAAAAATGTAACTCTCATGGTTCCTTCTTTTACCATTTGTAGGGTAAACGGTATAAGAACACTCTGGAGACAGTGGGGACCCCTGATTCCAGCCGCGGGGGCCGAAGTGAAAAGAAAGCCATCAAGTAAGTGCTGTGGGGGGTGGGGACCTTTTTTTTAAGGTGTGTGGATTAAGGAGGGGTTCAAAGACTCAGGGAAGAAAGATCAAACTTATTAGCACTTGTAGTCTTGGTTGCACAGTTAAAGTTTGGACTTCAAGCCCTACAAGGCCTTCAACCAAGAAGCATCTTGTGGCATTTCACTGTTATTGTCATTCATTCCTTATTTAAATGTGGTGTGAGTTGACGTTATGGACTGTACAGTACCCCACGGCCACCTCCTACACTAGGCCTAGCAGGAGGGACATCTACCATTGGTTACTCTCTCTCCATTGCAACCATTTATCATACGTCTCAATAGAAGCAGGGTGTGTTCTGCCTGCTAAGATGGATATTTTTTAGACTTCTGAGATGGTGGCTTCCTTGTGAATCATCTGCTCATGCCTGCTCAAAGGGTCTTCTCTGAGGCCTTCTTGTTGTATCTTACTTGTGCTTTCAATTGGTGGAAGCAGACTGTAACTCGATGCTGCCTTCTTTGTTGGCTGCCTATCTTCTCAGGGGAGTCTTCTGTAGTTTTCTGAGGTCCTTCACTCTATCTCGCTTCCTCCTCTTTGCAGTTTGTGGAAGCATGCTGTGACTGTTTTGTTTGTTCTTCGTTGCCCATTGACCCGACCTGCTAATGGAAGTCATCTCTGAGCCTCTGATGCTTGCCTTTTCTTTCTGGGAAGTGAATAGGGTTTGCATCTTCCAAGTCCAAGCTGTCACTGTCACTCAGTACACCTCTCCACTTCTTTGCCCATCACATTGAGGCATTCCAGGACCTACAAAGGAATGCTGGGGAGGAGGAACTATGCTTCTCTTTTCTGTGGGTTATGACAGACCCCTGGATGGGGACAGTGTGCACTAGCATTCAAATCATTAAAAATCTAGTGTCTGCCAAGACGGAGCAGAAAAAAGACGGGATGCTGAAAGAAGGATTTATTGTGCCAAATGTTTAAGTTTTATTATTCCTGCCATCATCAGGTGTGTGCCTGCAGTAGCCGGTCTGAGGTCCCCTTAATGCAAGGGGACTGGCGGTTGAAATATGATCAGATAGCAAGGAGTCTGAACTCCCAAGGGCTCAGATCACAGCTGACAGCCCATCATTCCAGGACTAAGCCTACCCCAAGCCTTCCGACAACAGCCTTCAACTAGTAGCCTTTCAGCCAAAGCACTTCAGCAACCAGGTCTTTATCCTCTGTGACATTTTCCAAACTGCCCTCAGTGATTAGGACTTTAGGCACTAAACGTTCAGATACCAGGTCTTCCACTACCACAACTTTGCCCGCTACGCCATAAGCTACCATTCCATTAGTGACCATCCATTTCACAAACAGGCCCATCCACCAATCAGTTAAGCCACCAAGCCTCCATGCACCTGGCTGTGAGTGTACGTTCAGAAAAGCAAATATTCAAATACCAAAAATACTAACTGCATCCAAGAAGTATCTGGACCACATTAATCCAGCTAATAGCAGTGGTATTAAGGGTCAGACATTTCCAAGATGAGAGAGTGCCTTGCTATCCAGGAACTAGCTAAACGTAATATGGGACACACCTAATACCTCTGCATCAGCACCATGAAAAATAGGTCCCGAAGACTTCCTTCTTCTGCAAGAGCATCTTGTTACCCTGGGACTAGTTTCATCAGGAATGGGACACCAGCTCAAACTGCAGTACTACCCTCATTCTAGCTGCCTCATGACTAGCTTCTGCTAGGATAGAACTGTTCCTCTGTTCCCAAAATTAGGGATAGTCAGTAAAGCACAATGCTTTGTGCCCTGCAACCAGACTGTCATGTATCCCTTTTCATTCCTCAAGAACAAGGCTCTTTGTGTTACTCTCTGATAGAAAGCCACAGTAAAGACCTTGTGAAGCAGAAGTCATACTCTGTCCTATGTTCCTTTCAGAGATGATCCTCGTCCTTGGTTTCTGAGCGCGACTCTATGCAAAAACATCTGCCTTTTGAACTGACAAACAATCTGCACTCTTAGTAAAAGCACAGAACGTTTATGTAATTCAACATGACAGCCTCACAAAGAGGTGACCAAGAGGGTCAAGAAAGTAGACAAAGGAAGCAAGCTACATGTAAGAAACTTTGGGCTGGACAATGCATGCTATAATGGCCTGACATCAAGGGAGAAGAGGAAGAGCTGATCTAATGCCCAGACCAAGTCTCTTCAGGATCTGAAGGTATAGATTGATTGACTTTTCTAAGTCTCATATTCCAGTGCACAGACGTCATATCTCTATCATTGCCATGTGACACAGATGTCAGTAATAAGAGATTGCTTGCTGATCTGTAACCCTAAATTAGATTCTTCCAGTGATTTTATGTAAACCATGAATTATTATTATTATTTACAAATAAGGAATCACTGGGTAAAGGGCTCCTCAAGTAGCTTACATATTCAAACTATCTAGTTAGGGAATATATTACAAAGGAGTCTTTTTCAAATACCAGAGAGTCTGGTCCCATGTCAAACACAGGATGGCTGATGCTGATAGTCTCTATGGACAACACAGTATTAGAGAGAAACCCAAGGACCACAAGCATATCCTCTACCCTCACCAACACCGATCGCCCATGAGCATGAGCCCATGAGCATGAGAAAGCATTCCCTGCCTTTCAGAGTAAAATTATCCCTAGGTAGGTTTTCACAACTTCACCTGTGACTCCTCCAAAGACGGAGGTTCCCCGACCCAGCATCACAGGGTCTTATAAGTCAGGAGAGTGATAAGAATTGTGACTTGGGCTTTTATGGGCTACATCGTACGCTTCCATGTCACCACTCATCCATTCATTGGCACTGAGGAAATCTATGCAAGACAGGCAGTTTTACCCTATTAATCATGTCTGCACTAGCCACCATTTTGTTCCTCAGAAGATGGCAGAACATGTTCAATAATAGGCAGACAAGAATAACCAAGATGGTGGCAGACCTACCTTGATGCCATTTTATAATGAATTGTGTGAAGTGCTCTACCACCCAAAATGTTTTTTGGGTGCTAGTGATCAGTGTGCTAGTGAGGCAGCAATGCATACATTTAGTATGCGTTAGCAGAAGGAGAACAGGAATGTCTTAAGAGAGTTACATAATAAAATATATTAGAGATTTTTCTCAGGTTCAAAGAAGGAGTAGTAGGAGGAGTACAGAACATGCCCTACCAACTTTTGATTTATTTCTTGAAATGTGGAGAGGTCAATAAAACCCTGTTTCACCGATTCAGAAGAACTGCCAAAGTCCGGGTTTCCTCCCATCTGGACGACAGCAACACTATAGTCGCTGGCATCACTCGCTCAAGGCTGGTCCTACTAAAATCAAATAATTGAGACATAATACTAGATCTCTCCCGCAGTGAAGCACATGCTCTGGCCCCCTCCAAGCCTGCACCATCACCATCATCAAGGCCTCCTCAACCAACTACAAATCTGCATCAACCTGAATACAATTATACATGTCTTGTTAAACAAGCATCTCAAGTACCCAACGAAACAACAGTGAATCAGGATATTGCAAATGCAGAGTAAAAAACAATGCAAAAAAGAAAAGACTAAGAGCCAAGACATTTCTCTCTTAATTCAAAGGGCACCTCATTGTTCCTTGATAAGGATCCTTTTTGCTCCACCAGCCTCAATCATTCAATAATTATTTCTCCTTCCCAAATCCCTCCTGCTGTTGTAATCAGTCTTAGTCCACTCCTTCCCTTGTTACCTATCTGGTATCGATGGCTGCCATATTGCTGTGTACTGCACTTTGTTGCTCTCCAGGTGCATTTTAGCTAAATAAATACCAGTATATGCATGCAGCTTTCTGGTGGTGAGCTGGCACGTTAGAGTCAAAACAGGAAGAATTTCACCACCTCTGCAGTCAGGACATTGTGGGGTGGACAAATGCCTCATGTGTCAACCCACTTGCCACTTCAGGTGGCACTGACAAAACAATCTCACAAGGCACCTGAAAAGTTCACTGTTGATCTCCTTCCAAAATAGATCAGGAAAGAGAGCATTTACGGCTGAATTTAAGTGACCGCGTTAGGAAAGTCCTCTGTTAATGAACTCCGAAATCATCTCTCTCTCAATCTGCAGTTGAACTTCTTTCCTAATCACTACCCCTACATTAGCTTTGGGTCACTAGATCTGAAGATGGCTTGGCTAGCTGCTGTTCAGATGGATGACTGACTGTCACATGCTCTTCTCAGATGACCTGGTCCCCGGTTTTGGAGTCTGCCGGTTGCATCGGGGATGTTAGGGTGTGGCTTCGAACCTGTAGCCTCTGAAAAGTGTTTTAGTGGGCCGTGGGAAAATGTGGAGGTTGAGTGGGTAAACGTTCCTTGCTTTACATTATTTCTTTGACTGGATATCCTCATCAAAATATGTTTCTAAGGCTGTACCACACTTCCTTTCTGAGACTTGTGCAACGCTGTCTGCCTGCATAATTCATTCTATTAGATGGATTGTAATCTACAAATGTAAACTCCATGTCAAAAATGTTTTGGCTTTCAGTAACATGAAACCATTATGCGCAATTCCTGATGGACATCCTCTCCCACTGCCCCGCACCACGTCAGCCTTCTGGGAGAGCCTAATTGAAAACAAGTGGGCCTTTTTTGAGCCACCCTAGTTGCAAGGGAAGCCACTAAGGGTTCGGCAGACCCCAAAGGCAAATCTGTCTAATTCACTTTTCATTTCCGGTTCATCCCCCCAAGCAGTAGGTGCAATGATATTGCTCAGTCTGCAGCCAACAGGAGACCTATAAAGTACCAGCCTCAAAGCAGGCAAGGGACAAATGCATCTTATTTCCTTAACATAGGGCTCTGGAAGTGTCGTTTTGTGGAAGAGGTGAGAGACAACATCCCCATCGTGGATCAAGCACTTGTGGCTGCTGAATCATGTTCCTTGTAGTGGAATCCGCCCCTAAGAGTAATGAGAACTGCTATTTAGCCAGTGTCCTGCGTGCTCTTGGTATTCTACAAACGCTGCTTATTGAGGCATAGCTACTCTAAATCCAAGGTTACCCACTGTGCCATGATCCAATCAGTCTCCCATGCACATAGGGGTCTCCTCTGCTTTCCTTCAATGGAGAGGAAGTCTGCCGTTGAGTGGATGATACAAGTGGAGCAGTGGTTCTAACAGCAGACCTACCCATTGACTTAACGGGGACAAGAATTTGAAAACAAGCATTTGCAATGCAATGGGTCTCGCATTTGCTCGAGTTAGAGCTATTGGCGTTGTAAATTCCTAACTGGACTTTCTTTGCCACATAAATTGAAAATGAAGTGTAAAACATCAGTTGACATTAGCGAGCCGATTCAAAGTACCATGGCCGCCGTGAGCATGAAAGAGAGACACAAAAGGGAAAAGAAGCTTGCTCACAGTCAAACGTATTGGCAATTGTGCAGTTATCCATGTAGCAGGGTCAGTCTGCAAAGTGGTAACAAAACCGCCCCAAGGCGGGATAAACGTAAAGCATTTCCAAATGATAACAACTGATTTTTGAATGGCATTTCCACGAACGAGTGAAAGTGCTGGGTGTGAGGTGGGCGGGGTTAAAAGCCCAAATTCTTACAACAGGTCAAAGCGCTTGCCCGCTCGACCTAATGACCACCAGTGAGACTGATAGTCAGATGAGGGCTATCTTGGTTATTTGGTTTGCGATGGTTAACAAGAAACAAGAGCGCGATATGAAATGGCTGCCCCTGGGCTTAATGGTCAGGTGAAGCAGTACTGTTTTGTTGTCACCACTGATGCCACTGTTTCACGCCCATCCCAGAGGACATTCCTTTGATGGGACAAAGATAAAAAGAGGCCCCTAGCGAGGAGGCTGCCTTGGGAGAGCAAGCCATGTTAACCCACATCGGCGGGAAGGACAAAAGCCTTTACTTTAAAAGGGAATTGGGCAGAAGGAATCACAAATGCGAGTGCCTTCCCTAGCTCTGGCTCGTCTTCTTATCCCTCACCGTCGGTAGGATTGCTCTATCACTGCCAGTTAGGAGGACACAATGTATCCATTTCTAGGCTTTCTTTTACAAATCACTGCACCTTTCTGGAACTTGCACCTTTGCTTCAATTAAACAAATGAGAGTGAGGCATGCAATGATTATTTGCAAAGGGAAAACCCGGATCTGTATACCTGGCATCCTCCTGTCATGGAACGATGTGGCAATGGTGACCACTCCATTTCATCTTCGATTCCAGGATAGTCAGCCATCTGGTGCTTCCTTAGGCTGGATATCACACCATGGTGACTTCTGTTGAGTTCTCTTTCAGGGCAGCGTTAGCGACTAAGCAGCACATGGGGTCTCTCTATCATGTTGACCCTCGGCTAGGCCATTGCATGCTGGGATGATGCTGATGGCACACCTGCCTCGTGAATGTCTGAGTGATGCCTAGCTCAAAGATGCATAGCTCGAAGACAACATCACAGGGAACTTGTCTGCTAAGGGGCAGTCTAGCTTAAAAGTGGGTGCTCCCATCCTGGGTCATAACCACCTTGATTGTCAATGGGACTGTCCTGGTTATCATCAGCTCCACTACAGGTAATGCTGAAAGATTTGTCTTAAGCTTTGCAAAGTTGGTAGTGATGAGTGTGATTCTTCTTAGATTCTTCATTCTGACCTACCATTAGTATCTGTGCAGATCAGAAGATCCTGGGAGGAGAGTGTCTGAAAGTTCATTCCTCTCAACTCGTCCTTATTATTGGCTATCACAGTTCTTGCAGTTATCTTCACATGCTCCTTTGTCAGTGAGCAGCCACATGCCTTCAAAGGTATACTTCAATGGACTTGCCCTGCCTTTCATTGTTTATTTGTCCAATAAGGTTGTTCTTCTGCAGGAACATCAGTGGGATCACACTCCCAAGGTTCCTGCCCCACCATGCCAATATTGCTTCACTTTCATTTCCTTCGAGGCATTCCTCAGATCTTCTGAATCTCTGTAGAGTTCATGGAATCCCTTCCTTCAAACATATGTCTTCACCCTCCATGGACGGCCTAACAGCAAAGGTAGAACAGCACCCCGATATATCGGTCATTGTGATTAAGCAGGATAGCTTGACTTGAATGCTCCTTCTAGGATATTCCTCCATTGCATAAGTGACGAGGGGGATATCATTGGTCACATATTTTTTGTGCCCTATCCCTTCATTTTCCATTTACCCCTGCATGCAGATTGAAAGCTGAAGATTTGTGAGTCTGCAAACTCTCTAGTTGGTGTATTTCTATGGTATGACAATCAACTGATCTCCAACGACAAAGATAGGTACTTTGGAGAAGTCAGTAGTTTTTTGGACATGGCATAGTATAATCCAGAGGTGCGATGGGTGTTAAAGGTAGTTTGCAGCATTAGCCAAGCAGTGCGAAAGCAATAATGTTTAGAAGTAGTCTAAGCACTCACCGGCTTGCCGTGCCTAGGAAACTTCGAAGCACTACTTACACCACAAGGCCCTCATAGTAGATGTTTAGGAACCATGATCACAACCCATATATCTTTGTGGCTCTAGGCCCCTGGGTACTGCAGTCCATACCTATAACGTTGCAAAAGTTGGGGAGTGGGATACGGAAGCTCATGCCACTGACAGCTCCAGGATAAACATCATCCTGGTGTCTTGGGGCAATCCACTTCCTTTATATCTAAGGGCTAGTTACGTCTGCGATGGGGCACCAGCTCTTATAGATGGACTAGCGAAGTCTGTGATGGGACATCACCTCTAATCTCAGGGCTCATGAGTTCAGTGAAAGGCGAGCACTTGTTACCTCTGGGCTAGTTATTTCAGTGATGGCACAGCACCTCTTAGATGCTCCATAAGAACCCCCACCCTTCGGTGAAAGAGCACTGTGTGGAGACACTCCCATGTCCCAGCACCCCTAACCTTGCGTCAGGCAAAAGAATGTTCATCCGTAGACAACCCAGAGCGCGCAAACGCCGCAAGACACACTTTACCTCCAGTAACTTCATGTATTCTGCATAATTAGTCAATGTCCGTAGAGCAGCCCCCCTTCATTCCTTTTAGGGTGCATTTATAATCAGGCCCCCAGAATCCCCTCCAGTCAGTCAGCTTAGTATGCACAGAGTGAGGCCCTAACAGCCACCCACACTAAGTGGGTTTAATATGCACGCAGGCAAGCACCTGCCCACTCTTGTGAGTGAATTTAGTTTAGTATGCACATATAGTCAGGGCTCGGCATCTTCCCCCTCTCCTCTGCCTGAGTTTCTTACACATACACAGCCAGTACGTGAGTTCAGCATGCATACCTACCCAGGGCACGCAGTCGCCTTCAGTAAGGGCGGAAATGTGAATGCTCGTGTCCCAGCAGCCCTCTACCCAGCGGGCAGCGCTCCTACGCATACAAACTGAGTGCCCCGTGGACCCACTCCCTACTGTTTAGTATGCGTCATCAGCTTTCTATAACATCCATCTCCATTAGATGAATTTAATATATATACAGCCAGGTCGAGCAGCCCCCTCCAGTGAGGGACCACGGCGCGCAGGATGCAGACCGCCCCCAGCCGCTGCCTGCAATGAGTACATTTAATATGTATCCATAGGCCGGCTCCAGCAGGCCCTTCCAGTCAGGGGGTTTATTTTGTATCTGTAGGAAGCCGAGTTGTTCAGGTGGAAACATAGACAGCCTTGTTTGTCCCTCAGTAGCAGAGAGCTGAGATTGGAACCTATTGCAGGTGTGCTATAAGAGTTAGTTGTACCAGTGTAACACCTGAATCAAGACTCCCCCTCAGTCAAGTTCCTATGCCAAGGTAGTAACATCAAAAAATAGTTTACAATTAAAACGAGTTAAAAACGAATGACAGAAAACAATCAATCGCTGCAAATCCATAATGTTTCAGAGTTAAAGCTACATTCGACAAAGCTTCACCATTCTGCATGGTCAGTCAATGAAATTCCGGTGCAGTACTCACATGTGGCCCCTGGAGGCTTCTTCTTCCTCCAGTAACCCAGCACAGATCACAGTTCTAGAGTGCCTTTGCCTCTAACCCTCAGTCAGGCTGGAGGGCTTAGATAAGTGTAGTCACCTTGTGCAAGCACACGCGGTGCACAGCTTCCATGCTTCACAGAGCTCTCGTGGGGCTGTCTCGGGCCTGCGTCTCCATAACAGACCAAACCTCTCTCCCATGCCTTCCACTAGCATGCTCCTGCTCCAGGTACCTCCTCACAATGAGTGTAAGGTGGCTCTGTCAGTCACTTCCCCGTTCCAACAAAGAACTTCCACCAAGTCATAGCCATACCAGTCATGATTGGTGAGCTGGTCTGCTCCATAAGAACTGCCTTCAGGGTGCTGTGTAGTAGAACATAATATGCAGAATTTGGTCGGGGCAGCCTAATCCCCTCCTATAATCCAGTAATTGTATCCGTTTCCAAGTTCTGCACCCTGCGTGTTCGCGGATCTGTCTGTCTGCCCTCCGTGTTCAGACTTCCATCTGTGTTCTGTCTTTAGGAAACCTCACAGGGCTTGACTTTGGTGGATAACAAGCCACAGAGACAACATTCCTCCACTTCCTTCTCGTTAGAGGCCCTCAGTCCAGCTGCGTCAAATCTGACTCTGCCATTTGAAACGCAATCAGATATAGCGTCTAATAGAGGTAGGGGAGCACCCTTACCCTTAATCCACCACCCACAATTTAATGTCACACTTATAACTGTGGCCTGTCCTTGCGTAGGCCATTTACATCTATTCGCTCCCATGGAAAACCAAAGCTGTCCCACTCAAAGTGGTTTGTAAACCCCTGGTCTTGGGCGTCCGTGAAAGAACAGACTCAGGACTGTATTTCTTTGTCTCTGAGCCTGACAGCTCCCCATGGTCCGAAGCTTCCCTGCAATAGTGGGCTGCATATACCTTCCTTATGTCATCTGCCTCACATGGAGGTGCTGTCAGCCTCTTCCCAGATTAAGACAAAATCCCCTTGTAGGATCCTGCAAAGGAAAGCAAGCCCAGGCGTTCTGGAGCTTTCCCGTGGAAAGAACAGGCTGGCTGTCTGCCTGAGAAACCAAACACAGCACTGGTACTTTCATTTAGTAGCACTCATATAATGAGTCTTACAGTGTCTCTTCATGTCTTTCAAGGAAACATATGCAGTGAGAAACCCATTCGTGGTATCTTAATATTCAGGATAAAATTACCTCCAGTATCTAGTAGACAATAAGAAGAGGACCCAGTTGAAACAATCAGATCTCTTACAACATGCAAAGCTAGATGCTAGAAGCTCCCACCCCTTAAGCAGACTTATGATATACGCATGGCTGGGCCCCAACAGCCAGTACCATTGAGTGTGTTTATAATGTACATGTAGCCAGGACCTACCATTCCCCTTCTGTTAGAAAATGTAGTACATACACATAGCCAGAACCCCCCTACAGAGAGTGAGTCTAGTATGCGCTGAACATATGCCCATTCCCCTCATGCCGTCTGCAGTGAGTGAGTTTAGTATCTGCACATAGCTAGGCCCCAGCACACTCTCTAAGTGAGGGTAGTATTCAAACATTGCCAGCCCCCAGAAATCCCCCTCCAGTGAGTGAGTGTAGTACACACACACTTAGGGCCAGGCAGCACCCTCCAATGAGTGGGTTCATTTTGTACACCTAGCTCAGTTCCAGCAGCCGCCTACAGTGAGTGAGTTCAGTATGTATACTTAGCCAGGCCCAGATGAGCCCCCCCTCCAGTGAGTGAGTTTAGTGTTAATACATAGCCATGACCCTAACACTCCTCCTGTTTTTTGTGTACACATAGGCAGACTCCAAGACCCCCTTTCAGTGAGTGAACTTGGTATGCACACACAGCCAGACCCCAGAGGCTCACTTCCAGTGAGTAGGTGTAGTGCCCACACATAGCAAGGCCCAGCAGCCCCCTCCAATGAGTATGTTTCCATTGCATGCACTACCAGGCCCCAGCAGCCCCCTTGAGTGAGTGAGTTTAGTATGTATTCAGACGTAGACAGAACCCAGTGAGTCGTTACCTCCAGTGAGTTTAGTATGCATGCTTAGGTACCAGCAAGCCCCCCTGTAGTTTAGTATGCACACTTGAACCTCAGAGTTCTCTCCTTAAGTGCAGATAATTCATGCAGTCACCTCCCTCGCCTTCTGAGCTCTCAGTTCTGCAGGTCCTTACAATGCTGCTGCTGCATTCTGCTGCAGGGGACTTCAGGGATGCCTGCGGATGAAAGCCGAGAATAAGGCCTTGGTCTGGTGGGTGATTTTGAAGTCTGTTTGGAGATGTTCCTTTTTACTTCAAGGGCTGATGGTGTCCTCTGATCTTGTCGGATGCTTGGAGGCTGCTGATGTTGCCCAAATCCACTATCCGCACTGTCCGACCTTGCTCTCCCCTTTCTCGTCTGAGACAAAGCAGTTGTATTTGGCAAGAAAAGCACTTTCTGTCCATGATATCCATAGAGCTGCCACTGCAGGCTGTTGTTCTTCATGAAGTTCCCTGAATCAACCCACCATGTGAAAAAGGAAATTGTGTGTCTGTGCAAGCTCACACCTTCTCTAGCAAACGAATGCGACTTCCTTCAAGTTAAAGCTGATTCTTTCAAGCCAACTGTAATATAAGGTCTTGTGGTGGAAGTAACAGTGATGTCTACCTCTCACACTACAGTTGTGTTTTTCACAACAAGGAAAAGGCATTCAATTTAAGGTTGTTTCCTTCAAGATAAAATTATACATGATAAGGTAATGCTTTCAAAAGGCCTTCTTTTTACAAAGATTCTGTCACTCAGTAAGGGTAATTTATAGAAGCTGAAGTCAGGTGGCATATGCTAAGTGAGGGTCCTACTGCTAAGATCAGTTCATACAAGCTAATATCTGGCCTTGCAAGCTAATGTCCTTTCTTACAATTGAAAGGCATACCCTTTAAGCTAAGAGCGGTTCTTATAAGTTAGATCAGGCCTTTCATGCTGCACTTCAGTCCCTGCAGCTAAGTTCTGGGTCAACAAGCTAATATGAGGTTATAGAAGATTAGGTCAGTTTCTACAAGCCAACGTTTAGTTCTACAAGATACGGCAAGTTTTTCAAACTCAGGTCAGGACCAACAAGCTAAGGTCAGTTCCAACGAGTTTATGTCAGGCTTTACAAGTTAAAGCCAGGCCCTAAGGCTACCATCACGTACTACAGTGTTTTCATGGAAGTGCTTTGTTCTTCAAACTAAGCTAATTTCCCACAAAGTTATGTTAGGTTCTCGAAGCTAACTTCAAGTCCAGCAAGCAAAGGCTCAAATTATATAAGCTGAGGTTGAGGCCTGTTCACTGAGGTCACATTATAAAAGCAAAAGTGAGTCCTCCAATCCAAGGCTACGTGCAACAAGTATAGCTAATGTCATGGTCCTACGAGTTAGTTCACTTTCTGCAGCTAGGTTTATTTCGCCTGCCTGACCTATGTACCTAAAATGTAAGGTCAAGTCCAGACCCCTAAATGTGATGTGAGGCCCTATAAGCGACAGTTAGGTCAGGTTCTAAGCAAGTTCAGGTTCTGTAACCTATTGTCCCATCCTACAAGCTAAGTTTGAGTCCACTCTGGAAATATTTACTTTTCTTACTGTGTCTTCTAAGCATGAATGCCACAGAGTATTGACATATTTTTAATATTTATGTATATATCCTAAGAGTACATTTTAGCCACGCACATAAACGCTGGTGTCAAAAAAACATAACTCATGTGGCAAAGATTACTGCATGAACAGACGTTGTGTACTTGGGCCCTTGAAGCAATCCAGAGCTTGTAACTCAGCCATGCTGTGGTATAGGTGGGTAATGATGTAATTTCTGCAAACCCTCTTCTTCCTTACTGGCCTCAGCCTATCAAATGTTTAGTCCGATTGCTTCATTCCCAGAGAAGGAGTTGGAATTTTTTTGTTAAGGTTAAAGCTCCACATTTTTGCAGTTTTCATGGTGATCCACTTAAAGCAATAAGAGGTTATTTTCCTTGGCGAGATCCCCAAAGAGATCATGAAGACATTTTCCAAATAACAAGAACTGGTACACCCTTAAAGACAACAGTTTTAGCAACTTACGCTTAAGAAGTAAGGAACGACGATAAACCATTGCACCATCAATTTGCTTCAAAGTTGCTTTCAAGGATCTCTCTTTGTTCCCTTTTAACTCAATTCTTTTCTTTCTACCAGCACAGGGTCCTCTGCTTCTGCATCAGCACCTACTCCCCATCCTCATTCCTTTCACTGGCAGCTTGTAGATATTAACTCACTTTCCTCCACAGCAGAATTCATGTGTTCCACGCCCACTACATGTCTCCATAAGAGTGGGGACTATTTACTGGCCTGTTGACTTTTTAGGGGCGTGGGAGTGGGGTTCCCTTCCTCTCCTCTCAGGAATTCAGTTTTTTTTCCATGTATTTCCCTCTTTTTTATTTTTTTCTCTGTCTCTGCCAATCTAGTGACCTAGACAAAGACTTTTGGAATAACAATGACAGCACAGTCCACCAGAAGTGGAGCTCCTACCCTCCCAAGGAGTTTATCCTAAACATGTCGCCTTACACGCCCTACGGCGACCCGAGACTATCCCTCAAGTGAGTCTCTCTGCCTGGTCTGATCGTATGTAGTGAGTATGTAACCCACCTCACCACCACCACCCTACGTCCTCCACACACCCCTTCTTTCCTTACCTTTCTTTTCCTCGCTCCACTCCCCCACTCTGGCCGCACACTCCACCCCATGGGCTGATGGGCCATGGAGACGAGCAACCCCTCCTCCTGCCTCTCCTTCCTCCTTACCCCTCCCAACTCTAATTAATTTCTGATAAAAGGCCCCTGATGGAGCTGCTGACTTGGACTTCCACCTACCTCCTTTCCTCTTCCCTCCTTCCTTCCCTCCCCCTACCTCTCTAGTGCAAGGAAGGGTTGCCCGTTTTGGTCACTTGGAGTATCCTCACATTTGCACTCTGTGTGGTGGTGAAACTCACTAACATAGCTTCTTTTTCTTCCTGTGGCTGGCTGTCTGGTGCCTCTCCTTAACAGTTCTCTCCTTGTGAACCCTTGGCTGTGGAAATGGCGTCACTTTTACCTCCATCATAGCTCAATTCCCGGGCTGCAGATTCTCTCCTTGATCCCGTGACAGATGCTCTGAATATTTTCCTTTGCTATGCTGATGATGCTCTTTTTTTCTCTGTCTGTCTCTTGTCTGTCTGTCTCTCCCTCTCTCTCTCCTCCTTTTCTCTCTGTCTGTCCTGCCTGTGCCTGATTTGTTGTTGCCCCATGTTGGGGGCCACCCTACCAGCGGTGGCACCTTGCTGTCGGGCAGTAAGTCTGCAGCCTGCTCTGCGTCGGGGCTGCTGGACAAAGATGGACGCCTGGGGGAGAAGCAAGTCCGCAGTGAGAGCCTGAAGAGCAGTTTGTCTGCCCCACACAGCCACCAGGGGGAGCCCCTCAACGGCAAGGCGGGCCGAGGCCGCTGGCACACCGTGCAGAGCCACTTGGCCACAGGGAAACTCAGCCGCACCAAGTGAGTGTCCGTCACACACAGCGGGAGGGCTCCAGTGGACAAGGAAGGGAGAGGAAGCAGAAGGGCATCCGCAGTTTCCTAGGGCATTAGGGAGCAGGAGAGGAACCAGCAGGGCAGCTTCGGATCCCAGTGACCAGGAGTCTAGGGAGGAGGTAAGGGGAAATACCACCCAGGAAGAAGGTGTGACAAGTACCACGAACTCCCACTCCACTCTGTGCCACAGCCTCGGGTGGTCCACAGACTTACTGCCCCGCTTAACCACAACATCGAAGAGGTCGTTTAGCGGTTATTTAGTTATGCAACAACTTCACTCTGTCAAATGCTGCTTGCTAAAATCCCAGTGTATTAAAATCATTCATATGTGCCGAAAGGTGCTCAGTGATAAACGACTGCCGAAGATAGTGCAGATATATCAAATTTATCAAGGATATTTTTCAAAGGCCTTTCAAGGAATCACAAAAAATAAATACAATCTAGAGATCTATAATGTCAAAGGCAAACACTTTAGCTCGACTATATACACTTTTCACTCACTTTCTTAAAAGGATGCCTTGCTGCCAGGTTTTGGGGACAAGTCCAATATGTGATAGACAAACTGGTAGGACACATTCCTGCACACTCTATGTACTCGCTGGGAGATGCAGAGAGCATGTTGCATCTTTTGGAACCCAAGATTCCAACCTGTGCCTTGTTCTTTCATTATTGTGCGTGCTTTTTTATAATCAAGTTAGAAGAAATATGCCCCGGTTAGCCTTTTTAAGGCTGGCTAAGACGGGGCTTTAGATGGCTCACCAGCATCATCTTTTAAAAAAAGTGTCATTCATAGTTTGCTTCTGCTCACCACACAGTATAGTATGGAGGAACGAGTCAGCCCACTTCCTCCATTGGCTGATGTGCACTGTGATATATGCATCTTGCCTGATCACATGTGCACAACCGCCTGAAAAAGAGTGCACTTATTAATTCATTTCCTTTCCAAACATACCCTTCAGCTGGCAGCATTTTTATATTTTTTACGTTTAATTAGTGCTAGCTGTTGCACGTTCCCAATAAATAAATTAATGTAAAAGAAACTATGGCATTCTTCACAACGGCAGACCTATAGGATTATGCTTGCAGGGCAGTCCATTAATAAATTCACAAACATTTTCATTGGGTGATCAGCCATTTAAACAGAGAAAAATCCACTGCAACCTCTTGTGCTTATTTGAAATGTGCATTTATTCTGCTGTGAAAAGCTTGTCTTCAGCCCTGGATATGATTGGTTATGACAGGGAACTTAAAAGAAAGAGTATTATTCAAAGGGAATGTGATTTCCTACATGAGCAGATGATAAGAAAATCAACAACCATCTCCATGGACAAAGTGAGAGAGGAATCGAATGGAAACCAACTATCTCAGTAGAAAGGAAGATAGGAGACAATCCAAAATGTTAACCACAGGAACAGTAAGCTCAGAGTGGAACTTTGTAGAAAATCATCCTCACGAATGAAAAATAGGAGAGAAAGGTAACTAAAAAAAAAAGCGGTACAGACGCTTTAACATGAGAGGAGCTGAACAAGGGAAAAAAAATGGAAAGTGTACTGAAAGGACTACTGCAACCCATGACAAAATAAGTTGGAGTAGCAACCAGTATGCACATGGCCTTTCACAGAGGGAAATCAAGTGAAAATCGAAGTTTGAGGGCAATCCAAGAACAACAAGGCATGCATATAAAGACGGGAAAGGATCCAGGAAATCAGGACCTAAAGGAGCAAAATAATATAGAAGAACCAGGGAGACACTCACGTTTCATGCAGGAAAGAGGTGGGGTATATGCGAAGAGAGTAATTATCCTCTTAAGTGGGAAAATAAGTTGTGTGGTGGGGAGGGGTGAATGATGATTATGGACAAAGAACAAGAAGATTGTAGAGGAACCATGAACCCACCTCTTCTTCTTTTCCAAGGCTATTACGAGGCTATCAAAAAAGAACTTAGAGCCTCCAGGAAGAAATAAATAGAAGTGCAGTCTGGACAGAAGTGACCATGCTCAGGGTCCAGAATACTTAGCAGGAAATGGGCAAACAGGAGGGTCGCAACAATCAAATAGGGCACCAGTAGAATAGACGAGATTGAGGGCCACGAGGGTGGATACATCATGCTCACTGCTCCTTACGGCATCAGATAAGGAAAGTCCACTGGTTTATTTCCACTCTAGGTGCGTCAATGCAGAAGTACAATTTCACAAGATTGTATTCTTCAAGTTGCACTCAATAATAAATGTTTTGACTTTTACAGTTTATAAGTGCTAGATTTAAGTACCTAGCTCTTGAAGTGACTTTCAAAAGTAAATCAAAATATTTCACGCATGTAGCCGGTTAAAGATAAACTTAGAAGGTTCCTGATTTACCTTGGTGGCAGGGTGTGAAAGAGAAATAATACTTATCTGCAGCCAAGAAGGGGGAATGCCCAAAGGCTGTAAATTAAAAAATGAAAAGGCAAACTCTGTAACATGTGTCTCACATACTTTGGCAGTATACATTCCATCCCATTAAGCAGGTGTCCATTGAAAGGAGGTCTTTATGTATGCAAACAGGAGGTGAGCATGTTCTAGGATAATGGGGCAAGAGGTGTTATCAAGAATCAGTTACAAGCATATCAGGGGTTGGTGGCAAGAGGGCTCCTTCAATGGCTACACACCACTGTTCAACAATCCCCAGATCCCTCCCTCCAACCACTTGTCTCTCTCATGCTCTCTACATGAGGGCTCCGGAATCCAGGCTCAATGAACTGAGGGCCATATTTACATGGCCTCGTTGCGTAGGGTGGCACAGAATGCAGCACACATAGAAAGAGGAACAATCGTGGAGAAATTAATATATTTTTCCCCGTAGCTTCAGTCTTACACCACCAACAATTTTTGATGCATTCCCAGGTTTACAAATCCTTGTAAATCTGGGAATGTGTCAAAATCCATAGATGTGTGGGAACAAATACGCAACACCAATGTAAACGCCTCCCTTATGCAAAGTAAGGCAACGCAGTGACTTGTGCTGCTTTGCCTTACTCCATGTATACAAGGCATTGTAAAACCTTGCAAAGAAGCTTTGAATGGCCTTGAAGATATGGCTCAGCAGCCTGCACCGTTGCCGCATCAAAAAAAATGACACAGCAACGGCGCAAGCTCCTTGTAAATATGGGCCTAAGAATACACCAGGGTTAAGGGGGAGGTGTGCCTGCCCCTTTCGGTCCATGTTGTATTTTAATCCATGGGCCGTATCCAAAATGCACACTCGCCACAGGTGGTACAGTTGTTTTATTCCGAGCGGTAAGGGCAAAATGACAGGTAAGTGTAGACAAATGAAAGAGTAAAGTAAAATACGAGCATAATGCAACTGAAGTAGCAGGACCTTCCAGTCATCCAGGAAAAGACTTTCCTAAAACAACCCCTCGGAATCGACCATTATTTCTACAAATAGTGCTCAGATAACTGGTTTCATTGAGAGAAGATGAGATTGATGGAGTATGAGAGAGAGTTGGGGTGATTGGGACTGAAAGATGTACTTGCAAAAAAAGGCAAAAATAACAGCCATTTTCATTGTCATTTAGTCAAAAACAAAAATGCAGATGGGATTCACCAAGCTTCCCTTAGTCTGAAGTTGATTCGGACAGCGCATCCCACCCAGCAAGAGTGTCATCTTGCTTCACTAACAAGAGTTTATCGGCATTGCTATGGCTGTCCCTACCTTGTGACCCTGTTTGTCAAAGTATGTTTGAGTGGTTCTACCTAAGCAGGCCCCTCATGCTGTGTTGGGGAAGGTTCTACCTAAGGTGACACTTCTTTGTGGGTTGGGGTAGGTCTAACCACTGAGATGCCTCATTACATGTTGGGTGGTTCTACCCGTGGAGGCGCATCCCACCCACCCTGTTGTGGTGGTGCTACCCACTAACCTCAGATACCTCATTGCTTGTTGATTAGTCTGGGTGGGGTTGTTAAGTCTATAGCGCCCTGGCTGCAAAGCTGAGACCAGAAATAGCCATTGTTTTCAATAGTTCCACTTTGACTTTTAGATTGTTCTTTAGGTTATTCTGCCCTGTATTTTTAGTATTTATTAATGGTGAGGGGGTTCCTCCTTGCTTGATGGTTTATTTTTGGTTGCTCTTAATGCCCACATACCTCCCTGATAGCGTGCCGAATGAATATAATAATAATTTGCTTGTTCTTCGGCAAACATTTGCAATTCTATTATATTTAAATAATCTCCACCACATTTTCATATATTAATTTCAGAAAATGATGTAGTATAACAGGTAACTGTAGAATTTTATGTACAAAACGAATAAACACAAAAAAAATTAAAGATACCACGATGCTGCTTAATGGGATAGAAAATAAACATTATAGTCAAATAAAAATAAACCCAAAAAATAAGAGTCCCTTTAAGCTTAGGTGACATACGTAAATATTACAAATTATTAAATAAGTAGAAGAAATTCCAGTCTAAAAATATAATTTAGGGCTTTCCGAAAAGGAGCTAGAATCCTTGCCATTCTGGTTAAGCCCTCTGCATCGAAACTGGAGCAGCAGCAGACAAAGTGCAACTGAAAATGTTTTAACAGCAAAGGCTTGGAAAAGCCAAGCATTACTCAAGATTACTCCGGATGTGACAATGACCTGGAACTTCTCTACCAGGTGCAGCGTTTGAGAGAAGACATAAGAAATAATAATTATCCGCAAAAGGGGCAAATGCAAAGAAGATTTCATCAATTAAGTAACATCTGGTACAAACAGCTGTGGACCTTCATTCATCAAGATCTAAACACCCACAAACGTGAAAATCCTTCTGAGATGTTCGGTGATTCCTAAAATGGAGCAGCAGGATTGGCTGTAGTTCACCTGACAAATACACGTACCTTTCTCAATCTGCCATATGGTATGCTTTCTACAAAGTCAATTGTGCAGCCTTTAAAAAAGGCGTAAGGTTTCCTCACAGGGGACATCTTTTTCCACCAATCTTGTATTTTTTTTGGCATTTTGTGCCAATTTGGAACACACTTGGCACGTGATTCGTCCTGCAGCCACATTTATACCCAGAGCAGAGAGACGAGAAGGGCTAGAATGCTCAACAGAGGAGTAAACGAGGGGAATGAACAAAAGAATTTCCACTTATCGAATTTAATTAAAGAAAGTAACTGAGCATTCAGGCATCAGAGTCAGAGGCAATTCCTCTGGTGAAAAAGGTCCTCCATTGGTAACACTCTTAGTTAGCCCTGGGTGTCAACACACCATTCTGGCAAATTGAGATGTCCGAGTTGTCTTTCACTTCCCCGGTTGTAAAGTTGAGCAAGTTTGCAGATAAAGGGCGCATCCCACTGCCCAAAATAAGTCAGCAAAACAGAAATGATTTGAAATTAATCTTGTGTGAGGATAGAGCCGAATCATTGTCATGCTTTATAACTAATAAGTAATAAGTTAGTAACTTCCATGAGGGCATGAAAGCAGTCGCCAACTGGATGAGAGATAGCTGCCTTCAACTCAACACAAACAAGACCGAGGAACTCATCCTGGGCCCTCAACCCAATGCATGGAGCGACTCCTGGTGGCCACCCACCCTCGGAAACCCACCCACCCAGCCAGCCAAGCCCACAATCTCGAAATCATCCTGGACCCCGACCTCAGCATGAACCATCAGATCAACTCAGTCACCTCCACCTCCACCTGCTTCCGCACCCTCTGCAACCTAGGCAAGACCTTCAAATGGATCCCCCTCGAGCATAGAAAGACCGTCACACACACCCTCATCACCAGCAGACTGGACTACGGCAACGCACTCTATTCCGGAATCAACAAAAAAACTCACCCCCAAATTGCAAAACATCCAGAACACCGCTGCCAGATTGATCTTCGACCTACCTTGACAATGCCACATCTCACAACACCTACGCACACTGCACTGGCTCCCCATTGAAAAAAGAATCACTTTCAAAATCCCCACCTACACACACCAAGCCCTCCACAACACCGGACCTGCCTACCTTAACCAGCGATTCAATTTCCACGTATCACACAGGACCCTACGCTCAGCCCAGCTCTCTCTCGCAGAAGTGCCCTGCATCAGGAAAAACAGAACAGGAGGACGCTCCTTATCCTACCTCACTGCCACCGCCTGGAACGCCATACCCATCCACATCAGACAACCCACCTCCCTCCCCAGCGTCACGAAGGAACTGAAGACATGGCTTTTTTAATCCACCCCCAGTACACGCTACACCCCTCTCCTCCCCCAGTGCCTTGAGACCCTAACGGGTGAGTAGCTGTGCTTTATAAACTCTGATTGATTGATTGATTAAGGTTCAGAAAGTAGCAGAAAATCTTAAAGTGAAGTAGCTGACTAATTCAGGGTTGTATATGCAGAATCAGGTACGTCGAAACCTTTAAAGACATACATGGAAACCACAAACCGTGATGAATGAAATCCCTTAATTCATCTTAGTTAATTATGATAATTCTGTGCCACATTCCATTCCATCATTTTACTTCAATTGTACCTTTACAGTCTGGGGCTATCCACATAAACATTAGTCTTGGCCCATGTTGCACACTCGGTCTCCTTCACATGGCGATATTGGCACAGATGTTTTGAATCTTATTTGAGCAGAAAGTATTAACTTTTTGAACACATGCCAGAGAATGAGGCCTCAAAGGAATTGAACCCTTAGCCCTTAGTTGCAAAGAACGTCCCATGAGTCTGTAGAAACCACACACACAGTATCCGGCTACTAGAAAGCATATGGAGAGATCATGCATGAAAGTGAGATCTGCAAGCAGGACACGTTCGAAGGTTTGCCCAATATAATTATTAGTTCCCCAAATAAATATTTGATTGCTGATAGGGGTTCCTAAAGAGCTATTCCATGAATTGTAATTAAGGCAGCCAAATTAAATTGCTGGGCTAGTGTAATGAAATCAAAGAGAGAGGTGAGGGGAAAGATCAGTTTTAAGGACAGAGTCTTCGGTTGTGAGCAGTGTTGGTCGACACTTGACATATAAATCATTCACACTCCGCTTGTTATTGAGCCTTTTTTAAAGCCCCAATTCCTGTGCTGTCATTTAAGTGAAATGGGCTCCCTGTGCGATTTGCCCTTTCTGAGCCACAAGCTGAAAGGTTCAACTCGCTGAATTTTCCTCTCAGTCTCCAAAACACAGTAGTGTACAGTTTTGCAAAAATTCCACGTAATTGCTTCCTCATTGCTAAAATCGCGAGGTTTAAAATGAGGTCATTTGGCTGAATGGCACATAATAATTGCCAAAGGTCCCAGACTACTTAAAATTTAGCAAAGTAATTTAGAAAAAATATGTATTGAAGTGAAACACATAAAAGTACATATATTATGCAAACAAAGGCTAAACAAAAACACTGAAGGGTGCTTTTAACTCCTTAACTGATAGGACTCTCCCCTACCCCTAGTGCAGAGCCCTTTTTGGCTACTTGGAGTAGTTTGTGCTTAGGGCTCCATAACCTTTTTTCCACACACAGTACCCACGCCAAATGTGTGTCCTTTTTTCCAACATCCTCTGTATTCTAAAAGTACCCAGTGTTTGTGAATTCACCTAGAATCGACCGAGAAAAGAGGCAAAATATAGCAACATTTTGATTTTTGGGGGGAAAATAGGAAAAAAGTGTTCTGGATAAAAGTGTGTTTTTTCCTAAAAATAAACAGTGGTTTGATGTGGTAGAGCCACTGTCTTCCCAGCTTTCAGGAGCATACAGAGCTGTTTTGGCATTTTTCAACAAGGTGGTCCATTTTTCTTTTTTTTGTGCTTTCAACTTAATTCCAGTTTGTGGTGGAAACCAGCTTGAAACCAATGGATGATCGAGAAAAGCCATAGATTTCTGAACAGTAGATACAATCTCTTATTCACTGAGGTGCCATAGGTGTAGATCCCTCAAAGTTTTTCCAAAGAAGCTAACTGTTGAAATAAGGAAACATGAATAGGAAAAAACAGCCATTTGTGACAATGTTTTCATCTGTAACTTTTTGTCATAATGGGCAATTTTCAAAAACAATATACCATTACATCTGGTAGATCGATTTGATTGTGGGGATATATCTAGTTTGTAGGGTCTCCAAAAATACAAGGTACCCAGAGCCAACAACTGAGCTATACCAAACAATGGTTTTTCACTGTGTACCAAATACAGACCAATTTGTATGGTGAAATATGATAGAGTGAAAAATTGGTTCAAGGAAACCTCTTTGTTTCTGAATTGGGCGCAAGAGAAGGAGTTTAAGAGCAGTTGTTATTCATACATCTCTGAATTTGTGAGTACCTGTAATAGTATGTGATTTGGAGGGTATTTTTCGAATTGCCTTCTTTCTTACACACTGGCTTACATTTGGAAGACGAAAATTCCCTGAAGTCCAATTGATGATAACAAATGTTCAACTCTTCTATGCTCCCACATGTCTTCCAATGAAAATGGTACCTCACTTGTATGGGTAGGCCTAGTGCAGTGACAGGAACAACCCAAAATAAAACTTGAACACATCACATTTTTCCACTGAAAACGAGCCCTTTTTTGGGCTGTGGGCCCTAGCTCAGCCAGCATGTATGGTAAACCAAGCAACCCTGCCCATTTCTGGAAACTAGATGCCAGGGGCAATCTAGGACGGCATAACCATCATGACGTTCCCAAGGTTTTCTTACCCAGAATCCTTTGCAAACCTCAAATGTTGACTAAAAATTCACATGTTCCTCACATTTCGACGATGGAAAGTTCTGGAATCTGCAGAGAGCCACAGAATCCCTTCCACCTAGGATTCTACCAAGTCTCCAGATAAAAATGTTGCATCACTTGTGTAGGTAAGCCTAGCACTTCTTTTTTTTACAAAGTGTGTTGCTGTGGATTTTGGTCCCTAGCTTGGCTATTATCTAGGGACGCCTAGCCAACCCCCACAATTTTTAAAACTAGGCTTCTAGGGAAACCTAGGGTGAGTGACTTGCTTGACTCTCATTAGGATTGTTTTTCGCTAGAATCCCTTGCAAATCTCAAACTTTGACCAAAAAACGCATTTTACTCACATTTCTGTGATGAAATGTTCTAGAATCTGTGGCAAACCACAAATTTCTTTCTACCCAGCATTCCACCAAGTCTCCCAATAAAGATGGTAGCTCACATGTGAGGATAAGCCTAGCGCATGTGATACAAAAGGGTCCAAAACGCAACATGGGCACATCACATTTTTCAGCTCCAAACTGACCCTTTTTATGCAAAGAGGGTAGCTGTGGTTTTTGTTTCTTAGCTCAGCCAGCACCTATGGAAACCTAGCAAACCTGCAGACTTTTTAAAACTAGCCATATAGGGACTCTAGAACAGATTGACTTGTATGGCTCTAACTAGGTTCTTTTTACCTTAATCACTTGCAAACCTCACACTTTCCCTACAAAAACAAAATGTTTCCTCACATTTCTGTGATGAAGCATTTTGAAATCTGTGGGGAGCTAACAAGTTCCTTCTACCCAGCATTCCCCAAAGTCTCCTGATAAAGATGGTGCCACACTTGTGTGAGTAGGTCTAGTGGCCGCAACAGGAAAGGGCCTAAGACCCAACATTGATACATCATATTTTTTCACCGAAAATGGACACTTCTTGCAAAGTGGATAGCTGTAGGTTTTGGGCCCTAACTCAGCCAACACCTAGAGTAATCTAGCAAACCTGGACATTTCTGAAAACTAAACAAGTAGGGTCTTCTAGGGCTGTATGAGTTGCCTGACTTTCACTAGGTAGTTTTACCCAAAAGTCCTTGCAAACATCAAACTTTAGTTAAGAAAGAAACAGATTTTCCTCTGATTTCGGTGAGGGAAAGTTCTGGAATCTGCCGGGAGCCTCAAATTTCCTACTACCCTGAGTTACCTCATGTCCCTTGGTAAGCATGGTACCCCACTTTAGTGGGTGGGGCAAGAGACCATGACACAAAAGGCTCTAAACCCCACTTTAGTGGATGGGGCAAGACCATGACACAAAAGGGTCAAAAGCACTACATCATTAGATAAGCAATAAGTATAGCAGCAGTATTTGGGCTATGCTGTGGTGCCACCCATGCAAACCTATGAACCACAGAACTTTTTGTAAACAAAACAACCATGGAATTCTAGGGTGGGGTGCCTTGCATGGATCTCATGAGCTTTTCTTTTACCGACACTGCCTTGCAAACCTCATATGCTGTGCCTGAAATCATGTGTTTCCCTTATCTTTCCATGATGGGAATAAAATAAAGGACTCCCTCAGGTGCAGAGCACGAGAAGGGCCTTTATACACATCCCATGTGTTGGCCTAAGGCCAACACACACACTGGGGAGGTAGCGCGGGTGTCGGCCACTGGCTGACACCCGCACTTCAGGGGTAAAGCAACAGACTTTTCTGAATGAGTAGCTGTTTCTTTTTGCCAGAACTGTAAATTTCCTTAGAAAGATTCAACTAAACTTCAGAAAAAGGTCCTCCACAGCCTTTATCCACTGGAGACTTGGTAAAAACTCACTGAAAAGACTGACGCTGAATGTTTCAACCAGTATACCATCTCTGGTGCCTAGTAGTTGCTATTTTATATTCAAACAGTGACAGAAAGTCCAAAGAAAGCATTTCATCAAGTCTCCGGCAACCCAGCCCTTGAAATCCAGTCATTTTTGATGGCAGGTCAAACTAACATAAAATGTATTTGTAAAGCACACATTCCCCCTTGGGTTTCTTGGAGGTGACATAACACTTTTATTGTTACCCATCTCAATGGTACTCATTTTATTGACTTCAGAAGGGTGAAAGGCTGAGTGGCCCACCAAGATGCACAAATATGAATATGAGGGCCAACACAGGTTCCTGCAGTAGATGCATTAGTTCCCCCAGCCACGAGACTTGGTTCAACCATTCAAATAAGAGTATTACACACAGCCACTTTCATCCACATTACACAAAGTGCCCCAGAGGCATAGTGGGGATGAGTTTCCAGTTGTTGCCCCACTGGGACACTTTGGTACTACAAATAGAGCCGCAAGGGTTTGTGACCTCTACTATAATATGACTCACCCTAAAAATATGCGTGTGCGATCTCAAGGGGGCACTCCCTCATTTGCCTGAGCATGTGGCCCCATGCAAATGAGGTAAAAAATTGCCTTTGAGCCTGCTCCATATTACAGAGCCACTGTAAAGGCATAGCGTCCATCAGAAGGTATTCACCTTTTAGATGTGGTGCATGGTCAGTGCAGTGCCCATGGGTACCCCTTGGGACTACCAGGCATCTACCTGCAAGTGAGTACTGACCTAATGACAGGGGGATCATTGAAGCGCGAACTGGCAGCCACAAACATCCAGCCCACCAGTGTGCTGTTCACCATTCAGAAAGCACAGTGCGTCCAATCCAACCATTGCTTTAACTTTAAAAAAGAAAAATCACTTTATTCTACATGATAAGCTACATACCAGGAATAAACAATACAAGAAATAACAATGCAGAGAAAACCAGATGATCGCAATATAGTAGACCCTGTCCACTGCCTTAGACACATGATTGGGTTGGACACACTCTTTTAAGGGGTAGGAAAAGGTTAATGTTTGGCTCACTCTCTGCTCACGCACAGTGCAAGATTCACAAATTTAGTCCACGACTTTGCAGTCTTATACTTGGTCCATGTTTGGTATCGTATGCATGCACACATAGGAACAGCTCAGGGCTGGCCGTCTGGTGGAGCAGGATAGTCACCAACAGACAGGGACACAATCTGGCAAAGGGGATCACACGATCACTAAAGATTCTCCTATTGACTCAAGTACTTATGTACTTTGGGTAGATATTCAGCACTTCCTTTGGCCCAGACACAACCTCACACATCAAGAAAGTGAAGAGCCCACTCACAGCTCACAGTTGATCGTCAGCATCAGAAAGAGGGGAGTGTCTGGGAGAACAGGTGGGAGTCAAGATGGGGAGTAAAGCTAGTGTCCAGTACATATGCACTAGAGTCTGTGAGGCTACAGAAGTGCTCATGAAACTTGGCAATACTTGGTAAGCTGCTAAAAGCCCTAATCTCCAAAAATGCCGAAAGCAGTTTCCTTTTCCGGCATCAGGGGCTCCCATGGAGCTGAGGCAAAGACAGCAAAGCACAAAGGGAGCTCTCACGAAGAAGAGCTTTAGAGTGAAACTTCTCTGCAATTTATGCTCAGACTTTCATGCAGTTTGTGTGATTTTATACTGCAAACACTCACCTAGCAACCTTACCAATCACCTCAAGGCCAGATGGTGGGCTATTGAAATCTCAGGGCTCTTTTGGGAGCCGCTAGGGGCCTACTGGAGGTTCAGAGGGAGCTTACCACAGAGATGCTTACAGATCTGACCTCCCACAGTTTACAAACAGTGTTGATCTTAAGTGGATAGTTATTTTTCCTTTCTGGCAGCTTCCTAGTCACCAAGCAACTGTGTTGTTGTCTCCTCTTCTAGAAAGCTTCCTTCTGCCAGGGTTCACTTCCAGTAACTTCCACCCCCTCCAACCACCCCTATTCCCTCAGACCAAGTCAACTTCTTCTCTCAAGGCAGATCCACGTAGCACTTCCAGCAGGTTTCAGGACCCAAGCAAAGTTTCCAGCTTGACAAGTATGAAAGGCAATCAAGATCCCAGTACTGGAGCTTAGTGGATGTTTCAGATTTGCTGGTGTGTGTCTTTATCCCTGGTCAAGTGATTTCCTGGCACCCTTAGAGCATCTGCCAAGTATTTTTCTCAGACAGATCAATTATATTTGTGCCTTTTTCAAATATTGGGGGAGGATGGTCCCCATAGAGTTTACAGATGTCTGATGTTGTTTCCAGGAATCCTCCATGGAGCTAGTTTGGACCAGTTGATATATTTTGTATATTCCAAGCAGACTGGTCCAGCCACGGTCTTTGTTAAGGTGATGTGTAAGCTGGAAGGATGGAGTTGGGTGGGTGGTCCTTGATAGGGACCGAAGGCTATACTGTTAAGGGAAATATGTTGCATGCCCACGCACCAATTAAGAAGCCTGACCACAAATAAAATCTAGGGGAAGGCGTAGGAAGGTTGCAGGGGCTGCACCCACACAACTCAGCAGGGGGTATGCTAACTCTGCCCACCAGCTACTGGGGTCTTGCGACCCTGTGTTCTCTGGGCAAAGCACAGCAATGTTCCAAGCCTGTTCTCATGTTAAACAAAGTACCTGAACTGCCCCGCCTAAACTACACATTTTAGCTGCCCATCCACACAGTGAATCCCTATGCTCAGTCAGTAAAGTACACTCACTCTATCTTAGACGTACAAAGAGTACATTGACTCTCCTTCGATGGCCCACATGAGTGGACCAAAGGAACCAGCTGAATGAGGCTGACAGAACTTTTAAAGGAAAAACCAGGAGCCATCTCTCCCCTGAAGCCGACAAGCAAAAGGGGCCTGCCCTTTCCATTGACAATCAGTGGTGCCACCATTCTCACTCTCTTCCAGACTGGTGGGAAGACAGTAGTAACCTTCCCCATGAGTGGTGCAAACTATGTGCCCCCCCTGCCTCAGAGTGATGCTCTGTGGTCGCAGTTATACGGGAGGCCCTCAGTTCCAATGTGTTAATTTTGTGTTCACTGAACCTGCAGATACCTTCAGGAACTTGTTATGCACTGCCCGCAGGGCAGGCTTGCACACTCTTCGGAGCCATGGAGGGGACATTTCCATTACAGCAATGTATGTGTGTGTGAGGTGTGAGACAGGGTGTGCGTAAAAGAGGGAAAAGGAGCAGATGTGCATACTTTTCAATGTCATATGTGGCCGTGTGTGAGCAGATATTTGTTTGTGTGCATCTGTGGCTGCATATATGTGAGCTGCATGTGTATGCATGTGTGCAGGCTTACCAGTGAGATAGACTGGTGTAGGTGTGTGCAAGTTTGTGTCTTGTGTGTGTCTCCTATATATTTATGTGTTTGGTTGTGTTGGTATGCAAGTGTTTGTGTGCACCTAGCCATGCTTGCGAGCAGATCTGCACTCTTCTGTGTTGCTACCTGACTGGTGTGTGAATCTTGCGAAGCTTTTAAGTGGTCAAGCAATAAAATGATGATGATGGTGATGATGATGATGATGACTGGTGTGTGTGCAGAACTGCCTCTGTTAGTACAGATCCATATGTGATTGCATACAGATCTTTGCTTCTGTAGAATTCCATATGCGTTTGTCTCTTTCTGACTGTCTCTTCCGGTTGCTGTGCATGCTTCTGAGAAGTCCCAAGCTTTTTTGTCTGTTTCTGTGTCTTTGTAGTGTATCTGTGCTTGTGTGTGGGGCTGTATTTGTACATATCACACGTCCTGTCTGTTCGTACATGCGTTTGTATATCTATGCGTATGTGTGTTTGTTTCAAGATGTGTTCATCTTCTTGTGTGCGTGCATATTTACATGTGTGTGTGTGCTATTTGTTTGAAGACCTATTCATTATTGTTTTTATTGTCGCATTGTATCTACTTGTTTTTATGTCTGCATATCTAGTGTCCTATGAATGTGCTTGTCTGTGCACGTGTGCCTTTGTGTTCATGTATGTGCGCGTGTGTGACTTCTTCTGCGTGTCTATGCCTATATGTGTGTGTGTGTGTGTTCGCCTCTTTGTGCGTATCTCTGGCTCTGCGTGTGGCTGGGATCAGTGCCACCAGTTCCTCTCCTGCGCAGTCTACTTCAAATGGTTGCTGAACATCATTTAACCTAGAAAGCCCCTTTATTTCAGAGGCAGACAAATTAAGGGCCTACAGAGAAGATGAGCAGGAACATTCCTTGTTCTTCGCCTGGAGTCAGTGTTCTCACTCACTTGTTCCACGCACATCCTTCAAAAAAGACAAGATGGACGGTCTAATGAGAGGCCATGCTGCCCTCGCCCTAGAGCGGGAAATAAGTCACGCAACCGCACACTCTTAATCAGGGCCGCACGCTGCCTGCTCCGGAGCACACTGGGAGCCAGCTGTGACGCACTGAGGCTCGCTTGCCACCGCGGCGACGTTTTATTTTCGTGTTTTTGTATTTGCGTTAACATAACTACACAATAAGCAGAACAAGACACGATTGTGGAGATAAAGGCTGTCGTTGAGCGGTGTTTCCAATGTAGCCTTCAAAATCTTGCTCAACCCCGTGGAATAGCCGGACCTCAGACCCCGCGACGCTCGATTCACAAAGGCAACTGGACTCCCACAACAGCTCACATAAGCAAACAAGAACCCATGAACTCGGTTCAACATCCAAAAATCACAGATGTCGTCGGCGGTTTGGACATAAGACTAACAACTCACAGAACAAACCGAAGCTTTCAACAGAACATATTAAACACAGAACCCTTAAAGTAGCCTGCACAGCCGAGGTGTGCCTTTAATGCTGGGTATCACAACAGTGGTAAACACACAAAAAAAAAACATGGAAACTTCTAGCATAACATTAGAACACATTAGATAGAGCACCTTGCATACATCCAGCAGAGATATATCAAATAGGTGACTATTACCTGTGTTTGACATGACACCCTATACACTAACACCCAGCTGAGTATATTAGTCAAAACTCAGTTGGGTACAAGACAACAAGAGGCCATCCTACTGATATCATTATAAACAACAACACATATCACCAAGAATCTCCAAGCACACATCCTTTTCCACTGGTGAATGTGCTTAGAAGATGCCCAAGCCTCCACCATACACAAAAACATACACCTCTAGATGAAAAAATAAGACATAGCCACTTCACCTTGCATAAGACTAGAGCACAGTGCCTGTAACACATCGTTACAGGTCGAATATGACTTCAGTCTGCGATGATACGCTATGAACAAGTTCGAAAGGCGTAGAATTGCTGAGAGCACCACACAGCCTTAACAGTGGTTCAGTGTGCACTATACAGATGCCTTATAATATAACATCACGGTCAGCAGAGGCAGCACGTATGTTACGTATGCATGCACACAAAAAATTCAAGGCAGAGAAAAACATGTCATGCCTCTGATGGGACAGTACCATCTTCAGAGGATAGTCTCAGTGTCAAAAGCCTCAACCTAAACTTTAGGGCCCTCATTACAAGTGGTCAGGTGCTTGGGACGATATTTATCGCACCCAACAAAATCGGACTCTAATGGGATGGAATTTATTGAATCTGAAAGATAACTCTCAATTAAGAGTTTGGCTCTCAAAAAGGGGAATAACTTGCAGATTTTGGTGCGTTATTTATTTGCCATTTAACATATGATCAAGCAGGTTTGACCTGCTGAAATTTATCAGAGTAAAACTGCTGCAATGCAGTATTAGCCACAACACTCCTAATTGCAGTAATTCCAGTTACAGTAGTTACCACACATCTCAATTAACTGAGCCACTCGTAATGAGGCCATAGTTATTCCACTCCGTAGCTGAAGAGAAAGACAGCGAGTCCTGATAAAAATCAGTGGGCAAAATACCACCTTAAGCATCAATATGCTTCAGCTTATATAGATTGCCGCAGTGAGGTCTTCAATGCAATCCTCTAACTCAGCCCTTCCGAACGTCATGGAATGATGTGCAACTCATATTTTTGAGGCCCAGAAGGTACCCCTTACACCATGACACTGGCTCATCAAGGCTCCAAAAAGTTCCTATCAGGGGACCATCCTAATGATCAAGAGTTTGCCCGGAAGGTACCCTTTACACCATGACACTGGCTCATCAAGGCTCCAAAAAGGTCCTATCAGGGGACCATCCTAATGATCCAGAGGTTATGTTACAAAATTAAATCTCAACTAGTCATCAGTTGCTAGGAGTTGTGGATACCCAAAGCATCCATTTTAATCTTGTTTTCTAAGACGTGGACACTGTATTCTATTGAGGCGGGGGCACAGGATTCATCCACGAAATAATGTTTCAAAACTTTCCACTGACTAGTTTACACTGCTTCTCAATGATGTGAGTAAACACAGTCTCCATCTAGCTGCCAATTTAGAGGTATCACAGGGATCAAAAACTGCCATTTTCTGTGTAATCCTCTCACAAATGACTTTTCTACAAATATTCTGAATATTGACCTGGCACCCAGTACTGATCGTTTCTCGGTCTTTTAGTAATGAAAAAAGAGACCAGAGATTTTCTGGCCGGCTCTTGCCAACACAATGACAAGCAGCTAAATTTGTACACCAGGAAGACAACAATAATCCTGGATTCCAGTGAACACACTAGAGAACACCTGCAGGTCGGCATCAAGTGGGCATTAACCCCAACATTGAGAAAAACTATAGAGGGAGTTCGACAAACTGGCAGGTTTGTACCCAATCCCGAGGATAAGATCGGTACCTAATGTGAGCAAAATTAAAGCCATAAAGGTTGTTATTGCACATTCCTAGCAAACTCCTTCCAATTGGGGAGAGACTGTCAGTAACAACACATACAACATCTCCACAGAGATAAAAATAATCCGAGTCTGCTTGCAAGCACCAGCACTGTCATTCACAATAACAACAGATTCCCACAGTGAAATGCCATTGGGATGCTGGCTGCGTAGCTTCTGCAGTTCAGGAACAAAATTTCACAAAAAAATAGTTAAGCAAAAATATAGTTTATTTAGCATTTTCTTGTACGACAATGGAACACACCAGTGTTGTAAAACCAGAAGAAAACCATACATTCAACACTAATACATTGGCATTTAATTCATAAAAACATGACTAAAAATATCTGAAAAATATCCCTTGTGGTCCCTATGATATGAAAACTAAAACCTCTAGTTAGTCACCACGCGTGGTTAATATGAGGTGCAAACAAATCAATCTTAGCATTAATATACACTCCTGCTGTACTGTATGCCTGGACATATTACACTCCTGCTGTACTGTATGCCTGGACATATTACACTCCTGCTGTACTGTATGCCTGGACATATTACACTCCTGCTGTACTGTATGCCTGGACATATTGAAGAACCAGGTAAAAAAGTAAATATACTGATCAAGAAAACCCTGCTGCAAAAACTACAAACCGGGTTTAGTCATTGCCTTCAGTCGTACAACTCTGGCAATGTAACAGGGCAAGAAGACTTTTTTTTTAAAACTGTGATTATTAAAGCAATAGCCCCAGCATAAAAAATCACCAGTGTAAAGTGGGTTTGGTGGCCAGGCAAGAACACAGAGCAACATATGCGAAACCAAGGCAAGAGGCTCAGCATCCAAACCCACCAGCGCAAGAACAGCACGTCCAGGCCACATATGGAATGTCAAGGTAGAAGGGGGGCGGCAGCAGATAGTTTTTGTAGGTCTTCTGGAGACAGATCCCTACAAGGACCGCAATCCTGAAGCGTAGGGAGGGGGGTGCTGTGAAGGAGCATGATTCAAAGGCACACAGTGCTGTACATTGAGAGCCACCCCCTGTCCAAGCTACTCTAGATACTTGGTGAGAGGGGTCACACACACAACTTGTCAAAGTGGGAAGACAGTTATTCTACCCAGGTCATTCTTGGCAACACACACCTTCAGAATTAGCTCATCAACAGGAGGCCGCATAAAGTGCCAAAGACGGAAAAGGGGTTTCAGTGGAGGAGTGGTTTGAAGTTCTTCACCCCATGGAATCCCCAAATCCAAGCACTTGAATTTTTAGGAATCAGGGCTCTTGTAGCACATATTAATAACGCTCGTCAGCAACCGCAGCAGCAGGTGCAAAAAATGTGAAAGGTGGAATCATGGACTGCCACAAGCACTGATGCACCAGATGTCTACTGAAGAACTGCCACACATGTACAGACATGGCCTCCCTTCATGCTATAATTACTCTGTTTGTATGTGGGTGCCGTATTTCTGTGCCTCTGTGGCTGCTCTCCGGTGAGGCATGTGAGGCTGCTCTCTGGGTTGGCACCCCAGTAGGTGCTCTATGATCTTTGTTCTCTCCAGGTGTCTGTGACTGTGAGTACCAGCAGTGTGGGAGAATAGCCACCGCCAGGATGTAGGCTTGCTCTTATACCCTGGTAATCTCCGTTTTACTCACACTGATAGTTTGTGGTATTTCCATTTTCTCTAGTGCAGCTTGGGTGGGTGGTTCCTGGTATTTTGAGCTGAGTGTCTACCTGGTGGGATGTGGTTCTTTGCCTGTGGATGGGAGTAGTACAGACAGAAAAATTGTAGGAAAAGTTCAGGCTTGTACCCAGCATCCCCCAACCTAGACAGTGATATGGTTAAGGTTGGTGAGGACCTCCTGCTCAGATTACTACCTTGTACATTTGAGTCTAGCAGTTCAGTGGAAGTAATAAGACTGGTTAAACTAGCTATAGTCTGCGGTCGCGTATAGAGCTGATGGGGTGGGTCATATGTGCAGGAGGTGAAAAGGGGCAGGCCAGGACTTTCGATAAAGATGTACTCTAAATGGGAGAGACGGAGAAGGCCAGAAACCCCTTGGAAAAATTGCCCTATATACCTTAGCTCCAGCAGTTCATCAAATTCAACAAAGTCCTTGGGGCGAGTGCAGGTAGCAGTCCAATTCCCAGGGTGCATTTTGTGGTCACTTATAGAAAACTCCAAGACAATCAATGTCATACTTTAGGACTTGTCCCTGTCGTTCAGAGGCAGCAGACAGGGAGCCTTGCCCAGGGTAGCTGTCTGCAGGGGCACAGTTTCTGCCACGAGAGTGCCAGACCACCAGGTGCATCTTGTGCATTCCTCTAAGTTTCCTTATGATGGGAAAACATCTTGGCATTTCTTTCTTTGTGCTATCTCTTGATACACCACTCATGGACTCTTGGTGCTCTTGCCTTTGTTCTTCCTTCTTAAGTGTCTCAATTTGATACTCACTCCTTTGCACTCACTTGTTGGCGCTCCCTTCCTGTTGCACCCTTCTTGGCGCTACTTTCCTCTTGCTCCTTTCCTAGTGCTGCCATCTTGGCACTGCCTTCCTGGTGCTTCCTTCTTAGTGCACACATTCCAGCGCGCATTTCTGGTGCTCCCTCTAAGGACTGCCTTTTTGATGCTCCCTTCATAGTGGTCCAATCCTGGCTTCCGTACTTGGGGCTCTCTTCCTGGTGCGCCCTTCCTGGCACTACCTGATTTAAGCTCTGGCCCAACTCTCTACATGCTCCAGTCCTAATGCTGCTAATTTAGCACTCCTATCAAAGCACTCCCGTCAAAGGTACTCCTGTCCTTGCACGTCCGCAATGCTTTCTGTACAATTGTCTATCCTGTGTCTAACTCTTCTGTGTTTCCTTCCTTCAATTCCCTTCCCATCTCTCTCTTCTTTCTCTCCTTTCATGGCATCATTCCCCAAGTTTTGAGGAGCCCACCCTGCCGGCTGCCACCACCCTTCAGCACATCTCTACTTCAGCTGCAGACCCAAAGTGCCAGCGCCCGCGGACATTGCTGCGCCAGCAGAGTCTGCAGCAGCCCCTCAGCTACCAGCAGAAGCCCTTCCATGTGCAACCAACGACCAGCCAGAGCCTGGGTCAACTCCAGCTCCAGCCTAACTCAACAGGCAGCAACCCAAGGCCTCAGCGCAGTGGTCCAGGCCGGCAAGGAAGCACAGCTGGATCCAAGTACCGCGGAGCCAACAGCGGGGGACGCAGTCGCTCCTCTCCAGGCAGTTGGGACTATGTGGTGGGTCAGGTCCGGAATCGTGGCATGGACATGAAGTCTTTCCTGTAAGTCTTGCTTTCCTCTCCCTGCTTCCCCTTTTCCTGGTAGTCTTCATCAGTTCTTTATCCTCATGCATTCTTGCCATGGCAGCCCCTTCTCATGCTTGTCCCCACCATCTGTGATGTTTGCTCACCACGTAGGGTGCATGCTTACACTGTATGATATCTCCTTCTGTTGCTTCATGCATGTGTCAGGTATGCCCTTTCCATAAATGATATTTTCACATCTCTGTATGCCAGCCCAAGAAGGTATCAGGTGTCAGCACCAGTGGAGAAAAACCTTCACTTGTCAGGTGTGTCTTTATCAGAAAGGATAGATATATTCAGATATCAAATGTGGCTTATCCAGGGGATATTTTGAGGGTCTCTGGTGTAGTTTTTCAGACAAAATAACTTGAAGTCTCATTTGCACTTGTGTTCTGCTTTCCTGCTCTTATCTCATAACCGAGCTTACAGAACCTCTCTGGAATGCACTTCTGAGTTTAAAGAAGACATTTATTGTTATTATTACTTCGCAACAAGGTTCTTGAGAGACAAAATTAGTAGATTGGAAGCACACGTTCAAAAGTAGTCGCAGCAATGAAAGCAAAATATATCAAAGTACTTCTCAGTTGCAATGTACACAGCAAATACATGTGATTATATTATAGCATAACTTCAAAGCAAAGCATAAAAGTTAAAATTCATCACCGTAGGGCAAGGCTGTAGGGCCTATAACTCAGCTTCATCTTTCTGGGGTCTGCAAGTTGATGACTCCGGTCAACTGCGAGAAAGAGATTTTCTATACAAACGGGAGACAGGCAACTGCCGTCTCAGTTCCTGTCTGAAGTCAACCAGATTCAATCTCACTCACTCTGCCTTTGTCCAGAGCCATCGTTCCAAAAGCGTGCCCCCTCCTCTCAGATTCGGGAAAACTATGCAAGCCTTTGGAGACTGGCCAGATCTCCTAGACTTCTCCTCTTCCCAAGGCTGAGCAGAAAGGAAAACACCAAATGTACTCTCTCTTATCAGGTCTAATCTGGTGTGAAGAACACAGCTTGGTCTGTCTTGTGGAAAAATACAGCTTGGAAAAACACAGCTCATCTGCAATGTCTAACCCCACGTTAAAGCCAATAGGCAGCTAACCTAAATATCAAATGTAATGGCTAATGCCATGTCAAAGCCAATAGGCAGCTAAACTGAATACAGAATGTAATGTCTAATGCCATGTCAAAGCCAATAGGCAGCTAAACTGAATACAACATGTAATGTGCTACTGGTGAACATTGAGCAACTAATATGTGCAATGGTGAAACACAAAGTCATTGGTCAAACACAATTGAGAGCATCACAACTTGCTCCAGGAAAGACATCTTAAGATCTCGCACTGAGGCACAGTCACACCTCTGCCCTTGGTGTGTCTCAGGAAAGAAACCATCAGGTCCCCTATGTGGACTCTGTTATATTTCTGTGACTTTCATATGTCCGCATAGCTGAAGCCTTGACAAAGTCTTGAAGACGAAACACGTGTCGCCTGTTTTGCTGTATGGACTTGTATTATTGTGGTCATTTGATTGAAACCCTGACCATCTGTTCTCACCTGCAATAAATATCCAGTGTCACCTACTTGCCGGACTTCGATTCAATTCTTGGAGCACTACTTGGATCTACTATACGAAATTTCACTTTGGGTGTGCCCTGGCCTTTATGTTCTTATTATATAGGCTACCACTCACTGCTTGCAGTGTGTGTACCTTCGACACCTGAGGTGGCAGGTGTATGGCTAGCCTGGCACCCACTACTAGCTGTTTGCTTGAAAAAGACGATTATTGATGGACATTAGATAAACCTATGTCGATGTGCGAGCGCCTCTGGCATTCTCCACCTGTTTTTGCTGTGATTTCATTGAAGTGGTAGAGGTGTCTGCTCAGTTGAAAGCATATTCAGGCTCCAGGTACCTCTGCAATCTAATATTCCAGATGTGCCTCCTCCAGTAAAGACACCAGAATGTCCACTCCACTGAAGGTCAGTTGAAGGGAGTGCCAGCTTCCTCTCTCTGGTGAGAAGACACCTGCAGGTTACACGCACTCATCCTTCAGTGAAGACATTTGCAGGTGCTAGATGTGTTTCTACCAAAGAAAACACTCTCGGATGTGTCTCTTCCAGTGAAGAACTAGCAAGTCTAGTAAAGATACTGTCAGATGCCAAAAGAGATGCTGCAAGTAAGGCACTCACCACTAGCTGATCCTTCAGTAAATCAGTAGCAGGCACCAGATGCCGCATTTTAGTGCCTTGTGCTTTTATTCCAGTGAAGACATTCCAGTGTCAGGTGTTTCCCTCTAATAAAGACACCACAAATGCCAGTTGTTTTTCTCCCAGAGAAGATGCACTCTGCTGTTAGCCTTTTTCCTTCAGTGAAGAGACTTTTAAAGCCAAATGTTTTCCTACACAAAAGACACTACAGGTGCTAGGTGTGTCTCTTCAATAAAGATATTGTAGGTGCCAGATGTGGCCCTCCAGTGAAGACACCACAGCTGTTAAATGTGTCTCTCCAATGAAGACATTTCAGATGCCAGACGTCTCTCCAGTAAGAAAACTGCAGGCGCCAGATGCATCACTCCTGTGAAGACTTTGCAGGTGTTGTCTCTCCAGTGGAGACAACGCAGGTGCCGGATTTATCTCTCTAGTGAGGACATTGCAGGTGCCAGACACACCTCTCCAGTGTAGACACTGCTGGTGCCAGACACACCGCTCCAGTGTAGACACCGCAGGTGCCAAATGTGTCTCTCCTGTGAAGACACAGCAGGTGTCAGATGTGTCTCTCCAATAAGGACGCCTCAAATGCCGGAAGTGTCTCTCCAATGAAGAACCTGTAAGGGCCGGGTGCCTTTCTTCAGTGAAGACACCGCAGGTGCCAGATGTGTCTCTACAGCAAAGAGACTACAGGTGCCAGATGTCTCTCGATTAAATACACCGCAGGTGCCAGATGCAGCTCTCCAGTGAAGACTCTAGAGATGTGTCTCTCCAGTGAAGAGACAGCAGGTGCCAGATGTGTCTCTCCAATAAAGACATCGCAAGTGCAAGACGCATTTCTCCAGTGAAGATACAGCAGGTTCCAGATGTATCCCTCCAGTGAACAGACCCCAGGTGCTAGATGCATCTCTCCATTGAGGATACCACAGGTGCTAGATGTGTCTTTCAAGCAAGGACAACGGAGGTGCCGGATGCGTCTCTCCAGTGAAGACACCATAGGTGCCAGATGTGCCCCTCCAATGAAGAGACCACAGGTGCCAAATATCTTTCTCCAGAGGAGACCACAGGTGCCAGATGTGTCTCTCCAAAAAAGGCATGGCAAGTGCCAGATGCGTCTCTCCAGTGAAGACACCACAGTTGCAAGATGTATCTCTCCAGCGAAGAGACCACAGGTGCCAGATGTGTCTCGCCAATAAAGGCTCCATTAAAGACTCCATAGGTGCCAGATGCATCTCTCCAGTGAAGACTCTAGAGATGTCAGATGTGTCTCTCCAATGAAGAGACAGCAGGTGCCAGATGTGTCTCTCCAATAGACACCGCAGGTGCATTTCTCCAGTGAAGACACAGCAGGGTCCAGATGTATCTCTCCAGCGAAAAGGCCGCAGGTGCTAGATGCCTCTCTCCAGTGAGGATACCACTGGTGCCAGATGTGTCTTTCAAGCAAAGACAATGCACATGCCAAATACATCTCTCAAGTGAAGACACCATAGGTGTCAGATGTGCCTCTCAAGTAAAGAGAGCGCGTGTGACAGATATCTCTCTCCAGAGGAGACTACAGGTGCCAGATTTGTCTCTCCAATAAAGGCACAGCAAGTGCCAGATGTCTTTCCAGCGAAGACACCAAAGGTGGCAGATGTGTCTCTCCAGTGAAGACACCACAGGTACTGAATATGTTTCTCCAGAAACGACACCGCAGGTGACGGATGTCTCTCTTCAATAAAGACATCACAGGTGCCAGATTTGGCTCTCCAATAAAGACACTGGAAGTGCCAAATTCGTCTCTCCAGTGAGGACTATGCAGGTGCCAGGTGTGTCTCTCCAGAAAAGAGGCCACAGGTGCCAGATGTGTCTCTCTAATAAAGACACTGCAGGTTTCAAATGCGATACTCCAGTGAAGACCCCATATGTCCCAGGTGTGTCTCTCCAATAAAGGCACCGTAGGTGCTAGATGTGTCTCTCCAATAAGCACATTGCAAGTGGCAGATGTGTCTCTCTAGTCAAGACACTGCAGGTGCCAGATGTGTCTCTTCAGCAAAGAGACTGCAGATGCCAGATGTGTCGCTCCAGCAAAGAGACCACAGGTACCAGATGTCTCTCCAATAAAGACTCCTCAGGTGCCAGATGCACCTCTCCAGTGAAGACATTGCATGTGCCAGATGTGTCTCTCCAATAAAGGCACCGCAGGTGCCAGGTGTGTCTCCAGTGAAGACACCACATGTGTCTGATTTGTCTCCCCAATAAAGACATGGCAGGTGCCAGATGCGTCTCTCCAGTGAAGACACAACAGGTGCTAGATGTGGCCCTCCAGTGAAGACACCATAGCTGCTAAATGTGTCTCTCTAATGAAGACATCTCAGATGCCAGATGTCTCTCCAGTAAGAACACTGCTGGCGCCAGATGCATCACTCCTGTGAAGACATTCCAGGTGTTGTCTCTCCAGTGGAGACAACGCAGATCCCAAATGTATCTCTCTAGTGAAGACACCGCAGGTGCAAAACACATCTCTCCAGTGTAGTCATTGCAGGTGCGAAATGTGTCTCTCCATTGAAGACACAGCAGGTGCCAGATATGTCTCTCTAATAAGGACGCCTCAAGTGCTGGACGTGTCTCTTCATTGAAGACACTCCAGGGGCCGGATGCATTAGAACTTGGAGACCACCAGCAAGCCCTCACCCCAACACCGGCTATACGCAGACCGTCAAACGTATTTGTTAGAAGAAGTTTATTTTAACTTTTTAATTGTTCATTTCATAACACATCTTTAGCAATAAATCACTTCAAAGGAACTTCAAAATATATTTACCATAAAATAACCATATTCATAAGATTTAATCTGTAACCATAAATCATTGGGACAGGATCCCTTCCTGTCCTGAACCTCCCTTGGACAACACAAGTGAACCGTACCTCACCTGTATCCCTGGGGGCGGCGGCTCCCCTGACTTCACCGTTCCTTGTCCTCACGCTCAGGGTTCCGCCTCCTCTCCAAACACCAATCTGCCAAGGGGTGTAAAGGGGCAGCCATGAGTGGGAGGCCCATGGCCACCCCAGCGATCTCGCCACCCTACCCCCTAATCTGGTGTGTACATCCGCAGGTTGGTTCAGGACTTCAGGATCATACCTCTGGTGTTATCCCGGGGCCACAGCCTTGGGGACCCCTCTGTTGCTTCTGGTTACTTTAGTACTTCTTCTCCCACCACGAGGGCAACCAGGGTCCCAAAGGTCCTTCGCCCTCCCGACCCGCAAACAAACTGTGAGAGAAGAACCACATATCTGAAATAAATTGGCCTGTACCCGCATCCAAGTGCACTATATCCCTGTGGAACATATCAGGACCCTTCAAAAGTTTATGCGGAATGTTCCATAAGTGTCTGGGACCCAGGCATAATTTTGCTATTTCCGCATTGAGCCTCCGAACTGACACATTGATTGTCCTTGATTTAACATTTGGACCCCACTTGCGGCGAGGCACCATATGCGACCATCCGATGGCCGCGTTTGGGAATTCTTTAGACAATTTGGTAATTTTGAGAACAATTGTTTCCCTGAGTGCCTTGCGTCCCATGCGCACCAAGTCATTGCCTCCAAGATGAATTATAATGAGATCCAGGAAATGAAGTCCCTTGTATCTCCTTGCCAATGCGACGAGTTGTTGAAGCAGCTTGATTCCCATTTCTCCAACCCCGCACCATCGAAAGGCCACATCTTGGGTTGCCGCCGGATTAGGCTTACGGAGCTGTTGTAACCTGTAGGCCGCCCGTCGAACAAACGAATGTCCTAAGACCAAACCACGTATGGCGCCATTGACCTGTAATGAAAGAAAATTGAATGAGAAACCAACACGTAATTTACAGGATGTAGAGCGAGGGAGCACTGATCATACCAATCGAGGTCTAATGTAACGCTTATAACAATTGGATGACCATCTCCTGATGGCCGTACGATCCCCCGCTGTCGCGCCAACAACAAGGCTGAGCCTTTCTGGAGGAGCGCTTAAGTAGCCCCCCATCTGGAGCACGGCGGCTGGAACCAGATTGGTGGACGCTGCCCCTACATTCTTCTCCCCTAACTTACTTCCGCCCCCACACCTCGCGAGGTGTGAGGGCGTAAGTTCCTGGCCAGCTTGACACACAACTAGTGCGAAGGGTTTGGGCCACGGCTGCCCCAATTCCTATGGAGCCACGCTCTCCCCATATTCGGGGGGCACTTTTCTCTTCTTCAGTGAAGACACCGCAGGTGCCAGATGTGACTCTCCAGCAAAGAGACTGCAGGTACCAGATGTCTCAATTAAAGATACTGCAGGTGCCAGGTGCATCTCTCCAGTGAAGACTCTAGAGTTGTCAAATATGTGTCTCCAGTGAAGAGACAGCAGGTGCCAGATGTGTCTCTCCAATAAAGACACCATGGGTGCCAGATGCATTTATCCAGTGAAGACATCAGGTTCCAGATGTATCTCTCCAGCGAACAGACTGCAGGTGCCTGATGCATCTCCTCAGTGAGGATACCACAGGTGCCAGATGTGTCTTTCAAGCAAAGACAACACAGGTAACCAGATGCATCTCTCCAGTGAAGACACCATAGGTGCCAGATGTGCCTCTTCAGTGAAGAGAACGCAGGTGCCAGATGTGTCTCCAATAAAGGCACAGTAAGTTCCAGATCCATCTCTCCAGTGAAGACACCACAGTTGCAAGATGTGTCTCTCCAGCGAAGACACCACAGGTGCCAGATGTGTCTCTCCAGTGAAGACATCACGAGTGCCGGAAATGTTTCTCCAGCAACGACACCGCAGGTGCCAGAGGTGTCTCTTCAATAAAGGCACCACACGTGCCAGATTTGGCTCTCCAATAAAGGCATTGGAAGTGCCAAATGCGTCTCCCCAGTGAAGACAATGCAGGTGCCAGATGTGTCTCTCCAATAAAGACACTGCAGGTTTCAGGTGCGTCTCTGTAGTGAAGACACTGCATGTGCCAGATGTGCCTCTCCAATAAAGGCACCACAGGTGCCAGATGTGTCTCTCCCATAAATACACCGCAGGTGCCAGATGCGTCTCTGCAGTGAAGACACCGCATGTGCTACATGTGCCTCTCCAATAAAGGCACCACAGGTGCCAGATGTGTCTCTCCCATAAATACACCGCAGGTGCCAGATGCGTCTCTGCAGTGAAGACACCGCATGTGCTACATGTGCCTCTCCAATAAAGGCATCGCAGGTGCTAGATGTGTCTCTCCAATAAGGACATTGCAAGTGGCAGGTTCGTCTGTCTGGTCAAGAGACCACAAGTGCCAGATGTGTCTCTCCAATAAAGGCACCACAGGTGCCAGATGCGTCTCTCCAGTGAAGACACCGCATGTGCCACGTGTTTTCCGCAGTCATCAGTTTAGGGGCTGTGACAGATTGGCGCACAGTGCTGTGGTGGCCGGCCAACCTGCGCGGCCTCCCTTCAGCACTGATGGACAGTCACAGTTAATAAACAACACCGTTGAAGGTAGGAAACAAAATGGGCACTGCTAGGGCAATTAGATCCAAACAGACAAAGAACGCAATTAGGATAAAGTACATGATATAAAAAAGCTCACCGGCCTCATAATAATAAACTCCCGTAGGCCCCCAGAATAAAGCGAAGCGGAAAGTCCATGGATGGGTAGCAGAACGGGATTCAGCCATCAACGAACCAGCCAAAAGCTGTATAATAATAACCATAAACGTGTAAACCGCAAAGCTTGAAGCGCGTGGGCAGTGCAGTGGCGTAGTTAGTTTGTCACTGGCCTTAGTGCAAGAAAGGAAATGGGCCACCTGCCGCTGTTTGAACTGTGAAATACAGCAATAAACATGGTTAAGTGGGCGCCTGCTACATCAATGGAAGCTAGGCCCCAGGGGCACTGGCATAACGCAAAAAGGTGCCCCCCCGGCAGAATATTATGAGGACCTGCGTACGGGGATAGATAATTCATATTCGTTCATCCTTTTTTCATCCATGCATCTTTTCTTCTCGACTGTTAACAGTCGCCTCGATGTGCATGGGGACAGAGGAGTCCATGTGCCCACTCGGATCAGCAGGCAGCTTCCAAGGAATTTTGTGGGCCTGCTCAGCTCAGCAGACTGCTTACCATGAATTCTGCGGGCCTGCTTGGATCAGCAGGCAGATTCTAAGGAATTTTGTAGGCCTGCTCGGATCTTCAGGCAGTTGCCAGGAATTATGTGCGCAGCTCTGGTCATCAGGTACCTTTCAAGGAATTCAGAGAATTCTGTGCGCCTGTTCATATCAGCAGCCAGCTTTCAAGGAGCTATGTGTGCTGCTCGGATAGGCAGGCGAGTTTCAAGGAATTATCTGTCCCTTCTCGGATAAGCAGGCAGTTTCCAGGGAATTCTGTAGGCCTGCTCGGATCAGCAGGCCACTTCCAGGAAATTCCGTGGGCCTACTAGGATCAGCAGACAGCTTCCAGGGAATTCTGTGGGCCTGCTCGGATCAGCAGGCAGCTTCTAAAGAATTCTGTGTACCTGCTGCGTCCTTCAGGCAGCATCTAAGGATGGAAGTCTGTGCTCCGGCTCGAATCGACTGACAGCCTCCAGTCTATTCTGTAAGCCAGCTCAGATCATTGGGTAGCTGTCCTGAGACATTCTGCGAGGCGAGTTGAGAGTTCATCATACCTGTCTGTGCCTCTCTGAAGCCCCCACGGGTGTTGTGTGATCTCATAGGCACCTCGCCTCTCACGCCCCCTGCTCTTTCCTACCCCCTGGTAATGCTGTGCTGCACGCCTCTCGTGCCCCGCAGCAGCGGAATGTCGCTCAGAATGGCAAAGGGGCTCGTGTCATGTGTGACACCCCGGCTACTCGTGACTTTAGCCCAAACACTCTCTGCTCTACGACTTATCGTCTTACTTTTCACATCGTTTGTAACACGCCAAGTTACGTGGGCTAAAAATCAAGGTTAGGCTAAAGTTGTCTCACACAGTGTCACCGATAGCTGTGACCCGCCAACGATAGCTGGGTGTGGTGTGTCTGTCGTTCTAGGTCGGCACATGGCACTAATTAGACACCTTAACCATGCAGGGGCTGCATGCAGAAGCCTAGATTAGTGGTGGTGAAGTGGAACTCTCAGGTTGAAGTTAGATTTTCCAGTGTCTGGGTTCATGAAAGGGGTTGTCTAGTGTCCGCAACATTCCAGGCGCAGGCGCCTACACCCCTAAGCCTTTGGAGTACTCTTTTTCACAACTTTGACCTATGCTCCATTTGGGAAAGGAAAAGTAAAGGCACTGATTTGATGGATGGAAACTCCAGTACTTGCAGGGAAGCCTTAGGAATGTGAAAATTGTGTTCTCTTCCTCTCTATTCCAAGAGGATTTTGTTTACTTCATTTTCTGAAGAGCTACCTGGAAGGTCACATAAAAACAATGTCAAAATGTGTTTGTGTTTGGGTGAAGGGTATAATGGAGAGATACCAGAATATTCCAATGATTTTCTGTATTTTGAGAGGAGAGGTGGAGCGGGAGAGAGCAGAACAAAGGTTTGTACAGTCCTATTTGGGTTTCTATCTTTTTTAGGGGATATAGCAGACGTTTTCAGAGTCTTCCACCTTTCTGTTCTTATTTCCCAGCTGCACTACCCTGATATGCTATGTTATCAACATCAGAAGCTATAAACTACAGGTTGCACATGCCCATGCCTGGAGCAGATGTATTTAGCATACTGGTGGCCAGATGTACTAAGAAACGATATGCCAAAGGTTTCCACAAATTAAGCACAGACTTTGGTGAATCAGTTCTCATTTTCGAACCAACTTATGCCCTTACTGGTCAGTTTGCAAAATCACCATTTGGAGTGTGTCGCAATCTGACCCACCTCATCAAAATCCACGCGGTAAGGTACAAATTGCAACTCACTACGACTGGATGCCATCACAGGGATGGTGGCCTGCTGGGGTCAGCAGACCACTATGTCTGTGATTATATTTAAATATAAATACATTTTAATGCAGCCTGCTTTCAGTAAAGAAAACAGTAATGCAACTAAGAAAAAATACTTTTTTTAAAAAAAATGACTTGGCAGTGATCCCCTGACAACTCCTAAACATTTTTTTTTAACATTCCCAAAAGGGAAGGAGTCTCGGGGGGGGGAGCTTTTTGTATACAACACACCGAGACCTGAATGCTTGACTACCTCTGAACGAATGTTTACCTGAATCTACGCAGAAGTTTATAATAGTGTTGAAGCGCGCAGATGAAACAGGCAATATTTGAGTCGAACATTTTACGTAAAATACATCAGGCACTAAATAAAAGGTGTTGCCACTATTAGTGTTCTTAATTGCACTAATGTTTTCAACCACAAAACTATGAAATGCTAAGCTGGCTGCTCAAGAATTTGAAATTGTAAATGAAATCTGCAGGGTGAGTGACTCTCTGCAAATAGGTTTTAACTCTCGAAGTATTTTGCCAGAAAAGGGTCTTTGTTCAGCTTCCTCCTGGAATGCATTGAGCCAGGTTGATTATTAAGCGTGCTCTGCTTGTCTCAGTAACAAGATGCCATCACGCCCTGCAGCTCAGAACAAACTTTCTGTGTTAAAGCACTCGAGAATGGATGTGTCAGTTCTGGGATGCCAGTGCACTCTGCACATCAGGGTGGCTGTGCATCGGTGGAGTTCTGTGAATCCCTCAGTACTTCCACACTAGTGCACGATGCAATGGCAGGGGTGCATTGCAAAAGCTTTGTATAGGCCGCAATAAAGAGAAACTAGAGTACAGGCGTTTAAGGAAAGAGGTCCATTGTGAGGGGTTTGATGACATCATGGTACTGGGGACAAATGCTCACTGTGGGCCAAGACAGAGGTGCATCGTAGTATTAAGATGCCTGTGGGGTGGAATTGTGAGAGCACTGCTATGTCTCGGTATACCTGTGCATAACGCGAGTCGCAATTGAGGTGCATGTTGAGACCCTTGTAGATATCGTGATATTTATGTAGTAATGACAGACGGAACACGGGACTTATGTGCATTGTACCAGCTTCGTGGATGCCTCCTCAGTGGTAGAATAGCTGTGTCTGAGGCAAGCCTGTTGAATTGCTCAGCAACTGTGTATGAGTGGGTACAAGACAAAAGAAAGGGCCGTTGTGAATCTATTAAATAGACTCACTTTGTAAATTAACAATTCTTGGTACGGGCCAACTAGGTGTGTACTATGATGCGTCAAATTCCAATATACCGTTTTAAAGTGCACAATAAAACAGACAACATTTAAGGCTCTGTATTCTGCACTTTACAAGTGCCTCATAGACATTCTTATGTTCATTTACATTAATGGTATCGAAATTACTTATTACTTTTCAGAATACCAACATTTCATTCACTATCACCCCCTTCAACGTCCCCACTTCTTACTCCGACATTCCCTCTCCCGGGATCTCAGCATCCAATTAATTTGGACAAAATGTATTTCCTGTCAGGCGCCCCACCCCTCTATCCTCACGCACTACTGTGCGCCTCTGCATGGGCCTTGTCCCTCTGTCGGGGAGCTGAGTGAATGCCGGTGAGCCTGGCACGCGGCAGGATGGGGAGGCGGGCGCTTTCCATGGGAACCGGCTCTCAAAAGATTTAGACTGGGCCCGCAGCCAGTTTCTGGTGTTTGCACTGGGTTTATGGCAATGTTTACTAGCAGCTCACAGCGGCTCCGTCTTTCCACTCCCCACCCTTCCACGAGTCTCCTCGCTGTCTGTGTGAAGGGTGCGAGGCCGGGCTGTTCAGTCGCCAGGCACAAGGCGCTTCCGGTTTACCACCCACGGGGTGATTTGTTGATATAGAGGCTGAACATAGCTGGTGGGGAGCAGGCCCCGTTAAACGCAAACTAAGGGCCTGCATGACCCCAGGCTCCCTTCAGCTGTGGGTCAGTAACCTCATAGCCTGGGCACAGTGCCACGGGCTACAACTACCGCCTGTCTCCATCTTTAATGCGTAGCGCCGGTCTCCAGGGCCTGGCATTTACCGCTGTTCCCTGGCCACAATCAGTCCCCAGGCGCTTGTCACTAACGCCCCTATTTTCTCGACCCATCCAGTTTCTACAGCCTGGTTCCTGAACACATATAGTCCATAGGGGCTGGTACTAACCCGAGTGATTCCCTTGCAGAGCTGGTTACTGTCCCTTGCACTCGCCTTTTAATCGTGGGCGTGGTCTGTCTCTGAGCCACGCGCCACTCCATTTTTTCTTGAGCTCAGAAGCTACCTAGTGCCAGCTGGCATTAACTTCGGTGCTTCCTGGTTCCACCTGCTCCCCAAGACTTTCGCTAACTTCTTGTTGTTTGGGCATAACTGGATCATAGGTCTACCACCATGTTTCCATGGCACAGAGGGCCTCTGTGAGTCAATGCTCGCTTTATTATCGTAAACTCAGCCATAATCTGGCGCCTGGCATAAAACTTCCCTTTATAATGGGTACATGTAGAGCCTGAACCTGACATTCCTCTCCCGTTTTCCTGAGCGCAGCCAATCCCCTCAGGCTTGCACACACTGCTGTTTCCTGGGTTCAGCCAGTGTCCGGGCCTGCTGGGCAGGCACCCCCAGCCCCTGTGAACTGGTACTGTGACACAGTTCTTAATTTGTTAAAGAATGGGTGCAGGTGCTCAAAGCTGCGGTCACGAGCCCGCAGCTGGCGTTAGTAAATGTTGCAGAGGGGGATACCAAGGCTGAGAAGCCTTGAATTCTTCTAAGGCCTCTTTAATCCATTTCCAGACACTGTCTGCCCACTTATATCACTCTTGCCAGGCCCTGCATTCCCCATTTGTGATGGTTTTTCCGTCTTTCTCTTCCTCTTTCTTTCCCGTTTCTGTGTTTTTCCTTTTGCTCTCAGTTGATAACTAATAAGGAGAAATAAGTGCTGGTCCGAAATAATTAGTATCAGGGGTCCGACCAGCAACCACCAGCTCACATTAAGCATAGCTGTATCCCCTGTGTCCTAGATACAGCCTGTCCTTTGAGCCCAGCACTCACCCCTTCATTCCAAGGGGAATTTGGTGAAGAGAGAGGCTGACTACTCTGGCAGAAATCCATATCTCCACTTGCTTGACATTACCTGACATTATTTGTGTCATTTTGTATGTACATAATGTACAAATGGCCAGTACTGGTAATCACAAGAGCCTCAGCCTTCACTGCCCCAGTCAGTCATGGTGTATTGGTGGTACAGTGAAGGAGGGCTGTGACAAGAGATTCAGACCACACCTGTTTCCTGCCTGTGACTGGCATCACGGATGTTACAGATGCCCCACTTGTTAACAGAACAAGTCTTAGCAGGTTTGCAGCAGAGCGAGCATCTCTTTCAAAGAGCTCAGAAAGAAATACGCATCTTCCAAATGTCCTTATGCTCCCTGTAGGGACGGGCCTACCCGCTCTCCTGGTCTGACGGCATAGGTTAGTGCATTACTGTCTCATTCGGAGAACACCTGTCTATAGAGAACGTTACCTTGTTCGGGTCAGTTGACTACCTCGCTGTAGGAACTCAGATTTGGTAAGACATAGGGAAATCCAGTGATTGGGTTAACCAGGAATGAGACTGTGGCATGTGTGAAGCCAATCATTGAGGCACCACAAAGAGACACAAGAGGTAGGTCAGTCCTAGAGAAAATAGTCTGAAGCATGGACCAGCGACACCGTGGAGGGCTCCAAACACAGAACCAAGACATAAGACAGCCCCTGGGGCTCGCAGAAACAGACCATACCCCATGCTCTGGGTATTTTAGAAACAGGCACCTTATATTGGTCAGCCCAAGCATTATAGGCTCTAGAAAAGAACCAAAATGTGGGTCAGTACAGGAGTTTTGTCTCTCCAGTAAAAGGCCTGCAACGTTGATCAACCTAGGAGCTTACTGTCTTCAGAAACATACTCTGAACATGAGTCATGCCAAGGGGTTGAGGTCTGTAAGAACAGAGCAGAGACAGATGTCGGGCCAAGGATTCGGACTCTCCAGATACAGATCTGGAACAGGAGCAAGGCCAAATGTTTGTGTATCCAAAAACAGACTCAAAACATAGTTCAGTCATTTATCACCCAAAGCTTTGGGGGGTCTTCAGAAACAGACCAAGAGCACTGGTCATCAAAACACTGGGTGTGTCCAGCAAAAGACAGTTAACAAAGGCTGAGGACAATTACAGACAGGATGTGAGACAGCTCTAACAATGGGGATCACCAGAAACAGACACATTGGTCTACTCAAATATGAGAGCCTCCATAAAAACACCAGACATAAACTTGAGCAAGATTTTGGGAGCTTCAGAAACAAACTCATGTGATAGGTCAGCCCAATGATAAAGTGCTTCAGGATTAAACTTGGGACATCCATCAGTCCAGCCATCAGGGCAATTAAAGCTGACCAAACAGAAACAGGCCAAGGAAGTGAGTCAGCGTTTATCAGATAAACGCTGACTCACTTCCCTGGCCTATTTTTGTCTTCAACGAGGAGCTCGTGAGCTACTAGTAGGTCTCGAGCTACCAATAAGTAGCTCTCCTGTGTGCAGCCCAGCCTACAAAAACTGAGAGGTTTATATTTAAAACAAACATATAAACTTGTCTGTGTGGTCAGTATTAAAATTCTAATAATATTCGTAGCTCTGGATGATTTTCATCAACATAAGTAGCTTTTACGGCAAAAAAAGTTGGAGACCCCTGGACTATCCCTGTCAGAAACAATCCTGGTGCCTTCCTAACTACAAATGAGTTCATGTCTTACGCCTGTAAGAGCAGCACCTAGCTTATAGTCAGAGCTGAAGGCAGTCACTGTGTGCAAGTCTTCCATATCTTAGACATTATCCCTTCAAGTCATCATAGAAAAAAGCCCATGAAAGGCAGAGGTGGGCTTTCCAGCCACAGGAAATGAATGTCACAAGTTTGTTACCATTACCAGTGCTTCCAGATTGTGGTGGGCACACAATTAAGGCTCATGGACCCATGTTTGAAGGATTTCTTTTGGTTTTTAGCATTTATGTATCATGTTACTACCAATGGTTCAGCCCCCAATCCCTGTTTTTTTAGCCAAAAGCCAGGCTTGTATGCATGGTTAGCACAGTGGTTATTGATGGAAGCATTTCTCTTCAGTAATCGCTCCCAAGAAATGCCTTCTCCATACCCCTAAAAGCCCCCAGTTCCCCTGAGGTCAACAAGTAGCTGGTAGAGGCGGGATCTGGCCTTCCATAAAATATTTGCTGAAGAGACGTTCAGTGACATGCTTCATACTCCCTGGGGTGTAGCCTTTATGCTCCAGCTGATACCTTACATCAGACGTGATTGACAGGCGGGAAGCCTGCTAGCTGCTTTGCTTCAGATTCAATTACGGTACGGACGGTGCCCAGGGCAGCATTCCGTCGTTTGTACCAGGAAAAGGAGCACTGATCCGTCCTGCCACCTAAAACGCTGCCCAGTCTCTGAGCCGGAAAGAGCACTGGAGCGCACCTGTGTGCCTCAGTGCTGCGGAAGAGGCATCTGAGCCAGGCCCACCACTGCTCCTATTGTCCTCGTGGCAAGAAAAGAGCCACGGGTGGCACGGAAGAAACGGGCGCTGCATAAAAGGGCCGGGGCCGAGGGCTGTTGTCGAGCGTGGACGCCAAGAGCCGGTCGGCATGAGCGCCTGCTGCTTTCAAATATGGCGCCGGCCTTTCATCCTTCTTTAGGAGCGTCAGCGTCTCTGCTCCAGGCGAGGGAGAGTTGTGGGGGAAGGACGGGCCATTCGGTCCTTCCTTTGAGACGTACGCACGAGATATACGCATTCATGCCAACTGACCCGATTCAGGCGGGGGTTTCCCGATTTTTATAGGGGAAAATGCTTTGTTTTAGCTGTCTCCCCTAAAATACCTTTCTTCTGATATGAGCGAATGTGGAAAACACATGCCTTTGCCTTTTTTGTGAAAACTTCCCACTTTCCATTTCCAGTTTGAAAATACTGACATCTGTGCATTCGCCTAAGGGCTAATACCACCACGACCCCTCTTCCCTTTCCTTCCGTTCTAACTAGTTCAGTTATCTTAAGTGTGCTAACATAGGTTACCCAAGTGCTTCTGTGCGTAAATGGCGCGAAATGTTACAATTCTGAGACACGTTGGCTTTTCTGTAAAACAAAACCCATCAAACTGCACATATGTCGCGCAAGCTAAGCTAAGTCTATTGCAGTGTACAAAGAACAACTGAGAAGAGCTTGCTAATGTTTCATATCAGTGCCTGCGATGCCATCACTGTTTTACATAAAAAATGAGGTCAGCAGCATTTCCAAAGGGATGAGATTCCGGCGGACCTCTATTTTTGTGCACAGTTGGGGAAGGGTCTGCCCCTAGCCTTGAAATCTGCCTGCAATCTGACATAGATGAGCAGTGGAAGGCTACTCCAAGGGGCAATTAGTGGCTGCTTGACAGACCGGTGCTGCATGTCTGGGACATAGCCAGTCACCCGTCAAGACATGCAGCTCAAACACTCAGGTAAACGAAAGGAAAGCACTATTTCTTTTAAGTGGTTTATGCGATTAGAAGAAATTTAGTTATGCAGCGGGTGCAATACAAATCTATATAAATAAAATTGCTAAATAAGTTATGCACACAATGCAACTTTTATTCTTTTGGGCGCACCTCTGTGTTCTAGGCAGATTTCTCTTCTGTTAGCAGATTTCTATTGGTGCATGTGTTGGTCAACAGTGGTAGCAGTTGCAATATTCCTCTATCAAAGAGGCAGTCACCGTCCGTATCTTCTTTGTGTGTGTTTCAACTACATTGTGATGTGCCTAGAGGTCACCCCCACTGTTTGCAGGGAAATCTGCTTGGAGAGTTGCGGGCCCTGTCCCTTCTTACCAGTTGACAGTGACATTGACAGTGCTCTGATGCCACCTCGCTCCAGGATACAATGGTTGTGTTACTCTTTAGGGGGGTAAAAACTTAAGAGATTTATGGGTTGTAACTGTACCCCATCCTAGTACTCTCTCCTTCCACACTCTCTCTCAGCTACCCCTCTCCTCTCTGTGCTATTCTGTACGCAAATCCTGCACTCCAAAGATTGTTGAGTTTAAAGGTAGGCAAGATGATGATAGAGGTTAGTTTGGTGATGTAAAAGGTTGTCCTACTGAGGTTGGCTAGGTGAAGTCAAAGGTTAGCTAGAGAGATCAGAGGTCAGCCTGTTCGTATCTACAAAGTGAGGCCAGTAGTTGGCTCAGTGAGGGCATAGAGGTCAACCCTGAAAGTTAGCGGTATACCTAGTACGGTTAGTGATCAGCAAAGTGAGACCAGAGGTTGGCCCAATGAGGTTAGCGGTTGATCAATAGATATAAATGTTAATAGTTTAGAGAGAAGCTGAGTGAGGCCAGACATTGGTCATTAGAGTTTGCTATGGTGAAACTGAAGGACAATAAAGTTGACAGATAGAGGTCAGTCCGATGAAGTTGTAGGTCATATGCTATATATAAAAGGTTGTCGTGCTAAGTCAGCCTGATGAGATCAGAGGTCAATGCTGTGCTTGCTTCTCATGCTCTTGCTGCTTGCCTTGTTCTGTCTCTTACATCTTTTTCTTTTCTTCTCCTTTCTCCTACTTCCCACTTGCCTCTTGGGTACCTTCTTTTGCGCCTGGTCTCTGACCTGGCAGGGAAGGCCGGATGGTGGTGCTTTCTCTGGTCCTGGGAATCTCCGAACAAGATGACTTTGCCAATATTCCAGACCTGCAATCATCCGGAAACCAGAACTCCCAAGGGGACAAAAGGTATGATGGTGCATAGAGGGTCTCTGCCAGGAAGGCATTTTCACTTTTGGGGTCAGGAGGGGATGATCAGGGAAACCTCTTTGGGCGATGTTCCAAGGGAGCAACATGTGAAAAAACTGTAACAGACGTGGAAGGCAAATACCTTCTACTTGAAGGTCCCTTCTTCTTCACTAGCAGTCTGGGTTCAAGGTTCATGGCCGCTCTTACACCAGGCCCTACAGGGGTAGAGGTGAATACACGGCCTGCACCAGTCACTGCTCCTGGTCAGTGTGGTCACAGTGAAGAGATTGCTGTCTGCCTTTATACAATAACCAACCAATTATATTACGTCTTGTCCTGAGAACAGAACTATGGTGGTCATGGATTATGGTGGTTCTGGATTTTCCTAACACCATGTTCAGCAATTGATGTCATATGTTACTTTGCATGTGCACTCAGCCATCTACATTGTGTCTCACCTTAAGAAATTGTCCGATCCTTAAAATCGTGTGTTCCCTGAAAGTGCCTCCTACATTGGAAACTACTTGGCTCCTGAGCACAGGTCCTTGCATAAAAGTTGCTGCTGCCCTTACAGCTTAGAAATCATGGTGGTGTGAGAGCACGTCCAGCCAGAGTACTACACAGGCTGGTGTGAAAGGCTAGACAACACATAATGCCTTTGTACATCTAGTATTATAAAAAAAGGACTTCCTCTGGGGAAAAGATCTGTTATCCCCATACAGTGATTTAACATCTGAGCAGAGGGGCTTAATGACATTTCAGTGTGGCTTAGGCTTGTCCTATTTTTGAAGCACCAACAGATGAGGTTTTGATACATGTTCTTTCCATCCTGTGACTTATGTAATTGGCAGGTCCTTTTCACTGCAGGGTGGCTTTTGTTTAGATGGACTTCACACCAGGCCTTGTCGGAGGTCTGGATTTTGTCTTTGTTGGAGATCTCCACATCTTCCTGTATGACTTTACCCTTCCAAGTCCGATGTAGGAAAGGCTTCTTTTGGTCAGGGTGAAGAGTAAGTAGCTGTGCGTATCAGAAAGTGACAACTGTACAACCCCTCCCTATCAGGACAAACTTAAATTCCCATATGTTCCCTAATGATGTATATCCCCTGAATAAATACTTTAAATACTTTGTGTCCTTTATTAACATGTGCCCAGTTTAAGACTTGATGTTGTGCGTAGACAAGGTCATATACAAACCTTAGCCTTTCCAAATTGCTTCTTTGGGATTTCAGTCTAGATAAACAGCTGCTATATTTAGAGACAGTAGAGATACAGTTAATACCTTCCCTGTGAAGTCCACCAGACGAGAGGTTAGTCTGAAGCCTTCGTGTGCTTGACCTGAGAGTCAACATGCCTGACCTTCACTAGTGCCTGAGGTGACATGGTTTCTTACTAGGGTGAGTTTCCTCTCACCTTATTGTAGGGATGTACACCAAAATAAGTGGTTGCTCATAGCAGAGACTTTGAAACATCCTTGGGAGGGATTCCTTTGATCAGTATCTAACCACTGCATTTAGTGTCGGGAGAGAAATAAACCACCACCCTTATCATTGGTGTAACTGGGCATTGTGGTTCTTTGGTGGCACAACATATGAAGAGAAGTGGAGAGAAGAGACCTCCTCTGTGGCAACATTTGTCAGAAACCCATCATCAAGATACATGTGGGTCAGGTGATCAAGGCCTTCAATCATCAGCTTAAACTACATAAGAGGATCACAGCCTATCTCTACCCAGCATCAGAGTACACTTGCCAGGTCCTTACATTTTATCATACCTTAAGTATTATAATTAAGCGAAAGTGACTCTGCCCAAAAGCTGTAATAGGACTTCAGTAAGCACAACATAAGATTGTTCACCTTCTTTTACTGATGACGCTCAAGCGTTTTATACACCGACTGATTTGGTAATTGCACTGACTCACAGTAAATTTGAGAACTGAATTGAATACATTGTGCTTAATCCTCGGGGATAGCAGAAATATGGGTCTGACCTTCTTTTCCGCTTTTACTCTCCAAGAAGTATGATATCATATTTGACCTGCAAAGCTGCCTAAGCCAGACCAAAATGCAAAGAGTGGCTGGCAGTGCAGTGCCATGAAAGGCCTGGGGAACCATTGTTGGCCAAACTAGGCTTCTTTCACATGTGATCTGAGCTCAACTAATCTGCTTCATTTTGTCCTCCCACGCATTCCAGTTGGATGTCAGATAGCACAATATGAAAACAAAACTAACTTCAAATAACTTGGTGTTTGTCACAAAAGAAAACCATATGAATTCATAACTTTAAATTCTTATAACCACCTATTGTGTGGGGGAGAAAATGTGCAAAAAGACACATGAGACTAGGGTTTCAGCTCGTGAGATTTTCTGCCCAGAGGCTAAATCTGTAGGAATCCGATTGTTCAGCAGGCGTAGCTGATGGCTACAGAGCTCACTCACAAGGACCTAAGTGAACCTGTCCTCCCACCGGTCTAGATTTTCTGCAGGTAAGTATGAACAAAGACACTTCCAATGGGGGTCACACCACTTGCGCTCTTGGGTCAGTTTGTCAGACTTTCATATGTGAAGTTTACTCTATTCTTTCATTGTCACTTAACTGAAATTTTAGTGAGTTCAACAGGACAAATCTAATACTGGCCTTTAAACATGAGTAGGCGTTAACGTGAGAATAGGGCTGTAAGATCCAAGAGAAACAAAAGGCCAAAGCACAAAAGAGAAATAAAGGTCAAAGTACAACAGTTTAGTCCTGTTGAGTGCAAACACTGTGTGATGCGCAGACTTGAGATTTCATGCACTCTAGACACTGCTGCAGATGTGAAATGCAAATGTGTGTAGATAGGGAAGGCAATATTTACTCTATTCTGGAGGCCAAACAGAAAGCATGGAGGGGCATGCACAGGCTCCTGAGAATTGATTCTCATTTACATTTGAATTCACCACCATGGGGAATTAAGGTTTACAAGCAGGAGGTTCAACTTTGCATTAGTCACTCTAGGAAGAGGCTGGTATCCAAACACTAGAAGATATATGCAGGGAGGTACACTGAAAACTTTCAAAGAATTATGGGAAAACTTTGATTTACCCCCCTCCCAAGTTTGAAAGTACACAGAATTAATCAATTGTCTACGTTTCAGACTATGCCTTCCTCCATACGCATTCTAATGCTCATCCATCAGGGCATACCTAAAGACCTAGGGAACCTTTACAGGAGTTATCTCTGACCTTTATCGCACTTTAGTGGACGGCCTTTATTTATCAAGAACAACACCTACTCTCAGGCAAATGTGGCTAGTACTGTTTGAAGATGATAACGTGTGCAAGCACTTTAACCCTTCACGCAAAAGATCTTGGAGAAGCTAGAGGTAGGTGTAGCTGTTACAAAATACTACATGAAAAGCACCGGTCACTAAAGATCCCATATAATGCCATGAATGTGTCCACATTCGAAGTTCTGGAGGTATTACGGACACCCTAATTGTGATATTCTACACACGGTCTTGTCCTGCACCAAACTAATACAATACTTGACACAAATTTGGGACGCACTTGAAGCATATTGTCAAAAATTTCCATCTTCATCATCATTGACCATTTTGCCTGATATGACTAACATTCCACACTGGACGAATTATGCTGAGGTGGTTTGCAACAGCATTATCTGCTGGAAAATGATTTTACAGTAATTAAATCCCCCATGCTTCCTACTCACTCAAACTGGTTTAGCGAAAGGATAATCATGATGGGACACAAGAGAGTTATATACAAACTGAATAATTAGACTGAGATTTTTGATTCTATGTAGAAACATTTTCTAGAACCTGAATGAATATATTAGATTTAATACCATATCACAAATATCCACCATGAGATAGTCCCTTCAACATTCTTGGGATACGCTATTACTAAAACTATCCATAACAATTGAGTTTGCCGAAAACAGACCCATTCTATTGTACCACCATGCCTAGACCATAATATATCTACCCGTCAGCCACCCCTTGATACTGCTATCCCCCCACACCAAAGCACACACATAGAAATGTAGCCCTTAGGGCCTGTATAGACATATGCTCCCACTATAATATTTGACGCCAACATACATATTTAAGAATAATAACCACCATGTCAAGTGTTACTAGTTATATAAAGTTTATGGAAAGCCAGTACACTAAAATACAGCAGTGTTGTGCAGTGTAATGTACAAACATTAAGAAAAGCACAAGGAGAGAAGCTGGGTGTTTTCTCACCAAGTCATATGTAATGTACTGCTACTTTTGTACCTTGTTTTGTATTAAGTTTAATAAACAGATTTAAAAAAAATAGATTTAATACCATATCTATTATTTCCATGAAATTATCTTAGAAAGTGCAATAATGCCATGCTGGGCATAGGGTAACTTGTTCATAAAATACAGCACATTAATTATACGTCTTTCCTGATAGGATCTTAATCAATATCTGAGTGGCAGACCCATTTACTTACAGAGCTAAACATTAGGCATGAAGAGATATGTTATTATTATTTAACCAATTTTACTCCTATTTGCTATTTAATCTTATTTTATAAGGAGACAAATGTCTACATTTATGTTTGACTTAAGTTACCTACGAGAACAAAGATGAAAGGGGAAATGGTTTATTATCATGTTTGTTGTAGTTGTTATTCTTTTCTGACGTAGCACTATGAGACTGCAGAGGTTTTAAATGTAGCTGGGTATTTCAGTGATAAATCTCAACATTTTGTCTACATCATTTATCCTTATGATTAAAATATTCAATAAAGAATGAAATCACAAACCCTAAGGGCCAGTAACTTTTAAGCGGAAACAATTCTACTTTTTTGATGTCAGGGTGAGGCCATCCACACTGGTGCTTTGCAAAGATCCCACAGAAACTGCACATGTGTAGGCCATGATTAGGAATGATGTCTCTTCCAATCACTGCCTTTACTTGTGTGGTTATCTGTTGCCTTTAGTGGCCTAATGTACCAATTGGTGAATGTTGGGGTGGGGATCCATGCATTTCAGAGTGCCCTCTGGGGGAGGGTGGGGCAAACTGACTGTGCTTACACTTTGTGGGTCAGTGTGCCTCCTTAAGCAATGGCATAACAAAGGCCACCGCAGCCTCTGAGGTGCAGGGAGGCCTGGAGCTCCAGCAGGCCCCCTCAGCACAGTACTCTGGCCTGGGAGCTCCTGTATGATTCTGGAGGGAGGGTCCACCATGCACTGTGAAGGGGGTCTCCCTCAAGTTTTCTTATGCCACTGCCCTGAAGGCTTATTTGACTCTGATCACACCTGGTGAAGCTATTCTCACCTCCCATCTTGTGCTATGCCACAGCATAGGACACACAAAATGGATTCCATTTGTTGTGCGTAATTAATACTGTAAGCCAAACTTTAAGGGTGAACGTCAGAAATCATCCACTCCAGCATTTGCAGAATCTCCTATTCAATGTTTGCAATATTTATCCCACATACTCTCTCATGTTGTTATTATCGTGAGGTTACTGCTGCCTTTGAGGGCAGCCAAAATCTCTCCACATTCCCCCATATATGGGTCCAGCCATTTCTTTATGCTTCTAGAACTTTGAACTCATCAACTGTTCTTGCTGAAGTGATGATATAGTGGTAGCCTTTCTGGGGATATAATGTTTACCATATTCTAGTGGTTCACAAAATTATCTAATATAGCTCGGTTTCACAAGTAAATAATGTTGTTCCTTTCGACAGTTTACATGCTCATATTTAATGCAATCTCAAAAAGACCTTGTCGGTTTTCTGAAGAAACACACCTTGACTTAAAGCATCCAATTGTTGCCTCTGTTTTTATTTCAATTTACTTTCTACTTACTTTACATCTTCTGCATGCATCCTGTCTCTGAGCACAGCTTACTCTTGTCACAAGTGTGTTTGCTTAAATACACACCTAATTTCAAAAATCACCTTAAACGTAAACACCTAGCAACCTAATAACTAATCTCCTGTGGCTGACCTATTAAAACTGCTAACCATTTGCATTCATTCACATACCCCCACAACCTTCTGTTTATTTAATTTACCTCATAGAAACTGAATCCATGGAAGGATTTCCTTAGAAGGACAAGACTAATCCCAAGTGCGAACAGTAACCTCTGAAAAAAACATCAACCTTGTGTTCTGGAGCATTGTGCTGTCCAGCATAAAGCACTTTGATGATTCATCAAGGGTAGCATGCGCTACATAACTGCAGTTACAATACAATATTTAACCCTCCTGGCTCACATTAATACTAATACCATAACACTCAGTGGTTGTGCACTCAATTGTAGTTTATACAGAATACATAATAATTTCCTTATATTGCTTGATGCTCTTGCCCTCGCATGAGAAATGCCCTTCGCCCACCAATGTACGAGTCTACAGCAGTAAACCACCCATCACTAACTGAGCAGGCATTGAATAACTGAAAAGATCTGCCAAATACCTTGTGGGTTGTGACCATATAAAATATCATAAAATGACCTGCTGAACTGTTCAAAGCCGCCAGCTTACTGAAAACCACAAAGGGAGCCACTCTCTTCTCACCCACTTCTACTACGTGCTGCTTTCCATACCACAGTAACCACACCTAAGCAGTCATCACGCACAGCATGCAGGGGACAAGTCGTAAGGAAAACAGTGGGGGGCCTAATTATCATATGCAAGTCACAATGAACTCATGAGTAGTGATGTCACAAGAAGTGTTGTTATGCCCTTATATTAATTCTACTAAAAAGTCAAGGGCCTGTTTTACAAAAACAACAAATATACATAATCACAAAACTATGTGAAAAGAACATTTTTGGTTTTACTTTTTGTGCATCACATGTATTTTTTCCACCTGTTTGTAACTAAGCTCAGAAATGGATGAAAGTGACATTATTCGTTTTCAAGGCCTATGTCCCCTAGATAAGAGATTGAAAGAGAACCTGTCCTGTGCCATTCTCACAAATAAAGGGGGTGCTGCCAATGGCACGGAGGCTTACATACTGAAGCCAGTGTTTATAAAGGGAAGCAGCACACTTCTCAGCCCCAGTCTAAGGGGAACAGCCCCCTTCGAAGAATAGTGAGAGAGGGGACACCGTTCACCCCGTCCAACCCTACTAGGATCCTGACATCATGGAAAGACTTCCCATATAAGATAAAGTCAAAGATTACACACTGTCAACAACACACCATAGGAGCTGCGGCATGTTGCCCATGCAGGCAAGTCCTTCAGCCCTCACGTAGGGCGGTGTGCACGTTGCAATGCAATTCAAAACAATGTCTACAGAACTTAGGAGTTGCTTTGCTCTGTGTGCACCAGCCATGTAAACGTTTTCCTGCTTTGAGCGTGCATTCAGCCAAGGGAGCCGTGCATTGCCCTATATGTGTGACCAGACATAGAGAAGGCCCGAGTGTGCGCAGCCATGGGTGTCGCGTGATCTCTCAGCGCCTCGTGGCCTCAGTGTGGACAAGCAGTGCTGCCCTGAAAGCTCTGCTCTCGCCCTCAGATCGCTGAGCTCTCCGAGAGTAGGTGGAAAATAATCGCCGCTCTCAGACCCCGTCAAAGCATCCAGCAGATAATTGGCCGTGTGTATTCGTTGGGGGGAGAAATAGATGCTAATTTGGGAAATTGCTTCATTAACGTTCCATTACATTCTGTAATCTCGCTGGCGGTCGGTAGGTACAATGTCTGCGGCCTTCGGGAGGGAAGGGAGGAGGGTAGCGGAGCAGGTGGCGGGGGAGTGGGAGACAGGAGGGGCTGGGGTACCTCAGGAGGACGGAAGGAGACATTATCCTTAGGAGGGAGAGACAGCATCTGTACGACGGAACAAGGGCGAGGAGAGATTTCATCTTCAGGAGGGTGAACCACATTTTCAGGGGGAGGTCTTGCAAAGGGTGGTATCCTGAGTTGGGGGCGCGGGAGGTGGCGAGGAGAAGACGGGGGGGGAGGGGCACACAAAACGAGAATGAGTATGAATGAATCGTCGAGAGGGAACTGCGCGAAAAGAGAGTTTAACTTCATGTGGGGAAGACAACATCTCTTTGGGAGGGGACTGGGTGAAGAGACTTTATCCTGAGTAGCGCGAGACACAGAGCCAGCATTCTCGGGAGAGGTCAACGGGGGGCTCTCGGAGGGGGGACGGGTATAACATCTTTTGGTTGGAACTGGGATGAAGAACCGGCATTATTCTTAGGAGCGCAGGCACTATCCTCAGGAGGGTACAGGGCGGAAGAGAGACATGTTACTCTGGGTGGGAGAGAGAGTACCCTAGAGGGAGGGGGTGGTTGCAATGAAAAAGCAGATACGCGAGCCTCGGGATAGAGGAGGCAACATCCTCAGGAGAGGATTGAGCAGAGAAACACATGAAACATTATGCTCAAGCAGTAGAGCATCTGCAGAAGGGACAGAGGTGAGTGACATCCTCAAGAAAGCGAAAATACAATCTCAGAGGAGGGCTGTGACAAGAAGGGATATTATCCTCAGAAAGGGAAAGACGCCATCCTCAGGAGGGGACTAGGAAGAGAAGACGGAGGGAGGCAGGAGAGGACAGGACTGAGGAGAGGAAGTATCTTTGGGAGGCAGAGAGAGCATCTCAAGAAGAGGTGCCGTGAGGCATGTGGTCGGTTCTCGGAGTCTAAAGCCCCTGAAACACTTGTTTCCTTTTTCCGAGGTACAGAACCTGTAATGCCTCCAGGAACTCTATGGCGAATGAATGTTATTGGACCACCTGAATTTTCACTGTATTCTCCTATAGGTTTGTTAACCAAGTACATGCACATATCTATAATCCATAAATGTAAAACACACCAGATTATACACAGTTGAAGACGAAGATAGACAATTGCTTAAACACTAGCCATTAGAGTGTCATATATAAAACTGCTCTAAATATGAGTCTGACTTCAAGCTCAGTGGATATAGTTGATGCCCTTAAAAGTCTTTCTTTGAGTTGGAGACACATGATCTGAAACGGTTCATCATGAACGTCAATTCACCAAAATGCTAGGGGTGGCAGAAGTGACACACATGCTTTGGCCTTCAAGTTCACACTCAAACATTCTTACACATACACACATTTACACTTACACATATACTAGCACTCACCCGCATTCACACAAGATACATTTGAAAAGCACTTTATTTTACTCATCTTAGCTGCCAGAGAAGGCTATATTCTAGTTAATTGCACTCCATTCATTTTTACCACTCTAACCGTGAACAATGAAACATTATTCATTGTTAGTGTAATAAAACGTTGAGAGAAAACAGAGCAGGCGCCCATTACCTCCATAAGGTCGAGTTCCCACTGTGTTCCTCGCACTGACTTTACCACCTCTGAGGCCAGGAGTCGCAAAGACAGTGTCAGGGTCGCAAAGGGCAATCCAGGGGTCGCAACTGCGACCCCCTAAATGACCCACATGGTTCACATGTGCATGGATTTGTGTGTGACCTGGTATTCGATAACACAGCACTGGAAATGTTTGGTTTCACTGCTGAAACTGGGAACTGAGAAGGAAGAAGCCATTCTCGCACCTCGCCGCCAAGACGTGGAACACTCTCTCCACCCACCTGTGCAAGACCAAGGACCTCCTAACCTTCAGGACTTCTCAAGACTTGGCTGTTTGAGCAGTAGCCTTGAGACCCTCACAGGTGAGTAGTCCGCTTTACAAATTCCTTGATTGATTGATTGACTTTGACCTGTTATGTAGCCCTATAGCCCCATTTGCTCTGCCAGACTTGGATCCACTCAAGAAAAGGGAAATCAAGTAGAGAGCTCACAGCCTTAACCTTACATTTACTTGCAACACCAGTCGGAGGTAATAAGGTAAAACTTTATTAAAGTTAATAAAAAACTATAAGCTTGTGATACAGCAATAGTGTAAACAATTTGAACCGCAAACAGAAGGCCTCATTCACCAATGTGCAGTTACTTCTCCCAAATGGTTGGAATGCGATATGGATTAAGAAAAACAGGACATTTCAACCAGAGGTGAGCCTTCTGTCACACACTTCTAATGACATGGTACTAAGATGTTGCACCGAACTGGAGCTGAGTGACAACAGCATCCTTTTTAAAGTATTTATTTACAACTCTGTGAATCTAAAGTGGTAAATGCTAAAGTGCAATAATTTTAAAGCTACGTCATTAAAGTGTAGATTATCAGTAGCATCACTTTAAAAATCTTATTAAATGGTTCCTCTAATGTGTACTTGATTACAAGGCAATACGATAAAATGCTGCACAAAATCATGGCTGGAACACTGGACTACAATGTGCCAGTGGCATCCTTTTGAGGAGTCTTTTTAAAGCCCTGTGATTCTAAAATGCCAGTGCTAGAGTGCAGCGATATAAATCCTGCATGGCCAAAGGGCAGAATATCGATATAATCCTTTAAAAAGTAATTTTAAATGAATCCTCTAACTGGCGGAATAAAACATTATAGTCGGATCTATGAGCGAAAGAAAGCAGTGATTGGTTGCTCGTAAAGAATAACGTGGCATCCGTTTTCAGAAGGGATGTCTCTCAAGATAGCTAGCTGCCAGTCTTTGCCTGACTCTTGAATGAGAAGGGGGCATAACTAGCTCTGAATGCTTCATAGCAGCACACATTCGGGTAGTGACAGTGATTTTCATACAGCTTTCAAGAGCCTACTCTGGCCCGGGGGAAGCTTTAATTCGCATACACATATTCAGAACCTACTGAAGGGACGAAACGAGGACATTGGAATTCAAGCACCATCCTTCGAGAGCCACTCCATCGTATCCGTGTCACGGGGGGCTGTGCTCCCTGAGCCCGTTTTTAAGACCTTCTCTGCATGTTTTACACTGAAGAGAGGGAACAAAGATTTTGTTTGTTTTTTTGTTTTATTTTTTTACCATGTAAGGTGTCCTTGCTCCATACTCTTTATCTGATTTCCAGTAGATATATATATATATATATATATATATATACTGTTTGAAATTAGAAAAGTAAAATAATTGAAATTATATATATACTCCAATACAGAGCCAGGGCCCTCTAGGATTCACATTCTATTCTCTATATTAGCCCAGCATGACGCGTTTCGGCGACTTGCCTTCCTCAGATGCTGGCAATCAAAAGACACACACAAGCACAGGTGTTTAAATACGTTTTTTTAACTCTTTAGATTGACTCATAAATGCAGTTGGACTTCATTTCCCATAATGCACATGATGGAAATACCACCATCCTGACTTATCAAAGTAATTTCACAGTCCCAAAAGTACTTTCTCTCAGGTAGAATGTATCACCAAAGCTGGTTTTCGGGCACATAGTTTTACTTTTTATATCAAACGTACTTCCAGCCTCGACATTTTTAATTGTCACTTCAAAAAACGTGCCGGTGTCACTTTTGAAAATGGTAAAATTGATCCATTCATCTTGCCATGTATTGCCCCCCAATTGTTATGAAACCTGGAAGCGTAGGTTATCGTAACTCACGCTACTCCATGAAAGTCATGTTCTGTCTGTGCAGCAGGCATATATTCAGTCACGGGGCTATGGCAGTTCAGGTGACAAACAGTAATACAGTCCCCAAATGCTGCTCATTGTTACCGAACTCTTGCAGATGGGTGCCTCCTACATATATATACACACACTGGAAATCAGATAACAAAGAGAATGGAGCAAGGACACCTTACATGGTAAAAAAAAAAAACCTAAACGAATATATATATATATATATATATATATATATATATATATATATATATATCAAAACAAATCCCTTTCAGGGTTAGAGTGACGCATAAATTATGCAAAAAAGAAGAGAGTACTCTGGGTAGTTCCCAAGTTTAGGTGGAGAGCAGCTCTAGTAAGAAGCACCCTGCAACAACAGTGGCACTCTAGATTTGCTCACCTCAAATGTCTGTTTATCTAGAAAAGATTTTAAGCATTGGATCATCACAGTGCTATCCACGCCGAGCTAGATAGTGACAAAGTCTTTTGCCATTTGTACAGCAAAGTCTTTAAGCATAGGTTTGACACAGTGCCAACCTTGCCGAGCTGTAAAATGACAAAAGCCATTTACCACTCCAGGCACAGTATTACAGCTTTGGACTGGTAAAGTACCGTCCAAGCCAACATGGAATGGATAAAAGCAACCCCTGACACGTGTTTCGCTCTCATTAGAGCTCATCAGAGAGGTTTAGCTTTGTCCAGACACAAGGGAGCACCCAGCATAAGTCAAAACAAATCCCTTTCAGGGTTAGAGTGACGCATAAAGTATGCAAAAAAGAAGAGAGAACTCTGGGTAGTTCCCAAGTTTAGGTGGAGAGGAGCTCTAGTAAGGAGCACCCTGCAACAACAGCAACACTCTAGATTTTCTCACCTTAAATGTCTGTTTATCTAGCAAAGTTTTTAAACATTGGATAACCACGCCGAGCTAGATATTGACAAAGGCCCATATTTATACATTTTTTGTGCCTTATTGGCGTCGTTTTTTTACGCAAAATCAGCGTGAACTTACAAAATCCAATTGTATTTTGTAAGTTTGCACTGAATTTACGTTAAAAAAACGACACAAATGCGGCAAAAAAAAAGTATAAATATGGGCCAAAGTCTTTTGCCAGACACAGTGCCAACCTTGCCGAGCTGTAAAATGACAAAAGCCATTTACCACTCCAGGCACAGTATTACAGCTTTGGACTGGTAACGTACCGTCCAAGTCAACCTGGAATGAGTAAAGGCAACCCCTGACACGTGTTTCGCTCTCATCAGAGAGGTTTAGCTTTGTCCAGACACAAGGGAGCACCCAGTATAAGTCAAAACAAATCCCTTTCAGGGTTAGGGTGACGCATAAATTATGCAAAAAAGAAGAGATAAACAGACATTTGAGGTGAGCAAATCTAGAGTGTCGCTGTTGTTGCAGGGTGCTCCTTACTAGAGCTGCTCTCCACCTAAACTTGGAACTACCCAGAGTTCTCTCTTCTTTTTTTTGCACATATATATATTTGATTTCAATTATTTTACTTTTCTAATTTCAAACAGTTGTGTGAGACATCCCTTACAGAAGTAGAAGAAAAGAACAGCCTCGATAAAGTTGTATCAAACAAGATAGAAGATACGGTATTACATGTTTGCTCCTAAGAAGTGCCAGACTTTCCCATTAAAAGCATATCACGTTACCCACAGTGTGCACCAAAAATTGAATTTCTAGAGTAATTTATGAATGTGCATTCAACAACAGAAACCTAAAGACTTTTTCTCTCCAAACTAACACTGTCAGATTTTGAATTGTTATCTTTTTATCTCAGGAGATAGATAGATAGATAGATAGATAGATAGATAGATAGATAGATAGATAGATAGATAGATAGATAGATAGATAGATAGATAGATAGATAGATAGATAGATAGATCTTTGCTTTTCATGGGAAGTGTTTTTTGGTTTGCTAATAACTTTGGTGCCATTTGACGAACCTTCATAAAACTTTCCAAAAAAAGGTTATCCACCTCAGCTCCTTCCTGGAAAGTTTCAGGGTGATCCATCAAGTAGGGCTGAGAAAAAAGGGGGATCCCAAAACACAAACCCCATACATTTTACATAGTCTTTTCTGTGAAGCGATTTTGCAAAAACTGCTAAACGGAATTATGCCAAATTTAGCAGGAAGCTAGATTTCTTGTTCCAAAAAGTGTACTTTTTGTGATTTGGTGCAAATCAGTTTAGTAGTATTTGAACTATCACATTAAAAAAGTATTTGTACAGCCGGATGATTCGGTTTGAGGGACTGTTGTGAGAGTCCCTCAAACCCAATTTAAAAAAATAGGTTGCTCTGATTGGCCCAGGTGGCTTTTTTCCCTTGGGCCAGTTCTCTCCCATGGGAGACACACTCCTGCAGGAGCGAGTGCTCTGATTGGCAGCCTGCAGCATGGAGAAAAATATTGCAGGCATCCATTACAGAACTTGGGGACTTAGGGCCATATGTACGAACACTTTTTCCCATAGATACAGAATGGGTAAAAACCTTTGCTACATCTGGCCCTTAGTCCCATCTCCTGAGCAAAAAAAATTTAAAACATAAGGGGCATGATAGGGATACCCTGCACCCTAACCCCTGTGGGGGAAAACCCATAGGGACTCTTTGTGAGGCCAAAATATATATATGTTTGTTAAAAGAAAAAAAAAAGAAATTGTTTGTCGTTTTAATTGTAGACCAAAATTGCACCTGTGGTGGACCAGGCCAGGGTCATTTACTATTAAAATTATGGGGTGCGGGCATCAGTGGGCCTACCCCCGAACCAGTTAGGGCCCAGGGACTCCATCTCCCAGAACCAAATGCAAAGTAAGGTGAAAGGGTCATGCAGCCCCCTCCCAAAGTCTCAGTGAGCCCTTGGGGATCCCATCTGCTGGCTGATTTGAAATAAAGGGGAGATAGGCAGCACCTTCCCTCCCCATCCCCAGTACCGGAACCTGAAAAGTTCCTAGGACCCCATCCCTTGGAGCTGAAAGTTTTACAAAAGTGTAGGGACACATGTCCCTCCTCCCTGAGTCTCACTGAGGCCCTGCGGACCCCATCCCCTGGGGCTGGCTCAGTCACTGTGCCATGGAGAGCCCACCCCAGTGACACAGTAGTGTCCCTGCCGTAAAGAGGCCCTGCAGAGAAACATATGTTTTCTCTCACCTGGCTGGATCATTTTAAAGTTCCTGCCCATTGGGAGCAGGCATGCTTTCCCTGCCCAGAGGAATCTCGGCAGTGAAGAAATGCCTACTCCCACCCGACGGGAGCTTTAAAAATGCTACTGCCGGGTGGAGCAGACTTTTGTTTCCCTGCCCACGCTCCTTCAGGCAGAGAAACAACATTGCTCCCACTTGATTGGAGCAAACAAAATCAGCTGCTCCTGCCGGGCAGAAGCAATGCTAGCTCCTACAGCATCCAGGCTGAGTGCATGCGGGGAGCTGACTGGGGTCACAGGGGCTCTGGGGCTCCCCTTGCGACCCCCAGATAATTGTTTGCTGGATGCCCAGGTGGGCATTGCGTCATCTGCCCACTATGTCATCAGGCCGTGGGATGGGTTTCCCAGGGCCTATTAAGTCTTGGGGAGTGGGTTACAGGCCCCTCTCCTTTTCTGAGAAATTTGAGGCCATGCACCTCCTCCCCTTTATAAAAAAGAGGCCCCAGGAGATGATGTCCCCGGAGCCCATAGTGGCTAGAGGAAGGGGGCTGCATGCTCCCTCCCCTTAAAGGATATGTTTTGGCCTCAGGGCCCCTTGTGGCATGGGGAGGGTTGGCATGTGCCCTCCTCCCATTTACAAATATATTTTGGCCTCATGGGATGTGATTTCCAGGGCCACTATTGGCTCGGGAAAGAGAGCTGTGAACGTCTTCCCCATAGTTCAAAGAAAAGCGCCAAGAGATGGAGTCCTTGGGGCACTTAGTGGCTCAGAGAAGAGGGTTGTGCACCCTATTCACCTTAATTTTAAAAAAAGGTCCCAGGGGATGGGGTCTCCAGGGCCCCAGGTGGCTTCAGTAAGGAGGCATTTTAAATAGGCCGGGTGAGACTCCTGCAAACTTTTTAGCAGATGTTCTGCACTTGCCAAACTCTAAATAAGGCCCTGTGTGACTACAGCTTCAAGTGGTTGTCTTTCAGATTAATCGAAAAGGGATATTCTGCATAAACGGTGTAGTTGGTCCTGGAACTGCGGTAATGTCCGACCAGTGAATAAGCAACGTGTCTCAGTGCATTGAATAATCCAGGTCAGACGTGCCCACAGACATCCCCTTATTGCTATGTCCATACGATTCAAGCACTTTATCTGTTCTCCTTAGAAAAATGCAAGAAATAAACAATTTTTCTACAGACACCTGATGTATGGAGATCCTCTCTGCACTAATTTGTGTCTCTTTGAAAAAAGTTACTAACACAATACTCTGATTAACATAAAGGGGAAATCTCCTGGGATATGAATCCGGCCTATTTGGGCAATGTATGTTTTTCCCTATACATCTGAAGACATGGGGCAGCTCTAGTTAAAGCTTGCACTGCAATTACTCTTATTAAATTAACAGTTACCAGAAAAATGCTCGCCACGAATTATTAGTTAATGCACTTTTAAACATAATCTAAATTAGTTGTGATTATAGTGTGTTTAAATGTAATGCTGTCACCGGATTTCCTATTGACGGCTTTATTTTCTTGGCATCTTCAAAACACCTTAAATATTGGAAACCATAAATTAATCAACCATGCTAACCTCATACATGCCTTTTGGGCGGCAAGAAGAACCTTCACAAATGGATACATGGTATTTTTGTCTCCTGAATACAACGTGTATATGTGCCATTAGCCCATAGCACAAAGCGCTTACAGTTCATTCATCTTTGTAATAGCCGCTACTGTACAGTCACCGTCCTATGACTGTTCGGGAGAACCTGTTCCCTGTTTCGGGATGCTGTACATCTTTGTTGTATTGTTTCTCCTGATTTTTGATTTTGACTTCTAATGCTGTCTAAAAAAGCGTCTACTGCCAGGGATTCTGCCCTGAGTTCTCATGCATGTCTGTGTGGCTAGACCTCTGCTGGGCTGGTAGTCATAGCATATGTTTAAAGAGGGTGTCCTGCCTTTTGTGAAACAGCCACCAGATCTTCCCTGTTCTCAGCTGCCATTTTATCTGCGACCACTCCTTTAGTGACCGAATATGAGTCTGGAAGGGGTGTTTTTCTCTTCCCTCATTGCCCTGGATTGTGAACCCTGCTTCATGGGAATGTTCACATGGACTAAGGCTGCCTTGTAAGGAGCACAAAATGCAGAAAGCAGGACCTGTCACCGTGCAGCATCCCCGAAATGTCTGAACCGCTGCTAAAAATCCTTCCACAATATTCTCCACCTAAGAAGAATCGAAATAGTCTGTTGTTGTTTTTTAATTTAAAGAAGCATTCACCTTCTAGCTGACCAAATTAGGGCCTCGCCATTGCCTCCTGGGAATCAAGTCCTCGCAATGGAAAGCAGATCAGTGGCTCGTTCAGTGCTTAATTTGTAAAGAAAAAGGTGCCGGTGCTCAAAGCCCTCCTCTTAAACACACGGCTGCTGCAATTAAATGTGTGAACACGGAATCCTGAGGCGGCTTAATCCTGAAGCCATCTTGGGCTTCCTCGGTCCATGTAAAGCTACTCCCTGCCCCTTCAGCTTACTCTTGCAGCTTTCTACCTTCTCCCTTTATGGCGCTTTTTCGTTTTTCTCTTCCTCAACAAGCACAAATTAAGCAGTGGGCTCGTTGCTTTCTGGTCTCTTGATGGAAGAACCGCCAGCCACCAAAATACCTGCTAGATAAAATGTACACGAGAACTGAAGGTCCAGCCCGGCAGTGCCTGCCTAGGGCTTTAGCGCTCTGGAGTGGAGTACCCTTAGGTAACTTATGCCGCTCCGTGAAACTTCTAAATATATTAATTAGAAGCACCCTTCAAGTTAGAGGTAAAACCCCAGTAGGGCAGAATTAGCCTGCTGAAATCAATAAAATCGGCACCACCGAGGTAGGTAGGAGACCTGATATTCATGGTAGTGTTGACAGTGAGTGGCAGCAAACGCTATAAAGTAACCAGGGAGTAAGGACATGATGTACGGGAAAGCCTCGGGGGGAATGCTAGTCTCTAGATGTGGCAGGTGACGTTACTTAACAGCAAGCACCAGTCAGAAAACTGAAAGTGAAAATGATTTTGCAGAAGTGGTTTATTCCGCTGCGCCCTATGGAGGCGCTGACCAGTCAGCTTTCTGGAGCTATGCAGACAGGAAACAGATTTCAGACCTCTAGGGAATGGATACATCAAGCAAGATTAGGCCAGCAGGGATGGGGTAGTGTCTGGGAGGTCAGTGGCCTTCTGCCCACCCCCTGTCACGTGTCCCTTGAGCTCTAGAGATCCATTTGATAATGTGAGGTTATGGTGGATCTGTGTCTGTCGCGTGCTGGCATCTGTGACGTGTTCATGCCAGTGGTACAGAATGAGTCAGGTCAACCGGTCACTGAGGCGCTCCTATCAGCGAGGCGCTTTTGGCAAGGAAGTGCTATTGTCAGCGAGGTACTCGTCTTGGTGCTGTGCTCGTGTCTAAGTGGTGCTCACACTAGGCCAAGGTGTGAAAGGAAACCTCAGACGTGTGACTGTAAATGAGACGTTCTTTCCCACCTGCTAATTAACTGGCCCACTTTCGCTCTCAGGGCCTATTTTTACCTCAGCGCGGTGAGCTGACACCGCATATTTTAGCGGGTTTATTTTTGCCCTGATCCGCTTTTGCCGCGCGCCTCACGTCGGTGAAAATGCTACCAGTGACGGAGACCAACGCAAGAACTACGTGGTGTGTTTCAGGTCCGCACCGCAGAACTCGTGTTTGTCACGAGGGTACGTTTCTCCTTCATGCGGAATGGTGGGGGTGGTCGATGTTCTTTCCATCAGGCCTCTCCTGTTTCAACCAGGCCTGATTCTAGCGGGTGGGCCAGGCCCACCCAAACATGACCTTTGGCTCTCCCAGTAACAGCAAAAGAGGCCACAGTGAAAGCAACTGCTAAGTGCTCCGCCATGTAGGCAAATGTGTTTTTTTAAACTTGGTCAATTTATAGTGCATTGTTTTAATAATAGCCTTTACTTGTGTAATGATAGGGAGAAAAATATGGCCTTTAGATGATTTTCTCTATTTTTCTACTGTCTGAGACAAAACTCTGGACATACCCGGTGGTGCCCTTAGTGATGTCTCAGGCAAGCTGCAGTGGGGAGGTGTGTGTTGGGGAAGAGGAAACAGGGGTTTACCTTCCAATGATGCAGCAGGTGCAGTGGCACCAGAGCTCAGTAGACTACCCCCAGAATTGTCGACAATTGGGCACACATTGGATCACCCAAACGCACCCTTGGCCCATCCAGATATAAATTCCTGGAACCGGGCCTGGTTTCAACCCCCGTCTTTCTCGGTTCGGTATCCATATATATCTGTACAAAAATTAATATATTTGTCGAGAACCTCCTTGGAAAGTAATGGAGTGCTAAGCAACATTGTGAAAAGACCATAAGAGACCGTTCGCAAATCTTGCACCTCAGCAATCGATGCAGCCCAAATTTTTTTTATAGAGACACGTCTACATCACTGGTTCAGTAGCCGCCTCCAATGGAGGTGATCAATTTGCGTTGCTGACAAATCCAAATAAATTGTTTCAGGTTTACAAGAGATCTTTTTTCTTGTACTTTATCAATACCTGAAATTTTTGCTATTGCTGGTTTATTAATAATCATGTATGAAAATATTCACAGCAAAAGGAGGATGCATGTCATCCTATTGGAAACAGGAATGCAGTGAGGCAGGGAATGCCACCTCTCCAGCTCCCATGGCCGCCACTTCAGCCTCCATCTCTCCAAGTTCTGCTTTCACCATTCCCACCATCATTACTATCCCAGCACCATGTTACTCTGCAGCTTTGCAGGTAGTCCCTGGGTTCAGTGACCGGTCCCCCTTGACCTTCTTCTCTGACAGCCTGTATTCTGCCTGTGGTACAGGTTGCTTCAACTTGCCTGATCTCCAGCCCCTTCTACAGGACTTGCCCTCAGTTTTTACCCTCGTGTTTACCTTGTACTCTATTGATCCTTTCTGCAACCTACCTTATTTAGCTTCTTTTTGATTGATAATGGTTGCTAAATGTTTTCATCTGTGCCGCTGCATACACCCTTGTGTAGAGATTGCTTTGTGGGGTTCCAGTTGCCAGCTTATATCCATGATGCCTTTCTGCATCTTTGTTTTGCTTCCCGTTTTCACAGGAAGCATCCACTGCAGGTTTCCTGATAGGTTGTTCTAGGCTTGTCACGAGTCAATCTACCATCTGTGTGTGCCTTAGGGTCCAGATCAAAAATTCAAAAATCTGTTACCTTTTACCTGGACAGTGAAGGGGGTAGGAACCAGTGCAGAAGCTTTAACCTTCCGTGTTCTCCCGCAAGTCCCCTGACCTAATATGTGTGCAGTGGAAACTGTGTGCCTGTTCCACATACTCTTTAATTCATAGTTTCAGTCTACCAATATCTTGGATTGCTTGCTTTTGCTCTTCTGCTTGCTTGGTCTGTGCCTGGCTTTAATGTCCTCTCCTCTGCCAGGAATCTAGCTATCATTCATGCAGCAGGCACTATGGCACCAGGACCAGGAATTGAGGGCCTACTGCACTGCACGTACATCTACCCTATACTACCCAACCAGTGTGGGGTGGAGCAGGTGGGTCCATTGTCCTTGCTTGCACTAGCACCTTTAGCCTACTGGCTAAGTTATGTCTTCTGTACACTTCTTGTGCCTGTCCCTCCATGCCAGCTGGGTACATTTCCCATCTCCTGCTCCTCGGAGTGGTACACTGTAAATACGTGTATTGCTGCCACTATGTTATAGTAGATTTAGACACGTCTATTTTTGTGTCATCGCTATTCATGTAAGCTTAGCAGTGTCTTTAATCCTCCGTGCTCTTTCTCATTTTGTAGATCTGGATCATAGACAACTCTAGATGGCTTTTGGTCGGAGCTAGTATTTCTAATACGCATGTCACAGGCTTTGGGTCTTTATCTCCCATTCCTACTCCTTATTTGATGGCTCACCTCCCTATTCATGTGTATACCTTGACTCGCTCTGGACCGTTTTTTCCCCCGTTGTCCTAAAGATTGACTTGTGTCCTTTCCCTGCTGACCTTCCTTGAATTCAGCAAACTGCTTATTTGGTTTCTGCTACAGGCAGCTTTTGCTGTTTGATTTCCAGATCTATTATTTCTTACACAGAGACAGTGCTTAATTTGTGCTTGTTGTTTCCAGTGCGGAGGACCGGCACTTATGTATGAGGGCCGGTACTTAGGCCCGTATTTATACTTTTTTTAGCGCCGCATTTGCGCCGCTTTTTGACGTAAAACGGCGCAAACCTACAAAATACAATGGTATTTTGCAAGTTTGCGCCGTTTTTGCGTCAAAAAACGACGCAAATGCGGCGCAAAAAAAGTATAAATACGGGCCTTAATTCTCTGGCTCGGGCATTTAATGCGAGCGTCGTGTTGTTTTTGTACCCTTCGCTCCCACATTCGCACTATTTTGCCTTATGTCAACTATTCACATCTGTCCTCTATACCTCCAGCGTTCTTTTGTACATCGTTCTTAATCACAATGGTTTGGCCATTAGCAATAAAATAAAATAAATATATATTTGTTGAGTCCCCTGCGCTGAATCATTGTTCTGTGCGGAGGAAAGGCGCACGCTTCTGGGCCCGGCCCAAAGGCGCAGCTTGCAATCTGCCTCTCAGAAAAGGGGGCGGGGTGAGGGTGGATTAGAGTGCACCCCATGTTTTTGCTTTGTACTGAAATCCTGCGAAGCAATGCGAGAGAAAATCGCTAGTAATTAGTTCAGCCTTAAATTCTCAGTAGTGCAGCGGGGCAGTGCGAGCTGGGAGGAGCAAACACGCTAAAATAGGTACCATTAAAAGGTACGTCCATTCCAAACATGCAGCACACGCGCCACAGACCTAAACGAAAGATCAATGAGCGAATGCAGTTATGGATTCGCCGCCTGTTGGGGAATTCTCCGAGATGGGGAGCTCGGTTCGATGAAGCCTGAGCTCGCTGGCAGTCTGGCGGCAGGCTGAGGAGAGCTGCCTTTTCTCGCCGGTGACGGAAGGAGCCTGCGTAAAAGGACAGGTTGGCTTCAGATTTTTGGCTCCTAGGGTCCAGTTTCTGTGGAACAGACGCTCTGCAGCTCTCTGTCAGACCAACGCAGTCCGCTCTCAGAAGAGGGCCTTGGAGGCTCGTGTTCAATCTCAGACTTTCGTAGCAGGCCATCTGCGCTTCTAAAGGCACAGAAACGCGGCATGAGACAGACTAGGCACGGTAACAGCTTTCTGGGTTCTAGCCGCTAGGAGGCGCTATTCCTAATACCGAGCACTTGACATCTTGCTTAGTTTAGGCAGGCGGGGGTAGGGCCAGAAGAGTCGCTGGGGTTAGAATGAAGGAAGTTTCACATCTCAGAAAGAGTGTTATACACCAAATGGCTCCAAACATAAGTCTAAGTCCTAGACACATCAAAAACACAGGCAACCTCTGCCCTGCCCTGCCTTCTTCAATGAGAGTGTGTTTTTTCTCTCAAAATCAAAGTACAAAACATGGGAGTACTTTGGGGTGCTGACCTCAGCTTCAATTTGCAACCGGAAAGAGCAATCAAACCACCTGCTCCTGAAATCATATCGATTAAAAATATATCTTTCATCGTCCCCCGGCTCCATGCCCTAGTATACTCAAGCCGAGCATGTAGTAATGCCTTGTACATTGATCTGCCAGGCACCATCTTTAAAGGCTATATAAGGTGCAAAGCACAGTAGGGACACATCTTTGGCCTGAAGAAGATGAACCCACTTCAGAAGCCTAGATTGGCTTCCAGTTAACGACACAATCTCAGTCAATATTAAATACATGGCAGGCACAGTACTCAATTACACGCCAGCAAATGACACTCCACAGGGCACCATGCGCCCGGGAGGGTGAAATGTCCCTTGTTCACCCTTAGAACTAGGTTTGAGCAACGCCTTTTGGTGGCAAAACCTCACCTCTGGAACAACCTGCACAGGGAAATCACCCATGCTCAATCGATGATTAATGTCAGAACATGGCTTGACACTCGCCTATTTTATTAGTCTAGTGCCAGTTCCAAGGCCATCATTTCGGGTAGCCACCAGGTACCATTTGATATCCCTGGAATGCCCGACGGCACCCAGACCGTCCTTGTTACCAGTGTTTTCAGCTGTCATAAAGTCGGAGATAAGAACAGAAAGTAAAGAGGGCTCAACAGGTAATCTTTAATTCCAAGTTTCTGCTCTTTTTCCACTTCCTAGACTCACAACGGCAGATAGAAGACTGTTGGAGGCTAAAGGTGGGCCAGAGCAGGTTGTCAGAGGAAAAGGCCGCATGTTCTCACTTCTGGTGCCCCCAGTATTTTGGTCAGTTGACATTACTGTTAGGCAGGGTTTAATGTAAGAAAACAAATTCGCTGTACGTCCATGCACATACCGCACTGCTACATGGTCAATAATAACAGTCATAAATAGCAAAATGTAAGCAAAAGGAGTTTAATCTTTCCTCCCTCCCCCCCCCCCAAAAAAAAACTCACTGCACGAAGGTGCATGCAGGATGATTAAAATAAATTCTGCTGTTAGCGCAGAGGTGAGTTGGATGGAAGAAAAGCAAACGGGGAAGAGAATGTCCTCTGTTTGTTAATGGCAGGTGAAAAAAGGCAGAGTCCAGTCTGTGAGACCTTCCAGTTATCCATGAAAGCACATTACTTAGGCGAGGGACTGTTTTCTCTTTAATATCCTCTTTCTTGTGTCGGTCTTTCCCCTTAACTGCTCAACACAATGGCTCCAGAGTGTGTCCCATTCCTTTTCCAGTTGGCTACTGTTGGAGGCAGCACGTTCTGGATGGCTGAGGCGAGGCCCTAGCCAGGCAGAACCTACCACTCCGGTCAGGGGTGGGTGATCACACTCACTGTATAACCTGCGCTATCCCTTGGGTCGCTTGGCACAGAGCAGTCAGGTTTTTCACAGGGGCAATGTGTAAAGCAATGGCACAGCACTTCCACACAACAATTACACCGAGCGTCACAAAATAGACACCACATGAGGTGTAAGTAAATAAAATTAGCATTCAACACACATTATTAACACAGCATGATCAACTTGTAATATGGGGCATACATCACTGTTAGAATTATTGCTCTCAGTTGTAGGCCCAACTGTGTTAAACACCATAAACAGTATGTACCTGTGAGAAGAAATAATATTTTCCCTCTCAGAACCGTCATGCGGTGCCAGCGGTTGTCAGAATGCGATCCACCCTAGAGATTACCCCAATTCAATAGTACACTGTTGCAAGGTGCAGCTCGGTTAACAACGTTAGCAGCAATATGTACATACTAAGACTTGCAGCACTTTTAATTAGCTCCGTGGCCTGGGCCGCACAAGTAAAACTCAATATCAACCGTGAGAGGCCTACGGCAAGAAATGATGTGTATGGCACATCACTGTGTTGTTCTGTCAGTCACCCACACTCACTCCCTTACATTCACCCCACACCACTACGCAGTGCCATGGATATCAGGAGGCTTGTAAACACACACTTGCACACACTCGCTCCTAGCACCCTAATGATGTGCACTGATATCCGTCTGGTTAATGTCACTGTGTTCGCAGATACCCGGGGCCCCAAACCGCCCTCCACAAGCCAATAGGTTCCGCATAAGCCGCACCCCCTTGAGCAGGAGATGAAGCAACCTTTCCCCAGGTACTAGGCCAAAGTCACACTTCTCATGATCCCGGGGACAAGGTTGGGGGGAAGACAGAGATAACGGCTGAATAGACAAGAGTTAACATATGGAGGCTTGGTCCCCAATCAGGAGTTTCACTCAGAGGTCTGCAAAGCACAGGGGAGGGTCACTGGGGCCACACACTAGTCACAGCGGCACCCAGCCCAGCCAGGCACTCCAGTACCCAAATAGTTACCAAATCTGCACCTCCTGGGAAGGAGGCACACATCTGGGTGAGATGACTTGAGCCCCCCGACAATTCCGGGTGTACACAAAGAGTTACCAGGACCATATCTCAAGGGAAGGAGGCACAACACCTGGTGCTCAGTGACTTAAGTCACCCCAGACTGGTCGACCACACACCAAAAGGGTTCCAATGCAGTACCTCCCCTAAATGAGGTACTAGTCGAGTGCGTGATGACTTGAGTCGCACCAGACAATTCCAGACAATCACACCAAGAATTTCGATGCTGTACCTCCCTGGAATGAGGCACAACTCCTGGGGTGCAATGACTTGAGTCACACCAGACAATCCAGTCACACACCAGGAACTCCAATTCCAAACCTCCCTGGAATGAGGTTCCAAAACCTCATTCCAGACCAAAAGGTATGGTGTGAGATGTCATGAGTCGCACCAGACAATCTGGTCACACACAAAGATGTAAGTTCAACTGTGCCACACGAGGTAGAATGCGGCACTGCTCCAGATGCACCTCCAAGGGTCGCAACATATGAATCGGGCACCCCATACAATGAGCATGCTGTCAGGTGTTGCACGAGAGAAATGTGACACACTCACCAAAAGTGGGCCACGCGGGGGCCTGCAACTGGTTAACCCGCTCACAACAAACAAGGCGCTGAGGCGTGCAGTGGCTTCACAATAAAGTGTCACACTCTGTAAGTGCGGGCAGTACTTTGAAGGCTCTGCACCAGGCAGTTCCGGTCTCCAGGTGTAATACTTATTCTACGCTCACACTGCTGCTACCAGATGGAGTCCAGCAGAGGATGTAGGCACGGATGTGGGCACTGCTCTCCAGATGACACCAGTAGATTGTGTAGGTCCTTCACAGGAGATCTTTGATGTCCCTGAGTCCTCCAGATAGAACAGGCGACAAGCCAACAAGCCCTTGGAGAGCACACTTCACAGTTCCACACAACACCAGGCTGCCCAGGCCAGCCATAATGCAGGGTGTGCAGATCCCTTCCAAGGACAGTAAATACTCCTGTGCACAACAGATTCCTGTGGAAGTGTGCACCACGCAGTCCACCATTACTGGTCTCACGCCCCTGCTAGTGTATCCTTAAGTTGCTGAAGTGTGGTACTCATAGTTATACTCAAGTGTGCCTTTGAAGTTGGGGGTGGTTCAAAGGGGTCCCCTTTGAACCACAGATGTCTCCCCTAAGTTCCAGTCATGGGGCTGTGAAATAGAAATCTTTATCTTTAGTGGTGCCATGATCTGGCTCGGAGAGGCCAAGTCTCAGAACCTCTCCCTCCAGTCTATCCAGCGGGGCCCTCAAATGGCAAAATTCTATCATTCCAGTTGCTTAAGTTTTATAGCTGTCACTGGGGAATGCACAGATGTGCTTTTCCAGATTCCAGTGGAATAAAGCTGAATTAAAAGACACACAAAAAAATAGTTTTTAGAACACGGACATGCACACTTTCTAGAAGTGGCATTTCTACGGTATTATTGACAAATCCACTTTTACCATGAGAAGATGTTTGTCATTGTGAATCCAATGATAGTAAACATAATGAGGCTACTCCTCTGCAATCCACTATTGCAGCCAGGATTAATTATAAACTTCCTCCCATGTTAACCTATGGGCAGGGCAGCCCTCATGGGCGGTGAGTACACACATGGGTGTTCTGCACTCCCTGGGCACATGTACGCTGATGCATGCACAAGCCTGCACGGGCAGGTTGGACACAAGTTTAGGATCACCAAAAAGGTGCAAGTGTGCCCATACAGGCCTGTTGTGGCAGGCTCAGTATATATAAAAACACAAGTGTGCACACCCTGGTACACACATTGGCAAGGGATTCCAGGCACAGTAAACATGAAAACACCATTGTGCAAATGTGCACATTTTGACCAGCTAGTCCAGGCTCAATATATATGAAAACCTCATGGTACAGGTGTGCACAACTTTGACACAATGGCAGGCTCAGTACCATATTGAATACTATTGTTCAAGTGCACAGACAGGGGCCTGCCAGGATAGGTTCAGCACATAGTAAAGCACTACTGTGTAAGTGCGCACACACTGGCCAGATGCAACAGGTTCCATACCCGCTGGTTATTGCTACTTCAAACAGCTGGAGAAAGGGCGAATGCACTTCCACCCAGTACACAAAGGGGGATAGTGCCTCGGGCCCTAAGCCCACTACAAGAGAATCAGTCAACTCTATGGGTAAGGCTGACCCCTAAGTAGGGAAAACCCACATGGGGGTTCTTCCCTACCAGGGCATGGCACACCTTGGTTTACCTGCCCTGGGGAAGCGTAAGGCATGCTCAGGGGTGTCCACGCCATGAGAGATGCCACCCTGAGCACAGGCGCACATGCACACCTACAGGCCTGCACTGTTAGGCCTAAGACATGGTTGACAGGCACTTCTTGTGGGTGGTGCCCCACTAGTAGCCAGGGCTGTACTCGCCCCGGGTATGTGGTGTACCTTTTTACAGGTCACTCTTGGGTACCATGCCGATGAGCGCTCCTTCCTGGCATGTGTAGGAAGGGTGCACGCAGTTTCCCACTGCAGCACATTGAGAAAGTGCCCAGAGTCCTAAAGCCACAGGAAGAGAGTCAGCAAAAAAAAACAACTGGGAGAAAAAAAGCTAAAAAAGTTTCAGGAAAATCCCCTTAGAAGGCCATGCCCAGCAGCTACAGCAATGTGTCTCCTTGGGCCCCCACCTTCTCAGAGGCTGTAGACCTTACACTCCTGCCTCAAAAGCTGCAGAGACTGGCCTCCTTGGTCTTCCCCCATGTCAGGAGCTGCAGAAACTGGTGTCTTCGGGGCTCTTCTCTCTCAGGCGCTAGAAAGCCTCAACTCTTTGGGACACTCTTCTCTGTGGAGCTGCAGAGCCTCATGTCTTTGGGGCTGTCTTCTTCGAGAGGCTGCAGACCCTGGTCTGTTTGGGGCTCTCCTCTCTCAGGTGCTGCAGAGCCTGGTCTCCTTGGGGCTCTCCTTTCTCAGGTGCTGCAGAGCCTGGTCTCCTTGGGGCTTCCCTCTCTCAGGTGCTAGGGAGCCTGATCCCTTAGCACCTTCCACAGGCCCTGGGATGCAGACCGTGCCTGAGTTTCCACTTCTGTTTGTTTCACCCATGGGCAACCTGAGTGTCCATTATCACAGGGTCTGCATCAGGGTCACCTGTCTGTATTGTATCTTCCTGATGGAGCAGGAGTAGAATGTCCCGCTTCCTTACTTTCTCATACCCCTCCCATCATAACTTCCTCTTTTAATTTAGCTTTTCATTCTGTCCCTTCATTTTACTTCCTGTTTTATCCCTCATCTTCCGTACTCCATCTACACTTCACATCTCTTTAAACAATGCCCCCCATTCTTGCCTACCTCATGCTGTCTGTCACCTCTTCTTCTTTTCCCTCACCCATGCCCATGGCTGGTATTATGGCAGTGAGACTGGTGCAGCTGCACCACAGCTGCACCTGGTGCTGAGCACTAGGGGGATGATGGGCTTAGAAATAATATATGGGTTTAAAAACGTGTTGCAGAGCTCCTTGTGTGTCCAGCAGTTCTGAGGCAACAATAAAAATGTCAAGATAACTCTGGTGAATAATCTTCCTGTTGGAGAGAGATCCGTTTGCCTAGTGGCAGTTTCAACTAATCATAAGTGCAGGCGGTCATTGTTGTTTTTGCTTTGTCGCCCTAAGTGGGAAGGGTATGCCCAGACGTGGGTCCCGTGCTTCCCATGCCACTGGATTCAAGCTAGCCTGGCTGATGAGGGGTGAAACCCCGAAACCGGTCCCAGGATGCTTGTTTCCAGTCCAGGGAAGACCTGGCCTAGCAGTTCGGGCTGGACTGTTCCCATGGGAAACAGGGTCAAGACTGATTTGCATATGGCTGGGTCCAAACTGGAATGGCATGGGCAGCAAAAAAACGATGGATTTAGGCCCAGATCACTGTACTGGGGGTGAATGTTTGACAATGTTCAGCATTCCGTCCATTACTTGTTGTTTTTGCTTTGTCGCCCTAAGTGGGAAGGGTATGCCCAGACGTGGGTCCCGTGCTTCCCATGCCACTGGATTCAAGCTACCCTAGCTGATGAGGGGTGAAACCCCGAAACCGGTCCCAGGATGCTTGTTTCCAGTCCAGGGAAGACCTGGCCTAGCAGTTCGGGCTGGACTGTTCCCATGGGGAACAGGGTCAAGACTGATTTGCATATTGCTGGGTCCAAACTGGAATGGCATGGGCAGCAAAAAAACGATGCATTTAGGCCCAGATCACTGTACTGGGGGTGAATGTTTGACAATGTTCAGCATTCCGTCCATGTTGTTTTTGCTTTGTCGCCCTAAGTGGGAAGGGTATGCCCAGATGTGGGTCCCGTGCTTCCCATGCCACTGGATTCACGCTAGCCTGGCTGATGAGGGGTGAAACCCCGAAACCGGTCCCAGGATGCTTGTTTCCAGTCCAGGGAAGACCTGGCCTAGCAGTTCGGGCTGGACTGTTCCCATGGGGAACAGGGTCAAGACTGATTTGCATATGGCTGGGTTCAAACTGGAATGGCATGGGCAGCAAAAAAACGATGGATTTAGGCCCAGATCACTGTACTGGGGGTGAATGTTTGACAATGTTCAGCATTCCGTCCATCACTTGTTGTTTTTGCTTTGTCGCCCTAAGTGGGAAGGGTATGCCCAGACGTGGGTCCCGTGCTTCCCATGCCACTGGATTCAAGCTAGCCTGGCTGATGAGGGGTGAAACCCCGAAACCGGTCCCAGGATGCTTGTTTCCAGTCCAGGGAAGACCTGGCCTAGCAGTTCGGGCTGGACTGTTCCCATGGGGAACAGGGTCAAGACTGATTTGCATATGGCTGGGTCCAAACTGGAATGGCATGGGCAGCAAAAAAACGATGGATTTAGGCCCAGATCACTGTACTGGGGGTGAATGTTTGACAATGTTCAGCATTCCGTCCATCACTTGTTGTTTTTGCTTTATCGCCCTAAGTGGGAAGCGTGGGTCCCGTGCTTCCCATGCCACTGGATTCAAGCTAGCCTGGCTGATGAGGGGTGAAACCCGAAACCGGTCCCAGGATGCTTGTTTCCAGTCCAGGGAAGACCTGGCCTAGCAGTTCGGGCTGGACTGTTCCCATGGGGAACAGGGTCAAGACTGATTTGCATATGGCTTGGTCCAAACTGGAATGGCATGGGCAGCAAAAAAACGATGGATTTAGGCCCAGATCACTGTACTGGGGGTGAATGTTTGACAATGTTCAGCATTCCGTCCATCACTTGTTGTTTTTGCTTTGTCGCCCTAAGTGGGAAGGGTATGCCCAGACTTGTGTCCCGTGCTTCCCATGCCACTGGATTCAAGCTAGCCTGGCTGATGAGGGGTGAAACCCCGAAACCGGTCACAGGATGCTTGTTTCCAGTCCAGGGAAGACCTGGCCTAGCAGTTCGGGCTGGACTGTTCCCATGGGGAACAGGGTCAAGACTGATTTGCATATGGCTGGGTCCAAACTGGAATGGCATGGGCAGCAAAAAAACGATGGATTTAGGCCAAGATCACTGTACTGGGGGTGAATGTTTGACAATGTTCAGCATTCCGTCCATCACTTGTTGTTTTTGCAGACGGTCAATATGCCTGCTGCAAAGAACCTGTACTGTGCAGATTACAGCACTATACTTTATGCGGATAGCTCAGTGGGTTATTGCTTTGGTCACAGAAATATGTTTGCTAGTTGCAGTTCTTAAGTTACAATCCGAATATAGCACACTGACCTTTAAACTGTCATTAAAGATCTGCATGCAGACTGCATGCTGTAGGTTAGAATGTCAAGCTTTCCCAAGGTCTTTCATTATCCTAATGTTGCTAGAAATGCTTCCTTGGACAGAAATACATTCTTATTAGTAAAGCCATCCCCAACCACTGTGGTACATTTGAAATTCAGAGTTTGTGCTTCTCCAGACCAAGCACTCTTAAAATATATTGCTTACTAGTATGGATGACAAGTGATTCCTACATCTTGTAATCTACATTGTCTAGCATAACATTTCCTACAGACTGATTTACACATGTATGATGCATTGTCTCTGAATAATGTGTGCATGATGAGAAGTGCTCAGACACCCCACACTGATATGAGCAGAACTATAAAACAAATAAAAGGCATGTGGAAGAGTGGCTGTGGAGAGATGAGGGGCACTTTTAGAGGAAGCCACTGAAGGGCTTCAAAAAAGATTGCTGCACCAGCACTAAAGCCAGCCCTGCCCATGCCTTCTCCCCAGTTTCCTTTGCTTCTTTTCAGCTTCTTTTCACCATTCCTCATCTCTGAACTGCATGCCCCTTTCATCCTATCCAATCATACCTTCTTTCCCCTTCTTCTGTATCCCCTCCAACTCATTGCTTCCTTATCCTCCCATATCCCACTTCCACCCCCATAGCCTCTGTCTCTCCTCTTCCTTTCTCCCTGCCATCTTTATCTTACGGTGCTCCTTCCTTTTCCATCCCTCTCATCCTCTATAATTCTATTCATTCCCTAATCCAAGCAGTCCTTCATTTCTCCCTCTTTATCTACTGTCACTTTTTCCCACCGTTCCCCCTTGCTTTTTTCTCTCCCACGATCTCTCACATCACCGCATGTTTAGTTCCTCCTGCCAGATCCCAGGCTTCTTGGCACCCAACAGCACACACGGATGTGGTATCAGAATTTCAGAATTCTTTGCCGTCTGTGCTCGAGTCTTCTTCTGTTTGTCACCTTAGCTAACTCTTTTCTTGCTGCCAAATTACTACTCTCTTTCTCTTTCTCTCGTTCTAACTCTCTCTGTCTCTCTCTCTCTCGCCCTCTGTTTATGCTGGTGATTGATTTGATATGTCTCCACATGTATCTGCTGTTTCCTCATGCAGTTACCTCTTCCCTGCCTTGACGACTTTTTTCAACAACTGGCACCCCATGAATGTTCTGTTTCTTTTCTTGTCTGTTCTATATTCATGGACCCTGACTCTGAACAGTATTCATGTACTGTACCAAATGTTTGAAATGGAAAAAATAAGTGTGAGTACTCACCAAATTGAGTCTGGGGGAAGATGGGCTAAGAGGGTGTTTTTTAATGAGGCATTTAATGGCATTGGCATTTTCTTGGTGTGCATCTGCGGCTGGTGATCTTTGATGTAATTGTGCATTTTACAAGGCTATTTTCAAATACATTTGCAAAAAAAGCCATAGATTCTGAAAGGGCACTAATGAAATAATCAAGTACATTTATGATGTGCCAAGCAAATCTAACCCACTCAAGGAGGGTTGAAGGTTCACCAGCCAAAAGAAAACTTTGAGAAAAACAGTGACAAAATTGTACATTTTAAGCACAATTTCCCAGTTAAATTGAATTGGAAATTTGCTCCCTCTGCAGGGCCAGCCTGGATTTGTTTGCCTTTGTACTGAAACCTGTCTTTCATGGCTATAGAACTTTTTGCACTTTACCCCTGCTATCCAGTGGTAAAGTACTTGTGCTCCTTCTTTCAACATAGTTAAATAGGTATGCCCCTGATTGGCACATTTAGCTTTGTCTCTAGTATATGGTACCAAAGTGTACCTAGGACCTGTAAGTTCAGTGTTACAAATGGACTTCAGCACCCCTTGTGCCATTCACTATAGTCACAATGTAAACATGACTGCAGGCCTGCCACCAGTAGCCTAGCTATGCAGGGTTTAACTGCATAATCGACTTGTAAAAAGAATCCCCTTGTAAAGACCTAAACTTTCCTTTAAATATTATTAAGTCACCCCTAAGTAGAACTTATTGCTCATAAGGTGGGTTCATTGTATTTCGAAGTAGACATGTAAAAATTTGAAATTTTTATGTCAAACTTGTCCTTACAGTGAAAAAGTCCTACACATTATTTTGTCTGTATCAGGGTCAGCTGTTCCATAGGAAAGCATTGACTTAATATATTAAGTTTAATAAATGTTATCTCTACCTAGGAAACAGCTACAACTGGATGTTTTGGAATACTTATTACAAGATCAATTCATTGGTGAAGTTGGATTTATAATAAACATTTTGGAAAGCAGTCTTTAAAAAGTTACCTTTGTCCTCTCAGAAGCCACTTAAAGATAAATCTGCATTTTCTTCTCTCTTCTATCAACCACTAATTAGCATGTCAGTGGGTGTGAACAAGGTGTGAACTTTTTTCCAGTACAGGAACAAAAGGCCTTGATTGTGGGGAGGTGTTGTTGTGCCCTTGACAGTATGGCCTGAGGGCTGAGCTGATGGACTTAATTAACTTCAAAGAGGCCTATCCTGTCACAAGCAGATGTAGCTAACACCCAAGCCTGCACCCAAGCCTTCACCCTTCTTTTGCCCCCCCCCTGCCAGACCAGAGGTTTGTTTAGGTTTATTTAGTGACTTTCGTTATTCACCCTGACTATGAATATTACTTGGGGTGGGTACTCACCTCCTCAATTAATAACCCAATTTCTTACAAATGGCCAACACGCCAAAGGGTCTACAGGTATTTCAGGAAATGGTTTGCCCCATGGTCTATCGTTTTTCATAGCATTCGTCCACATTTTGAAAACTGAGTTTCTTTAATTTACGTACCCTGCCAATTCCAAATAGATTTTCATTCCTAATAAATATGGATGATAATATCCTTAGAAGGATCAGACTGGAATAAAAAGAAATACGCAGGCTTTACAATCTCAGGCAGCACAGATAGTTTGATTTCCATGCTCATTTAACAGTACTGTCACTCTGGTTTCGAACCCCCTGAAGATTATTACTGAGCTATGTACATGGAAATGTAATAACTCGGTTCACAAGCATCAATATGTCACTTTATCGAAATACATATGAGCTGCTATCAAATAAAAGCTTCACATTTTTGAAGAAATTAACTCAATCCCCGGAAACAAAAACTTCATGTTTTTTTATTAAATCTCAATTTTTGATCTGAAAGGCCAATTGGTAATGTTTGGTAAATGCATGTTTTGTGAACAAGTGCTCACATGTACTACCGCCATATCTGGACAGATTCTGTCTTGCATGCCCATGTGTCACTGTCTCATACCATGGATGCCATCACCATGCCAATAATAACCTATGCCATGCCAGAATCAGCATTTTGTCAAGAGTGTGCATCATCATACTCCTAAAGCCCACAATGCAATAGGAATTACCACCATTATGCCAGGACCAACATTATACCAGTGGTGGGCAGCAGCTCACCATGGATGCCCAAAATATATTAGGAACTACGATTATTAACACAGGCTCAGCATTATGCTAGAGGTAGCCACAAACATGCCACAATATATCAGTAATAATTACCATATTACACCCAGGGCCGGTATTATGTCAAACATGGAGAACGATTTGCTATAGGTGCCTACAGTATATCAGCAAATACCACCTTTGTGCAATAGACAGCCCTATGCCTAACCTCCACAGGAGGGAAGCTCTGGTGGTGGCTGTGATTACTGTCAGTGCAGGCTGAGATTGTGGCTGGATGAAGGTTGGCGAGAACACCGAGAGTGGAGGAAGAAGAAGAATGACCCCTCCCACAATGAATCGATAGGTTTTAATTGTCCTTTCCCCAGCTGGGCCCGGTAGTAATCCTTGATTCATGCTTCTTTGTAGCCCAGCTTCGAACTCGCACACAGTGTGATTGACAGCATCAGGCCTGCCGCATGTCCAATCACCATAGAGCAGATGCATGGTGGCTGACCATGATGCAGTTCCGGGCACATGATCAGATCACTGTAAGCATAGCATGATGGCACACAGAGAGGGATACATTTGCTCTCATTTAGAGATTTAAAAAATAAAATCACTCTATTTTCCTAATAGCCATATTAATGTGTTCAAGTAAACACAGTAAAAATACATGAATTGCTCCAGATACCAATTGGCGTGGAAGATCACCCTGCAGCGTGGAGGAGTGCTGTAAGACTGCACAGGAGGCCCTCATGACAGCCGAGGTGCATGATCCCACTGAGCCATGTTACTAGGGTGACCACCTGGCACTGAGGCAAATTCTGGACAGGACTGTAAAAAATTCTGGACAAAGGGTCAAAATTCAGGACAAAAATTCAGGGCAAAGGGTCAAAATTCAGGACAAAATTTCAAGAACAAACGTCAGTTTTACAGAGACACGCAAGAGAGGCCATGCCTCACTATGTTGTCAGTGCATTTATTTACTCTTTTTTAACATAGCACTAGTTATTCACTGTGGACCTTTTGTGATTGCCTCCTGGTTGTAGGAGGCTGGACTAGCTTGTAGTGAGTACCAAGGGGTACTTGCACCTTGCACCAGGCCCAGTTATCCCTTATTAGTGTATAGGGTGTCTAGCAGCTTAGGCTGATAGATAATGGTAGCTTAGCAGAGCAGCTTAGGCTGAACTAGGAGACGTGTGAAGCTACTACAGTACCACTTAGTGTCATATGCACAATATCATAAGAAAACACAATACACAGTTATACTAAAAATAAAGGTACTTTATTTTTATGACAATATGCCAAAGTATCTCAGAGTGTACCCTCAGTGAGAGGATAGGAAATATACACAAGATATATATACACAATACCAAAAATATGCAGTATAGTCTTAGAAAACAGTGCAAACAATGTATAGTTACAATAGGATGCAATGGGGACACATAGGGATAGGGGCAACACAAACCATATACTCCAGAAGTGGAATGCGAACCACGAATGGACCCCAAACCTATGTGACCTTGTAGAGGGTCGCTGGGACTATTAGAAAATAGTGAGAGTTAGAAAAATAACCCTCCCCAAGACCCTGAAAAGTGAGTGCAAAGTGCACTAAAGTTCCCCTAAGGACAAAGAAGTCGTGTTAGAGGAATAATGCAGGAAAGACACAAACCCACAATGCAACAACGATGGATTTCCAATCTTGGGTACCTGTGGAACAAGGGGACCAAGTCCAAAAGTCACAAGCAAGTCGGAGATGGGCAGATGCCCAGGAAATGCCAGCTGCGTGTGCAAAGAAGCTTCTACTGGACAGAAGAAGCTGAGGTTTCTGCAGGAACGAAAAGGGCTAGAGACTTCCCCTTTGGTGGACGGATCCCTCTCGACTTGGAGAGTCGTGTCGAAGTATTTTCCCGCCGAAAGAACGCCAACAAGCCTTGCTAGCTGCAAATCGTGCGGTTAGCGTTTTTGGACGCTGCTGTGGCCCAGAAGGGACCAGGAGGTCGCAAATTGGACCAGGAGGTAGAGGGGACGTCGAGCAAGACAAGAAGCCCTCTTAGCAGCAGGTAGCGCCTGGAGAAGTGCCAGAAACAGGCACTACGAGGATGCGTGAAACGGTGCTCACCCGAAGTCGCACAAAGAAGTCCCACGTCGCCGGAGAACAACTTAGGAGGTCGTGCAATGCAGGTTAGAGTGCCGTGGACCCAGGCTGGACTGTGCACAAAGGATTTCCGCCGGAAGTGCACGGAGGCCGGAGTAGCTGCAAAAGTCGCGGTTCCCAGCAATGCAGTCTAGCGAGGTGAGGCAAGGACTTACCTCCACCAAACTTGGACTGAAGAGTCACTGGACTGTGGGGGTCTCTTGGACAGAGTTGCTGGATTCAAGGGACCTCGCTCGTCGTGCTGAGAGGAGACCCAAGGGACCGGTAATGCAGCTTTTTGGTGCCTGCGGTTGCAGGAAGAAGATTCCGTCGACCCACGGGAGATTTCTTCGGAGCTTCTAGTGCAGAGAGGAGGCAGACTACCCCCACAGCATGCACCACCAGGAAAACAGTCGAGAAGGCGGCAGGATCAGCGTTACAGAGTTGCAGTAGTCGTCTTTGCTACTATGTTGCAGTTTTGCAGGCTTCCAGCGCGGTCAGCAGTCGATTCCTTGGCAGAAGGTGAAGAGAGAGATGCAAAGGAACTCGGATGAGCTCTTGCATTCGTTATCTAAAGTTTCCCCAGAGACAGAGACCCTAAATAGCCAGAAAAAAGGGTTTGGCTACCTAGGAGAGAGGATAGGCTAGCAACACCTGAAGGAGCCTATCAGAAGGAGTCTCTGACGTCACCTGGTGGCACTGGCCACTCAGAGCAGTCCAGTGTGCCAGCAGCACCTCTGTTTCCAAGATGGCAGAGGTCTGGAGCACACTGGAGGAGCTCTGGATACCTCCCAGGGGAGGTGCAGGTCAGGGGAGTGGTCACTCCCCTTTCCTTTTGTCCAGTTTCACGCCAGAGCAGGGCTAAGGGGTCCCTGAACCGGTGTAGACTGGCTTATGCAGAAATGGGCACCAAAAGTGCCCATGAAAGCATTTCGAGAGGCTGGGGGAGGCTACTCCTCCCTGCCTTCACACCATTTTCCAAAGGGAGAGGGTGTAACACCCTCTCTCAGAGGAAGTCCTTTGTTCTGCCATCCTGGGACGAGCCTGGCTTGATCCCAGGAGGGCAGAAACCTGTCTGAGGGGTTGGCAGCAGCAGCAGCTGCAGTGAAACCCCAGGAAAGGCAGTTTGGCAGTACCAGGGTCTGTGCTACAGACCACTGGGATCATGGGATTGTGCCAACTATGCCAGGATGGCATAGAGGGGGCAATTCCATGATCATAGACATGTTACATGGCCATATTCGGAGTTACCATTGTGAAGCTACATATAGGTAGTGACCTATATGTAGTGCACGCGTGTAATGGTGTCCCCGCACTCACAAAGTCCGGGGAATTGGCCCTGAACAATGTGGGGGCACCTTGGCTAGTGCCAGGGTGCCCTCACACTAAGTAACTTTGCACCTAACCTTTACCAGGTAAAGGTTAGACATATAGGTGACTTATAAGTTACTTAAGTGCAGTGTAAAATGGCTGTGAAATAACGTGGACGTTATTTCACTCAGGCTGCAGTGGCAGACCTGTGTAAGAATTGTCAGAGCTCCCTATGGGTGGCAAAAGAAATGCTGCAGCCCATAGGGATCTCCTGGAACCCCAATACCCTGGGTACTTCAGTACCATATACTAGGGAATTATAAGGGTGTTCCAGTAAGCCAATGAAATTGGTAAAATTGGTCACTAGCCTGTTAGTGACAATTTGGAAAGAAATGAGAGAGCATAACCACTGAGGTTCTGGTTAGCAGAGCCTCAGTGAGACAGTTAGGCACCACACAGGGAACACATACATATAGGCCACAAACTTATGAGCACTGGGGTCCTGACCAGCAGGGTCCCAGTGACACATAACAAACATACTGAAAACATAGTGTCTTCACTATGAGCACTGGGCCCTGGCTAGCAGGATCCCAGTGAGACAGTGAAAACACCCTGACATACACTCACAAACAGGCCAAAAGTGGGGGGTAACAAGGCTAGAAAGAGGCTACTTTCTCACACTGGTGTGCTACATTCAGGTGTCACATTATGTCCTTGTTCAGTAGTAAATGAATGCCCTTCACGGCAAGGCCATCACCTCTACCCAAATCTACCCGATCTTTCCTGAAGAGAAAGTAACAGCAACATTTTGATTATGTTTATGAACATTTCAAAACCCCTGGCAAACAGTTTGGGAAACATTAAGGTAATTAACCTTATGCTAGTTTAAACAAATTGAACAAAAACATCTGGCTTACCCCAACCGCCTATGGACTTTCAACCTAATTTTTTTTAAAGAGGCAGGGCAGATGGTCTGGGTGACAGTCTCACACCTAATGACAGGATGTGATGTACCCATAACTTGTCTGTAGTCTCACTGCACTAGAGTGTATGTTTGGGACTCTACATTTATCTCAGAGCTGGGAGCCCGGACTACCAATCAAAGATAATAAAAGAGTAGGATGAAATCGAGATCAAATGGGAGATCCACGGCAAGTAATTCAAAGGATTGTTGTTAACAACTGGATGAATAAAGAAGAGAAGAACAAGGTGGGACAGTTCCTAAAATCAGACAAGATGGGTCCACCAAGACTATTTGAAGGTATTGAGTACCTGGGGAGTTGTCTGCACACAGGAGCGAAACAAAAGGGGCACTGTCAAGTGGTTGAACAATCAACACCCATCCACCTTGGCAAACTCTTCTGGTGCAATGGTTCGCATGTTAGTGCTTGTGAAGGGCGAGCAGGGCCAGATCCCTTGCAAGGTTGTGCAAGGCAATTGCCCACTTTGTCCATGTCTTTATATGGTTTTGAAATTGAGCAAAAGCCAAACTAGAGATCTGGGTTATCCCTAAGTGTCAAGTACACACAGAATCTTCAAAATATTTGGGATGTAAATTGCACAAACAAAATTTACAAATTTTAAAATTTAATTAGTGTTTCTTTAACACATGGCACTGTTTTCGCCTTCATACACAATTAGATCTCAGATTGAACTGGGAACCAGTTACCTTTCGATACCTAATGATTAATATCTACCATTCTTACATTGATTTCCAGGATGAAAATCTCGGCAGAGCGAACGGTCCCTCCAAGCCCAGTTTGCTTTTTGGTCTTCTCTTCTGCTTTCTGTAGAGGCCATGTGGCACTAGTGAAGATGGTGTGCTACCCCAATGATAGTATTATTTTGCAAACCTTCCCCTGCTCGTCCTTCATTCCTTCTTCAGACAGGCCACACATCTGGTTTGGTCACTGCGGCGCCATCGGGAGCTCTTTCCACTCTAAAGCTAACTGTGACTGCGGGTGGATTAGATCTTCTGGACTTAGAATGCTTTTATTCAGCTGCAGATGTCCAATGGGTGGCTCACTGGCTTTCTGCCCACCTCCCTGCATGAGATGGGGTTTACCAGTAAAGACTTTTAAGGAAGGCTTAATGCACTGCTCATCGTTTCCTACTGACCATTCTATGGATCACCATCCGGGGTTATCATGCATGGCTTTCTCTTGCCTTGCCAGAACCTGTAAACTCACTGACACGAAGAAACCCTATGCTCCTGCACTACCTTTGCTAAGCCTTCCCACGTGCACAGGATGGCTGTGCTCGGAGCAACTCCATCAGTGGCATGTTGCAGGTGTCTTAAAATTGGGGACTTTGTTTCTGAACAGTGAGCTACTAAATTTCCAAACCCTTGTGGCAGACTACCATCTTCACCCCGGTCAACTTCTTACTTACAACCACCTTAAATAATCATTAAATGCCCTATTTCATGTCTGCTACCTAGCACTAACCCTACAAGAGGTGTGCCAGAAGCTCTCTACCATAGGAAATGGTGGCAAACTGATGGAATGGGTGTACAGACCTATCCTGCAACATGGAAACCACTCTAGGTCTTCTTGTCATACTGCCTGGGTGATTGATGTACCAAACCTCTGCAAGATATGGACTAAAATACTGGACTTTCCCCACAAAGTATCCCACAGCTGTCACTTTAAGTAAATTCATAGTGCTTCCTTGTGAATGCATTCTGCCCGTTGCTTGCCATTGGCCTTGTGGTTTGTAACTCACAATTTGTTGCTTTCAATTTGCTGGCTTTATTTGTTTTAGGCTATGTAGCTTGAATTCCTCCCTTCCCTTGCCAAAACCTTATTTACAGTATCCTGCCGAGTGCTCCCTTTCTGTAAACAGGCCTGTAAATCTTGTTCTTATCTTATCATGTTTGCTGTGCATTCAAAGAACAAAGTCAAATGTCAGGCTCTGTCTTCGGTGGGAACTTAGTGTTTACTTTCCTTTCTCTGACTTCAAAGTGAGAGGATTTATGCGACAATCTTGCTGGATACTGGGGATAGGAAAGAGTTTTTTCTATCGCATGACAACATTTAAATAGACTTCAGAATATATCAGAATTAGAAGTACAAATCAAGCACATTTAATTCTGAACTGTGCTGGAAACAAATACCTTCACATGATTAAAACAAATCATTGCATTAGGTGATGCAATTTCCACACATCATCATCTCTGCACAATATAGTTTGATTTGAAAAACTGTATATCTGTGCAAATGTAATGGTCATTTCAATCAAAAATGTGTTGTCTGTAATGGCAGTGTGTTCCCACACCATGCATGCTCCACTCCACTCTGCTCTACACCACTCCACACCACTGCACCCTACTCTGTATCACTCCACTTTACGCCACTCCGTGCCACTGCACTCTTCTCCATTCGGAACCACTCCATATTATGCAACTGCTCTCTATGCTACTTCACACTATGCCTCTCTACTCTACTCTGTGCTACTCTACTCTAAGCCACTGCGCTCTGCTCGTCTGCACGCCATACCACTCCAGTCTAGGCAACACCAATCTAATCCGCACAACTCCACTCTCTGCCACTCTGCAACGCTGCACTGTACGCCACTGCACTCTAAGCTAATATACTCTATGCTAATGCACTTTACTATGTAACACTCAACTCTATGCCCCTGCACTCTACATCAATACACTGTACATCATTCTAATCTACTCTCCACCTCTGCACTCTATGCCACGACACTCTACACTACTTTACTCTATGCCATCACACTCTATGCCACTTTATGCAACTCCACTCTAACCTGCACTTCTCCACTCTAAGCCACCTCACTCTACTGTGAAATAATCTACTTTATGCCACTGCACTCTGTGCCACTGCATTCTATGCCACTGCACTCTACCCTGCACCTCTCCACTCTATGCAACTGCACTCTACTCTGAAACAATCTATTCTACGCCACTGTACTCTATACCACTCTGACTACTGCACTCTAGTTCAATGCACTCTACACCACTGCAAGCTGACACTCTGCAACACTGCTCTGGCCGCCACTATACTCTACACCACTCTGCTCTATACTACTGCATTCTGCACCAATATACTCTATTCCACTGCATTCTATGCCACTCTACTCTGCCCAATGCCACTCTATGCAACTGCACTCTACACCAGTGTACTCTAAACAACTGCACTGGACTTTACTCTGCACCACTGTACTCTATGCCACTGTTCTCTGTACCACTGTACACCACTGCACTGACACTCTACTCTGCAACTCTGCACTCTACACCACTCTACTCTATGCCACTGCACTCTAGGCACTATACTCTACTCTACACCACTCTACAATACTCCACTCTGCACCACTCTACACCACTACACTCTATGCCACATGAGTCTACTCTGCACTCTGACACTGCACCACTCTGCATTACTGCACTCTCTGCTACTCTATTGTATGCCACTCTACTCCACTGCACTCTATGTAACTCTACCCCATGCCACTCTATGCCACTGCACTCTGCGCCAATGCACTCTAAACAACTGCACTGTACGCCACTGCCCTCTACTCTGTACCACTGTACTCTACGCCACTGCTCTGTGCCACTCTACTCCACTCTACATCACTGCACTGACACTCTACTCTGCAGTGTTGCACTCTCCACCACCATACTATACACCAATGTACTATGTACTACTGCATTCTATGCCACTGCACTCTATGCCACTCTACTCTGCATCACTCCACTCTACAGCACTTTGCCCTACTCTGCACCACTCTACACTACGCCACTGCACTCCCTGCAACGTGAGTCTACTCTGCAATCTATGCCCCTGCACCACTCTACACTACTGCTCTCTCTGCCACTCTATTATATGCTACTCTACTCCACTGCACTCTATGCAACTCTACTCGGTCCCATGCCACTGCACTCTAAACCACTGCACTCTACGCTAACGCACTCTAAACAACTGCACTGTACCCCACTGCACTGTACTTTGCACCACTGGGCTCTATGCCACTGCTCCTATACTACTCTACTCCACTCCACACCACTATGCCACTAGCTTTAATCCATGCTGAACAGAAGCTACTCTGGTGTATAACATGGCTAATGGCTAAAACACATTAGCAAAGCCAATAACTCTTTCGTAGATGAGACCAACTGGCTTTGCCAATGTTTGTTAGTACCTGAAAGAACTGTAAAAAATACAATTACATTATAATAAAGGCTGCTACAAAATGCGCAAATACATTTCAGTTAAATTTTAAAAAAAAGCGCTTCTCAAATACAGATTTGAATAATATACAGTTTATACCTAGTGCTAAAAAAATGTTATAACACTCCATTAAAACCACACACTCCACAGCTCACCTTGGAAAACCATTACAATACCTCTCTGAAAGAAATATCTTTGCCACCAGAAAACTTCAAGTGGCTCCTTTTAGTAAAGTCAATGCAGGTTTTCAAGCCCCTTTGTATTTGCAGATTTACCAGTTGCCCACATTTGCAAGTCTTTAGGGAAGGAGACCCCCTGGCAAGAAGGCCTTTTCTTATCTGTCTGCCCCTCCCTCCCTCAGAGCACAGGAGACCCCCTGCCTTCCAGGCCAGCTGGGGAAACTCCTCTGCCCGTAATTTCGCCCTACTCCGTTGCTTTAGGTGAAAGGCTAAAATTATGGACAAATGCCGTCCGTTAAAGCTTTCATCACGGACAACGGACAGCAGGACGAAATTACGGACAGTCCGTGAAATTTACGGACGGGTGGTCACCCTGATGTTACTAGTGAAAGTGGAGAGCAAAGCACACAACGGTTGGCAAAGGTGTTGGGGAATGTTCTATTTTCACACCCCGGGGCCCGGGGACTGAGACGCTCGGCATATTTAGGCTGCTAAGAGAATGCAACACAGCTGAGGGCCCGATTTGGAAACCCTGAACAACAGGGGAAAGGTGGAATGGGAGATTCGGCCTTTGCTCTTTCTGAAGCTGATAATAAATCAGTCATCAGTGTGTGTTTTGGTAAATATCACCTGTTTGTTAACATGCTTCGAAATATTGAACCGTCCGTACAGAAGAAGTATTATAGTCACTCTGCAGAACATGCACATGGCTCCAGGCAGAGCTGCTCCGATACCTCTGTGATTAGGGCGAGGACACTGTCAATTTGTATTTACATTCTATATGTCTATATCTCTCTTATCTAGGAATACATTTCCTTAGTTGCAGCTCACCGCACCCTGTAAAGTATTTGAGCGCCGCAAAGTATCAGGACACCATTCACTCATTTTCAAAGATTTTGACTTTTGCAAACACAGAATAAATTAAAAAAAGACTGATGGACCGCGATCGGATCGCTTGTACCCTGGGCACCGGCTGAAAAACACTGACGTGTGCCAAATTGTGACAAGGTCGGGGAGCGCTTTCAGCACAGGCTTTGTTGTCCATTTGCCTAGATGGCTGGACCCTATCCCCTTACAATGCTTACATGTACCTGAGGTGAGTCCCGGGTACGTCTCCTGAGTGCTCGGACGCTTGGGTGGGCTGACACCTTGGTGACTTGTCTGTGTTTTTTAGATAGTTTAATGATGCACCGCCTTGAATGAGGGCCTTTATGTGGAATCTGTTGAATTGGGCGAACGAGTCAGGCATATTGCCTCTTGTCTTTTCAATTATGTCCTGAGGAAGCCGTGAATGTAACTAGGCCGAAATGCGTCGACTGTATTTAGAGAAGTCAAGGACAGATGAAATTATCCGGCCAAGAGGCAGGAAGAGGAGGAGAAGCAAATAGAGGACATTGGGTTATATTTTCCCCTCCTGACTGACTACCTCTGGAGAGTGCTTTGGCGTGGTCTCAATTTTGGAATACCCACCTCATGAACTATTGACAGGAGACTAGAGAATAAGGACTTTGTGAATTGTGTACTTAGAATATATGCTTTTGTGTTAATTGTAATGTTGAGTTGGACCCGGGGATTACGTGGTCCTTCTGGGTATAATACATGAAGGCAACACTGAAAGTTTGCACATTACATGCAGTTTGCACATTACATGCATTTTGATTGATTGATTTGTGTCTCAATAAGGACTGAATGCCTTATTGGAGTTAGTTGTGCGATATTCGGCCCCCAATTGTTGCACCATTGTTTGATTTGGTAGTCTCTTACCTCTAAGCTGTATCATGGTGTCTATTTGCTGTGCAGTTTTCTGGTACTTTATCTCTGTTCTATATCCTGGTTTCTCCTCTGTGTTCTGTATCTTGGTTTCGTATTTGTACAGTGTACCCTGCTGTCTTATCTCTGCGCTGTATCCTGGAACTTTATTGCTATGCTGTATCCTGGCACTTCATCTCTGTGCAGTATCCTGGTGTCCTAGTTATGTGCTTTACCCTAGCGCTTCCTCTCTGTGTTGCATCATGCTGTGTGATTTATGTGCTGTATTCTAGCACCTTTTCCTCTGTGCTATATTCCAGTGTCTTGTCTGCGTGCTGTATCCTGATGTCTTCTGTCTCTGATTTATCTCGTTGTTGTATCGTGGTACTTTATGTTTGTGCTAAATCATGTTACTTCATTGTTGTGCTCTGTTATGGTGCTTATATCTGTGCCTTATCCCTGATTTCTATCATAATGCATCGCCATCTAATCTTCTGGCTTCTACCTGTCTTTGTTCTGTACCCTGCTTTGTCATTTATCTTATCCTGGTTGCCTAGGTGTGTGCTATATCCTGGCACTTAGTTTCCATACTGTATTTTATTGTCTTATTTGTGTGCTGTATTCCGATATCTTATGTCTATGGTCTATCCTGGTACTTCTCATGGGTTAATTCCTCCTAAGTAAGACTCCTCACACAGATCAATCACTCTCAGACAGGCATGTCATGGATGAATAGCTCGTAGGTAAACCATTGTATGTGTGAGGCCAACTGCAATTATATAAAGTTTACCTTGAGGGTTACACAACAAGTTATCATATGTCACCGCCTACCTGTGACGCATTGGCTTATGGAATCTATTCTCTAAAGAGCAAATAAGGGAAACCTTTAAAGCAGCACTTGTTAAACAAGCTTCAGAAAGTATTCAGTGGGCAGAGGTGGTTTCAGGTGAGAAAGGTATGGCTTAAATTGAGGAAAGAATGACACCATCGCTAGGCTGGAGTACCTGAGTGAGGGCGAGGGAGGTTGGCGAAACACTGTGAGGGCCTTCCTGCAGCAGATTATAACAGAGACCGTCAGATTCCCAATTCTTCCCTACCTGCTCTGCAGTGGAGAGGCTGCACCAAGGTGGATTTGCCCCTTATCCTGCAAGGGTTAGTCTCTATTTATCTCGCGCACAGCTATCCTCCTGCCATATAAGTCATTGGTCTAGTCAAAGGGTAGATTCAGGCGAGTGTCCATTACGGCCTTGCTAGCAACCAACGAGCATCCAGCTAATGAAGCCTGGGATGAAAAAGTGCGCGGTTGCAGAAATAAAACCAAAAAACTCGTGTGGTGGTAACCAGCTGCTGGATAGTCACCAGTCAGGAATCCTCCCAGTACGTGGGATGGAATCTGGATTCCATGCCTTTACTGAAAACACTTACTCAGATCTTCAGGCATCCGAGTCTTCTGCTCTAGTCAACTTCTTGTGATGTGGTCGACCTGTCTCAATCAGACACATGATGCTTGCCTTGCCTGAATCAACTCTTTCCTGACAGATTCACAAGCAGGATTAATTGAAGTAGTACGTTTTTCACAAAAAGTGCTTGACCTCTTTAAAGGGCCCAAGTGGCATCCCCTCACACAGATGTCCACCTTATATATTCAGCTTCAAGCTAATACGCCCAATCAGTTTCACTTGCCTTCTTTCGTTACCTCCCTCTCCTCCCTCACTGTATCATTCATTGTGCCTACATCTATCACTCGCGACCCCTCTCTCCACCTCATTCCTCTCTCTGGGCCTCATTGCTCTTTTTCTATCTGACCTCCCTGTATCTTTTATCCATCTACTTCGCTTCTCACACAACCTCATCGCTATCTTTATCTCACCTCATTCCTTGTCTGTACCACCTTACCTTATCTCTTTACATTTGTTTCAGGCCTTTCTTACCTCACCACTCCCCCTCACCTTTCTATCTCATTTCTCCTTCTATATCACATTTCACTCACTACCTCACCCCTTTCTACTCCACCATCCCTCCTCACTATCTAACTTCTTGAATTACGTCACCATTAGTTACTACCTCACTTTTCCACCTCCCCTTTCTCTACTCCTGTTTCCTTCCTTCACCTCTCTAAATATCTTACTCCTTTCTAGCTACCTCTTTTTCCTCTGTCATCAACCCCTCTCTCTCCACAGCCAAACTGGGAACCAAAGGCAGTCCTGGCAAATGTTGTCATAGAAGCCCCCCATTCACCATACTACATGTAGGAAGTGAGTGCAGCGAGTGAGCCTGACCACTGCTAGAAGGGCTTAGGGGGATCCCCCCCCAAGAACTTTTCGAAAAGAAGTGCAAATATGGCAGGTTTCGCAATACATTTTTTTATTGAACCAATCATTGATGGATGGAGACTGGAGGGTTGCATGGCTTAATGAATGAGTAGTTGGGTGGTGAAAAGGAGGGTAGATGAGTTAATTCATGAATGGATGACAAGGAAAAATGACTTTTTAGGTTCATGGGGCAAACAGTCTCAATACACAGACCAAGGGTGGGTGCTATGGTTTTCATTTTAGCTTTCAATAAAAGCATCGCCCGCCCCAAACACTACCACTGTTCCTTATGATAAATGCATAACCTGAATGTGTTTAATGCAGAGCACTGATTTAGCACCTCGAAGAATTAAGGACAGAGCATTAAACATTAATATAAATTGGACGAGACAATTAGATAACAAGTAGTGGCAGAATCACAATCACACAAAAACGTTTCCTGAATCCCAGGATCCATGATACCACGTTGTGTGATCCTAGGCAAATATTTTTTTCCACAGTGCCTCCTTTTCCTACAACATCACATGAGATGAGCTACATCAATTTGGGATGTGTGCTGCGCAAAAGCAAAAGGCTAAATGTTATGCCATATATAGTAATATCCTAGGCCATGGATTGGGGACAAATGACATCATTCTTCTTGGTTCAATAATAGCATAATCTGTAGGGTGGTGGAGGGAGCAAGACTGTTTCTAAATTTATGATTACAACCTGTCAAGTCTAACAGTTGCCACCTAATGCAATGTGCATTGGTATAATTTAAAGTACTAAACTGCAATTATAACTAAAGGTTACAATATAAAGAAATACACTGTAAATCGAATTCTGGAGAACCTTTTTCATATCATCCTTTATTATATATGTACTGAACTCTCTGAGCCAAGCAATAGCAGACCTCTCCACTCCCAGTCCTCTGCCATCCTCCCAAACTTCCCCCCCCCCACAATCAAAGCCCTGAAGGTCAGGGACACTCATGGCAACACTGCAGGAGACAGGTACCACCCAAATGCAAAAACACTGCTTCACAACCTTTTTGTTTTGCATTGTTATTGATTATTATTAAGTGCTGAAGTGCTGCAAGGAGGAATGTGACCAACCCTTCCCCAGCAACAAATCCAGCCCACACCAGCAGTGAGACCAGCCCCCACTCTGCCAGCCCACCTGGAAAATGCCTGGCACCCGGTATCCCCAGTCCAGAACTGTCTCTCTCTCTCTCTCTTTCCTGCTATCTCTCTCGCTCGCTCTCTCTCACACACACCCACAAATACATACCTACATCTAGACATCCTTCTCCATTTCAACTCACCCCTACATCACCAACTATCTATTTTAATCGCTTTCTTTATGGATTTCTCTACCTCACCACCTCTTCCTCTTTTGAATCTCTACCTCTCTGTCATTCTCACCTCTTTTTCTGATATGTCTCCCAATTTCCTCTTGATGCTTCACACCACATTTCTCTATCTACCCTTCACCTCTCTCTCTCTTTCTCTTTCTCCCACCACTCCCTTTACCTCACTTGTTTTTTAGATCTCTTTACATCTCCTTTTGTGCATTACTTTGATCTGTACCTCACCCCTTAGAATGCTGTACCCCTCTGCTTCTCCTTACAATTCTTTTTCCCTATGTCTAGTCACCTCTGTAGGGCACTCTAAGACCTTACCTATTTATCTACCTCTTTTTCTCTACATACATCATTGTCTTTCCTTTTGGCTACCTCACCTTTCTCTATTCGCTTTACTTCTTGCCCCACCTCATGTATCTTTCTATATCATCTCTATCTTATTTTAATATTATGCAGTAGCCCACTAAACATCTAACAGGTCACCCTTAGCATGTTTTTCCTACATTGAATTTAACAAGCTAGTTAGAAACTGAATTCCACACAAAATGTTATTCTTGCAAGTACAAAAATCTACAACTACTCTCAAAACGAAATAGCACTTCAAGGGCTCCTCTCTATAGTCCCACTTCTAACATGGCAGCAACAGTACTCCCTCGATGACACTTAGAGGCACCAAGGCTCCACTCCGTGCCATGCTGTGCACTTGAGCTCCTGCTTCCCGCATGGGCTCAATTCTTGCTTGTGGCTCTCCCACAGAAGGTGCTCGACGGGTGTTCAGTGAGTGCAGCGGGCGCAGTGGCCCAAGAGCCCGGTGGCTCTCTTGACTCCGAGCCTCTGAACCACTCTGTGCCGGCTCAGTCCAGCCAACGGCAGTCCTTTACGGGCATGGCAGTGTAACAACTCAGCGGTTCTCTCCCCTTGCAGCCCTCGTATCCGCACGTTGCACACTACTAGAGATCCTCCTTCCAGTAATGCTAGGCAACCGTCACTGAAATTTGCACCCTCTGATTAGCACAAAACTGTTATAGGTTTCTCAAAGCTTGTTCAATCTTTTTTTTGGCAATATTTGTCTGGCAGACACCTGGCAGCATTAACTTTCTACCATTTTGCTGGCACCTGTTTCTAAAGGTTTAACGCACAATTCCATATTTATTTAGCACCAGGAGGACTTCAGTTAACCAAAAATTCTTTCAAACCAGGGGCCTCAAAATATATTGTGCCCAGGGGCCACAAATCAATAAATGTAATTTCAAGTGGATGTCTGAAAGGAGGGCATTACAAGTGCGGATCAGTCACTGACAAGTGAGTGAATGTACATCATTGCAGGGGCAGAGTCAGGTATGTAAGGCAAACCTCTCTCGATGACTAAGTAGGTGTCTCTTTCTAACCCCAGGTATCCATGGAGATGTTCTTGGGCATTGCTGGGTTTATGTTAGAGCTCTGAAACACACGTCTTGGCACTGCTTTGGGGGGGTGGGGCCAGGGCACCGGGTAGCAATACGTGGTGTCTCTGCCAATCTCTCAGAGCCAGGGCACTACAGGAGAGGGCATGAATTTGAGGTGGACTCTCCATAGTATAGCCAAGGCCAGACTGGCCGTACTGGGCATTAGGCGTTTTCACGGAGGCTGGAAGGGTAGGGACAACTTTGGTTACTGGGGCGACGGTTTCATAGAAGTGCAGCAGTGTTAAAAGCACTGCAGAGTTCCTTGTATATCCAAAAGTTTACAGACAACACTGAAAGTGCCAAGATAACTCTGGTGATTAATGTACCCGTGTGAGAGAGTCCAAGTTTTGTCCAGTGGCAATTTTCATCTAAGGTAGCTCACTGGGTTAATATGCCTGTTGGAAATAACGTGTATTGTGCAGACAACAGAACATTATTTTTTGTGCAATGCTCAGTGGGATACTGCTTTTGTCACATAGATCCTTTAGTTACTGTGCAGTTCATAAGTTACAATCATAATATAGTGCAATGAGCTATGAACTGCCATCAAAGAGCTGCATGCAAACTGCATGATACAGGTTAAAAAGTTATGTTTTTTTCCCATTCTTCGATTGTCCTAATTTTGCTAAAAAGCGTTTGATGGGTAGAAATAAATTATTAGTAAAGTCAAACCTAATCACTGTGTTACGTTCTGAATCCTGAGTTTATGCTTCCCCAGACCAAACACTCTTAAAAAATGTTTGCCAGTATGGATGACATGTGAATCCTACACCCTGTCCCCTTTGACTTACGTAACATTTTCTACTCAGGTATGATTCATTGTCTCTGTATGTGTGTGTGATGTAAAGTGCTTCACTATCCTACGCTGGTAAGAGAAGCGCTATAAAACACATGAAATACATGTGAGACAGGGGCTATGGAGAGATGAGGCACTGTTAGAGGGTGATGGCGAGGGAATCATTGAAAAACCCCAATAAGGATTGCCATGTCCCGGTGCACTGTAAGGTCATCATTTACCATGCTTTAAAAACTAATACAATTGAATATATGATGTATGTACATAATATGTAGTGAAATTGCGTTGCAGAATGCAGTTTTTGTCATTTTTTCCCAAATTGTCCTGGGGAGCAGAGCCTCGCAAGCCCAGTGCACCCCATGGGGGCTGTCTGACAACATTTGCCAGGGCTGGCTTGGACTCCCAATCCGGCCCTGCCACGCTTGCCTTCCAAGCGGGGTGAGCTTTAGCTGTGATTATCATTCCGTATCTTGCGTGTGCGCAGATGGCCCGGGGGCGTCTTTTGCTAAATGTTCGCCTGCGTGGTCTAGTCTTTCGGAACATATCTGCTCCCGTGCAGGTAAAGGAAGAATTCTTCGGAACATGCCCGGTCCGGTTCGTGTGAAGGGACTTGAAGCCCATGCGCAGTGTGGCACTGTTCCCCGTGTGGCCTTCGGTGTTATCTGGCGAGGTAACTCCTGCACAGAGGCCACGGAAGACGGGGCTACGCACCCGCCCTTTGGTCTGACTGGGGTAGCCTGGGAGTGTGCGTGGGCATGTTTTTTAGGGTTCATTGAGGCAGGGGTGCCAACATGTTTTTCACTTCGCTAGAAAGCTGACAGGAAGCTCCACCCTTCCTGCAAAGCACACTTACGCTCAAAGTGCGATGTTTCTTTGACTACAACTCCATCCAGGCGCAACCCCAGCTCAACGCCAGGAGGCCTCCACTTTATAAATACCTGCATAGACAGGTGGATATCAACACCGCGGGCAGGCCTGTGTTGCACGTGATCACATACTGCCTCTATTTGGTTGTCCTTTCGCTTTTTTCTTGTCCTATCTTTAGTCTGCGCTTTTTTTCAACGTTCTCCTATTTTCTTTCAATATCCCCTTCATGTTTTTCTTTCCACATATGTCTCACTGTTTCTCATATTCTTTAGGGATCTCTTAATTTCTTTCTTCCCTCCATCATTCTTTCTTTTTATTTGTACTTTCTTTATTTCCTCCTTTTGTATTGTTCCTCTTAGCTTCCTTCTTCCTTTGTTCTCTCCCTATTTTCTCTTTTCCTGTTTGTACTTCTCTGTATATGTTTTGATCAACTTTCTCGCTTTCTTTCGTCTTTGTTCCAATAGAGTCCAATATTGTTTTCTTGCTTCTCTTCTCGGAGACTGCGATCCTTTCATCAGCTCTCAGTGCTTCTTGTGCTCAGAGCGGGTTAAACAAAATAATTACATTTCAACGCCGCTGTCACTTTTTCCGAGCTCCGTGAAATCGCAGTGATTTTCAGGAGCACAATGTGTGAAAGTGAAGAAGGACACAACAGAGACAACACCCTGTGCCGCGGGCAGAAGGCCAACGTTTGAGAGCAGGTCTCACAAATGCCCAGGGAATGACCGCACCTGAGTGCAAACGTGAGCCTTTATATACCAACTCACATAGACCTTCGTTAATACATTTTCAGGCAGTATAAAGAAGCATGGCAAAGCCCACAGGGTTGCACTGTGTGTCAGCCTTTTGGCTTTATTAAATTGTTTTGTTATCTTTTTTGTTAAACTCAATTGATGGGATAACGGATTAGTCGTTGCCTTAAAAAAAAAAGCCTGGACCAAAAGCAAAAATGTTTGTTGGTCCCAAAAAGGATACATTGCTCAGTAGTCACATGCACCTAATGGAACTACTTTGTGTGTGGATGTGCATCTTAAGAAAAAGCAAAATGCCATCAGTCACAGTGAAGTTAGCCAATGGCTGAAATGGGCTAACCCATTGTCCCATGATGTATGTGTAGTAGGCAGAAGAACACAACATACCAATTGTTAAGGAGTGCTGTCTAAAACACTTATAAGTAATGTTCGAAATAGGGTCTCTAGTTGGCAGTTGGTTTGCACCTTGCACCCTGTCCAAGTAGGGACCCTTACTCTAGTCAGGATAAGGGAGATACCTGCTCAGATAACCCCTGCTCACCCCCTTGGTAGCTTGGCACGAGCAGTCAGGCTTATCTCAGGGACCAAAATAAAAAACAGAAATCTCAATTTGGCACGTAATGGGCTACAATATGGTAGTAGTGTACACCAATCACTGTGGATCAAGTACAAATGCAAGTCCTTTCCTCACCGCTGACAACCAATGTTAGAAATGGGGTCTATAGTTGGCAGTTGGTTTGCACCCTATCCAAGTAGGGACCCTCACTCTAGTCAGGATAAGGGAGATACCTGCTCAGAGAACCCCTCCTTGACCCCTTGGAAGCTTGGTACGAGCAGTCATGCTTATCTCAGAAGCAATGTGTAAAGCATTTGCAACCAACACACAGTAATACAGCAAAAACACTACAAAAGGACACCACACCAGTTTTAGAAAAATAACCAATATTTATCTGTGTAAAACAAGACTACATACGATAAAAATCCCACATACAGTAATAAAAATATGAATTCTGCAAGATTTACTCAAAATAAACAGTTTCTTGAAGTCAATAGCTCCACCTGGGGCTATTACGGCGTAGTGATCAACAAAACCAACAGTTCAGGCAGGCCGCGGCGTCGTGGGCCAGCTAAGGTGTCGGGAAGACTCGCAAACAATACCTTGGATTTGTAGGGCATCGTGATCATTGCAGTGAGCTCCGGAGAGTGGCGTCGCTGACGTCGCGGTGTCGGTTCCAGAGTCGGTGCAGGAGTCGTCGGGCCCTTGAAGTCACACGCGTTGCAGATCAAACTCCAGGCTGATGAAGTCAGGAGCGCTGGCATTGGGGCTGTGGTGCAAAGCGGGACGATGCAACGTGCGGTGCCCACAGGTCACGGTGCAGGCAGCAGCTCAGTGACAGCATCCAGCGGCGTTGGTGAGACCAGGACTGCGGTGTGAAGCGGGGCGGTGCAACATGTGGTGTCCACAGGTCACGGTGCAGGCAGCGTCGTCGTCGTTGCAGAAGCACTGTCGTCAGTAGGCCCAAGCCAGCGGTGCGGGATGGGACGTTGCTTCAAGACCCTCACGAGCGTTGTCCACAGGCCACGGTGCAGGCAGGGATGCCTGGTGATGACACTGGAGTCAATGGTGCTGTCGTCAGTGGACCGGGGCTGCGTGCGGGATGGGACGGTGCACCCACGAGCGGTGTCCACAGGCCACGGTGCAGGCAGCGGCGCCGGTGTCAGCAGCAGCGTTGTCGGCGGGGAGGCCCAGGCTGCGGTGTGAGCAGGCGATGCCGGAGTGCGGGGCCCACAGGTTGCAGTGCGAGCAGCGGCTCGGTGAAGACATCTGATGACGGCGTCAGTGAGACCAGGGTCATGGTGCAAAGGGGGGCAATGCGACTCCGTGTGGCATCAGCAGGTCAAGGTGAAGCTAGCGGCTTCATTGGCGGCAGCACAGTGGTTTCTCCTCTTGAACAGCACAAAACACACAGTTTCCAGTGCTGCAGGTTGAGGAAACTGAAGTCTTTGGTGTCCCTGAGACTTCCAACAGGAGGCAATCTCTACTCCAAGCCCTTGGAGAACTTTCTCAAGCAGGACACACAGCAAAGTTCACCCTTTGCACTATTCTCAGGCAGAAGTAGCAACTGCAGGCCAGTCCAGCTAAGCAACACTGCAAAGGGACAGTACTGCTCCTTCAGCTCTTCTCCTGGGCGGAGGTTCCTCTTGATTTCAGAAAGATTTTAAAAGTCTGGGGTTTTAGGTCTTCTTATACACTGTTCTGCCTTTGAAGTTGTCAAACTTCAAAGCAAAGTCTCAAGTGTTTGCAAGATCTTTCCTCGTCCAGGCCAGGCCCCAGACATACACCAGGGGTTCAGAGACTGCATTGTGTGAGGGCAGGCACAGTCCTTTCAGGTGTGAACGACCACTCCTCCCTACCCTCTAGCTCAGATGGCTCATCAGGATATGCAGGCTACACCCCCACCCCTTTTGTGTCACTGTCTAGAGAGGTGCAAAACAGCCCAACTGTCAAACTGACCCAGACAGACAATCCACAAACAGGCAAAATCACAGAAAGGTTTAAGCAAGAAAATGCCTACTTTCTAAAAGTGGCATTTTCAAACAGACAATTTAAAAAACAACTTCACTAAAATATGATTTTTTAAATTGTGAGTTCAGGGACCCTAAACTCCATATTTTTATCTGCTCTCAAAGGGAATCTACGCTTTAAGGATATTTAAAGGCAGCCCCCCATGTTAACCTATGAGAGAGAAAAGCCTTGCACAGTGAAAACAGAATTTGGCAGTATTTCACTGTTAGGACATATAAAACACAGTAGTATATATCCTACCTTAAACATACACCGCACCCTGCCCCTGGGGCTACCTAGGGCCTACCTTAGGGAGACATGACATATAGTAAAAGGGAAGGTTTACGCCTGGCAAGTGGGTACACTTGCCAAGTCGAATTGGCAGTTTAAAACTGCACACACAGACACTGCAGTTGCAGGTCTGAGCCATGGTTACAGGGCTACTAATATGGGTGGCACAACCAGTGCTGCAGGCTCACTAGTAGCATTTGATTTACAGGCCCTAGGCACCTCTTGTGCACTTTACCGGGGACTTACTAGTCAATCAAATATGCCAATCATGGATAAACCAATCAACAGTGCAATTTCTATAGGGAGCACTTGCACTTTAACACTGATTAGCAGTGGTAAAGTGCGCAGAGTCAATAAACCAGCAAAAACACACCTGAAAAAATAGGAGGAAGAAGGCAAAAAGTTTAGGCATAACCCTGCAAAAAGGGCCATTTCCAACAAGTAAGTATACAACATATATCATTTTAGTCAAATTAAAAGTTCTTGGCTAATTCAGGACCTAAAAATTGTGCTGTGTGTTGAAAATCGTTTTCTGTGCATTTTACACAATCTAGCTACAAAAAGTGATATTACTGTTTACTGCATGAAAAATAGTAGTACTGCTTCTTAGTCAAACTCTGCACCTTCAAATGGACAAAAATGCGGAGAAAAAATCATAGTGGTTGGCGTACAACAATTAACAGATTGGGAGTAATACTATGAATGGCCCGAAAATATCTAAATGAGGTTTTTTTTTGGATGAACGTTGTTGTCTCATTCTCACAGGTTGGGCCTTTGACCACTGGAATGTATTTGTCTTGTTACACAGATTTCAGAACATGCTCTGGCCTCGCACTACACTGATATCACTCAGATAACATGTATTTTACAGGTTTGGGCCTCAAAAAGCAGAGCTATCCCTCAAGGTATACATATCTCCCAGGTTTAGGCTTCATACAATTGAGAAGTCCCTGATGTTAAGTAGATCTTAAAATCTCTGGCCACAGACATCAGAGCTACACCCATGTTACTCTAAAATGGCTAGATCAGGCCGCATACAACAGAGTTATCCCTCAAAGTTCAGAAATGTTACACGCTCAGGACTAAGACAGCAGAGATACCCCAAAAATGCAGATCTGAAAGGTGCATGATATAGACAGGAGAGCTATCCTTCAGGTAACCGGGGCCCACATTTAGAGTCTGATGGACAGAGTACCCTACCACAAACGTGGTAGAGCCCTCTGTCTGCAAACTGACGCTCGCTCTATTTAGAGTTGAGTGGACCATTAGGTTTTCACTGACTGAGGCACCACTGGATCCACCAGTGGAAACCTTGCACCAAGGGCTTAACAGGCTTGGTTTTTGTTGGAACTACCTCCGATCATTCATCCTGTTTAGTTGTTGTTTTTTTTTACTTTAGGGAGGCCAGGAAAAGCCTGGTGGCGTTGCACAGAAAAACGAAAATTGACCACACACCTTGTGAGAAAGCTCCTGGGGTGTGAGGGTCATTAGCATTTTGATATTTTGGTATTTTGGTTTTTAAAACAAAGTCCTCCTTTAGGACAAAAAAGTTTGCATGAACCATGGCTGCTGCTTGTCGAAGCAAACTTTCTATGCCTTCAGAAGAGCCGCCGTGAGGGCATAGAGATCAGGATCCAATGCTACCAGTAGTCCACCATGACGTCCCTCTGTCCATCCCCCCACTGGACAGCAGGCCACTGGTCTCAATTCTAAATGAGGCTTTAAGATCTTAATGTCTTAAACTACAGACAGTAGATCTATCCCTTATGTTTCAGAGGTGTCACTGACAAGTTATAAACCGTGGAACTATCCTGCAGGTTAAAAAGATCATACCAGTTTTATATGCTTGGCACCATCACTTTTATTATACTTTTCATCTTCACTTCATGTTTAAGGGCAGCTACAAGAACACTGGAGCTCCAGTGTACACAGCTCCAATCTGCAGGCAATACACTCAGTTCTTCCCATAAAGCCCAGATTGAAAACCAATACCCTCCCAACCTCATGTGTCAATAGGACTATACAGTTACTTGATAACCACTGTAACTCATTGCAGCCTTGGCGCTGAAACGAAACACTACATAAATTCTCCGAATGATTGCAACACAGGTTGAGGCCTTACACAGCCCAGTTTTCTCACATATTAAACTTATGTTACCAGATCAGGTTTCATACAACAGAGCTAACCCTAAGGTTGCATGCATTTTACTGTACCATCCATTAAAGAGCAGCTGCCAAACAGGTTTACTTGAAGGGATTGCATGGGTTCGCTTCTGCCTAAGGCTTTAGACAGAAGTGAAGTCCCCCGATGCTGTAATTCTCTTGCTGGCTTACACACCGGACAGCAGAACTATGTCTTAGATTATAAGAATTATATTTGCCCTGTTGTGATCAGCGACAGACATCGATTAGATGAAGTTTAGTGTGCCAAGCCTCATAGAGCAGAGTCATCACTTAGGTTAGGTAGACCTCAATGTCTTGGTTTCAGACAGAACACATGTCCCTCCAGTTACTTGCCTATAAATGGCTTAAGCATCAGATAGCAGGGCCATCCACCAGATTAGTTAATTACACACTGCAGATTTATTCTTCAAAATGCTCAGAGTTCTGTATTTGCAGATAGAGTTTTAGACCACGGAGTAGCTTCTAAGCTCTTGGGTTTCCTCTTCGGAGTTCTTCAGACGTCAGTGTGTGTATCAGGTCTATATTCCAAGGAAAAGTGCCCCTTAGTCCATGTCCTGGAACTCCAGAATATTAGCCTACCCTTCCACTGCTGCCCAGTGTGACATTTTCAGTCAGCCTAGGCTTTTCAGCTAACACCAATCTACATAATTGGATTTTTTAGCTCATATTTATATTTTCAAAAGTGGAACTACAAGTCCCAAAACATTATGTTGTAGGCTAAATAAAAAAACCTATCACTGTTTAAAGGTGTCAAATAAAAGATCTGTGACTTGGCGGACTATACACTTCTCATATGTAGGGGCCTCTTTGCATCTTTCTAAGTAATATAACTTAGGACTTTACAAAAATAAAAGTTGAACCTCTTGACATATATTTGAACCCTAACATATATTGAACCCTTGGCATATATTTGAACTGGAAGTCGTAGTTGTTTTTTAGGTCTCGCCTACACAGCATGTGTGCTGTGCTATGATACCTATTGCTTACAATTCAGTGGGCTTGCAACCTGCCCGAAACATAATATTAGTTTGTTTTCTTTGTCACTTTCATTTGAAATCTTTTGATTGCTTTGCCCCTGTAGGCTTCCCTTCCTTTCATGTTAACTTCTCCCTGGAGCATGGGCCAAGTACAAATGTTCTTCCTCGTCTTCTTCCCACACACTATTTTTTTAATCTTATAAGCATTTCAATATTATTCCCAGGTGTGCAATGTAATTTCCTACTTTTTAAAAAGGCATACAACTTCTCAGTGATATTGCAGTCATCCTCTCTGCCATCTCTAATGATGCTTAAGTTATTTATAACCACAACTGTACTACTCTATCCCACTCCACTCTGTGCTACTCCACTCTGTGCCACTGCACTCTACACTAGACACCTCTACACCACTCCACTCTATGCCATTCTAACATTATACCATTCCACTCAACTCTACGCCACTCCACTCACCCTACGCCACTCCACTCTACATCCCTACACTATATGTCACTCCACTCTGCACCACTCCATGCCTCCCCACTCTATGCTACTCTATGCCACTCCGCTCTATGCCACTCTACGCTACCCAGACCCACTCTACACTACTCCATGCAACATCATTCTACATCACTCTACTCCACGCCACTCCACTCTTTGCTTTGCTACTCTAGACCACTCCACTCTACTCTACGCCATTCCACACGGTGCCAGTCTACACCACTTTATACCACTCCACTCTATGCCACTCTACTCTGTAATTTTACTCTATGCCATTGTACGACACTCAACTCCACTCTTTGCCACTCTACTCTACATAACTCTACGCTGTGCCACTCCATGCCAGACTACCGTATGCCTCTTCACTCTACTCCACGGCACTCCATTCCACGCCACACTCCTCCACTCCACCCCACTCTATACCACTGTATTCTAGGTCACTCTACTCCACACCAATCCACTCTACACCACTGTACGCCACTCTATGCCACTCTAATCCAGTCTATGCCACTCTATGCCGCTCTTCTCCACTCTATGCCACTCTACGTCACACCACTCTATTCTATGCCCCTCCATGACTCTCAATGACACTCCCCTCTGTGCCACTCTGTGCCACTCTACACTGCAGCACTCTACTCTACACCACTTCACACAACTCAACTCTATGCCACTCTTCTCTATGCCAGTCTTTTCTATGCCACTCTAAGTTACTCTACACTACACCACTCTATGTCACACCACTCTACTGCATACCACTCGACTCCACTCCACTCTATGCCACTCTGCTCAGCGCCACTCTACTCAACTCTGCACTGGTTTGTGCCACACCACTCTAACCTATGCCACTCCACTCTATGCCACTCCACTCTATACCACTCAACGCCACTCTACGGTATGCCATTCTACTCTAGTCTACATAACTCCACTCCACACAATGCCACTCTGTGGCACTCTACTGTATGCCACTCTGTGCCACTCTACAACACCCTACTCTAGCCACTCTACACCACTCCACTCGGTGCCACTGTATTCTGTGCCATTTTACTCAACACCACTCTTCTCTATACCACTCTAATCTACCCCACTTCACTCTGTCACTCTACATCCCTTTACACTGTGCCACGCTACCCTACTCTGTGCCACTCCACTGTACGCCCTCCATTCTACGCTATCCCACTAACCTCCACGCTACTCTACTCCGTGCTACTCTACACCACTCTACTCCACACCACTCTACTGCAAATAATGCCACTCTTTGCCACTCCACTCTACACCACTCTACTCTGTACCACTCTAAACCAATCAACTCTGCCGCCACTCTACTCTACACCACTTGGCCCTATACCACTATACTTTACTCCATGCCAGTCTACACTAATCTATGCCACTCTACTCTATGCCACTGCACTCCTCGCCACTCTACTCACCTCTATGCCACTAGCTTTTAGCTATGCTAACAACATCCATGCTGCTGTACAACATGGCTAAAAACACTGGCAACGCCAATAGCTCTCACAGAGGCGACACTTATTGGCTTTACCAGTCCTAGTTTTATCTTTAGAATAATGCAAAAACCTTGGAGGTTTCACTCCCCCTGCTGGTGTTTACAGCTCTTCACAAAAGATATCCCCTTTTCAACATCCAAGCCTTGTTGACCATGGAACACGGCGCAGGGGCGCGGTTTTTATTGTTTAAATATTCTGGGCACTAAAACAAGGAACGCGTGAAATTATTATTTCAGAGTGAACCGTGTCTTAAAAAGATGAGTGCTAGTCACCGGCTGCTGAGCTCGGGTTTCAGGGCCGGGACAGGAGGCTTGTATCTCGAATATACGGATGACTACAGCGCCCGTGTCCTCAAACACCAAGGGGTGTCACACAGAAGCAGTCACTTTCATGTCGAACACGAATGACTACGTGACGCCACGTCATTGGAACAACACCTTTCCCGCCCTGGGCGTCCTGAGTCTTTGTTTAGTTCTGTGGAACTAATTGGAGCAACACGCCGTAAAAGAGTGAAATATGAAGGGAAAGCCAAGGACCGGAAACGTCATGCCCTGTGACAAAGAACCATCTGCTCCCCTTGTCATGACATGTAGGGTTGGCAGATTGCTCCCCGCATGCCCACCACCAATTATCCAGCCCTCTGCTTTTCTTTTACGAATTGTTACTGACGGTGTATTAATCCCCTTGTTTTCATCGAAAAAAATAAACACTACAGTACTCGGAGCCCCCGCTCTGCGAAATGAAAACATTGGACTGGAAATATGGAGGCATAGTTACAAGAAAGTGGCGAATCAGCTCTGATGAGCCACTTATCTTGCATCGCCACGCGCCCCCCAACGTCCCCATGGTCTCACTGTATTTACTGGCGCACGTTAGTACAATAGCATCATAATTTATGATTCTACTGTAGTGCTTTGCTAAATTAGCGCCATAAATTATGGTGCTAGTCTAACAAAGCACAGGGAGGCCCATAGATTATTATGGGAACTTTAATGCTTGCTTTGAGCAGGCGTTAAAAATGATGGAAAAAATGGTGCAGTGAAATTTTGTGTATTTCACTGCACCATTTTTTTGGGCCTCCCTGCTTGGGAACGTCCCCCTTACATTCATAATTCCTGGCATAGGTATAATGTGGCACAAGGGGTTACAAAGTGGTGCAATGTATGCACTGCACCACTTTGTAATTATGGCGCACAGTGGGGCCGTCCTTAACGCCTCCTTATCGATAAAATAAATATGACGCTAGGTCAGCGCAATGCAGTGCAAGGGACTTGTAGATATGCCCCATGGTGTTTGACGTGAATGGACGAATCTGGCATCCACAAATGAGACAGACTCCTTCTATTTGTCTTCCACAGGAGCACAACCTGCTCAAATATCTCCCAGGTTCTGCTTTGAATCTGTGAGCCTCTGTGCCTGACAGAGCAATCCACACCTGAGAAGCGCCAGTTGTGAAGGTTTGAATAGAGCCGTCTAGAATGACAAACATGCAGACATGGGGCAGATACATTACTGCAAGTGGCTCCGTGTCATGGTGGAGCCCTCAGACAGTCATTATTTGTTAACCCACAGTACGTTGTGTTCTGAGATTTGTGTGTACCCGTTTACCATTCTAAAATGGGCTGGGAATTACACACGACACCACGCTGCACACTTACCCTGGTTGCAAATTTGAATTACTGATGCCATCAGCATTCCTGCCACTCAGAACTAGTGCCTTCTGTGAGTTGTGTAAGATGTGTATTTTAGAAGGGAGTAGCTTGGTCAGTAAATTTGGGGGGCTCTGAGCTTTAGATTTTCCAACAATCACACTGGCATATAATGTTACAATACGATATGCGACAAGCAGGGTGCACGAGAGGGGCCTAAGAGGAAGTGGAAGGGAGGAGTGTGGCAAAGGACTGAAACAAAACCTAATATTTTGTAAATAACTAACATTTCTTAGGACTTCCAAAACAGAGAGATGGAGAGAGTGTGTGTATTTTTGTATGTGTGTATGTAAAAATGTGTGGTGAAATCCAACAGACACCTCACCATACCCGAGTGAAAGCCCCTACACCCAACTGTTTATCAGAAAATACATTTTTAGGGTGGTGCAACACCCCAAAAACCGCCCTGAAGCTACGCCCCTGGCTTCCAAAGAGAATGGGCAAGCGCAGCCTTATTATTTTTTCATCTTGGCTCTCATGACACAGTTAAAGCACATCTAGGTATTACACACTTTTATAAACTCCTGAAATTTGAATGTGTGTTGCAGTGAGAAGTGACCCTTCAGGGGTTGGAGCTAACAGCATGAATTTCAATTGACAGCTGTGAGTGCTTCCTTGCGCCCAACTTTGAAGGTTAGAAGTCCATGCAATTTAACGTGATTCAAGCATTTTTATTCTGAACATCAGTAATCTTTAAATAGATTTAAATAGCCTTCGATTACCCAGAAAATTATTTGGCTGCGTTTGGTTTGTCTTAAAAATTTGTAATCCTTAAATCAGAATTGTTTATTAAATTTCATTGCGTATCGAGCCCACTCCTGCTTTTCTTTAGGAAAAGATACTGTTCATTAGTAACTGATGTGCTTCAGATCCACACCGAAAAAGGAAACGGTCCCACTGTATTTTCTCAGTCATACTTCCAAAAAGCCCATGTTTTATTCAAACAAAGATAAGGTTTGTGAAATTCCACCTATCTGCAGAAAGGTGTGAGGGGCCAGTCTGAAATCCGTGTAGATTTGTGACAAGTAAATGGTGTCAGCTTGTCAGAGTCTTCCAACCTAGAATGTTTTACATATAAATTTGCATAAATCACATGAGCCCACCAGCTTTCTTTTATGTCTATAAAACTTCCTGCGCAAGCAATAACTTTATATGAAACAACTCAAGTCCCAGCGTTGATTGAACACTTGGCTGTTGACAAATGGAGTTTTTTGTTTATTATTTATCACAGAAAGCTCATTGGCTAAAGGTTGCTTGTCTGGAGTGTGTGGCACCTACGGGCTTCTGTACCCTAATAGGACAGTTGATCGTCGCACCATTACTGACTGTTTCCTTTCCTTCCTCCAGGTTACCTAGCAGTGGGAAAATGAACACAACAGGTGTCTCAGGGCAGGGGCAGCAGGAGGATTCAGACCGGAAGCCAGATGCCCGCTCATCAGTGTCAGATCTGGTGAACTCTCTCACCAGCGAGATGCTCATGGTAAGTAAAAGATACATTCAGAAGATGGATGCACAATTAAGAAAGATCTCCACTAAGCTTTGCACCATGAAGCTGAAGTGGCAACAAAAGAATGGACAAAAAAACGACTTGTCCCCAACAATAAACACAGCACCTACATAGAGTCCACCCACACAATAAGATCACTCACTTAATTTCAGTAAACTACCGTGCACATGGGTCAAGTAACAGAAAATAGCACAATTACACATACTGTGCTTCCAGTTGACAAGACTTGAGCATAGTGTCGGCAGTAGAGACGCTTGCACAACTTGGGTCCACAAGTACAAAGCATTTTTGAGGTCACAAATAGCCCAATTTGTAAAACAGGACCGTTTGCAACTGTAAAAATGCTTTTTAAATGTACAAACACCAAATTGCGAGCCTGTAACTTGTTAAGGAATTGTAGTTTGGGTTTGTGACCAAAATACCTATTCGGGTTTTGGAAGGGGCGTATGTGGGACATCAAATTCCAAATTGTAGTGATATGTGTTCATGTTTTGCGATCGAAATGCCAACAGCTCAAAGCAGGTGGTAACCCGTTTGTAAACAGGAAGGGGTATCTATGGGAACCTTTCCCCTTTGTGAATGTTAAAAAATAGAATTTACACTTTTAATTATTTTTTTTGTTTGTTTAAACATATTCCATTTTCCTTTAAGGAAAACTGGTTGCATTTAAAGAAAAACTCCTTTATTTAAAAGCAATCGCTAACATGGTAGTTTGCTGATCTCAGCAGGCCTCCACCCCTGTGATGGCTGTAATTCCTAGTGGGTCACAATTTTCAAACTCCCTCATTCATATTCATGAAGTAGGTCGAATTGCGACACACTACAAATTGGTAACTTGCAAAATGACCTATTAGTACATATGTTGCTTCACAAATTACCACACTGTTCGCAAAAATACTAGTCGCAAGTTGCATGTACATCTAGCCCCTGGTAACTCCCAAAAAACAAGCACATAACATGCTAACATTGCAGACTTTGGGCCAGATTACGATGCTGGCAGTCCAAAGACTTCCAGCCTCACTGTGGCGGTCGGACTGCCGCGGCTATGGCAGTCTGACCACCACATTACAAGATTGGCGGGCAGACCCGCCAACCTACTGCCGTGTCCGCCAGGATCTCAGATCTCAATGGGCTGATGACAGAGCAGGTTATAATCAGCCAGGGCAGCACTGAACTCAGCGCCGCCCTGCTGATTACAACCTTGTTCTCCGCCAGCCTTTTCATGGCTGCACCACTGCCATAAAAAGGCTGGTGGAGAACAGGTGCAAGGGGCCACAGGTGGGCCACCTGCACTGCTCATACCTATGGCATGGGCACTGCAGGGGTCCCTCTGCCCAGCCCCCTCGAAATGCGCTCATTTCAAGGATGCTGGTGCCCCCTGCGTGCGGCAGCATCACCGCCGGCTCTATTATGAGCTGACGACAATGCTGCTTCATCTTTCCCACTGGGCTGACCGGCGGAAACCTTCAGCCCAGTGGGAAAGTCATAATGGGGCGACAGGGAGGTCGTCTGCATGACGACGACCACCCTGTCAGGAGTTTGACAGACGGGTGTTTCCATTCGCCAAACTCCTAATCAGCCCATATATTTTAAATGAAAGATGAGTGATACTAAACAGAACACTTGGAGTAGCAGTGTGCTCTCACATAATTTCCAGGTGCTGCAGCTAAGCGAATTTCCAGTCAATAAGATTAGATGCATGAAGCATTCAGAAACGTGAATAGTTGACAAGTAAATTCTAGGAAAAACTCACAGCGCGTTCAAGGATCACTATGCCCCACAGAGCAATAACAATGCTGCAGTCCACGCCCAAAAGCTGCAGTACTCAACATCCATCAAGAACAGCCTAGGATGACATTAAACATAACCTACTACTGCTGCTATAGAGACCACAGTGAAAACCAACTCAAAGGTTGACTTGAGGCAAAACCTAACACAACAAAGCTTTGGTGTATGTCAGCTGAGAAGAAACAAAGGTAGCAAAAGCTGGAAGTTTTAACATTGGTACAAAAACAGTCAGTAAGTGGTCATATTTTACTTGTGGTATTTGTTAAGCACAAAGTTGGTCCAAGGGGTTAGTGGAGCACTGTAATTAGTAAGGTGGATACTGAGAAGTGTGTCAAAGTAGCACTTTAACTAAGATTTGGTTACACAGGTCCTAGAATCATGCTGAAATCCGCATCAGTTTACAAGCAAACTACTGAGCTTTGTAAAGAGTTCCAGACGTGGCACAAGGTTTCCATAATAAGATTTAAATTTTACATTTTTGACGAACTAGGGTCCATGGTATAAGCGGGTATCTTCTGAAGGGAATCCTTTGTTGGTGGAAGGAGCAATAATAACTGCCAGAAAAAGAATATGCTCAGATTCGTCCAGAACTGAAGCAGAAAGGGGACACTAACTGGTGTAGAGCAATAATCCCACAGTGTGGAGTGCATCAAGAAATCACTGTTTTCAAGCTTTTTCCGTGTGGGATCTCTGGAATTATAGTACCAGTGGGAGAACTTTTTTGGCGTCACCTAAAATCTACCTGTGTAGAAATTTTACTCGCGGAACAGATCAACCATTTTTTTGCATGAATCTGATTCGCTAGACAGCTTTCACGCATTTTAAAAAGTTCTTTTTATTAAGCATAATAAAACCAAGACAAAAAAACAAATCCAACGTACGCACCACCTTGAGTGTTGCAGTGTGTGTCGATACAGAATGACAGTTTGAGGTGCTAGACGGTAAGTTGTATGGTAGCAAGCAGATCCTGTTCCTCCCATCAGTGGCCATGGATCCCCTCCTTCCTCTTCTCAAGAGCCTGATCTGGCCCCCTCATGTCATACTCTCCAGAAGTACAACATAGATTAGGGTCACAGGACAAACCCTTACACTCTTCCAAATCTTCCTGCCACTGCCCCCATATTTTTACGTGTTTCTGAGGCCAGCCCGTCACCCAGTGTATGGGTTCTTATGCCTGCCTACACCACTCCATGTTGGATGTTTACTCCAGCACAGTAGGCATGTCTGTACTCCCCCACCAACATACTATATCCCGTCTTGCCACTGCCAGGGCCGTTTTGCAAAGGCCCAGTGTATATTTATCAAGGGTCACCTGTCCCCAAATGCCCAGTATCACTATTTCAGGGGTGAGCATGAAGACATCATCCACCACCCACAGGAGTCGTCTCCGCACTCCAGTCCAAATCCTCAATAATCAAGGGCACTCACACAGTGTATTCTAAAGAGTACCCTGCTGACCACCTCCCCCCAACAACAGTTGGAGCCAGCCACTCCCATCACATACAGACATGTTTTTGTGTAGTAGGCCCTATCAAGTATCTTCAACTGGACCAGCCGGAACCCCAACCGTATGGCCATCTTCCTGGGGTACTGACATTCTGCACCCTCTTCTTCCGCTTCCAACCTACCTACGTCAGCTTCTCATTTCTCTCTGAGTCGGTAGTGAGGGTTTACACCTAGAGTGTGGAATATATCTGGGATATGGCATGTTTGTGCAGAGGGGCAGAAAGTACAGTATATTCCTGAGAGCTCTCCGCTAAACCCTGGACATCTATGACAGTTCTGTGTAAGATTGCCCTTACCTGCATAAGATTTCAAGCTTTTCATGAAAGTTCACCCCAAACACCCCAGGGAACTGACCCAGAACATTTTGGACTGGCATGCACTATTGAAATCATACAAAAGCAAAAAAATTAAGAAAAGAAACATGTACTGTCATTTAGAAAGTCCTCAAGGCTGGTATTACAGTCTGTGTAGATTTTGTTGTATTTTTTACATCTGATGTGGTTTGTTGCTGGCAGCAAGTGCAGAACTGAGAGGACATGAGTGATACAGACTCCTTCTTTATTGCTGATGACCGGGCATGGGTGAGAGTACTGGTATGACATTACAAAGGGTTTTTCTTCCATCCAAGTTGTATGAATAGTCATGCAGCTATGGGGGAGGAGACTGGGGGAACTTGATCAGTGGTTTGAAAGATGAGTTTATTTTCCATATAAAACTCAGATGATACAAAACTCTATGTGCTTTTCCTGGTGATGTGGCACTTAGTTGCAAAGTCAGAGTTAGTTTAGAATCCTAGTGGCTTTTCACATTGCATCAGTGTAGAGGTGAAACCCCCAAGGTTCATCTAGGATTGCATTTTTGGTTTACTCTCGTTCAGAGGAGAACATATTCAATGTTGCTTGGTTTGATTTAATTTATGTGGCAGGTACCGCTTTTAAGTGACGAAAAGGCAAGTCCCATGCTCTGTGAAACTACTTAAATAAATAAACATCCTTCACTGGATGAGACTGAGGCAGGATTTACGGTGGGGGTGTGGAATGTCGAGTGCAGGCGTCTCATCCGTGTATTGAGGATTTAAAAAAATTGAAAAAAAATATTTGAAATGATTCTAAATAGATGAAAAATAATTGTGGGGGACATTCTGTCAGATTTCGTCTGGTCACACCTACCATGAAGATGGTGGCCATTTCAAAGTTCATTCAAGTTTCAAGTCAACAACATCCATTCCCTTCCGTGGCGACCAAGATCGATGCTTAACCCCCTTCTAAACCCTTCTAAAGTTTATCATACATCACTGGCTGATTCAACCTCGTCAATCTGTTTTAGCATCACATTGCGAAGTGTACCTCGACCACTTTAACTCCTGTGATCACTCTGCATGTAGTAGTGACTGACTCAGCTTTCATACCTCTTGTTTGGGCGACCCTTAAGATTTGACTATGAACATTAACCTTCTGCTGACCATCCTGCAACCTGATTAACCTACTACAGCTTTAGCAGCATTTCAGATGTAGCAATATATTGGAAATCATCCTGGATTTCCAACATGCCATCTCCCTCTAAAACCCAGGCAGTCAGCCAAATCCTGCCTCCTATCGTGTTATTTCCATTGTCTTCTTCCAGGTACAGAAGGAAAATGCATCACTAGGTTAGATGGTGCTTGATGGGCACAAAAGATATCTGCCTAGGTTCGCAGATGGATCACTAGACTAAGCGGTCAGCAGCTACAACTAGTGACCCCAGGGGCTGTCGAAGGTCACATATGATGACAGTCATGTCTATGACTCCAGGTACCTCCCGATGCAAGCAAAGGTAAAGTAGGAAGAGAGAAAGACCTGTCCCAGGAACATAGCAGATGTCAGGAGCAATGCTGAAGCCAAGTATGGGTGGATCTTGAGTGACAGCGGGGCATATGACATGGGAGTGGACATCTGCCAGAGCCTGTGGCTTCCGCTTCTTCCTCCCAAGCTCAAGAAATCATCCAGGTTGTAGACACGGATCTTCCCACCTACGCCTGTTCCTCAGTTCCCAGTTCCGTTCTTTGCTATTTGCAGTGATATAAAAAATGGCATTTATGTGGGACTGATAAAAATAGACACCCAGCCCTCTGCTCATCAATATTCAATTAGACGAGTCACAGAGAGGGTGCAGGCTGCCAGTCATGTGCACGGAGGCGGTGTGCACTTGTCTGGCATAGCGTGAGCTACTAGTGGGGGTTGAGGTGGATTTGAACCGCCAGCTGCAGCAACGCAGTGCACTGCCCAGTCAGCTTCTGCATCTGAGAGAATAAAGGACATCAAATGTTGGTGCAGAGGAAAACACACCAGGGGTGTGGAAGGCTTCGTCCCTGTTGGCCCACGAAGGGTGACAAGTTACGGGACCAAAAGGCCCATCCATGGTACACAGGGGAAGACTGACCGAGGGTCCTTGAGAGGTTTCTCAGAGAACTAGATCTGGGAGAAAGAAGAGGATAGACAGGGTGTTTATGGGGCAGCTCAAAGCTGAGATGATGCCTTAAGCAGGTGGCACAGGGCCCCAAACGTAGATGGTGGGGAAAGAAAATGTATTAAAGACACAGAGATCCCATCCTTAGAGGTCGAAACATGCCTCTTTGGGGAAGGGCTTAGCAAAGGACAGAGAGAGACTAGTAAACATATCCTACCCTACTGTGACCCGAGGACAACAGGATAGGGTAGCTGAGGAAAACAGGAGAGAACATTTTCATCTCCAGCTCAGTTTATTGACAGGTGCCTGATTTCTCAAGAAGGTCAGATGATAGTAAGCAGGGCCATACTTATGACTTAGGGCTGCAGTGTAAGCCACCACCTCACTCATATCACTTCACTGGCGCCATAGCATTAACGTAAAATAGTTTGATGGACGTGACTAAAGGGTGCTTAGGAAGTGAGAGACCCACGCAAATCTGCAAGCGCAACCCATAACCCACTCTCATCAGATTCTGTGCACCAGGGTCTTGCCACTTTAAACTCAGTACGTTTGTTTTACTCGTTGTAAAACACCCCTTGTTAAAATGTGGGAACCAAACCTACTCCTTTTTCTTTCAAAATGTAGTCATAATGAGGTTTTATAATGACAGTTACCTCTTAATCTGAGGGAAAGGTGCATGTGCTTTATCATGGGTAAAACACATTTTAAATGTTTTTTTCGCAATTACGGTTGTGATCAACAAGCATGGACAACGTCAATGGGTATGGAATTAGCTGCTAGCCTATAGGCTTTGTCAATGATTTCTCTATTAAGGTTCTGTTAGACTTTATTTGTAAGGAGCTGCCAGGCCCGTACTAATTTATAGAAAATAAATACTGGTTAAAGGGAAAAAAAACATTTTTGGTCTCACAAACCACACTTCGCAATAGAAGACCCCTATTTTGGGTAACTGTTCTATTTCTGAAAAGAGAAGAATGTTGTCACACACAGAGAAGTTAGCCAATGGCTGACGTGGCCTGACCATTTACCAAATGCTGCACGCTGCAGTGGAAAGATAAAAAATGTGAATGGCACAACAACAGACCTATGGATGAAGACGGCTAACTGAAAGTCCCAACAAATAATGTTTGCTTTTAGTAAAATAAAACAATCTTGGCTTAGCTAGCTTCACACCTAAAAAGATAACATAATTACAGGCCTTTGACTTCCCTGGATGCAAAATTGTTCTCATATCCTGTAGTACATTTTCTATGGTGTATCACAAACGAGTGCATTTGACATGAAGCATAATCACTGTTATTAACTTGATGAGTTCCATATATAAAGCATAGTAGCAGTGCATAGCTTCTTAAATACAACATTGCACAACTTAGTTTGTGTTTAATTACCAGGCATGTATGATTAAGTATTTATTGGTGCTTGTGTTGCCTTAGTTATTTACTGCTGCTTTGCCTTGAGCGGCGGATAGATAGGACTATGCGTTTTATATTAAAACATAAATTGGGCCAATGTAGACTAGACAGCAAAGTTTGCAGTCTGCCTGTTACTGCTAAAAAAGAAAAGATGAGGATGTGAGAGCACCTCTTATGACAGAGTTGCATCATTGTTTATACTAAATAGTCCCGCGTCTATTTTTAGGGCTTTGTCTACTTTGTATATTCAAGGGAGGGCAGCCTGGGTGTCCAGCTTTTTGGGTGGCATTATACAAATGGAATACATTTATTGCTCAGCAGGTCTTTAAATGGGCCGGGTCCCTCCAGGTCTCAGACTAGTAGTATTTTAGAACTGACATTGAAATGGGTCCCTATTGGGCCCTATATTCATGCCCTTAAGTTTAATGGGAACAACAATGACCGTTTTTGAACTATTAATGATATAAATGTTCAGATGGTCCAGGTCAGCAACTTAGTTTACATTTATTTTTCACGTTTTACTAAATGTTGTATTTTAGTAGACCATTAGATATTCCCACTGCTATATAGCGCATTATTTGAGGTGAATCGTCTCCAGGTGTTAACAAGGGTCACCAAAAGAGAGCTCTGGGGTTCAAGTTCAAGGGTCAGTGAGTCAAAAGGGTGTTCAGAATACCTGGACATCCAATTCCTGGCCTCTCATCAGTGTACACAGACAACCATTGACAAAGCCAAAAGTCCAGGCTGATTTTAGTTGTGTGTCAGTTATTGTGTTTTATATCTGGATGCAATAGGAGAAAGATCAGAGAGCCAACAAAATCCCGGTCGGGTGGCACACTACAGGAATCACAGAATTTTTTAGCCATATTTATGGCCTGGCTTGCTTCGCTCTTGCACCATGCAGTGTGGTGCAAGAGCGACGCAAATCTTAAGTGAGATTTATGAAGCCACACAAGGCCACCTTGTGTGGCCCTGAGTGGCTTCATAAATCTTGAGTTATATAGCACAGCACAAATCACTGCATTACATTACGCTGCGCCAGGGGGGCATTTCAATAGGTGTTGCATGGGCGTTCCCACGCAACATCTTTGGATTTTGAAACATTCCCAGATTTACAAGAACTTGTAATCCTGGGAATGTGCCAAAAAAAATTCCCTCCCCAGAGAGGCATAACGAGGAGAAATATCTTTATTTCTCCTCTTTTATCCCTCTAAGTGTGCTGCATTCTGCAGCACACATAGAAAGAGGATAAACCCTGAAGGTGGTCCTACCTACACAAAAACAATCCTGCATGCAGCGCAAGCACCCTTGCACTATGGTGCAAGGGTGCCTGCCTTGGGGCCAGGCTGCCAAAAGTGCCCCAGCGCAGGTGGAAAGGACAGGTATGCCCTGTATTGGATAAAAAAACATTCCTGCCCTTTCCGTGTGATGCAGGGAAGTGCAGCAAGGTGACTTGCTGTGTTGCCCTGCACCACAAAGGCCATAAATATGGGCTTTAGTTTCTGTGTTTAAGCCACGCCTTTAACTACATAGGCCACCCCCCTTTTAAGGAACCCCCCCTTTTTAATTTCCACTTAAAGCCCTGGACTCAGCCATGGTTCTGGAATCTGGGTCCTGTGGTCATTTTTGGGTCTTTCCCAAAGGACAGTCAGGACTTTGCCTTGATGGTGCTGCTCGTGTAACTGAGGCAAACATTGCGCAGGAGAAAGAACTGAAGAAATGTGGTGTCAATGAAGCACGTGTTCCTGTTCTACTATCCTGTCCTAACACAAGGGGGTTCATTTTGAGTTTGACGGACGGAAAAGGCCGTCTGCCAAACTCCCACGGTCAGGTTGCCTCCAGCACAGCCTCCTTTCAGCAGCCCCATTACGAGTTCCCCGCTGGGTCAGCGGATGGAAACAGTGTTTCTGCCTGCTGGCCCAGCGGGGAACAGCCTACAGCATTGAACTGGCGGCAATGTCGTGGTGCATAGGGTGCAGCAGCACCCATCACACAGTACACTGTCTGAATTGCGCAATACAGCTGGCCATGGGGGCCCTGCAGCCCGTCTCCACCAGCCCTTACATGGCAGTACTACCGCCATGTAAAAGCTGGCAGAGAGGGGGGGGGTCGTAATCCCTAAGGTGGCGCTGCATGCAGTGCTGCCCTGGCGGTCCAACCGTGACGAAACCGCCACTGTCCTAATGTGGCAGTCAGACCACCGCCAAAGCGCCCTGTCATAATGACCCCCATATCTTTTGTTTTTAGTGTTGACCGCACATTTACCAACAAAATGGCCAGCACCTGGAGATTCCCTTCATGATTACCGCAATATGGCACCTGTGGTGCCTGTGTTCAGCATTTTGAGTAACTTTCATTAATTTAGGACTCCAGAAACACCACACATGGCAGTCATATTTATAGGAAAACGATGAGGATACAGTTTACCTCCCAGATGTCAATTAAACCCTGGGGCCCTTGAGTGCTATCTCGTTTACACCTGTAATTTGACGGGCAATGAAGCCGCAGGGCTGTGCACGCCAGTGCTACATAAAACACTTTATGGTTAGTACGGCTTGGCCGTCAGTAATTTCGGGCTTCTTGGCAGGCCTTAGACAATCCATGGGTGTCCTCTAGTGGCAATTTGAGGAAATGGAGCCTAACATACGTAAATAATTGCTAAAATACGGGCATAGATAAACAACCGATGCCCAGAGCGTCTGATTTGAATAGTTCACCCATAGATCTTTTTCTTCTTGTAATCTCGCATTCAGAGCAATAAAAACAAGGCAAATGAGAAAACGAGTACCTAATGAACTATTAACATCTGACATGGCCGATAGTAATGACTTTTCCTTACTGACTTCCAAAGAAAGAGAGGTTGTGATTTTGAGATGAGGTGGGAGCGAAATTTGCAGAAATACAGTAAAAGGGATTACGGTATTCATGCACGTGACCGGGTAGGTTGTGCTCATATAAAAGTGGCATGTAGAGGATGGAAAGTAAAGAGAGCGGCACTCAAGCAAAAAAGGAGAGGCACCAATCTAAAGTTTTTATTCAAGGTCAGGTTTTTTCATACAGAGTTTTAGGAGCATAGAGTAAACTTTTGAGAAAACATGCACTCTGAGGATGCACAACTGTAGAAAGAAACAATATTGTTTATTGTGACTAGAGCCATGTTTGCAGAAATGCTGTGTATTGAGGGCAGCCTGAGAAAGTTCTGTGACTTGTGCAAGTGGCCTAGTTCATGATCGCAGTTACAAGGTGCTCAGGTCAGGATGTCAGGAAAGATTACACACACAATGTGTGAATACATCAGTGGCGGCGGCAACTTTAGGAGGGAGGGGGGCGGGCGGGACACACACACACACACACACACACACACACTCATTCTTTCACACACAGACACGCACGCACATCCATTAACAACACTTATAACACTCAAACATGCACGCGCGCACCAAACATTCTATTTAAAACATCACACACACACTTACCTTCAGCCTCCAGGTCCCAGGAGGGTTGGGACTGCTGCCTTCCCTCATTGGCTGACCTGAGGGAAGGCAGCAGTCCCAGCCTCGTCACAGAGTGGGATGGAATCAGTGAGACTGCTGACCCCACCCCACTCTGTGACGAAGTGTCACTGATTGACACTCGCTCTGGGCACTTCAGGGCTTAAACTGAAGCGCCCAGGGAGAGTGTCAATTGGTGACGCTTTCCTTGTCACCCAGGGGAGGGCCTTGAGGCACCTTTGCTGAGCCGAGGAGGTCACGCCTATAGGAGCTGTGACCTCCTCAGCCCAGCAAAGTTCAGCTCAGGTAGCCAGGAGTGTGCGCAAATCGCGCATGTCTGCGCCTGGCTGCCTGAGCTGAACATGGAGAGTAGAGTGTCTGTCAGGCTGACCTTTGTTCAGCCTGACAGACACTCTTCATGAGGGGCAAAAAGTGGGTGAGGCATGGCCCCTCCGCCCTAGAGGACGGGCCGCCACTGGAGTACATTATGAGCAACATCCTTGCCTTTGAACAATAAAGGACAGGAGTAAGCCCAAACCTCCTTCCTCCTCGGAGTTTTTAAATGTTTAGACGTCCAAAGCACAATACTTGAATAACATATCTGAACCTCTTATAACTCACCCACTATTTCTCAAATTGGCAAATTACATTCAGCAACCTACCAATCATATATTATAAAGGGCACAGAGTACACCGATACTAACCCAACCACTTCGCAGCATCCTCATGGGTATGAATATCCAGAAAAACCTCTCAGCTACCAATCTGCCAGACTCAGCTACCAATCTGCCAGAGCTACCAATCTGCTCTGAGAGAGCATCAGGTCATTGGGATATCGCCAACTAGTGAGTGACACTTTGCAGAGTGCCATCACAGCTTGTGAGAAAGTGATCACAGTCAGCTAGTGGGTTGGACCAGGTGATCCAGGCCAATGAAAGGAACACCACAACCATCGTAAGGGATTCAATGATGGGCAGGCGATGGGGGAAGAATACAGCTCATAAAGGAACATCATGGCCAGCCATTGCACCCCTAAAGATGGACATCACATCCAGAAAGAGGGGCATCACAGCCAGTTCTTTCAGCATTTACATACTTCATTCCTGATGCTTGGTCATTGCCCTTGCCTGGACAGAGGCGCAGTAGAACATACTGAGCAGGAACCAACCCTAAAAAATAGAATCTGAATAGCTGTAACTACCAGCTAATTCTACAGGTTTCTGATGAACCTGTTTGAGGAATTGGGCATTTCCCTCATTTTGCAGCATTCCCCCTGTTCCTTCACGTGCAGCGGGCGATAAGTGTGTGGCACAAGCCGACCCCGTTGCACTAGAATAAGCTGTGCCTTTGAAACAATGGGGGGGTCTTCGGAATAGGGCCCCTCTCTAGGTGTTTTCTTTCCTTCATCCCAGTCTGTTCTTTTCCTCAGTTCTCTCAGCTAGGAACTGGGGGGAGCAGGGCTGGTGGCAAATATGGCTCACTGTAATTCTGGATAAAAGGGCACACAAGCAGACCACAGAGTTTACAAGCAGTTTCACTTTATTTAGGAAAAAAAGGTATTTAGTTCAAATACAGTAAATCTGACAAACTTGGAATTGCACAGCAAAATAATACATTTAAAAATTACATAAATATATTGGTCACTTTCCATTGTTGCATAATTTAGTTTACTGTAGTATACAAAAAATAGCCCCAAAAAGGGGTATGCCCAGACGTGGATCCCTTGTTCACTGTGCCACTGGGCCAGGCTGCACCCAACTGAAGAGCCCTAATCAGGGTGAAACCAGTCTTGGGTTACTTGTGGTCAGTGCTTAATTTGTAAATAAAAACGTGCTGGTGCTGAAAGCCCTCCTCTTAAACACGTGGCTGCTGCAATTAAATGTGGGAACAGGGAATACTGAGGCAGCGTAATTCTGAAGCCATCTCGGGCCTCTTCAATCCATTTAAAGCCACTCCCTGCCCCTTCAGCTCACTTTTACAGCTTTCTGCTTTCTCCCATTGTGACGCTTTTTCGTTTTCTCTTCCCCCGTCTTTCCCATAAGTGTTTTTTGCTCGCAGCAAATGCTTAGGGTAGAAGAATAAGCGCCCGCCCTCTATAATAAGTGGCGGTGCTCCGCACCGGAAACAACAAGCACAAATTAAGCACTGCTTGTGGTTCAGGGAGGACCTGGCCTGGCCGCTCATGCTGGACTGTTCGTATTGGAGTGGGGTTAAGGCTGATTTCCATATGAGCGGATTCAAACTAAGGCGGCATAGTGGTTAAAAGAACGATGGGTTGGAGGGCTACCTGGAGCAATTGCCAGTGGTTATTCGTATAACAAGCATTCTTCCCTCCACCCTTTGTGTGTTTTATTAAAGAATACAAGCATCTGTAACCTTGCTTTCCGATCCACTTTATTTTATAAATTCTTTGTAACTTCCCGGACGTACAATGACCTCTCCCCCACCCCATACCAATGGGAGAAATTATCATTTTTTCTTAGCCTCCCTTAGACTTAATACCATTTGTTGTTCACTTTCTAAATCAATATGGCACAATTTACACCAGTTTTGTCTGCAGCAATCCCCTCCCAACTACCTTGAACTATTAACTGTGCACTCAACCAACAGGTCTGCATTGCCACAGGTATTTTGTTCAGGTAGCTGTGAAGGTGGTCTTAAGACAGTATCCACAATGGCAAGTATTCAAGGCTTTATTTTCCAAGTATTTGTTCAAGCTAGAGTTTATGGGGGTCATTCGGATGCGGGAGCACCGCCAACAGGCTGGCGGTGCCCCGCAGGGCATTCTGACCGCGGCGGTTTGGCCGCGGTCAGACAAGGAAAACCGGCGGTCTCCCGCCGGTTTTCCGCTGCCCTGGGAATCCCCCATGGCGGCGCAGCTTGCTGCGCCGCCATGGGGGATTCCGACCCCCTCACCGCCATCCTGTTCCTGGCGGCTCCGACCGCCAGGAACAGGATGGCGGTGAGGGGTGTGGTGGGGCCCCTGGGGGCCCCTGCAGTGCCCATGCCAATGGCATGGGCACTGCAGGGGCCCCCGTAAGAGGGCCCCACTTTGTATTTCAGTGTCTGCTTTGCAGACACTGAAATACGCGACGGGTGCCACTGCACCCGTCGCACATACCCACTCCGCCGGCTCCATTCGGAGCCGGCTTCCTCGTGGGGAGGGGTTTCCCGCTGGGCTGGCGGGCGGCCCTCTGGCGGTCGCCCGCCAGCCCAGCGGGAAAGCCAGAATGGCCTCCGTGGTCTTTCGACCGCTGAGCGGCCATTTGGTGGCTCCCTCCAGGCGGGCGGCTCCCGCCGCCCGCCGGGCTCAGAATGAGCCCCTATATCTCCTTTGGAAAGCTTTTACAACCATGTTTAATTGAAACAGCCGGTGAAATCTGCATTACGCCACCTAGATCAATGCCTATTAGGCTGCAAGTCTCCGAAGAGTATTTAGAAAAGTATCGTCCTCGGTGCTTTATAAATCACAGCTTTCACCTCGAACCACTGCCAGTGATGTATCTGCTTGAAGATATAAACGTGGAGAAAGGTGGCAACCGTGCCTTGTGCCACAAGAAACTTGAAGGGAGTCTGCCAACTAACCACAACCTACAGCTCGCGGGGTGGTACTCATACAACTCATCTAAACACCTCTACATTTCTCAGTGAGATCAAAATGAATGACCACTTCTCCTAAAGCCACCGTCAACGCTGCAGTTTGCCAGTTTCCTGTGCGCAGGCTGGCATACTAATTTCAGGGGCCAAGGTCTAGTCGCAATAGAACGTTGTTTGATGTAGAACATATAATTTAATTTAATTGTTTAACAGCGTGGGAGGTTTTACTCCTTATCTATGACTCTTATTAAAGCTTGTTGACATGAGTTTAGAAAATGACCCACGTAGAAGTACAGGTGCACAGCAACTGAACCCCTTGTCTAGGTCTGTTGCTACCGAACAAGGCAAATCCACTGCTTACCAAGTAACGCCTTCATTTCTGCTACAGAAAGTTATCTTGCAGTACAGATGCCATTTTTGTAGACACTGATTATTTAAATAAATCATAGACACATTCATTTTTTCAAAATGTATCAAAAACATTGTTAAATAATGTTACCAATTCAGTCCTATTTTTGGATTTAATTATTTCTCTATTCTCTTCCTCACTTGATATTTTTTCATTCTTCATGTAAGCTACAACTCATTTTCTCGACATTCAAATACTTTCGAATTTGTTATTCTATAGAAACTAAGGGCTTTATTACGACCTTGATGGTGGGGTTTCCTCCATCACAAATGTGACGGATATCCTGTCTCCCGAATTATGATCACATTATGCCCTATGGAGATCGTAAAATGGCGGACGGGATATCCGTCACATTTGTGATGGAGAAAACCCCTCCGTCAATGTCGGAATAAAGCCCTTTGTCCTTTTGGAGCTTCTTGGGTTTGAATCCCAGCAGTGCCTCCAAAGTGTAAGCCAGTTGTCACTCTTTGTGGTGTCTAAGCACTGCCATTCTACTTTCATGCACCAGGCATAGTCTTTGGAACGGGCACAGTAAACAGGCGTGAGGTGTCTCACTCTCTCGCCGCAGTGAGGGTCAGCGACATAGATCCTTCATAAATCAAGCTGTTCGTTGTGTGGGTATAAGAGAATACCAAGGGAGTTAACATTTGTGTTGTGCGTGATCTGGTACTTGGGGATAACCCTTGTGACCCCTTCAATGTGCCTAAAGCTCATGTATAATCAGTACCTGCACGGTACCTAAAGCAGTGTCACGCCTCATAGCACAGTCACAAATAATGTCCGCACTCTGCTTTGGGTCTACTCTCTTCTGTTCCTTTATCAAACCAAACTTTGGTTTCTTACATAAAGTCTGCAGCTCTACACCATTCCTAAATTATCACTTTTTTACATCTTTGCATTTTTGCCAAAACACCTTTGTTCCTTACAGGAAAAAAGAGAAAAGAGGTGGTTTGTTTACTATGCATAGTATGGGCAATACATTAAGTTACATTTTAATGCCATTTGAAATACTTTCAGTAATTTCCATTGTTTGGATCCTCTTTTTATAACCCTTTGTGTGCAGACATGGCCGATAGCAGAGTCTTGCAGCAGTGGTGCTGCACGGGGCAGAATATTTGAGTCCCTCATTTGAGTTTCCTTCACTCTCTGGGTGACTTCCTTGTGGCTAGGATTTTGGAATGTTAGGTATTGTTGGCTACCATGTCAAAGAATCTGTGATTTACCATCCATGGCTTTACATAGGCTAGATACTCTATCATCTGGTTGGGTGCACTACGATCCTAACACTAAATACCTTCCTACCACACTGCAACATAATGGAAGTCATTTTTAGGGGCGAGTGCAAAGCCCTCCGTCAGTCTTCTAACCTCTCTTTAGGGGGATTTTAACCACGCTCATGTTACGTCAGTCACTTTCATTGGTCCGTGGGCTTGCCTTTTAAAATCCTCTTGTTTTCATTCGTGAACGCCTTTTCCGGTGTTTAGCCCTCCTCCAGAGCACTGGTAAACTACTGGAAACATACCAGGCTCCATGTTTTCCGTATGGTTTCTGGACTACTTTTTCTCTTTATTTCGCAGCGGGATCGCGCTGTGTTTTACACAGCACGATCGCGCTCGTTTTTTTCTTTTCTCCATTTCATGTGGCAAGAAAAGTCCGGTTAGGAGTTTACAATGCTAATAGCTCTAACTCGACATAATGCGAGACCCGTTGCATTGCAAATGCCTGCTAATATGGGGGTTGCTTAGAATTTGACAGATGTGGAATATCCGACTCAGATTGGCAGATATATTGTCTGTCTTATGTACAGTGTGACATGGCTACAAATCTAAGTAGGGTGGGTGAGACATCTGCCAACTCTAAATCACCCCCTTTCTCCTAAACACTTTAGGAGTTTTTTTTACTTGCCACCACCTGCTTCCTGGTGAGGATCCTCCATTATTCAGTAACCTGGTACGAGAGGGGAAGGGGGAGGAGGGGTCAGCTCTATTCGATGGAACTAGTTGTCTGTAATTTGCCCTAAATCATTGCCATTACCCTCTCCAGCCACAGAAGAGTCTTTTAGCATTTTCCTGAAAAGTACCTCACTATTTGTAAGATATCTCTTTCCGCAAGGGTGGATACTGTGCTGATCACATATTATATATTTGATATTACCATTGAGTGATAACAAACTATTTAACCTTCGAACCTCAGCTGTAATGGAAAAGAAACAATTCTACAGAAGACTCCAGTTGATTCAGATTTGATACTTGGACGGTACTACATGAGCTGGGTAGCAGTTCAAGTGTTAATTCAGCACTTACAAACACTCCTCAATAATCTAGATAGAAAGTTCCACATGTTTAGCTTTAAATGCATGAAAGAAATAATTAATAACTTTTAATATAAAATCCTATAGCACTTATGGAAAAAGCACTTCGAAAACAGAAGTAGAAGTAAGAAGGGAAATCTCGTGTTTCCCCTATAGCACAGGACGTAAATGGTGACATATGGTAGTTGCAAGTTAATTTTTTAACACACTAAGGCACATATTTATACTTTTAATGCGCCGCATTTGGGTCATTTTTTTGCGCAAAAACGGCGCAAACTTACAAAATACACTTGTATTTTGTAAGTTTGCGCCACTTATACATCAAAAAATTACGCAAATGCGGCTCAAAAAAAGTATAAATATGGGCTTAAATATGTATAAATACCAGTAAGATGTGAGAAAACAAATAGTAATAAATACAGTTGGGAATATAAAAAGATATTAATACCATGAAACCAAGGGCCCTATTTATACATGTCCTTGGCTACCTGAGGTCTCTTCTTAGTTTTGGTGTCCCACCTGAAGGCTCAGTGCTCAGGACAGTAACCACTTTTCAGGGCTGATAGGAAACTGTAACAAGGCATGCTAAGAGGGGCTTCATGCCCAGCAAGAGTAGCACTCTGGTGAGCAAGTGGGAACCCACAGGCATCAAGAGGGACACCGACAGCAGACAGCAATTCTGAGTGGTTTTCTATCAAGCAAGATGGAAAAGGCAGCGAGCAATATTTTTCACAGATTGGAGAATATTCCAGTTTTGATGAGCAGTGACTGGGGATGGGCAGCTCAGAGGCCAATGATTATGGTAAAAGAGTCTCCACCCCAGTCGGTGACCCTGAGACTGGGCGCCCAGTGAGAGGGCTGTTCAGGGATAGGCCGTTTGGGATAGGTAGCTTAAGAAGAGTCAGGCATCAGTGGCGTAGGGATCAACAGCAAAGTTATCAGTAGTGCCTCGCGCAGCCCCGGACGGTGGTCACGTGGTGGGCATAATCTGCATGAAGGCATTTGCCTGGATCCGCTGGATGAGTTTGGGCAGGCCGTCTGTGGCTGCACTGGCAGGGGAAAGGCAACGCACTCTAGAACAGAGCCGCCCGTGCCATGATATTGATAGAACTTGACAGCTTGTGGAGCAGAGATGACCATTGCCGTGTCCTGTGCGAACCGGAAAGAGAGTTGGACGTTCTCCTGCATACCCAGCCGGACACATCCCCTATGAGGGCAAGAGGACAGGCACACCACGTCTGGTCCGGATGCAGCAACTGAGAGAGACAGAGATGCCGTAAGACAAACAATGCTATTGGCCGCTAGGCCAGGTGACGGAAATGAGCTGGAATAGGGATCATATGCACAGGATACCTTCTTAACCCACTGCAACTTCCTAACCCAAAGCTGCTTAGAGCTTGACAGATGTGGAATGTCCACCACAAATTGCCAGATGTCTCGTTTACCCTTTGTAGAGTGTGGCATGATTATACATCTTAGTAGGGTGGCCAACTCTATATCCCCACATTGTCTCCTAAGCTCTTTCACAGTGTTTAGGAGGCACTTAATACCTAAGAATATATATATTAAATTAGTCCATACCACCCCTACACATTACCCACAGAAGGAGCTGCACTCCTGCGGAACAGGTAAAATGCATAGAAGGGAGAATTATCCTGGGTACATGCCCAGCACAACACCTGTGAGGGAAACAGTGGTCCTGGACACTTAGCTTTGCAGAGTAAATGAGGAGGGGGGGTGCATCCTCCCTCTGAGCGAGGCACAGAACTTGACGTAGAAGATGTTCATTGGGGAAAAATAGGTCACGGCTGGCCACTAGTGGTCTGGGAAGGGACCAACTCCTTGGAGCACTTTCACACATCAAGCTAAGCCCTGCTTCAAGAGGGGGGCGCATGTGGTTGTGCGCGTGTGTCTTTTTGTTCCCCATTTCTTAACTTTGATTACATTTGATTTTCGGAGAAGGAAACAGAAGATATAACGAGCCAGCGATGGGTAGGTGTGGTTGTGTGGTGGCATGCTCCCATGGGTATATGCAGCATGTGTGGCTACAGAATGCTACCCCATGTGGGGGGGCTGCTGTGGGCATGACGATGGTGTGTGTGTGCATGCTGGAGGAAGTCTAGGGGAACGAGGTTCTGGGAAATGTAGTTCAATAATGCAGTCTTCCCTTGTCACCCAGTGCGAAAGGATTCCGCCTAATCGACAGTCCATGACCAATCTCTCTCATCGGTCTCAAAGACAGCATTCCCCATGTAAGGGAAAGCAGCTGCTATGTGTGTGACCCAGACCACAATATCTCACAGTGGCTCATTCCACAACGAAACTGGTGAATATTGTCTCTGGCGGCGGTACACCTGAACGCTTTCCATGCACACTGCTCCCAGCCTGCTGTCGCTATGTGGTAAACTTGAACACACCACATCATGGGCTCGGGTTCATGTTACAGGTTCTGGATCGGGGATTGGCATTTTGAAGGTTTCCACTCTTGTACTAATTATGAATCCGTGGCGTGTCCCCCTTCTTCCACGGAGAGCATCTGAGGGCGGACGGCGAGGTGTGAAATCCTGCTTTTAAATACGAATCTGAGAGTCAGTCAGCTGGACTAGTAAGACTGCAGGGACAGCTGCAGTGCGCTCGTCCTGCATGGCCTGGTTTGGAGCGGCCTTTCCCGAGCTAGTCATCCATTTAACCTAATTGCAACCATCTCAGCGAGACCAGGAAACTGTGTCTGCAAACCACCGATGCCCCCAGGGACTGCACACCTTATCAACAGCAGGCGTACTGTCCATGGCAATTTACCAAATATATTTCAAGCTAGGATGTTGTTCTATAAACAAGGGAGACGTTTCTCCCGCCTCTCTCTTTGTGAATAACCTCCATTTTCCTTTACCGGTGGTTTCGGTTACTGTCCATTTCTTCGACTGACAATGTTTAAACAAGGGCCCCTGGGTGTTCTGCTGTTTTTTTCTGTTCTGCTTGAAAGGATTGTAGGAAAACGGAATGAGAGGGAGTGCTCTATCCCTGTAAACTCTTGCGGGAGGGGCATGGGGTATCCCTGAGTAGCTGCTGAGGTAGAACCATCTCTGTCTCCAAGGAACCATGCAAAGAAATGCTATTGTTAAATTGGGAAAGGTCAAAGATGAATACCAAATTAATCAATGGGAAGAGAGGCATGTTCTTAACAGATGATAACCTTTGGTGTTGCAATAGTTTGCCAATATCAAGGAGCACTTATACCTCGCACTACACCAGCAGTGCGCATTAAACACCCCCTCGAACCTTCATGCAGACAAAATGACTCCACGCCAGATAGTGGCTAAGTGTTTGCCTCTTCAGTGGTAGAACCATTCAGGTTATATCTGACTTCACACCACACCCAGAGTACACTCTAGTAATCAAGCCAGAAGTTTTCAGGTATGTTTATTACCACAACAGAGCTACATGGAAGTGGAGGACGTACACACAGGAGCTACCCTGCTGCCAACTACAGTTCAACTGTGGTACTTAACTATGAGCATTCCAAACTCACCCTCATCACAGCATTCCCATCTAGTATCTCTAACAAATCCCAGATGCACGCTGAGTATTACACACACATTAGACATAACAACCAAAGGTAAGGTTACACTCAGACTTCGCATCTAGGTAAAGTTATAATCACACATACAGCAGTATTCATTAGATATAACTTCTGGCATCATCATGCACATAACACATGTCCTTGATTAAGGTTGACTAAGTCACCACAACAGCATACATATTTATACATATATATTCACTCATAAATGATTATACCAACGATCCTGAAGAATTTAACTTCTGCTTACTACAACCACATGCACATAACATTGATTCAAAGTCGCATAATGGGCAAAGATGCCTTGAAATTTAACAGCCACTAGAAACTGACTAAGGGGCAACCATACACCCCAGTAGAATGAAAACAATAGCAGTATTCCTCAGTACACACATCCATGCACATAATGCTCCACACATATCCATAAAAGGATCTAGCCAGCCACTTTTGAATACAATTTATTACTAAACAATACAGTAGTCAATTCTAACTTTGCAGGCCACTAGTCTATATTACGCACATCATAATCAAAGCACAATCAAATACAATGTCAACAGACCACTTTGACTCAGGTCAACTAATACCCTAGAACACTAAGGGGGTCATTCTGACCCCGGCCGGCGGCGGAAGCCGCCGGCTTGGCTGGGACCGCCAGAATACCGCTGCGCGGTCAAAAGACCGCCGCGGGTATTCTGGGTTTCCCGCTGGGCTGGCGGGCGACCGCCAGAAGGCCGCCCGCCAGCCCAGCAGGAAACACCCTTCCATGAGGATGCCGGCTCCGAATGGAGCCAGCGGAGTGGAAGGGGTGCGACGGGTGCAGTTGCACCCTTCGCGATTTTCAGTGTCAAAATCTTGGTGGGGCCCTGTTATGGGGGCCCCTGCAGTGCCCATGCCATTGGCATGGGCACTGCAGGGGCCCCCAGGGGCCCCACGACACCCCATACCGCCATCCTGGGTCAGAATGCCCAAGGGAGCACCGCCAGCCTGTTAGCGGTGCTCCCGCGGTCGTTGGCCCTGGCGGATTTTACCGCCAGGGTCAGAATGACCCCCTAAATGTCACCCAGAATCTACAAGCGGTATAAGACAACGTAAATGGTAGAAAATTCCAACATAAAAGCAAATACCATAATTTAGTTTGGGTTCTGCTTGTTATTAAGATGAGACTGGAAATCACTGTGATTACCCTGATCATTTGGAAATAGTTCTTAAAAGGATAAGCAGGAAATATTCAACATCAACAATAATAATAACAAAGTAATTTGTAAAGCGCATGTCTACTCGAACGGAGTGTCCCAGTGCTAAAAGCGGATACAGCAGCCCCTCCACGTTAGGCCAAGGGTAGTCAGTTACGACTGCTTAAAAACACATCTAAAGTTTCTTGTGAAAAGCTGCATCAGACCTTTCCAGTCCTAGATCAGAGGGCAGGGAGTTTCAGAACTGAGAGACACAGAAGCTAAAAGAACTTCCCCCCAGGCGCACTCTTGAGATTCTTGGAATAACTGCACAGGAAGAACCAGCGGATCTAAGACCTCTGTTCAGAACATACCGTTTTACCAGTTTGTGACGATAGTGGGGGTCCTTTCCCATTTAGGATTCTGTGTCAGAAGCAGGGAGCCTTAAAGGGAACTCTCTTACTAATACGGAGCCAATGTTACTTATTAAGAGCCGCCCTCATAGTCACCCATCTAGGGATATTAAGAAGGAGGCATGCGGCTGCGTTTTGCACTCTCTGGAGGTTAGCCATTCTGCCTTGTGAAACACCAAGGTACAACACATTGCAATAGTCCAGCCTTGAGATCACTAAGGCTTGGATTACAGATTTCCTGGACTCCACTGGAAGAAAGCCTATGATTTTACTTAACATTTTTAGGGTGTCAAAACATTTTCCTGCCAAACAGGAGATCTTGTTTTCGAAAGATAAATTGTAATCGAACCAGACACCAAGATTTTTCACTTTCGGCTGGGGTACCAGTACGGACCCTAAAGCCTCAGGTCACCAAGCAAAGGACCAGATTGAAGGCTGTTTCCCCACTAGCAGAACCTCAGTTTTGCCCCCATTAAGCCTAAGGCAACTTTGGGACATCCATTCTGCAAGGTTTGAACCAGGATGCAGTTATTCCTCCATCCTGGGAGAGAATAATGACAAGCTGTGTGTCATCTGCATATGAAACAATATTAATATTAAATCTGTGACACTCAATGACATCAGCAAGGGGGTGCATGTATAGATTAAACAAGGTAGGGCTCAGTGCTGAGCCTTGCGGCACCCCCTGCTGCAGAGACACAGCCTCCAAAGAAAACGATTGTTGAGCCACCTGAATGATATGATTCTGAAGGAAGGAAGCTAACCACTGCAGGGCCAATTCCCACACACTGCACTTCCACAACCGATCCAGCAGTGTATTATAGGAAACGGTGTCAAAAGCTGCGCTTAGATCCAGCATAATCAGGGCGCAGTTTTCTCCTCATCCGCTATCTTTCTCAAAGATTCGGATGCTAGCAGCAGTGCAGATTCCATGCTGATAAGGGGGCAAAAGCCTGAATGAGTCTCATGAAGTAGCTCCTTTGCTTCATTAAAATCCATCCACTGATCATTCACATGTTTTTTTGCCTACTTTGGCGAAAAACGAAAGCAAAGAGATTGACCTCAGATTTTTGGATTTGTAGGGTTAAGGGAAGTGTTTTTTAACAGCAGCACAGAACGATACTAGTGAACATACTACACCTGTAATGAAAGAATACCATTCACTGTCATTGCAAAGGGCTGTTTAACAGGATTAGTAGTTACGCTATGGAATATAGTCTCTCCAGTGGCAGTACTTGCAGCACCCCTCATTATTTTTTAGTTCGAACTAAAGGGAGTGCTTAAAGAGGGGCAACATTGGTAGGACCAACTTTTACTAGCATTGTTATCAAAGGCTGATGCATTGACTATTCTAAGTGCCGGATCAGAATTTTCTTCTAAGTGCTGCATCACAAAACAAGATTTTAGTCTTCTTTTTTTGCAACGTGATTGGATAAGGTTCTAACGGACTATTTATTCCTCTGAAGCAGCACTGATGGAATGAATGGATGATGGATCCTTGCTTTCTTCCAACTCCACTACTGTGGCACTGTTTCCTTCATCACAGTGTCTCACTTACAATGTCTTACTTATGAAGGACCAACATCACTGAAATTCTCTCTCTGTGTCTTGCACTGCACTTGTGTCAGTTACAATGCCTTTCCTTTTCACATTTCACTCAGAATGACTAATTCTGGCCATCTAATTTAGAATGTTTTATGTAGACCATCTAGTTCTGACTTTGTTGCTGAAAATGGTTCATGGTCTTGCATCCTCAGAATCTTTGCACTTTGCAGGAAGGTCCAAGAATGAATTATTTTTCTCAGCAGGTTGTGTGGATTTTCTAAGGAGGACACCTCTAGAGTGATTGTATTTTCTTGGCATAATGGTTCTAGAGTGGTGTTGCTTTCTTAAAAAGAAGGACCTTCTATGGCTTTACTTTCTCCCTAGGATGGTCCTGGAGTGGTTGCACGTTTCAACCAGATAGTTCTGAAGTAGTTGTGTCTCATAGCAGCTCAAAGGCTGTAAGCAGGAAGGTTATAGAGTGGATGACAGATTGCAACATCTTCATCAGAAAAAATGTCTTAGCAAGGTGTCCATAGTTGGGAGGACTTCCTCCAAAGGTAGGCTTTGGAGGGTTAGACCTTTTCATCATGAAGGTCCTGGACGGTAGCACTTTCTCATCAGAAAGGTCTTGGGACGCTTGCACTTCGTCCACTCATTGAGTGATTGCACTTTCTCTGCAGGAATGTCTCCACGTGGTACCTACTCTGCAGGAAGGTTCCGAGCAGTTGCACTACCTCTGCTTTAAGTTCTGCAGGAAGGTCTTGGAATGGCTCTTTCTCTGCCTTAAAGTCCTGCAGAGTGCACTTTTGTTGCAGAAAGGTCACGGGCAGGGCTATTTTCTCTGCAGGAATGTCCTGGGAGGTGGAACTTTCTCTGTTGTGGTATTTTCTGTGCGATATGGTACACTTTCTTTGCAGGAATGTCCTAGGTGGTGGCTGTTTTTTCTGCAGAAATCTTCAAATGGTTGTCCTTTCTATGCAAGAAGGCCCAGGGCAGTGGCACTTTCTCTACAAGAAAGTCTTGAGCTGTGGTACTTTCTCTTCATCAAGGTAGGACAGTGACAGTTTCTCATGAGTAAGGTCTTGAGGAGCTGCACTTTCTCTGCAGGAACATCATGTATGAGGGCACTTCCTGAACTTACTCCACTCACGCAGTGGTTACACTTTTTCTGTCAAATGCGCTTGCACAAGACACTTTGTCTATAGGAAAGTCCTTTGTGGTGGAACTTTCTCTGCAGTGACGCTTTGTCTGTAAGAAGCTCTAGGGTTGTTGTGAAACGGAATAGTTGAACTTTCTTTGCAGGAAAGTTCTGGGCAGTGGCACTTTCTCTGCCGGGAGGGTCTTTGGGGGGGGCGGGTTGCCCTTTCTCCGTAGGAAGGTCCTATGGGATTGTACTTTCTCTTCTAGACGTTCAAGCTGCCATGTGCTCCCGTGAAGCCAATGGATGCCCAGAAAAGACTCTCTCCCTCCCCACCACATTATGAATGCAGCAGCTGGCATGGAGTGATTTAACTCCAGATGGATGTGGGGAGGCTGGAGCTGGCCCTATAGAGAGAAATGAATTTTATTTATAGATAGCGAGCAAAGAGCCTTCACTCCTCTCTGCTCCTTTTATGATCAAAACAAACCCTCAAACTGCTCCTTAATGAGCTGTGCTCACGGGTAGGCGCGGCAGAGGCGTCTGCTGGCTCCAGGCGCTGCTTCTGAGGCGCTAAAGTGCTTCCCATCGGCGCGCGGCCCAGGAACGACTTGGTCCAGATCGGCGCTGCTGGGACATTAACCGCTCACACCGTGTCCTGCCTGCTGCTCATGGAGGGCAAACCAGCCTGGCCTGCCACACTGGCGGCTCACCACGGGCTGAGGGCGGCGCGGACAGAAATGTCTCCGTGACGCCACCGCCCAGACGCTGTGGTTGGCAATGAGAAAAAAGTGTTCTCGTGGTCTAACTTCGAACCTTTCTTCCCCACTCTTTGATTGTGTGTCGCCCCTGCCTCTCCTTGTTTTTATCTCTGCCTCAGACCTACCACTTGCGCTGTTCATCTTTTATTCCTTCCCCCACCCGCCTGCAGGCTCTTCATTCGTTATTTATATTTCATTCCCCATTGCTAGGCTGCAGGCTATGCATCTGTTATGTTTATTTCCTCGTTACTTGATGCCTGTTGTTTCTGTATCTGTTGTTCTTCTTTTATTCCTCATTTCCCGTCTGCAGGCTCTCTATCTGTTACTCATCTGTGTTCATCTTATATGTTCATCTTGTATTCCCTGTTACCTGATGCCTGTTGGTTCTGTATCTACTCTTCATCTTTATTCCCCATTACCTGCCTGCGGGCTCTCTAGTTGGTTCTCATCTCTGTTCGTCTTTTATTCCACCTTACCTGGTGCATGAGGGTAGTGTTTCTGTTATTCATCTTTTCATTCCCATTATCTGCCTGCAGAATTGAATCTGTTGCCCAGGTTTTAGATTTGATTACAGCCTGGTAGCCTCTGCTGTTCACCTTCTATTCCCAATTACCTGCCTGTGGGCTCTCTATCTCGTTTATTTTTTCTGGTGTCTGTGGGTCCTGTACAAGGTCTTCCTCTTCTATTCCCCTTACGTTCCTACAGGTTGGGCATATAATATTCTTCACTCCATGGCTGTAGACTTCAAACCCCCTCATTATCTGTCCAACACGTGTGACCTGTGAACATCTCATATTCTCTATCTACAGGCCTCAGACCTGAGGCCTTCTTCTCCATCTCCTACCTCAAGGCCTCTCCCATCTCATATGCTCTGTCTCCTACATGTGCACCTCATTTATCTCGTTCATTCCCACACCCTTGCTGTATGGCGAAGTCATCTCTTAATTTTTGCACCCGGCCTGTGTGCATCCCTTATTCCGCTTTGCGTGCCTCTTTCCCTGGGGGTTGGTCACTATCCCATACCTCTGTGCCTTGGGGATGTCATATTCCCCTTCATATATGCTTTGGCTTTAGGCATCCCGGGTTCTCTCTCCCCTGACTCAGAACTTCTTTAGTTACTCCCTGGTCACGAGCCCCAGTCTTCCTTGTCTGTGTCACCCTAAAGAAGAGCTCGCTCACCCCTCGTTCTTTCTCCTGCGGCATGGCTCAGTGTTTCAGGGTACCATGGACTGCATGTACTAGAGTTGAGAAAAAATTGCCATGCCCTCCAATTAATCAGAAGACCTGGCAATGTGGGCAGCGACTGTGCTGGGATCTCTACTGCTGGCAGAGATGGCTCCTCAGCAGGTGTTCTCAGAATAGATCTTGAACACAGCCAGGTAGGTGCTCAGCCTCCATGAGATCCCACATGCCTCTAACTAGGCACTTAATTCAAGCAATCAGGCCACTCGGCCATGAACTCTGTAACCAATAACTTAATTTAGTCCGAGCCATGTGCTGGACGGAGTTCAACAGCTACAGTTTTACTAGAATTATTTTACCAGATAACTCGCTTGCAGGTGGGACTGCCTGAGCCACCTGTGGGCCCTGAAATTGTTAACTTCCTGGACCCTGTCTGGTCTTTTTAGTGCACCATCTGCAGTTACCTTTGTGTGCTGGGGTGTAGCTGTCTGCACGCCTGCGCGAGACATGGCGCAGCTGAATGCCGCTAGGACCTTCACCAGTGGTTTCTAGTGTGTACTAGAATTTGGGGGGCTGCAGATCTATGAAGGAAATTGTGCTCCTGCATGCCTTTGGGACACCTGCCTGTGGTTCCAGTTGTGCCCTGCGGTGCCTGCATGCCTGAGAGAGGAAGGGTCGCCCTGTGTGCTCCTGGGATCATCAATCTGTGGTTCCCTGTGTGAATTACACTGTGGGGCTCCATGGGCCTAGGTGAGGGAGGGTGGTAATGTGTGCCCCTGGGATTGTCGCCTGTAGTTCCATTTTCAGTTCCAAGTGCTGGATGGATTGGGTCTGCAGGTCAATGAGAAGAATGCTGCTCTTACGTATCTTTGGTACCACCACCTTTGGCTCCTGTTGTGCCCTGTGGTCCTGGTGTCTAGATGTCTGAGAGAGGAATAGTGCTCGTACGTGATCCCAGGGCCCTTTCCTGTGGTTCCCATTCTGTCCTGTGGTTCTCCTGTCTGCATGCTTGAGAGAAGAAACATGCTCCTGTGTGCCCCTAGTGCAACTAACTTGAGTTCCCACTGAATCCCAAGATGCTGCAGTCTCCATGACTTATGAGGAAGAGTCTACGTTGTAAGCCTGGGACTATCACCTGTGGATCCCATTTCTGCATGCCTTTGATAAGATTGGTGCTCCGGTGTGGCAGTGAGTGCACATGTGGTTCCCTTTCTGTACTGGACTTCTCAGGTCTGCAGTCCAAGGAGCGAAATAGTGCTCCTGTGTGCCTATTATTTCCATTGCTGGTGCTGCCTGTATGCTCTGGATCTGTGAAATGCATGCCTGAGAGAGGCAGAGGAAGAGATTAAGCTGGGTCTGGTGGCTCCGAGGACTAATGCGGCCCCTCTAGGGGCCTGTATTTGACCTCATGATCACAGGTTCAAATCCCAGAGGGTCCACTCAGCCTTCCATCTTTCTGAGGTCGATAAAATGAGTACCATTGAGTTGGGTAACAATAAACATCTGTTATTCAGCACCTTGATGCCCTTGGGTGATACGCGTGCTTTACAAATACAAGTTATTTTATGTTAAGAGTTCACCTGGGCTGGAGAGGAAGGGCGGGCAGAGCTGTCATGATAGCTTCCCAGCTTGCCCTGCCACACGAGTGCCATGTCCAGTGTCTCTTCAGATAGCCCTGCATTTCCTGTCAGTCTGTTGTGTAAGTATTGTTATGGAACGGAGGCAGTAGGGGCCAAATGTAGCAAAGGTTTTTACCCATTCTGTGTCTATGGGGAAAAAGTGTTCGTACATATGGCCCTAGGAGAGCCTGAAATTCATCCTCTTGCAGTATCAACTTCCAAAAGAAACTCACGATTGTGCTATAATATCCAGCTCAAGATGGCACCTGAGACACACCAATCCCTACTCATGCAGGTACTACCCATGATCACTCACTAGGTAGACCGACTCACAAACTACCCAATGACCACTGACCATCCCGGCTCACTTACACACTGCCCACTGCTCACTCACACACTACCCCTGACCTCTCACTAGCCAGCCTCACTCACACACTGCCCGCTGCACACACACTACACCATGATGCCTCACGGATCGTCCTCCCTCACTTCCACTCTACCCGCTCCTCACAGGCGCAATACCCTTTATTATTTCCTGCCCTGTTAACTCATATGCCACACCCTGCTCATTCACTTCCATTTGTCACTTATTAACTCACTCGCTGAACATCCTTACTCATTTACACACCAACCCATTCGCTAATAGAATACATTTTACTGTCTCATTTACTTTGCTGCTTACTCACAGCCCGCACTTCACTCCTTCCCACCACCCTCACTCACTCTTCCCCACTCACTAACACCCCGCTCACACAAAGCATGCACTGCTCCTTAACACTGCCCCTCCTACACGCCATTCCTTGCTCCAACTCATACATCTTCCATGCATACTCAGATCAGCCCATGTAGACTTGCTCTTGATAACTTTTTAAACTATAAACCACCCAAACATTCTCACACTTTGTTCACATAACTCTTTCTGCAGGTCACACTGTGTTCACTCACGCAACACTTAGCTCACTCACACACTACCACTCCTCAATCATACTGCTGACGCACTCACACCAGACCCGTCTCACTCACAACACCCATTCCTTACTTACTGACACCACACCCATTGTTCCCATTGGCTTTTCCTTAATAAGATTATATACTTGTGCACTTTCAAAGAATTTTATTTACAGTGGCAGATGGAGTCTAACGAATGTTGTAAGTCCACAAGGCATACAATCCATTTGTGAGTTCCCCTAGCATACAAGTCTATTGGTGTATGCATTTTTTTCATGTGGTCTGTTGTTCAGTGTTTGGGATGAAGGCCAATCAGTTGTCTCATGTCTTACCAACACTTCTAGCTGAGCTGTGGCATGTTTTAATATCTCAGTGATGCAGAGCACAGGGCTTTTCAGTTCTAAGCCTTTGGTATGATCTTTCAGTTTATTTGTTGTTATTAGTGAGTTTGATGGTGCCTTCGGATCTTTTATTATCTGGTTGAATGGTGTAACATTTCAACAGCTGCCATTTGCTTTATTGTCAACATTGCTATAAAATGAAGTGCTGTGCCTAGTTGATTCTGTGTTTTATACTATAAAGGGTTTTCCATTAGTCCAAACTCTCAGTTTTTTACAATTCTTCAATTTCGGTCCAATGCCTTTTATGTCAGTCCAGCAGTTTTTAGGGACGAGTGGCTGTATTAAGATTTCTGTTTCGCTGCCATTTAAGTTTGAATTTGCTGTTTTTGTACATTCTACAGCCCAAGTAAGCTTTCCTTTGCTGTATTATATAGGTGAGCCCATCCTAACCCCTGTAAGTGCAGTTATACCTGAGGTCACACGAATAGGTTGGTATTATGACTGAGGATTTAATCGTGTGTATTCGTATTTCAGGACTTCTTAATACGTTTTAATTGATTTACTTTTAAACCCATTATAACGTAAAATGCACTAGCTGCGCTCAGTGCTTTGGTTAATGTGCACCATTGCTGAACGAAACAGTTTCCTATTTACACAATCATACAAAATCGCTAGAATACCATTGCTATGGATATAAATATTCAGATTAACTCTCTAAATGTTTAATCATAGAAAGCAAAGCACGGCGCAGTAACATTATGTGGGGTGTAGTTCTAAGTTCCAAATTACAAAGACCCAGACCTCCCCACCTCAAGAAGGCTCTTCCATATCTATTTACTAATAACAGTAGCAATTGTCCTAATCGAAACAGCAAGAAGCCGTAGCCAATATTCACACTGCTTTACATTACGGGTATCAACAGAAGTGAAAGTAACTGAGCGCCTCAATTGGAGTTTACCGGTTCAGGTACTATGTCACCAACAAGGCGGAGGTCCCATCCGGCGTATTACAAGTGCATTATGGCTAGTGGTACTTGTAACATAGTAGATGGAGTATCCATCACTTTTTGATGGAGTATACCTTTCACCAAACTCTAAATAAGGCTGTAATTTTACATATGACGCCTGAGCCAGTATACGGACCATGTCGTTATCTGGGCCATATTCTCTCATTGTCACCTTCAGTAGCACTTTATTGCTAAGCGTTTTCGTCACCAAACTTGACAGTACCAGGTTTTGTTCAGGTTTGTCAATGACATTCCAAAGGTTTGAATCTTGCCCCAGGAGTGCTCGGAAGCTGTCATCATCAACATTATTGACATCATGCTCCAATAGGACAGCCTGCATCAACCACCAGCTAGACAAGTCAGACATCAGTTTGAGTCTTAGGTATTGCACAGAAATGAAGTTGTGGATAGAAAAGCACCCCTTCAGTCAAGAACGAACCTCCTGCTTTGTCAAGATCCTAATGCTTCTGAAACCACTTGAGGGGAGATCTGAAGGTTAGTTGGGCTATGATGACTTTGACTTGTAAGCAATTACTAATAGATAAAGAGACAACCCTACAAATCTGTGATGGAATTTGGGGCCTGATTTGAAGGTTGGCAGACAGAGTTCTCTGTTACAAACGTGTTGGATGCCCTGTTCACTGTATTACAGATGTATAATAGTCAAGGTTACTTGTAGTATGGCGGATGAGAGATACGCTATGTTGGTGGCTGCGTCTCTTCCCGCAAACTCTAAATATGACCATTAATTGGCCAACATATTGTGTTTAAGATCAGAGCAATATTGGTATTCAAAATGTTTTACATTGTGTCTCGAAATGCACAAATAACATTTTTCAGAGACCTTCTCATGTGCAGTAGCTTTCAGCCAAGATCTTCGGCAATTCAGTTTTACTCCATGGGCATAATGCAGGCCCTTGCAGCCCCTATAGTCCAGGGAGGGGGCTCAGGCCTTTAAGGGGCCACCAACCACTCAAGGCCCGCTGCCAATTTATATTTGGAGATATCGGAGACTCAGGGGCCTTTCATCACATTCTGCAGGAGGGGCCACATCATTTCACGTAATGCCACTGCCTTTCACTTTGTCTTGGAGAGACTGATTTTAAGCTTCTTAGCTCAAATTATTCAGCTAGCTGGCACCACAAGGAAGCTCTCAATATATGTTTTATGTTCCTGTGAAACAGTCTAGTGTTTTTATCAAATAGTATCAAACAATGGGTTGTAAATCTGGGAATGCAGCTATGGCTACCCCTAATATTGATATCTCTAACCGTAGAGCACTCTCCAAAGTTAAAATTCCCCTATGGGATAAGGGTAAGATTTTCCAATGATAGGCCCATGTGCACGATGGTGCCATTATTGGCCTAGCCTTCAATAGAACTAAGAATATCCTCAGAGCAACAGGTTAGGTAGGGGAAGCATTCACATGACAAGCGGCAGATTGAGAAAATGCACTTAGTGAGCCCCATGATTTGTGGAAATGATAACTAGCAATGCACAAATTACATAGGAGCTGATGTCACAGTGGTGCTACTCAAAGTATAGTCCAGGCAGAAGTAAATCCTGCAGTTGTACTAGGTATTTTGCCAGGAGAAAGTACCCGAGGTGTGATCATTTAACATTTTGCAATTAGCTTTTGTAATTCAGCGGAGCAATAGTTTACCTAGAGAGCTAAGCCTTCTCTAAATAAAAGTATTATCAGGAGTCTCCCAGGTTTAGTCATTGCTTTTGTTAATTAAATCACTATCCAGGTGTGAGGAAAGTTAATAATTAGTTGTGGTGGTTCTGAGACCTCATTAAGTAATAATGTCACTATTCTGTATGAGGTCCATTTAGGTTTTGGTAAATCAAACCTTAGCTCAGTCCTGAGCATGTGTGGCACGGATCAGTCAGGCTGAACTCAAAGGAAAACAAGTGTAAAGCATCTATCAGTACCAAAACAATTTATAAGAAAGTACCATAACACAATAAAAAAATCCCACTCCAAATTCTAAAAATAATATATATTTTTATCTTTAGATAGACATACAAATGGCAAAAATCAGACAAAGGAAACCAGAGTTCTGAATTTTTCAAGATTTTCAGAAGTCATCGCTTTTCGTTGTAAAATGTTTTTTAAAGTTTGTAAAGCACTGCTTTTCACTCTTACAGGTAGTTTATGAGCATCAAACGTGAGGATCTGGAGCAAAGTCAAAGTTTTCAATTAGGTTCAATTCCAATGATGTGTAAAGCGCATGGCTACCCGGAACGGGCTTCCCAGGACTAAGATCAATTGACTCAGGTACAAAGAGCTTAGGCAAACAGATGGGTTTGTAGTTGTTTTCTGAAACCAAGTAGATAGATTTTTTTGTCTGAGAGTTAGCAGTAATGTATTCCAGAGTTTGGGGGCTAGATGGGCAAAACAACGGTCCCCGCATCTGTATCTTTTTACTCTGGGAGCGTAGAGGAGACTCAGGCTGCGTGACCATAGCTCTCTGTTGGCACAGTATGGGCTAATAAGGTGATGAAGAATACGAGGCCTGCTATGTGTGCATGGTGAGCTATGTAGAGTGCTCTATAGTGAATCCTCTTGCACATTACACAGTTTCAGGCCAACTGTGATGTCAGTCAAGGTCAGATGTGGGTCTGGTTTGGTCCTGAGGCAGCAGGCTGACTCAGGTGACAACTGTTGTAGTTAAACAGCAATGTCTACCAGAAGTTTGGGCCACGAAAGTGGTGACTTTCTAAAGTCACCTTACTATTAAAAGTTACTTTAAATCCAACTTCAGAATTAAATCAGGTTTATTGTAATGATTAAATTGATACCTTGGAGTACTATGTTTGTGGTCCCAAATGGAAGTTAGCACTTAGCACATGGGTCAATGTAACCCCATGTTCATCAATGGGACCATACGCCTTGCTACAGTGAAAACAACAATTTTGAGTGTTCACTGCCAGGACATGTCCTACAGAAAAGAAACATGTTCTTTTTAACATTTAGAACCCGGCCTTTTTGGGCTACTAAGACCATCCCCAGAGGTAGCTTGTAAATATTATATGTATAATATAATAAAAGAAGGTTCTCACCTGGCAATGAGTTTATTTTTCTATCTCAAGTTGACAGTTTAAAATCTGCCCAGCTAGACAGCAGTGGCAGTCCTAGATCCATGCTTTCACCTTGTCACTGTAGTGGTAGCACAATAAGTGCTGCAGTCCACTAGTGTCCTTTAACGTGAGTTCACTCTGTACCGTATACTAGGGACTTATATCTAAGGTAAAGATGTCAATCAGGAGTTAGCCAATTATATATACGCTTTGAGGGGCCAGAGCACATGCACTCAGGCCTGGTCAGCAGGGACCAGTGCACTGCAGAGTCGAGAAACCAGCAGCATTAGTTCAAAAACTTGGGAGTTGAACATACAAAATGAGGTACTCTCTGACACCAGATGAACAGTCTTCTTGAAATTGTAATCACTTGTGATTAGCAGCCACAGCCGTTGCTCCTGTATTACTTCTTCATTACAATTCACGAGATCCACTATAAGAGAGGCCGTACCCTCACCAGAAGGTAGATATATAGTTAAACGTATTATTTTTTCACAAACCCCACCTTAACATAACTGTTTGTACAAATCAATCGCAATGGGCAAAATATCGCTTGTGCTACAAAGTACTTTGGGATGCATGTGCCTCAAACCTCTAGAGACCTATATCATTAACCATCCACTCGCTCTTCCTTTTGGATCTTTGTTGCAAGAGAGTCAAACAAAGTATATCCTGCATTTATAGGAAACTTTCCAGCTTATCTCCCACATTAAAGTTCTCAAGACATTACGTTGGGACAGTAATTGTCTACAACACAATGTCTATAGCAGTGTTATCATGGCTTGGAGCTGGACTTTACTGGTCTTTGATTTAGTATGCCCATTGGTTTGCACCATTCCCATGGTGCTATCAAGATTTTCATCAGTGGCTGAGTTTTGCAGAGTTTGGCACATGTCATCAACAGCATCATCATCTTTATGATAATATTCAACCAGTTTAGCGACCCTCAACTATAATTCGACTAATACGAGATACCATACAAGGAGTAACTGTCTAGATGGGGTGTCACATCCATTTAACATGTTACTACATATCTGTTATTTTTGACTCGAACAATCCTTGACTCAAACCATCTTTGACTCGAATCAGGGTGATATAATCAACCTAGGGCAGGTCAGAGGTGGCCACCCTCTGTCTCATAGTACTTGTCGTATCTCGCATTGTGGAGCTCCTTAGCACAGTGGCATACCTTTGTATGCAGTGCGGGGAGATGGGCCTGAGCTCCAGGGCCCCCCCTCACCACAGTACCCTGGCCTGAGAGCTCCTGAGTGAGTTCGGAGGGTGGCCCCTACATGGACTTTGCAGGCAGGCCCCACAAGTTTCGCCACTGCCTTAGCGTGCATCGTGTAAAGATTATTAGTTGAAGCCGATCTGACCACCACCTTAGTAATTATTTAATCAACCACACAACAGACCTCAAGGCTGTTAAATATAAATTATCCCAGTGCCTCCTTAATTGCTTCAAATCGTTTGGTCCACAGTTTTTTTCACAGACGTCCTAGTTTCTTTCCATATTTATTTTGTGGTCTTAGATCTACCCCTCTCCTAGTGTCAGGTGTGTGCAGATGGCGTGTGAGCTACAGCATGTGTGCATCTCCATCTGCTTGGAAGTGTCGTTTCCTGTATGCTCGCGCATTTAGTTCTCTATTCACCAGTACCTTGTCCTTCGCTTGGAAAATGAGAGTTTCGGATTCTTATGCAGAAGATCTCTTCCTAATGTGGAGGTTCTGCGTGTGTGTGGAGCGTTGTAGTGCATGTGTGGGTCACACTGGTGTCCGCCTACGGTCGGTGCGGATCCCGAGGGAGGCAAAACCATCGGCGGGCTGAATGTCTTTTAACTGTTGTTAAATATTTATCCTTTTGTTTTTTACCAGATTTGTATCTCTACAGTTTTCTTCTGCCCTGTGTTTTATGGGATTCGTTCTCCAGTTCTTAATATGACTTTCTACAGTCTTATTCTACATGTCACAGTGAAAAATGTTGTAATTCTGTTTTTCCAGTGAAGCCTCCTCAATGTTCCCAGGGGCCTATTAAGAAAGCTGGCACTTTGAGTGATACTTTGATTAGGCTGGCTGTGAAATACAGTCATAATGGAAGAGTATATTACTTTATATAAATACTTCGCTGCTGGTAGGTTTGAGATTAGTATGCTGCTATCATTCCAAGGTGCATATGATGCATTTTAATCTAACGTTCTTCTTTGCGCATTTAACTTTCCATTGCAATGTGTTTTCACAATTAATACTGCAGTATCTTTGTTCATGGTCGAATGTTTTCAGTTCCGCTTCGTAGTATTAGCTGCTTTAATTCTTACACTTCATTATCCCTGGGCCTGAGTCGATCAGCCATTTACGGCCCTAATAGTTCTATTTACGCCGGCCATGTACCCACAAGGATATTTAGCCACCAGTAATGATATGAGTACTGCATACTTATACGCCACGCCTGCATACAATTATGCAGTAGTAAAGCACAGGCAAGGAGTGGGGAGTGGGCGGATGAGACATGGGTCAGCCCAGGCAAGGGGTGGGGAGTGGGCGGATGGGACATGGGTCAGCCCAGGCAAGGGGTGGGGAGTGGGCGGATGAGACATGGGTCAGCCCAGGCAAGGGGTGGGGAGTGGGCGAATGGGACATGGGTCAGCCCAGGCAAGGGGTGTGGGGAGTGGGCGGATGAGACATGGGTCAGCCCAGGCAAGGGGTGGGGAGTGGGCGGATGAGACATGGGTCAGCCCAGGCAAGGGGTGGGGAGTGGGCGGATGAGACATGGGTCATCTTGAGAGTTTTTCCATGTCCGTTTGGGGGCATTCACTGACTGCTCTCCGGGCCTTCCTACCCATGAAAATGGTCAGAGATTCACTCAAGCAAAGGCCTGGAGTAACTCTCCTTCCCTTATGGGTGGACTGCTAGGGAACATCTCCACAGCTGGAAAACGTCTTGCCATGTCAATCAAAAATAAATGTGCACAGCAATCTGACTTCCCCCAAAACAGAGTTGTACCAGTTCTTTCCTTTTATTCTTGTATAGGACAAAACATAAAAAAAAAAAATCGTGTCTATTCTCCTACCCTAGTTCACTTTTAACTGCACCCTCTACTGAAACAAAACCTAAACATGTCACTTTTGAAAGATCTCAGGATGAGCTCACCTTGCATCAACAGGGTGCTGATGACACCGATTGTAAGTAAGGGATACCATTCTGTTTTTTTTAAAAGAAAGAATACTTAATAAAACACCAATATGGCATATTCTTGACTAGGTATTGGCTTAGAAAAGTTAGAACCATATGAGCTAGCTTGAATAGTTTTCCTTCAAAGCTCTAAGAACCCCCCCCAGTCTTCTTTGATTATTTATAGTAATGTGAGTCGCTCTCTCTCTCCCCAAATAAACCTGTTGTAGTCCAAGTGGAATGCATGGAAAGCGGCGGCTGCCACAGATTTGCAGGCGTTGTACTGTGAGTCATGTGAATTCCCCAAATTTCTCTTGTGAATAGGAATAAGTGCATGGATGTACGTGTAGGGGTGTTTTCTTCGAGAATCAGGCCCCATGAATTAAACTGCATTTTGAAGGTCCTGTCTGTATGGGTTAAGCCAGGGGGAACCAAGGATTTTCTCTGTTCTGCAATGCTTAATTCGAGCCAGTGGTTTCCGGCGCGTTACACCTCAAGCATTTTCTGCGCGCAAAAGACACATATGGGAAAGACGGAGGAAGAGAAAAATGAAAAAAGCTTTACAAAGGGAGAAAGCTGCAAGAGTGGGTTGAAGGGGCAGGGAGATGCTGTAAATGGATTAAAGCGGCCCATGATGGCTTTTTTGGTTAGGCTGCTTCAGTATTCCCTGCTCCCACATTTAATTGGAGCAGGCGCCTGTTTCAGAGGAAAGCTTTGAGCACCGGCACGTTTTTATATACAAATTAAGCACTGCTGTTCTGGTTTTCTGCGTTGCATGTTGCCTGGTGAGTTACGTCCTCTTTCCATGTACTGGGGATCTGCATCCTCTGATCTGTTTCTTAGTGTCTTGTTGGCGATTTTCTGTTAAGATGGTTTTTGAATTTTGAGCAAATTCCTGGTCTGAGTAACTGTTATCAAAATACCTTTCTGCGCGGGAATTCTCGTAGGTCTGGTGTAATTACAGGTAAGAGATGCACTACTGCCAGTAGATGCAAACATGTCTATCTTCAGATGGTTGTGTCCTGGAGGTTAGCTCGAAGTATTTGTGCGTGTATGCACCGTTTTTGTGGGGCACGTGTGACATAATAAATATCTTGTTGGCACATGTGCCATCTTGGCAATATTTTCTAACTTTAGTTTTTATTGATGAATACCATCATGTATAAACAAAAAAAGAACCCCCTAAAACCTCGTAATCTTCGAAAATCAAAACGCTACTTTAAACAGCAGTAAAGTGATGGGAAGTTTCGCTTGTGAAAGATGAATTTGCAGTCTACACATTTCATTCCAAGTTGTCAATAGGTTTGTTTAACATTCACCATACATCATAAAACATATCCAATTTCAGTTTAATCTGGTGAAAATCTCTTCCAGTAGCAAAATCAATTTCACTGCATCAGTCCCAGCAGCCAACAATAGTGCTTGTTTGGAGCTATAAGGTTCTGACTATTGAATTGAAGATCAAATTATATTTCTGCCTATTCCTGGATCTCAGTAGAAGAGACGTAACACTATCAGGAACTAGGGCAGGGCAGTACAGAGGATGAAACAAATTAATTTAGATATACCATGGCTAAAAGGAGTCCAGTGATACGCAATACAAGACCCTCTCTTGCCAGAAGCAAGAGAACCAAATGCAACCCGTAATATTGAGATTCTCTTCTTTTTTTTATAACATATTTTGTTGATTTTATTTCACTCCAACATCAACACCAAGCTGAAGCCACGATGGCCACAGTTATATCACCCATCAATATTGAGATTATTTCCTTCTGGCAATTTTAATAATCTCTTGAGGACCTAATGACGGTAGAACAAGAAAAAATATTGAATTCTCTGGAAATTAGATCCCGGGACAACATGATGCAAGGTATGTCATAACTTTGTCCTGTCTGCTGACATTAAGAGAATCATCCTACCACTTTCTTGAGATTCTGATTTAGTCAAACCATTTAACTATGTACACAAAATTAGTCATTTCATGGAAAGGTGAACTACAGTTAATCTGTTAATGTCAACCACAAGTCTTTTATTGTACAGTTTTAAGTCATTCTCTAAAACCTGACCAAGTTCATCCTGTGGAAGGGCTGGGTTCCTCCAGACTAACATACCTACATGCTCACCAGACAATTTGAGTGAACTCTGATTTGATGGTACATTTCACAAATATTTGGTAGAATCTGGAGCTGATAATTTCTAAACATTTTGCATTATGAAATGTACTGACGAAGTCAAATGGGACATTTGCCCCATCTTTTAATCCAGGATTGAACAATGAAATGATGTTAGAGAATCCAAAATTACCAGCTGCCGCCGGTGTAGTCGTACAGCAGAGACTAAATGGATCACAAAATCAGGCCTAAACCAGCTGCCTTCTGTAAGATCTTCCTGCAGCTGATCTGATGTATCTATCTGCCAGATAAATGTCCATTATTTTCTGATTCAATTTACCAAACAAGATAGAATTTAGTCTAAGGAGGATAGGCCCTGGGGACAGAAACATTGCTTAGAAGCTCAATTTTCATGAAAAACAGCTGCTTTACCATAGACAGTAAAATGGGACAGAAAAAAATAAAAATGAATCTAATGTTCTCAAGTGCTTGGCATAAGTCAAGTTCAAGATTTCCGATCACGCATAAACCCCCAAATGACCTATAGGTAAAGAGAGGTTTTCGTCCTTCCTAGAGTTCAGTGGGAATAATTTCAGGTTTCACATGTATTAAAACTAAGTACATTCTTGTTCATATTACATCCTGCAACTTGAGAAAAATCCTGATCACAACCTGTACTCTAACAAGATTTTTCCTCTCAGTTTTAAAGACAGCCACATTGGCTGCATACAGACGCATTGTGGGAAACCTTTATGTATCATTGCTACCCCTACTCGCGTATCCTGCCAAAAGCTAATGGGGAGGGATTTGGCTCATACTGCACAACTCTTTTGAGAGGAACGTCTCTCAGTTTTCTCAATCCCAAAATAATGCTGAGGGTAATTTGAAAAACAAATAGCAAACTGCCCAGAGAACACAGAAGTATACTCTTTATCTGTCATTACTTGGAACAGATGCACACACTTTACTGTGTGAAAAGCCTTGGCTACATCTATTAGTGCCACAGCCAACAGGGTCCTTGTGACTCTGCGTGATCTAGCGTTTCCAACAGGTAACCATTTTCTTGATACTAGCCTTCAAGGAATGCACCTGACCTGGGCGCAAATATCAATTTATGTGTGATTTACTGTCAGCCAATTTTAAATCAACTTTACGGAGATTTTTTTTAACCTATTATCACTAAAGTGTTAGGTTGTTAAAGGCCCTATTTTTGTTATTTCTTAGGTTTATGAAAAGTGATCAGCATTACACAGTGTAATGGGCGGCAGTAAGCATTCCAGAACTCATGAAATATGTCCATCACTTTCCTATAATGACATTACTTCTAGTCCTACTCCATTGCCTTCCTTAGTGACCAGTGAGGCCCCCTTGCCTCTCCTAGACCCCTCCATTCCAAACATAACCCCCCCCTCGCCCCGTCCCCCTCCTGTAGGTAAACAAGCCAACCATAAACTCAAGCTATCCTGTGCCAGGAGGAAGGGAGGGAACTGTAAGGAAGGCGATGGGGGTAGGACTAGGAGTAATGCCATTATCAGTAAATAATCGATGCATTACCTCCCGTCCCTCCCTCGCCTTCTTCAGTGACCAATGAGACATAACAAGTAGAACAGACACATACAACTGCGTTGCAATCATCAAACTTTAATAAAACTCACAGTAGAGATACAGAAACAACTATATTCCCTCATAGAGGACAAAATCATATGACCCAATACAGTATCTAAACGTTGTATCTCAGCAGTCCAATAGTATCAGCCAAAAGTAGAGGGAGTAGACCAAGTTGCAGCCCTTCAAATTTCCACCATGGAAGCCCCCTTCAATTCAGCCACCGTAGCCGCCTACCACATGTGAACTGCCCCTAAATCCCCTGAGGAGGAATCACACCCTTCACTTTATATGCCAAACAAGACCAGAGACCGGATCCACCTACCCAAAGTAGCAGTTGAAGGCTTCTCCCGTTTCTTAGCAGGACCAAAATTCACAAACAAAGAGTCCCCCTTTCAGAAGGACATAACCACCTCCAGGTACCACAGCAAGGACTGCAGTGCATCCAAACAATACAATCTGTACTCCTCGGAGGAGGAAGGCTCAGGGCAAAAAAACAAAAAACAGGGAGGATCACCTCCTGGCCCACATGGAAAGCCAAATTTACCTTAAGGATGAGGGAACCAGAACCAGCACAATTCTACCCTGAAAGACCTTGCAGAAAGGGAACTAACAGGATAAAGCCCCCATTTCCCCTAAACGTCTGGCATATGTAATGGCCACCAGAAAACAGATTGTAAATATCAAAAGCTTCAAATCAAGACACAACAGGGGCTCAAAAGGAGGCCCAGTCAGGACATCCAACACCAACTGGAGATTCCAATTAAGGAAAGACCGAACCGGCCTAGGAAACATGTTCCCCAGACCCTGAAAAAACCTCAGCATCAATCCACTCTCATTCTTCAAATTCTGCAAATGACCACGAAACGCCTGAATCGCCGCCCATTGCATCCACAGGGTTGCCACCGATAAATCCATGCTGGCCTCATCCTGCAGAAACTGCACCACCAAAAACGAAGAGGCCACCGTAGGAGCCACCTGTTTCCTCATGCAACAAGAAGAAGAGACCTTCCAATGCCTGAAATAAACATGTTGAGTAGACGATCTCCACAAGGCTTGCAAAGTCACAGCCAGCTGCTCTGGGACCCCCATATCCATCAGATCCTTCAGTTCAACCTCCATGATGTCAAATGGAGCACCTCAACGACCACAGTATAGGCTCAGAAAAACCAGAGGAGATGGCAGCACTCAAAGAACCCACTCCAGCTCGCTCTTCAACAATTGCAGATAAAGGAACCAATTCACTCGAGGCCAACGAGGAGGAACCAAAATCACTTAAGCCCATTCCTGTCTGACTCGGCCAACTGAAGGGGAGGGAAGGCATAAAGAAGTCCCGGAGGCCAGCGACAAGTCACTCGTCCACCACCCAAGCAAGAGGACACTGTCCAAGAACAGAACCTCCCCACCTTTGCATCCCCAGGAGATGCAAACAAATCCACCACTGAAAGGCCCCACCTCCATGGTAGCAGATTGAACAGACACAGGTGTAGGGAGAAATCCTTGGAGGACAGAATCATCCTGCTCAAAATATCTGTCCTGACATTGTCTACCCCCCGAATGTACTGGACCTGAAGGGACAGAACCAAAACTTGAGCCCACAAGACAATGTTCCAAGCAATCAAATTCAGAGAGTGGGACCGCCCCCCGCTGGTTGATTCATGTGTTAGTGACCAGGTTGTCCGTTTGCACCAGCACTGTCTTCCCCTTCAGGAGCTCCTGAAAGTGCACCAGTCCCAGAAGGACAATCTTCAACCCCCTCCAGTTCAAGGACCTCCGAGACTCCTGGAGAGACCAGAACCCCTGAACCTGTTCTGACCCCAGCAATGCCCCCCCCCCACCCAGAGAGACTGGTGTCTGTCGTAACAATCACGGGAGCTGGATGGGACAGGGTAATCCCCTTGACTAGATGCGCTCTCGCCAACCACCACATCAGCTTCTTGTGCATTGGATCTGCCACAGGAAGACACTTCTTAAGACTCAGGGCCCCAGGAGACCAATGGAAGAGTGTTAGAAATGGGGTCTTTGGTTGGCAGTCAGGTTACCCCTGTCCAACCAAGGACCCTCACTCTAGTCAGTCAGTCACTCACAATCCAAATTATCCTTCGCCCACCCTCTGGTAGCTTGGCACTGAGCAGTCAGGCTTAGCTTAGAAGGCAATGTGTAAAGTATGTGTGCAATAAATCATGCAATAACACAGTAGAACACCACAACAATATACCACACAGTGTATAAAAAAATATATAATATTCATCTGAGAAAATGCAGGTCAAAACGATTAAGATGCAATAAGTATATGTTGAGATATCACTGTAAAAGTGATATAAAGTGTCTTTAGTCTTTTAAAAGCAATAAATTTCACTTTCAAGCACAAACTACCTGGTTTGCGTTTAAAATCTCAACAAAGAACCATAGAGGAGGAGATGCGTGGAAAACAGGGAGGTGTGCGTCGATATCTCGGGCCGCACACGGTGATGCGTCGTTTAGTTTTCACACAGGGATGGCTGTGCGTCGATTTCTGGTGTTGGTTATGGATCCTCTTAGGGTTGCGTGCTTTTTCGGATGCCCCGGGGACAATGCACGTATTTCCTTCGCTGACAGGACGAAGTCACAGGGGCTGTGCTGATTCAGTGGGCATTGCGTGGAAATTTCTACCGCACGGCAGGCGCTGCGTTGATTCCTCTCTGGAAGTCAGGTTGCATCGTTCCAGCTCGGCTGTGCTTCGATCCAGTGGGCAGTGCGTCAAATTTCCGGTCGCTACGCTAGAGCTCCGTCGAACTTCTCGTTGCAAAGTCGGGCTGCTTCGTTCTGGTTCAACGTGTAGTGAATTTTTGACCACAGTGCAGGCTGTGTGTTGTTTCTGGCAGGCTGTGTGTTGATTTTCTTGTAGAGATGAAGTCTTTTTGGTCCTGAGACTTCAGGGAACAGGAGGCAAGCTTTATCCAAGCCCCTGGAGAGCACTTCTCACCACAGCCAGAGAGCAGCACAGCAGCAGGGCAACAGCAAGGCAGTAGTCCTTTACAGAAAGCAGTCAGGTGAGTCATCTGGGCAGCCAGGCAGTTGTTCTTGGCAGGATGCAGGTTTTGGTTCAAGTTCTCTTCTCCAGGAAGTGTCTGAGTTGGTAGGGGCAGAGGCCCTGTTTAAATACCCAAATCTGCCTTTGAAGTGGGGGAGACTTCAAAGAGTGGCTTAGAAGTGCACAAGGTCCCCTTTCAGTTCAATCCTGTCTGCCAGGGTCCCAGTAGGGGGTGTGGCAGTCCTTTGTGTGAGGGCAGGCTACTGTCTTTTGACATGTAAGTGTCAGGCCTTCCATCCTCCCAGCCCATGAAGACCCATTCAAAATGCAGATGTATGCAAGTGAGGCTGAGTATCCTGTGTTTGGGGTGTGTTCGGGTGAATGCACAAGGGGGCTGTCAACTGAACCCAGCCAGACGTGGATTGTAAGGCACAGAAGAATTTAAGTGCAGAGAAATGCTCACTTTCTAAAAATGGCATTTCTAAAATAGTAATATTACATCCAACTTCACCAGTCAGCAGGATTTTGTATCACCATTCTGGCCATACTAAATATGGCCTTCCTACTCCTCTCAGATCAGCAGCTACCACTCAAACAATATATGAGGGTAGCCCCAATGATAGCCTATGAAAGGAGCAGGCCTCACAGTAGTGTAAAAATGAATTTAGGAGTTTTACACTATCAGGACATGTAAACTACACAGGTACATGTCCTGCCCTTTGCCTACACAGCACCTTCCCCTATGGGTTACCTAGGGCCCACCTTAGGGGTGACATATGTAGAAAAAGGGGAGTTTTAGGCTTGGAAAGTACTTTTAAATGCCAAGTCGAATTGGCAGTGAAACTGCACACACAGGCCTTGCAATGGCATGCCTGAGACAAGGTTAAGGAGCTACTTAAGTGGGGTGACACAATCACCATGTAGCATTTAATCTACAGGCCCGGGGCACATATAGTGCACTTTACTAGGGACTTATAAGTAAATTAAATAATCCAATTGGGTATGATCCCACGTTATCATGTTTAAAGGGAGAGAGCATATGCACTTTAGCACTGGTTAGCAGTGGTAAAGTGTGCAGGGTCTTAAAACCAGCAAAAACAGTATCTTAAAATTGGAGAAAGGCAGGCAAAAAGTTAGGAGTGACACCCCAAGGCTGTCAGGTCTAAGAGAGAGCATCCAGTTGACCAGACAGTGCAGGTGACATCTGGCCCACGGCACCAGACACACAGCTGATGCAAAAGTCCCTGCACCCTTAACCACTCCCGAGCCCAGGGAGCCTTCTGAGCCACTAAAGGCAGAATCTGTGCCTGCAGACTGATCAAATGCCTCTCTGACAAGGTCACCAACCCTTCTCGAGTCATAAAGCGAGCCCCGGAGAACACCAAGTCCTTAGAGGGGTATAAATCCAACTTCACCCAGTTTATCATAAATCCATGCTCCTGCATGACCTTCTACACTCTTGACACATGAATCTGCAACTGGGCTTCGCTTGGGGCCTGAACCAGGAAATCATCCAAATAAGGATGCACGAATACCCCCTTCTTCATGAAGGATTTCAATCAGAGGAGCCAGAACCTTTGTGAGCACCCAAGGAGAGGACTCAAGCCTAAATGGAAGAGCACAGAACTGGAAATGTTCGTCCCCTACCACAAACAGGAGGAACCTTTGAAAGGGCCTTGCCACAGGGACGTGTAGATAGGCATCTTGGAGATCCATAGATGCCAAAACATCTCCTGGATCAATTAGCTGGATATTTGCTTGAAAAGTCAACATCCAGAAATGAACCATCTTGATCCAAGAATTGACCCACTTGAGATCTAGTACCAGGCGAAAACCTCTGGTCACTTTCTGAACCAGAAACAAGATTGAATAAACCCCTTCTCCTCGCTGTGCCACCGGAACCCTGGAGATGGCCCCATTCACCAATAAGTCCTGGACCCCATCTAGAAGAGCCGACTGCTTTGCCCCAGAAACCAGAACCAGTGTCGGCCGAACACCAGTATCTGGAGGAACTTGGTTGAACACTATAACGTAGCCATCTGTCACAATGTTCAGAACCCACTGGTCTGACACATCCTACAGCTACATGGGTAGGAAATTATGCAGCCTCCCACCAACTGGCAAAGCTGCCCCTGCACAATGATAGTCAGGAGCCATTGTTTGAGGCCCCCTACTGTGCCGGAACATAACATTTTGGAGAAAAGTGGGCCTGTAACCACCTTTTCCTAGTGAAGGAAGATCTGGACTCATTCTTAGGGGAAGACTTATAAGCCTTTTTTTAACCTTTGCTAGCCGAGGAACCCACTTTATAAGGCAAAGCATGCTTCCTCTCATTAAACGCCTTAGAGATCATGGCAGGCAAATGGGCCCCAAAGAGCACCTGACCCTCAAACAGAATCCTCATGAGGGCTGCCTTCTCGCCATGGTCTGCCTTCCATTGCCTCAACCACAGGGAACGTCTGGCAGCAATCAAGGCCCCCGAAGCCATAGCAGAAGTGTGTAGAATATCGGAGAAAATGTCAGCCTCACCTGCTATTCGATTACCCCCAATAAGCCTGAACACTCAGACCCCTCCGGAACCGCCACAGCCAGTTTATCAAATTCTTGCACCAAGGTTTGGGCAGAATAGGCAGAGAGCATACTTGCCCCCAATGCCAAATTCTCAACCACAAATGCTTTCTTAAGACCAGAGTCCACCTTCGGATCAGTAGCATCAGCTGCGGTACAGTCCTCCGGATTGACAGCTGTCTTCTCAATTAAAGTAGCCAGGATCAAATCCAGCCAAATAGACTGGGGAAGGAGATCCTCCCCTTCCAACAAATACAGTTTCTGTAGGAACCTTGGGACCTGAACCGTATCCACCTCCTTCCATTCCTGGATGACCATATCCTTTACTGGTCACTGGAAAGGCATGGCAAAGTGAGAAGGAGACAAAGTAAAGTCCATCTCCAATGAGTGAAAAGAAGGAAAACCCAGGTTCTCCTGTACATGAGCCAGAATGTCCCACTTCTCCTCCCGGGAAGCATATTTCCCTACAGAGGAAGGAGAAGGAGACTCACAATCTGGATCAGAGGACCCAGCGTCTACCCCCAATGTCAGAGACCTGGATGATTTCCCGCGCTGTGCTGAACGAGCTTGAAGAGCCCTTGTCACTGCCACCTCAATCATGTCCTGCACCTCTTCCCTGGACATGAGAGGCACGCTTCCCATTCCCAAACTCCTGGAGTCCCAATACCTCTTCTGAGGCGCAGGGACTTACTCCTCCACCAAGGAAGAAGTTGTAGACAAGACATGCCTTCTCTTAGCAGTTCTCTTTCCCTCCATGGTACAAAGGAAATGTCCCAAAGCACTGTTGCCCACCTTAAATAATGGATGCAACCTTTGCAAAACACCAATGGGGAAATACCAGCTGAACATTTGGTGCCTCCAATCGTAGCCCTCTGACTTCCCCCCAAAACGTAACAAAAAACAGGCACAAAAACCGGTTCCTACCGCACAACATAGGAAGAAACTCTTCCAAAGCAGCGCCTAACCTCTCCGAGGCACTTTACCGTTAGCGCAGCCACAGCCATAGCAGAAAATGCCCAACTCCAGCGCAGCGCCCGCAATCTGCATCCATACGAGAGCTGCGCTGTTCCAGGAGAATGCCGCCAGGCCGGGAGATCGCCTCAGGGAGCACTGCACCCCTCCGAGATCCAGCACGGAAGTCCCCCAGCCCCTGCTGTGGGGGGAAGAAAGAGGTAAGTTGACTGGTGAGACAACAAAGAACAGGAGAGGGAAGTAGGGAGTGGGGTGTTATGTTTGGGAAGGGAGGGGTCTAGGAGTGGCATGGGAACCTCATTGGTTACTAAGGAAGGCGAGGGAGGGACGGGAGGTAATAACTTCAGTTTGGGAACAAACAGGCTAACATGCACCTTTCGGACTTTGCTAGGATTAACTTGCATCACTTCCCTAATTTGCATTTCTTCAAAACCAGCACTAAATATCCCACACAGAAATTGTTGCTCGTTTTTCCAATCTTTGATCCATCTTTATAAATATTCTGTTTCAGTGACTTAAAGTTTGTCATATCCTTTTCTGACAGCAGTTCTTTTAAGGGGTTATTATTTGTTTTTTTTACATGTCTACTTACCTAGTAAATGGGACAGACTTCTCTTATTTCTAATCTAAATTTGGGCTGCAGGTATTTCCTCTTCCAGGACCAGAGATTTTGCTTTACTGTTTTCCTGTTCATGAATCAGGTGTTCCAATTTGTTAAAAGAATTGGAAACTATATTTTTAATTATGGAGTTCTTGTTTATTTTAAAACTGTATATATGTGCTTCCTAGTTTGAGCTTTATAACCTTTATTATTTAGAACTGAGCAATCCATTCGTTCAAATAAAGCGACCCAAATGCATATAATACTGGCACCTAGTAGAAAAATGCTGTTCCTTTCAGCCTTAAATCATTATTGCTTTACTTAGATTAATGCTGGTTGTCAGATGTGCTTTTAGCATTAGTAGTATTTTTTTTACCAAATATTTTATATATTTAAAAACATTCATTGAGCACTTTCATGAGATACTCCAAAAATAACTGGAATTTAGCTTTGTAAATATATCAGCAATTGAAACCTACGATCGCATTCCATTTTGTGCCACCTCATTTTCAATGTGATAAACAATTACATGGACAAACATAAAAAGTGGGTTATTTATTGAAAGCAAAGGATCACAACTGTGATCGATTGCTCAGTTGTCCAAACCATTCTATCGATCATTAAAGCGGAGAGTCTCTTGCACGCTTTGTCAACTGTAAAAATAGACAAATAGTCCAATGAATAAAGGTCATATGTATGAATCAGAATAGAAGAGATGACGTAGTAAAGCATCACTATTTAACAATCAATCACATGGCTCATTGAAAAGAATGACTTTCCTGAAGAACTCAGAAGCTATGTCACCCCTTATTTGAGGTTGAAAAGAAAGTGGTGAAAGTTAGTTGGGGGGCGAACAGAATGACACCTGATTTACACAAGTGGCCTATATTCATGACTTAGGAAAACAGAAAAGAATGGAAAGCCACTGAGACTTTGAAAGTTCTATCTAGTTCGTTTCTGAACATTGTTTAGAGATCGCCTTGCTTCCTCCTCCTTTCTCAATGTTTTGCTGCTTTCTCATCCAATTTATTTCACTCTCTTCTACCTTTCTCTCTCTTGCTCTGGTTCAGTTTGATGATGAAAAATAGCTCCCCATGCCCAAAAAACTAGTGTCTGTGCCCATCTCCTGCAAGCACGGGCACTGCATACGTGTGGGTGTGTTTTGGTAGCTCTGGCCATTTTCTGAGGGGAGGGTTGGACCGAGCTTGGGGCTACTTGCGAAAATTGCCAGCAAAACCCTCTAGATCTACCTCCATCTCGCGACTAGAATGAGAATTTCCCTTCACTGGAAGCTGCAAAGCCCCAAGCATTTTATAATCTTGGAAGGCTAGGAACGACTTCCATAAACAAGAGACTTTCCAGGTGGGTTCAGTTTCACAGCCTTGCCTTCGGTAATGCCAGAGAAATGGCCTGAAGATCACTGAAAGAATCATATTGTTGGAGCTGAGCATCAAGAACGACATCATCATGTCTAGTCTGTTCTGAAAGTGACAGGCCCCGCCCACGCTCAAAGAACAAGCATTTGTTTCTCTGAATGCCAGCACCCTCCCCATCTGAATGCAGCTGAAAGTGGCAGTATGATAACAATGTCTTTGACCCGAAGCCTTCTTGCCTTGAATGTTGTAGGTGGATCCTACTCAGGCACAGAAGCCTTTGTAGAGTCAACAGGCAAGATGGTAGAGATCTGGAGAGGGTTTCAATAATCTCCATGTCGTGATGTAGGAGGCGGACTGGTTTTGAGCCCGTCCTTCAACAGCTGTGACTGCTGTTTTGCAGACCACCACTCTGTTGCCATTTGAGTTGGTGCTGTCTCCAAGTCCTTCTGCCTCCTCCCTTCGTGTAATGCTCATTTTCTGTCCAGAGGTGCATTGCTGCAGTAGGTAATGTGACTGCTTCCTGAGGTGCCAGTTTTGTGAACAGTAGATAAAGGGAAACAAGGCCTCCCATCAGTCTAGCGTGGCTCCTCTTGCCCTGGATTACCAGACCTGCCTCTTGTAGAGTCTCCGGAGCACTGAAAGATGGGAATGCAACCACTCAACGCTTTAATAATTCACCTGTGCTCTCCTATGCCCATCTGGTGCATGGGCAGTTACTACAGCTGAAGTAGTAGCTTAGCTGCCAGAGATCCCTACCTTGCAGAATTGCCAGAGTTGCTCCGATTCTCCTCTCCATCCCACTGTTTGCTTATGGGGAATCAACGCTTAGGAAGGCCTTCTTAGAAGAGCTTCAGCGTTTCACACCCTCTTTCCAGCACGTATCCACAGAAGTAGCAAACACCACAGTCTAGGTACTGAACCTCGTTTTTCCCACAGATTACTTGACAAAAGGTGGTGTGGCATTTTCGTCTCCTCCCCTTAGTTCTCTCCTATTGCCAGCAGCGATACAATTCCAAGTGTTGGAAATTACTAGAGCCCTCTGATGAGAGAGGACCCTCCCTATCTGGAGCTTGCACAAGCCATCTTATAGGATGAAACTCCCGAGCTTGCAAGAGCCCTCTGGTAGGATGCAGCTCCCTGTCTGGGACTTGCTGAACCTTCTGATAGGATACAGCTCCCTGTCTGAGACTTACACGAGCCCTCTCATAGGAAGAAACCCCCTGTGTGCAGATTGCAGATCCCTCTGACAGGATGAAACTCCATTCCTGAAGCTTGAAGCCTTCTGATACGTTGAACCAGTGGTCTGATTGGTCGCTACGCAGGAGCAGTCTTCTAATATGGCTCGAAATCCAAAGAGCCAAATCATCCCTCTTAAATCCTGGCTATCCCACTGTGAGCAGCAGTTGGCCAATGCTGAGTGTCGGACCCCTCCATCCAACATGGCGGTTCACACAGAGAATCTTTGCTGGCACAACAGCTGCTTCATCCCCTCCTCCGCTTGGCAATAAGCTTCATAATACCGACCTGCTGATGGGATGTTGTTATGTGGTAGGTTGACCTGGTCTGTTATTGTAAACCTCCAAGCAGTGCTGTCAGTGGCGGCCCGTCCTTTAGGGCGGAGGGCCCACGCCCCCCCACCCCATGAAGAGTGTCTGTCAGGCTGAACAAAGGTCAGCCTGACAGACACCCTTCATGCTCAGGTCAGGCAGCCAGGAGCAGACATGCGCAATTTACGCAGACTCCTGGCTGCCTGAGCTGAACTTTGCTGGGCTGAGGAGATCACAGCTCCTATGGGCGTGACCTCCTCGGCCCAGCAAAGGTGCCTCTAGGCCCTCTCCTGGGTGAGGAGGATAGCGTCACCAATTGACACTCTCCCTGGGCGCTTCAGTTTAAGCCCTGAAGCGCCCAGGGCGAGTGTCAATCAGTGACACTTCGTCACAGAGTGGGGTGGGGTCAGCAGTCTCACTGACCCCATCCCACTCTGTGACGATGCTGGGACTGCTGCCTTCCCTCATTGGCTGACCTCAGGTCAGCCAATGAGGGAAGGCAGCAGTCCCAACCCTCCTGGGACCTGGAGGCTAAAGGTAAGTGTGTGTGTGTGTGTGTGTATATGTATGTGTGTTATGTTTTACATTGAATGTTTGGTGCGCGCGTGCATGTTTGAGTGTTATGAGTGTTGTTAATGGATGTGCGTGCGTGTGTGTGTGAAAGAATGAATGTGTGTGATCTTGTAAAATGAATGTTTGGTGCGTGCGTGCATGTTTGAATGGAATGAGTGTTGTTAATGGATGTGCGTGCCTGTGTGTGAAAGAATGAATGTGTGTGATCTTGTAAAATTAATGTTTGGTGCATGCGTGCATGTTTGAATGGAATGAGTGTTAATGGATGAGCGTGCGTGCGTGTCTGTGTGTGAAAGAATGAGTCTGTGTGTGTGTGTTTGTGTGTGTGTGTGTGCCCCGCCCGTCCCCCTCCCAAAGCTGGCCACTGAGTGCTGTATTTGTAAAATGGTAAGTGCTGGTGCCCAAAGCGCTGCTCAGACACCCGTGACCAGCACTATAAAATGTCAGCTTGCTGAATACCAAGAGTGAGCAGTCCTAAATCCACCTCAGGCCCGCTACCAGGTACTCCCTGCCCAGTTATCTCACTCTTGCTGGTTTGTGCTTTCTCCATTCTCCCTTGAACTTACTTTCTGTATTTACGTTCCTCAGTCTTTCCGCTTAGTTCGTTTTTCCCTCTGTCTTGGGAAGTGTCTGATGAGAAAAAATAAGCGCCGGCCCCCAGAAATAAGTGTCGGTGCCCCCACCGGCTCAAATTAAGCACTGCCTGCAAGGATTTTTATAGTTAATTTGTTAGTGTGCGTGTTTTTGTTACTCTCTGCGTAGTATACATCTGTATGCTTCTAGCCGATCTCGCCAGACATTTTCTGGTCCAGGCTTTGTGCTCTATGGAAAATAAATGACAGCGAGGTCTGGGGTTAGAAGGAGGGACTGAGCAGCCAATCAGGATATTATGAAGGGCGAGCCTGACGTGGGTAGTGTTGAGTATTGCCTGCATTGTTCTGTTGGCTCACTTTTGGTTGTAATAAAGCTTTTCTCCTACTAACTCTTGGAGGCTGCTCTTTCCTCACGCTTCAGTGGATGAAATCTCATCTACACACGATTCGTAACGAAAAGTCTGTTTACTGTAGGCGGGAAGAGGGCGTATAAAGATGCTGATAGGGCAGCAAGGCGACATTTACTGCGATCTGTATTATGTGAGAAGGGAATCACTCAAATCTCTTTTTTTCTGTGTTTCCCATGTCTTCTGTTCCTCTTTACTGAGATTCAGCAGGACCCTACATTCTCTCAATCTCCTTCTTCCTCTTCCGTAGTTCATTTTCTTCACTTCTGTGCACAACTATTTCTCACTGCGTCCCCAACTTTCCCTGTCGCTCTCTCGCTCGTCTCTCTTATCTCTGCCTAGATTTTACTCTCTCTTTCTCTGCACCTTTCTCGACCTTTCATTTCATGGCTTTCTCCCGATGGTCTCTTTCAGGCTCTCTCGCTCTCTCTGTCTCTCTGTCTTTCTTTCTACCTCTCTCTCCGGCTGTTCTCTGACCGCTCCAGGAGAGGTACCGCGTTTCCTGCATTCACGTGTCCCTCCCTCCTCCCTTGGCCAGTACTTATTTCCATCCCCTTAAGGGACAGGCCCTCCTAATAGGACCACATTTTTCTTAACACCAAGAAATAAAATAAAATACTGTGCGTACATTTACCTACGTCAAAGAGAACCAAACGCCCCCTTCTGGCCAACGACACGATCGGCCTTCCAAACTGAAGCATTTTCAATCATTGTTATATGTGGTTATGAGTACATAATGCCTTCCAGTTTTGAGAAAAACACTTGTCTTTGGCCAGTTCTGCATCTCTAACAATCACCAACGATAGGCTTCTGGAAGGTTTGTCTGTTTGATGAGGTCACCTGGGATTTTAACATCCATTGTGAGATCAGTATGTATGAGGCCCCTTTAAGCACAGTTTTTATTTTGCTGTTGAATAGTTCACAGTTCAAGAGCACTTTTAAAGAAAAGGGAGTGAAATAAAAGTAGATGAATAAGCCTCGCCTCGGGGTAAGTTAAGATGACTTTTGCTTGTCTCCCTTTACTCGTTAAAGCACTGAGGGCATTTCTTCACGATCGACCACATGCTTGAAGATTCTTTTTAGACCTCGCCCAAATAAAGTAAACTGCCTTCTTTCCGTCGGGCAAGGAAGTCGATATGAACAATAACATCTAGCAGGTGCTGTAATTACTCGTGCCATCCTTTTCTCAGATAGAGACTGTGGGGCTCATTTAGAGCTTGGCACAGCACGAGCCCCACCATAGACTGGCGAAGCTTCTGTGAAATGAGGCTTGCAAAAGACTTCTTGGGCACATTCTGAAAACTGCCCTGGGAATGCATTCCACCCATTGCTTACTGTTGCCTTTGTGTTTTGTAACTAACAGTTGCTTACTTTCTGTTTGCTCGCTTTATTTGTTTTAGGCTGTCCAGCATATCTTTGCCCCTCTTTGAAGTATAGCCTTTTTACAGTATTCTTCCACAAGCGATGCTTTCTGTAAATAGGTGTGCAAATTTCATTCTTATCTTGCCACACTTGTCAGGCTGTGTCTTCCAGGGAGTTTAGTGTTTACTTTTCTTTCTCTGACTGCAAACTGAGAAACTTCATGTGACAATCATGTTGGAGTGCTGGAGGAAGGTTGTACAATGTTACTTTTTTCTTGCACACATTGACATTCTCTGTCAACCCAGCATCCAACATCTATCGGATCTAAATGATTCTTTCGGTCTCCAACCACGTGACATCTCCAGTGTGCTTCAAAGTCTAGCATGAACTACTTCATGTGCCTTTGCTGCTAAGCCATTGGCTGCCTCCCTCATCAAAGCCTGTTGACAACAAAGTGAACTGAGTAAAAGCACAGATGCTTCCAGGGAGCCTTTTCCCCCTTCCTGCATGCCTGCATAACAGCGTGTGTATGGAGACCAGGTCTCATGTCTGGGCATGTTTAAACAGGACTCCAGCAGGCCCCTCCAGGATGTCAAAGAGTGAGCAGGCCAGGAAGCTGGGAGAAACACTATACCGAGAATGGTAGACTGAGTCATGACTGGTGCCTAGGCCAATGGTTCCCACTCTGTTAAAACACCTTCTGCTTGAGCTGCCCAGCGCTTCACTTTACTGACTGAGCCATGTAGAGGACCACCTTCTCAGTGCAGTAAGAGTCATGCTGGCCTTACTGTGTCTGCTGCAGAGATAGTGATCTTCCCAGAAGTTGAATTAAACTAAGTCCCTGTCCTCAAGAAGCTTACAGCTCTCCAATACAGAATGGAAACTACCTCTGTAAACGTGTAGCAGGTTTTATACTCATGGGAGCCTCTGACAACAGGGCCAAGCCCAGTCAGTCTAGATATAGTCCAGGTTGGGGGCTTAACGTACCCTCTCTTAGTTAATGTAGGTATTTCTGCAGGCACCAATGGTCACACACTGCCTTGGGGCATGCCTCTGCCATGTGACCTTGGCGCATCTGCGATGGCTGTTGTGAATGTGCAGTAAGTGCTTCACTTGCAGCTGTCTGTGGCCTATTTAGTGTGAGCGACAGATGGACACTCTCCTTTTGGCCTGTGGGAAAGGAATTGAGCATTTGAATGCCCTTTCGCTTCTCCCTCCACACCTGGTCTGATGGTTCAGTACAATCCTCGATTACCAAAGATGCAGAGACACAACTAGGAAAATACAGTGATCTGCGCCATCAACTCAAGCAGAAACTGCAGATACGAGTTAGACATGAATTCTCTTTTGCTTCAGAGGTTAATTATGGTGTGGCGATGAGACCCCTGAATATTAAACAAGGCAGGGTGTCACATGGTTCTTGACGAAGAGTGAACACTGCAGAGGATCCTTCAAACAGCAAGAAATAACAGCACCAGTAATATTTCCTTGTGATTCCATTGTCCTGTCATACCCAATAATGAATTAGCCTGTGTGCTGGCTGAGTGTGTGTGCTGGTAATGTTTAATAGCTAGTGCTCTTGATCTTAGCACTGAAGTAGTGATTAGGTGATATGTATTGGCAGCACAGTTGTTAAGTTGCACATCCAGTCAGCCATAGCTATTTAACTTTCAGCCCTGTGCATGTTAAGATTTTATACACCTAAATATAGACAGCCTTGTTTTCACAGTTTATTTTTTGTGGATTTCAGTGGTGTTTATTCAGTCTTTTCTAAACCTTTTGAAAACATTACTTTTAGAGAGTGGGTTTCCAGTGTTTATACAACATATTGTGTTTGCATTAAATGGTATAAAGCACTTACTTAATTTAAAGGAGGCATAATGCAGGGTACGCAGTTGCTTCCCATTTGTAGTGTGCCCAATGGACCTATGTTAGACTGTTTTAAGAATAGAAAGTCTGCGTATTGCACTCTCATTAACATTACATTTCATTACCCTCTATCAAATCTCTCCCCTTCCCACTCACTCTGTCAGGACTCTGTATGGTTGCAGGACTAATTATGGGTTAAAAAGTTTGAGTGCCATATTCAAATGTTTTAATAAACAAATTATTGGACACACCTACTCTTTACTAAATATTAAGACATAGTAGAGGTGGTCAACCCTGCCAACAGCTTAGTGCATCGTGAAACCTTTACAATTTTGAATTATGGCAGAATAAGTTGCAGCCTTACATTCTTAGGCATTTGAAACTTGATGCTTTAAGCATGGTCATCACTGCTTTTCTACACTCATTGCCTGACTACATCAAGGTGATGCTGCTGTTGTTGTGTGGACATTCATAGCTGCCAAGTGTCCCTGTGGCAGATGTCTCACTTTTTAGCAAATATCACATTGTATTCTGAGGCTTGGCATTTTGCTGTTAATATTGTAACGATGGGTTAAAAAACAGCAGTAAAGTGCAGTTGGGTAAAAAGCTAGGATTAGCTGAAGGTATCATACATGACAAGAGGACACCTTGCACCTATAAATATTGTTGGCATGTGGAAACTCCTGTGTCATGTTTTCATCACTAACCCTTGTACCTGGTGACAGCACTCTTTTCCCAGGTACCTGTCACTATACCTTGTATTGAATGTTTAACACTTGCGGTGCTTGGCAGGTGACCTGCTATCAATACTGCCTTGTTTGAGAAAGGGGTTGGTGTATCAAAGGGTTTTACCCATTCTGGTCTGTGGATACATTTTGTAGTTTATTTTGGACTAGATTATTATGAACCTGCCATTTCACCAATCAGTGAGAGAATTAAACACTGCCAAATGATCAATTATCATTTTAATATTACTAGATTATTTACACTGTATAAAATAATTAGATCAGACCTCAAACATGCTTCAAAACCCTTGCACCTTTAATTGAAGCACACAAAACTGGAGGAAACAAAAGGAAGAAGAAACAAACAGCAAAACTCGAGAAGAATAATCATAGTCCAGCCTTTCTTGCTGCTTTCGTGTGTAACAAAGTTACATTGAGCCCTTCAGAAAGAAACAAAAGAGACTCATTCTCTCTCACGTTCCTTTCTTTGAATGACATTTTACTTGTTGGCTGTTAAATTCTTTACACTGAAGAAGGCCATTTCCTGTCCAGTGGTGTTCTATAATTTAGACACAGGTTTAAACCTAAAACAGGATAGCCTTCCTATATATAATTGTAACAATTAAACTACAAGTCCCAGAATTCAAAGAGCTTTAGGTTAATAGGCAGCACTGGCAGACATTGCCCCACTTGTCATTCAGTCAGCCATTTCAATTGGCTACTTTGAGAGAAGGCTTCTGGCGAACAGGAAGATGAGCTTGGAGAATTAAGGAAACAGTGTTTTACATACCTAGATGAAGGGAGAAGTGAAGGCACCCATAGGAACTTTTAAAGGACCTTGAGTTAAGAGAGTGCTAAAGACACCCGAGGGGAAGGGGGGCTGTCAGAAGTCTGAAGTTTAATGTAAAGGAAAGCTGCATATTACAAAATGGAGTCCATAGTACTGGCACAGAGGGCAGTGTGTGCTGGAAGGAATGTTATTGGAGCATGTAGAAGAGAGTGATGCTAAAATATGGATGCAGGAGTATGAATAGATGAAGCGCTACAGGAGCATGGAGGTAAATAATGCTGCAGGAGCCTGACCAGAGAAAGCACTATATAATCCTTAATGAAATGAGGGTTACACGAACCAAAATAAAGGTAGAAATGCTACAGCCTTATGAGGGTAAACAATACGGGAGGCAGAAGAAAATGAGGTAATGTTGCAGGAATAGTAAAGTAGAATATTCAAGATCTTAAAAGTAGGATGGTGAGTGAGGAATTGCTCAAGAGGAGGGAAACTGGTGCTGTGTGGTGGGAAAGAATTGCTAGTGTATTTTGAAAAGAACATAATCACTGCAGAAACCTGGAAAGAAAGGCTGATGGCGGTGAGTCTCTGATGCTGGCAGGGGCCTGGAGAAAGTGCTGGTAGAGGAATCAAGAATTGCAGCTCGGGTAGTTGGGCTATGTTATTGCTGTGACAATTTCTGTCTCTGCTGGAAACAGCAGCTCTGCTTGGACTTCATAGACCCTACAAACTGGGACAATACATCTACAGCGCATCATGATAAGGGTGCCAAAAATGTGTCACAAAGGTTCACACATAAGAGATAAAAAATATCACACCTGAGCACTTCACAAGCATGCAGATGTGACACATAAGCTGACTTAACACCTGACAGCTATGAAGGGAACAGTGGCCATGTTTGACACTGTGAATAATAAAGAACCTACCGGCATAGAGCGCCATCTGCCGCCAATCCTGAAAAAACTTTTGTTCTAGCAGACAGGACAGTTTGTGAAGATTGGATCACTGACCTCCTCTCCTCTTGTCCTTCCATGTGGAACACCTTTGTTGTCCTGAGTCCTTGGATCGGGAAGAGACATTGCAATCCAATATGTGGATAGCACCCAATTTTCTTTGCGACTGAGTAGCTAAGAGGCACTGTTAAAATGTAAGCATCACAATACTGGGGTCCTTCTCTAAAAAATAGAACCCATTAATAATTCACACATCTTTGCAATGGAGACCGGCCTCACCCACATACACTAATGCCCTCATAAACAAGTCCGGGTGTTTATAATGCCTACGTCATTTTGTCAGGCCAAATCATTGGTCTTTTTCTTGGACTAGTGTCTGGCTTTCCTATCACCTATTGTAAGAATAACAAAAGCTGCCTGATTCCAGCTCCTCTTTTTATGAAAAGTATAGTTTCTTTTTTCCCATGAAAACTGAGGTATAGTAGCACAGCCATGGCACCAGCCCAAGTTATCGGTGGTAATGTGGTAAACCATCTCTTACTCCCATCAAAGGCATTCTACACTTTGAAACATAGGGACTAAGAAGTCAGATCATTTCCTCCTCTTATAAAGCTCCGGCGGTCTCTCGGGAAGAGCGGATCATCCTCAAAACATTCCACTTTGCTAATTGCTTGATGCTCCAAATTCACAGGAAGCAGACCCTGACTCCTTTCAGCATGAAAAGGCTGTAAAAAGCCGTTGTGTCCTGCATTTCAAGAACTTGACAGAAACCCTCGGCCAGAACAACAAGCATTGGCAAATCTAATAGGTCTCGACGGTTGGCGACCTATTAGGTTGGTCAGTTGCATAACATAACATGTAAACACATAATAAATGCCCCTCCCTTGCATGTCAAAGCATAGAAATCGTCGCGCAATCAAATCTTTTTCTGGAGGCTGGAAATTCTCTTTTACTTAGCTCACACAAGGAGTGCTGCATAGTAATGGGGAAAGGAAGCCCTTCATTGGCGCTTGCAGCAAGATCAGGCCGCGGCTAAAAGCAAATGTGCCAAAAAGGTTGAGTTGCATTTTGGAAGGAGGGGGAACAGAGGACAGTGGAGGCTTAGGAAGGATCAATGAGAGAGGGGGGCCTCATAAGGGGCTGTACTGCTTCCTAGAGACGGCGGAGGAGCTAAAAGTTATTTGTGTTTATCAGGCAACTCACCAGAGAACTTGATGCTCGCTGCTCTTCTCTTGATTCCTTTGTTGTTTTGCTCAAAGAAACCCGCTTTTGCAAATGCCCGGGGTTAAAACAGCAGGAAGCGCAGTAGAGGGATGACCGATAGGGCAAGCGGCATTGCAGCAGTAACTCCAGCAAGCAGTTAGTGGCTGCAGAGTGGCAGGAAGGGGTGGGGGTGCACTTTCATGTGTATTCACTGATTAAAAGCAAACATTTTCGCCCCCAATTCTCTTTGTGTGTTAGCCTTATAAAAGCTGCATTGAAACTAATCCAGGCAGTGGTGTGGCTTGCATGGTCTAAGAAAAAAGTAGTCCAGCGAAAGTAGCCTAAATGCCTAGAGGAGAAATAACATATGTAACAGGGCCACTCGCCATGGGCATGACCAAAACAACAAAAGAAGGGACAAAGTTGACAACACAAAATAACCGGATTTACAAAGGCACACGAAGGAACAACAGAAAAAGCAGAGGCATGCTAAAAGCCCATACAGTAGACACAGCACGTCTTGAAAAAAGACAGCGCATGCGCTGCCTAGGTGACACCTAAAAACACCTCGATCATTATTATCAAATGTGTGGGGAGAACTGTATACAGAATTCCAGCAATTTACAGAATCGGGATGCAGAGAAGATGTACTTTACTAGCTAATCCTTTACTTTGGAATTGTGGGTACGTGGTTTGTATCCTGGCCTAAGAACTTGGCTAAAAATCATGTGATTCTGGGAAAACCACTTCAACGCCCTGTGCACAAATAAAGGAAATGTAATTGTAAATATGGAAAATGTACTGTTCATGCGTAATTCAAAGATGTAAATCTCCGTTTAGTGTATGCAATCGTGAGGCATGTGGCAGCACCCATAATGTACACTGGTCTGTTGCCCCAGCAGTACACAAATGCTAATACCATGGGGTAATTCCAAGATGTGGAATTACTGGCCCAGTATGAGAATTTCCCTCTGGAATGTGGAATACACTGCGGGAATCAGAACTTGTACAGAAATATTTTTCCTGTACTCTGCAATCCACTTTCTTTTACAAGTGCAGATTTCACCAGGTTTCTGCCCTAGGAAAAAAAATGAGAGTGCAATTAACATACATAACTTTTAATTTCACTTAGGACAGAACCTCCTGCTTCTCGCCAAATAAGAATTACAACAAACCCCAAAACAAGGGTCCTAGTGTCAAATTTGGAGAGTGTCCTAAATGCTTTACAGCTTGGCTTCTCACTATTTAGAGGTTTACAAACGAAGGCCATGAACAGACCTCTACTGTCCAGACCTTTAACTCACTCTGCTTATCTCTAATCTGGCTGATATTTTACTCCTGTGTATTTTGGAGCTCATTCTGTGTTTTAAAGTGTTCCCCTGCCCTTTCAATGAGGTCTACATTATACAAGTACTGTTTTTGTGAGAAAAAGCACCACAAGTGTACGTTATAAGGATACGCCAAATCAACAACTGGTTGTGTGACCACATAGATGCCAAGGCTAAAGGTTGAATGCCTTTAAAAGACCCCAAAAACTTTAAGGTGACTTGCAATATACTTTCATGTACTGTCGAGGGTATTTTATTTCATCTAATATATAACCCTGGTGCCTTGTCTGAATTCCTGAAGACATTGTTCTTCCTTTCTCTGTTCCTTAATTGCCAAATGATAGTGTGTCACATGTGACACTTTCAGGTAGTGCTAACTGTTTAACCTACAGCACTTTCCATAGAGAGTGTTCTGATTCCAAATATACCATGCTGAAAACTAAACTCTAACTTCCACAATGAAACATTTTCCAGCCATAGCTGTGTCAACACTTCACGCATAACTGGGCATATGGAAAATGTATTTTTAAATGGCGCATGTGCTGGCAAAGATAGTAGGTCTGACTTGTATTTTGAGTCCTGACTCAAACAGTAAAGAAAAGCCTACCGCTGTAAGAAAATAAATCTTTCTATATACATTGCATCTAGCTAATATTCTCCAGATTACTCAGAGCACTTTCGAGATGTAAACTAGCCCCTCATACATTGTAATGCAAGCACTCCATTTAAGGAGGAATGACACACCAAACAGCCAATAGCATGAGGTTAGAGTGGAATACCACTTAAGGGTCCAACTAGAGCTCACTCAATCTATAGTTGAAAGATTTAGTAGCATTAGATTTTGCAGACAGCTGCACTGGCAAGTCTGACCTGAAAACAGGGGCACAGACTAAGACGCAACTTAAAAACACAACTGTTCCCATTCATTTTGGTCGTTCCAAGTAGAACGTGCGCTTGTGGGTGACAGCCCAACTTTGTCAAGTGTTGGCACTGATGGTTTTATTCCTTAGAACAGTCAAAGCCTGGTACACAGATGTATGTTTGCTGTTCACGCTTCTGACTGATGGTTGTGTTTCGGCAGCGAGCTGTAAAGGATGCAGAACTTCAACAGTACTCTTCATTAGAAGGACAGATCGCTCTGCAGACAAGCAGATTGAACAGCGAGTCCCGAGCCTTCCCTCCGAGCCAGTGAGGCATATGTAAACACCGGAAATCAGGCTCTCTGATCCGGAAGTGACAGAAGGATGTTTTTATAAAATAGCGCAGAGTATGTGCTAAGGTAGCTATGTCCATGTATCCTAGAGCACTTTATTACAGTGTTTTTAACTTTAGAGCCACCTAAAATAAGTAATAACTTTCCCAGTGGAGGCTCCACTGATGGTTATCCAATGGTTTCCCCAGCTCTAAATAGAGCAGGGCAACGAGTTTTAGGCCTTTTATTTCTTATTTTCCTAAGATAAATACTTTTCTTTGAAAGAGAAGACTTTTATCATGGACGTTACTTTACTCTGCACCATAGTTACTCACAGACTTTTTCTCAGGGGCCAGAACCTATGGTCTGAGGTGTGCATGAGGGCCTCATTGATGCTGGCGGCAGGCACAGGGCAGAATTAAACATGTAAGTCACGTGGTACATACTTGGAGTTTTATTTTACAGTTTCCTTTTCTAATATAGGACTATTAAGACATATCGATCTAAAAAACCATTGAGTGTATCAAGGATGCTTACTGTGGCGTACCGCACGTGAGAGGCAATTCCTTTATCGTTTTCCAATTGGCCCTGAATGTGCGCTATTGCTATCCCCAGTCAAGTGTACAGCAGGAGTGCCTTCATTGTACAATTGGGATTTAATATTGGGACACCAATGCTAAACAACAAACACCAACATGGATGCTGCCCAATCTCCACTTTCTGCTCACAGAGCCAGAGAAATGACTCAACCTCGCTCATCCTTGTTATTTCCTTAAATCAGTAAAAGTATTAGGAGTGCTAAGAAAATTGATTTAGTGAATTTATAGAAAAACTTTAACAGGACCCCCAACAAGACAGAATTTACTGATGTTAGCAGAAGCCACAAAATCAAGCCCACCACTAAATGCAGTCCAGGGGGGAGCTGGACTGGCTGAAAAAGACCTACAATCTAAACAAATCTGGACACGGCCCTCATCACCACCAATGTTCCTGGGAAGGGCCTCACTGTTGGAACTACTCTCACCCCAGTTGTTGTATAGTAAGCAAGCTGGAAACTGGGTAACCAGAGAATGTGGGTTTAATCCTAACCTCTCCATATGACCATTGTGTGTTCTTGGGCAACCACCCTTTGAATATTTTCCTTTGCTCCTGTTTTTTGCAAAAAGTGCAATTACTTTAAATTAGGTTTACCATTGGTCCTCTAATAGGCAGCTTTGTTTCTGTTCACTTGCGGAGGTGCATCCTACTGGACATCTCGAGTCTTTACAGCCTGCAGCTGTTTGGGGCTGTCATTTTGATTGTCACTGACCCAGGTAAATCGGTAGAGTGCCACTGCTACAAGACTGCACTAAATGGTCTGTCAGACTGCAAACAGCCAGAGGGCTGTAATTTGATTAAAATGGCTCCACACAAACCTACTGGGATTGCTGTTGATCAGCTAGTATTTTGTATATAATATATGGGAAATCATTTATTCAGTTTCGCCTACAGACAGCATTCAGCTATCTGCTTGTGAACGACCTTTTGTGAACCATGACAATAATTTGCAGTGGGCTTAGAGCCAGTCTATTACATACCATTGGTTGACTCTCTTGCCCCTCTTATTTGCTTGTTTCTTTTTTAATTACTTTCTTTCCTCTTCTTGTATTTGCCCTTTGTCTATAGCATTGCCTTTTACCGTCCTTTCATTGGATGACTTGTATCCTTCCACTGCGCACATTCAGAGAACTACTGTTTCTTTAAGCCTCATATGTTGCTTCCTCCCTCAAATAGCAGCAGCGGACTCCATATTGCTCCCTCCTTCCACACCCAAAGCTCATCCCTCATTTCCCCCACCCAGGCATTTCTCTTTGCTTCCCACAAACCCTCACATCAAGTTCAGACATTGTCTGTTGCTCACCAGTCCACTTCCATTTACTCTCACCCCTGGCATTGTCTTCTCCAGCCCCCACTCCTTCATTGCTCCCCCATCACTCCCATCCTGAAGCAACATTTTTTTCAAAATATTTTTTCCTTTTAAAGTTACATTTTTTGAGGAGCCTTGTTACCTGCCATTTGCTGCCAAGCTGCTCCATTTTCTGAAGAAAAAAAACACTTTTTCACAACTAAAATGTAATATTTTATTATTTAGTGGTGCAAATGGCATCCGCTGTCTTGGAACAATAAATAAAAAAAAACAATAAAATGGCACCCATGTCAATTCGTACCCAAATGCATGGTGACAGGCGTATGCATATGAAATGACATGACCACCAGAAGCATCATGACGTATACATGCACATATTTTTCTCATTGTGCTTCTTCTATTTCTTTTGCTAATGACACACAGCATCAGCAAATACCAAGCTCAACAGGCCATAAATGTGAGACCTATTGGCCTTGCCAATACTTGTTGTCTTATTGCAGATATGTTCTAACATCGGAATTCACCTGTAATAAGAAAATTAAACCTCTGCCAGTAATAACTTATCACAAGGGGCTAATGATGTCACAGAGTCCTTGTCCCGGATATAGCCAAAGGGGATGGCTTCTTTCCCTGAGAAGCTATTATGGAACAATATGTGTAGTCTGCACCTTAGAGGAGGAAAAAAGCAACTGTTGCAACCAAAGTAGTAGCTGTATTTTGGTACTTGAGGGTCATTTTCCCTCGCAAACTCCAAATAAAGGATGGAGCCCACCCTAAAATCTGTCTCACCTAGTCTGAGAGATTTCGAAAAATGTAACCCGGCGCGGGATCTAATGATGCAAAAAAGGAAGGCATTTATGAAAACATTGGATGGATAGACCAGTGAGGAAGGAGCATGACACCTTGAAGCACTTTTTTCACTCGAACACTAAACTGAATTTTGGTACATGCAGTTTTGTTTTACAGCTCCAAGAATAAGAGCAGGCAAAGTGACTAGGACTGGATGGAGGTGTCACACCTGGGACTCTGCCATCTGGTCAGGAGCGTAGCTTCAGGGGTGTGTGTGGGGTGTTACACCCCCCCTAATAAATGTATTTTGTGATCTATAGTTGGGTGCAGGTGCTTTCAGTCGGGTATGGTGGAAAAATAGAAGTGCAGGTACTCTTTACCAGAATACCTGCTTGTTTCTGAGAAGTGCTGGTATTCTCTAATTAAAAGTATTACGTTTTTCTTGAGAAGTGCAGGTACTCGCCCTCTCAAAATAAAAAAGTGCTGGTACTCCGTACTGGACAGTACCGGCCCATTTAAAGCACTGGAGACAAGAGAATGAAAGAAAAGGAGATGCATGTAGGGATCTAAGGAGCCATATTATTATAAGCAATAATGTATTTATAAACATACAGGGGGTCATTCTGACCCTGGCGGCCACGAGCATTCTGACCGCGGCAGTTCAGCCGCGGTCAGAAGCGGCAAGTCGGCGGGCTCCCGCCGACTTACCGCTGCTCGGGGGAATCCTTCATGGCGGCGGAGCGCGCTCCGCCGCCATGAGGATTCTGACAGCCCCTACCGCCATCCTGTTCATGGCGGGAAACCCGCCATGAACAGGATGGCGGTAGGGGGTGCAGCGGGGCCCCTGGGGGCCCCTGCCGTGCCCATGCCAATGGCATGGGCACTGCAGGGGCCCCCGTAAGAGGGCCCCGCAAAGTATTTCAGTGTCTGCCTTGCAGACACTGAAATATGCGACGGGTGCAACTGCACCCGTCGCACCCCTGCAACTACGCCGGCTCAATTCTGAGCCGGCGTCCTCGTTGCAGGGGCATTTCCTCTGGGCCGGCGGGCGCTCTTTTGGAGAGCGCCCGCCGGCCCAGAGGAAATGTCTGAATGGCCGCCGCGGTCTTTTGACCGCGGTGCGGTCATTTGGCGGCGGTACTATGGCGGACGGCCTCTGCCGTCCGCCATAGTCAGAATCACCCCCACAGTGTTGGAAAACTGCAGCATACCCAGAGTTCCGTGAATTTATACATTTACTTCAGGGCAGCCTCATGCATGGTCACAGAAGTCTTTGATGACTTGTGATAGCCTTAATATATATGGGCAGGGTACTTGATCTTTTATACGGTATGAGAACTGAGAGGTGGTCCGGCACAGCAACAACGGAGGTGCTGAATTTCATGTGACTGATGACTTAAAGTGTAGCAGCTCCATGGGTAATAACCCGAAGTGTCTCTCTTTTCAGTGAGATACACTCTTATACGCCATACAGTATACTAGGGCCACAATTACAAAACTCTGGTTGCAAACATCGTAAAAATTTGCAACAACTATTTTTGCGACCATTAAGGAATTTTTTGAACCGGTCTATGGGCCAGATGTAGCAAAAATAAAAATTGCAACTCGCATTTTGCGAGTTGATGCGACTCGCAAAATGCGACTCGCAAATTGGAATGTCAGAAACAAAAGCGATCCGATTTTGCGACTCGCAGCTGGACTCGCAACGCTGTGTGCAAGTCCGCAGTTTGCGAGGTCGCTGTTTGCGAGTGTGCAAAAAACGAACTCGCAATTAGCGAGTGGGTGTCGCAAATTGCGATTACCTTCAAAATTGCTTGCAGGTGCAGCAGAACACTCCATAAAGCATACCAGAACACTCTGGAAACACTTCCTGGCACATGATGATGACATCACAGCCAGGAAGTTAACAAATACACCTGGGAGGGGGGCTCAACAGTGAGCAGTGTCTCTGCCACTGACAGTAGGGTGCTGAGGAGTGGTAGGCACAGCATCATGGACGCAGCAGGGACCAGCCAGGCTGGCAGGAGGGGCAGGAGATCATAGATAACAGCCAGGACAGATTAATGTGGCACATGGCGTTAATGTGCCACATGACTGGTTGGCATTTTCCTGCCCATGGACAATTTCAACTTGTATATAGTTTCTTCGTGACATTAATAAAACAGTTATTTTTGTTCCACTTAACAAATGGTTAATAGGTGAGTATGGTGGGAGTTGACACGTACCGTCCAAAATATTGCGTTGCAATGTGGTCCCGTCTCAGTCTGCCTTGATTAGCTAGACTCCTATCCCCATGATGGCGATGTGGTTGTTCTTGCTCTTCATCATCAGGATCTGGGTCTGCAGGGGTGAGAGGTAGCCCACTTCGGGTGGCTATGTTGTGGAGGATGGCGCTTGCGACCACAATTTTGAAAGCGGTAATGGGGGTGTATTGGAGGGCGCCTCAACTGCGGTGGAGGCATCTGAATCTTGCCTTCAGCAGTCCGAAGGTGCGCTCGATCAGGTTCCTGGTCCTCTTATGCGCACTGTTGTATTGCCTCTCTGATTCAGTTCTTGGTGTTAAAAACGGAGTCATGATCCAAGGCCTTAGAGCATATGCACTGTCACCTGTTGGGCACAAAAGTACACTGTTAGGAAGTCCAGATAGTCGTGCACAGTGACCTGTGTGTATGTCTGCAAGTGTCTGTGGCTCTACCTAGGAGGTAGCCGTCTCCGAATTCCCCACGTTCCAGGCGTTGATGTATCCCACTATGCCTAAAAATGTATGAGTCATGGGTACTGCCTGGAAACTTAGCTACGATGTCCGTGATGACGTAATGGGCATCACAAACAACCTGTATGTTGAGTGAGTGGGTACACTTTCTGTTGCGGAAAATGTGTTCCAGATTAGCAGGGGGGCATATTTGAATGTGTGTCCCATCTACACATCCAATGACATGGGGAAAGTGGGCAATGCGGTAAAAGTCCAGCTTGGTGCTGTTAATTTCTGCCTCATTCCTTGGTAAGTATATGAAGTGAGACCTGTGCGTGACTAAGGCATCTAGGAATGCCCTGAGGAACCTTGACACTGCACTTTGGGATACCCCACCTGCCACGGCAATGACCCCCTGATAGCTCCCTGAGGCCAAGAGGTGCAGTGCGCATAGTACTTGCACATGCGTAGGGATGGCGCAGCCACGCAGAGTCTTGTGTTCTAGCTGTGGTTTGAGTAAATCTATTAATTCTAGAATGGCTGCGCTGCTAAGGCGGTATTTATCATTGATCTCCTCTTCAGTTTGCTGGAAAAGAGTCTGCCTGGTTCTATATATCTTCTCCTGTCTGTGGCCCCTCCTCCTCCTCTGCTGGGCTGCGTAGACTCTCCTCCTCACTGCTATCAGGTATATCTCCGCCATCTTGAGTAACCCAGATGGCTTCTGGGTCTCCTTTTATACTTTGGTAATGGTTACCACCTGCTCTGAGATAGTGGTAAATGGGACATGCAAACTGGGCTTTTTGCGACTAGTCGCAATTTGCGAGTTGCAATTGCAAATGGGTTGCGACTCGCAAATTGCGACTCGCAATTTGCGGGTCGCAAAATGGGGTCGCAACAGATGCGACTCGCAAACGGATCCCATCGCTTTTTGCGAGTCGGAAATGGGCTTTTTGCATCCCATTTCCGATTTTGCACTGTCGCAAATTGCGATTCGGCCCGTTTGCGAGTCGCAAACGTTTGCTACATCTGGCCCTATATTCTCAAAAATTGGCTTCAAAAATCACAATTTGAAGTGTGTTACAATCCGACCTACCTCATAAATGTTAATGATGTAGGTCGCAAATTGCAACTCTCTCCAAATTGTGCCCTTCACGGGGGTGGTGGCATGCCAGGATCAGCAGGCCACCATGTCTGTTATCACATTTAAATCAACTTTTTTTTTATAGAAACCCATTTTTCTTAAAGTAAATGGCACTTTGTTTAAAAATAGAAGTTTACCTTTTTCAAGTTTATGTCAGCCTTCTCCCCAACAAACTTTTTTTTACATTCAAAGGAGTGACAAATGGACCCTTTCCACTTTGCAACTGGCGTGCCAACCCAGCTTGGGAGTTGGAAATTTTGGTCTGAAAACACTGATACATCTCATAACTAACTGCTAGTTGGAAAAGACACCTAAAACAACCCCTTTTCGAATAGCGATTCCGTATGGAGCTGCAAACCACTTACGGAAGTCAGTAAAAATGTACTGACTCCTAAAATGCCATTGGGACATGGCAAAAAGTTATTGCAGTCATAAGCAGTGAGCCAGACCTTTTGCAACTTTCAGTACATTTAGCCCTTGGAGCTACATTTGTACCATAAACGCATTAAAGCTCTGCAGGCAATTTTGTTTCAAGGTGATGCATCCACGTGAACAGCACGCGGAGTCTTAAAACTATATTCCCCTGCACATCAGATGTGCAGAGTTTGATAGCTGCACTGTGAGTTGGTGATTCACAGAGCGGTGATTTGGGGAGGCAGGCTCTGCTACACAACAAATGCAATACTTGTGTTTGTCAAGAATCCAAACTAAACAATACATCAATTAAACGAATCTTTAGAACAATTACACAGAATCTTATCTCCCCAGTATAAGCAAAACGACACAAATGTTTGGGATAAAAAGTAATTGGATAAAACAGCAACTACTTTGTGAGAACATGAAACAGACTTAGAAACAAGGGGCCTGATTTAGGTCCTGGCGGAGGTGGTTACTCCTTCACAAACGTGAGGGATATCCCGTCCGCCATATTACGATTCCATTATAGCCTATGGGGATCTTAATGCTGTGGACAGGATATCCGTCACACTTGTGACGGAGTACTCCCTCCACCAGGATCTAAATCAAGTCATTGGAGTTGTCTTCATTTTGTGGTTTGTGTACGATGATACTACTTTAACTAGGGACATGTACAGTTAAGACAAGCATTGCCAGTGCCAAAAGGTCTAGCTTATGAATGAAAGTGCCCTCTGTAACATTGATGGGTTTAGGCACTCAGTAAGTCATCATACATACACTCTGTCGCTCATCTTCACACTCGTGTGTCCATTCATTCACCCTCTGACAAGCTACAAAAAAGCACACGTAAACTCAACAACATATGCAAGATAAATTAAAAGATTACAAGTAGAAAAAAAGATGCTGCCATCTCAACACAGTTGGCATATGTTTGCAATATCAAAACAAAATATAGCAGGGGGTGTCTGTCCTACAGACGTATTGCAAATAGATGATTGTTTTCTTAAAGTTCCTACTTTCCCGTCAAATTTAAAACTATTACTCTTACCATCTTGAAATGGGTAAAACAATGATACACTATGGACAACAGCCTTCCATAAAGGTATCCTAGTTTATAGGAAGTGCCATGTGGCATGCATCGCATTTCAGCTGATATGAAGTGCAAGCAAGCGACCCGTTAGCCCTGCCTGAAGGGCTGCGGTATACGTCAAAGAAACATAAAAATAAAACAAGGAGAAACAAAGAAAGGAAAGGAGGACTATAAAAGAAGAAACTTGAAAAACAACCGGCCCTGTCATTGAAATACACTCATTTTCAGGTGGATACGTATGTGATCAGAAAGCGCCATCATTCACAGGGCAAGAAAGCCAGTGAGTGAAGTGGACTTAACCAATACACCATACAGTATGAATGGAAAGGACACCATAACCTTCAGACAGACCGATGGCAGAACAGAGCTGACCCAAAGGCCCTCAATGGATCTATATGGATCTGTATATATATATTTTGATGTATGTTTTGTATGTATGTATGATCTATATATATATTTTATGTAATGATTTTTTTCGTACAAGATCCTGGCAGACAGCAAAGAAGAGATTCTGGCAGAATTACTACAGTGTAAATCATCTACTCCTAGCGTTAGCAGTAACCAACATCAAAATCCGTCCCTACAAATGTAACCTGTGAAATTTCATGGATCAAACTACCTATCTGTATGCTTTAATACAGAGAAATAACAATCCACTCTTAAATGTGTATTGATTTTAACATGTGCTATTCACAATCAATATGTAAGGACTACAACACTTAACATAACTTTTCATAATAAAATTGATCAAACCTATGGTATCATAATTTTTTTATTTATTAGTGAACCAATCAGATCTCTCGCAGTTATCACTGGCTTGTTACCATAAGCAACTGAGACCTCCTGTACTAAGCTTACACTTTCTCAGAAGGCACCCGCCAAGGATATAGTCATAAATATCATAGTATATAAAGTTACAATTGACAAAGCAAAATACTATTGCTCTTACAAGGGCAAAACAAGGATTCTGACAGTGTAAATATCCTAAACCCATGATTTGTGCGAGGGGGTGTAACCAACACTAAAGCTCTTGCTCCCTAGAGTAATCTGTGAAATTCCATGTAACAAAATACCTATCTACATACTTTAAAGCAGGGCAATAACAATCTACCGTTTAATGTCTATTGACTTCAACATATGTTTTTCACGATCTATATGTCAGTCACACGTCCCTTATTGTAAATTTTCATTCTCAACCGTCCCGCCTGTTAGCTTTATCAGTGGCATGTCACCATAACCCACTCAGACCTACTGTGTTTCTTCATGAGCCTTCCCACAAGGAAACCATTAGGTGTATCATAATAACATTACAAATATATGCAAAGAAGAGGTGTCAAAATAATATGAAATCTCTACTAATAGAGCCTAATAAGGATTATGTAGTGCAAATTGTCTATGCTCGTGACTTTTTTCGGGTGAATAACCAACACCAAAACCCTTGGCAACTATGGGAATCTGTGAGATTCCATACATATCGAAATATCTGCCTACAAACCTTAGCAGTGTAATAGCAATCCACCCTTCAAAACCTATTGGGTTTAACACATGTTTCACTCCAAGTAAGAAAGCACTACTTGTTTTGTCATAACTTGTCATTATAAACAGATCACACCTAAAGAATTTTACATAGCTTTTCCCAGTGAACAAATAAGGCTTTTAGCCTTTGCCAATAGCTTGACACTATTTACATCAAAGGTCTACTGAAGCTCACATAGGCTGGCAACTATTAGACATACTTTTATAAAACTCCAAATATGTACAAAATTACAGTTGGGAAACAGTATACAAGATCCCTCAATGAGTTCTAATGAGCTTCATCACAGTGAAATGCTACTCCAAGGGTTTGTCAGAGTGATTGGCCAAAAGCAAAAAACCCTTGCCTACTATACTAATCTCTAAGAATACATGCACCCAAATACCTTCATACAACCTGTAACATAATGTGGTAGCAATCAACGGTCAAAGGCCCGTTGGTGTTACCAGATATATTTTGCAATAAATAAGCCAGCCCTTCTTTCTTTGTACTAACCTTTTATAGCAAACAGACCAGAACTATGGAATCTGGCATGACATTTCCCAGCACATCAGGTCATCGTTGACTCATCACCATAACTAGATCAGGTCTACTGTACATGCACAGAAAGCAACCATCAGGCAAACAGTCATAAAATTGCAAATGTATACAAAATTAGTTGGCAAAGCAAAATACTATATATCCTGAGAGCCTAACAAGAATTATTGATGGGCATACCTTCCATCCCCATGGTTTGTTCGGGTGGATCACCAACACCCTTGCCTAGTATGGTAATCTGTGAAATTCTGTGTAACAAAATACCTGCCTACAGGCTTTAGCAAAGTGCAATAACAACCCATCCTTAGAAATTATTATCCTTAACACATGCCTTTTGCAGTAAGTAGGTCAGGCCTCCTGGCTTTGTCATAATGTTTCAGAATAAACAGATCAAACCTATAAAACCTAACATGACTTTCCCAATGAACCAATGAAGTCTATACCCTTCACCATTGGCTTTACACCTTAGCCAACATCGGCCTGTTCAAGCGTGCATAAACTGGCAACAATCACTCATACAGTTATAAAATTACAAATATGTAGAAAAATACACCTTGCAAAACATTATACAACCCCTCTACAAGGCCTAACAAGAATAATCACAGTGAAAACCCCCAGGGTTTCTCAGAGTCGGTGGCCAGTGCCAAAACCCTTGCCTGCCACAATAATCTGTGAGAATACATGTCACAAAATACCTGTCTATAGCCTGTCATACAATATCATAACAACCAACTGTTAAAGGTTTAATGGCTCTAACAAACACTTTTTGCAATAAGTAAGCTAGACCAACTGTCTTTGTTTTAATGTTTCATAATAAGCTGATCAGACCTAAGACGTTGAACGTAATGTTCCCTAGTACACCAATCTGGCCTATGTCTTATCAACAGTTTATCACCATACCTACCTCAGGCCTTTTTTTTTCAAGCGTAAACTTTTGCACAAAGCAAGCATCAGGCACCAAGTCATTCTATTAGAAAGGTGTGCACAATTACAGATGGCTAAGCAAAATACTATCTCTTTTTAAAAAGGCCTAACTGGAATTTTCTCAGAGCAAAATATTTAGATCCACGGTTTATCACTTGGGGTATCACTTGGGGGTAACCAACACCAAAACTCCCTGCCTACTGTGGTAATCTGTGAGATTCCACATAATGAGTACCAATCTGTAGGTTTTAACATATAGGGGGTGATTCTGAGTCTGGCGGGCGGCGGAGGCCGCCCGCCAGACTTCCCCCCTCCAAAATACCACTCCGCAGTCGAAAGACCGCTGAGGGTATTTTGGGTTTTGCACTGGGCTGGCGGGCGACCGCCAAAAGGCCGCCCGCCAGCCCAGTGCAAAACACCCTTCCCACGAGGACGCCGGCTCAGAATTGAGCCGGCGGAGTGGGAAGGTGCGACGGGTGCAGTGGCACCCGTCGCGAATTTCACTGTCTGCAATGCAGACAGTGAAATTCTTTGTGGGGCCCTCTTACGGGGGCCCCTGCAGTGCCCATGCCATTGGCATGGGCACTGCAGGGGCCCCCAGGGGCCCCACGACAACCCATACCGCCATCCTGTTCCTGGCGGGCGAACCGCCAGGAACAGGACGGCGGTATGGGCTGTCAGAATCCCCATGGCGGCGCAGCGAGCTGCACCGCCATGGAGGATTCAATTGGGCAGCGGAAAACCGGCGGGAGACCGCCGGTTTTCCCTTTCTGGCCGCGTCAGAATGCCCAGCGGGGCACCGCCAGCCTGTTGGCGGTGCCCCCGTCATTTTAGCCCTGGCGGTCTTGGACCGCCAGGGTTAGAATGACCCCCATAGTGATAACAATCTACATACAAATGCCTATTGACTTGAACATATGTTTTTCACAATAAATATATCAGGCTTACTGCCTTTATCATAACATTTCATAATAAACAGATCAGGCCTATAGCAATGATAATTTGCTTGCCACCATAACCAACTCAGTCCTGCAATATAAAGTAAACGTTTTGGCACAAGATGTAATACAAGCTGTCTTTGAGTGGCCCAATCAAAACCTGTACTCGGGTATCAACATGTGGATGTAGACTACGACCCGCTTTGGTACTCTGAAAGCTCTTTTTTGTTGAACACGTGGGATCATGCACCAGCTGCCCTGTCAAGTCAGGACGAAAACTCCATGTAGATGACTGTACATCCTGTGCTACTTTTAAACTCAAAACTTCACAATGAAATCTATATTTAAAAATGGATGGATAGTGCTGGGACTGCAATACATTCATCATAGCTGCCCAGCTGTGCTGCTGCCAGAGAAAAAGAAATACTACAAATTAGCTATACATCTAAAACACTTAAGCAGCATTATAACGTCACATGTGTACCACTGAAAGTTCAGGCTCAGGCAACCATGCTGCTGTTGGCTCAGGCAGGTGGATAAATTAACAAAATAATCTGTGTAGAGGGATCACACATTTTTCTTAGGAAACACATAACGTATGCTCAATCAAAACATGTACTCCTGACTGTAGCACTGTGATACTATACACACTAGGACGCCTGTGGTTGTGGGCAGACTCTGAACAGAAACTACTTGATGTGCAGGGAGGTGTCAGGGTGTGGTTCTGGGAAGTATGACGTAATGTGCAGTGTATTAATAAATATTGGAGAATATAGACATGCTCAACCACATCTCCATTGTGTGGCATAATCTATTTGCATGTTCCAGGTCTGGGGAAGATGCTACAACTGGTGACGAGTAGGGGATTACGTGCTTATGGAAAACATGACTGCTCCTGAAAGTATGCAATGGTACGGAAAACTGCTTGTGTGTGCTGCATGTGCCCAGAATCTACGCAAAGCAGTTTTCGACCAGCACATGTGGAGTCAAATCCTTGCTCCAGTCCATACAAGGCTGCCAAAGCAAAGGCCCTGCAGAGGAGCATATTCAAAATGCCTGACAATACTGCCAGTGAGGTTGTCGGCAGAGATGCTGCACTGCACCCATAACATGGAGCAACTATTCAGACAAAGCAAGAAAAAATCCATAACTCTAAAACGAAACAGATTGCATGACCTAATGTGCAGTGTATGAATGGATATAGAAGAATAAAGACATGCTCAACCACATCTCCAGTATGTGGCGTAATCTATTTGCATGCTCCAGGGCTGGTGAAGACTCTACACTGATTACTAATATGGATGGAGCCAGAGCCCCTTTCTCTAGTACTCCTGAAAGACCCTTTTTAGATTTATCACATTACATCGGTCAAGCCAGATCTATAAACTTGTTAAATTAAAGCAGCTTCATAATCAACACAACAGGTTTCAAATGTATTCTCATAGGCTCTATATTTAACAAAGACTATACAAGTGCATAGAATGCTGTGGCTTGTTTCTCGATGCATATCTAGGAGAACTACTGTCCAGGGTTCTTGTGGGTTTTTTTTCAGGTATGTGTTCCTCTTCCCTAACGTCTTCCTCAGTAAGAATCTCGAGTCATCCTCTAAAACAGATAAACTCAGACCTGCTATTATATGCGTAGAATGGATTGTCCGAAGGCATACCTTGTGTAGTGAAGTCTGACAGTCCCTGATTATTGCCATGTGACCCAAATTACTATTCTTAATCTTGTTTTTAGTTCTTATAGTCACATTTTAAAATATATGTTCACAGTTAGAAACAGTCCTGCATTATCTCTGTTAAAGTCTACCCTCACTTTCTCCGTGCCAATCCAGTGTGCCCCACTCAGTGCTTAATTTGTGCTTGTTGTTTCCGGTGCTGATCACCAGCACTTCTTTTTGAGGGCCGGGGCTTATACTTCTGCCTCAAGCATTTACTGTGAGCAAAAGACACATATGGGAAATAAGGAAGAAGGGAAAAACGAAAAAGCGTCACAAAGGGAGAAAGTAGAAAGCTGCTAGAGTGAGCTGAAGGGGCAGGGAGTGGCTTTATATGGATTGAAGAGGCCCGAAAGGACTTCAGGATTACGCCGCCTCATTATTCCGTGTCCCCACATTTAATTGCAGCAGCTGCGTGTTTAAGAGGAGGGCTTTGGGCACCGGCACGTTTTTATTTACAGATTACGCTCTTGCCCCACTGCTCACTTTCCTGCATTCTCATGAATTTTATGACTGTTTCTTAGACCATTCGCTCTGTCAGCTCTCCTACAGAGCACGAGGATTGCTTCTTCTTTCTTAACAAATGCTTTTACAGCTTGTGCATCTTTAGCCAAACCAGCACATGCTCTACCACTTTGATACACACTGAGCAAAGGTCTAAAATGCTGCATATAGTTTCCATTTATGCAACTAGATCCTGCATTATGAACATCAGTTCACCAAAACACCAAGAACATCTGAAGTAACATGATGCATCCCTTGCCCACCACGATATCAAAGGATTGTCCTCTTGTCCCCTCAGCAGCTTTTTAGTTGTTCCTGAGGAGCTATAGTAAGGGCTATGGACAGACTCTACAAAGAGTAGCCTCCAAGAGCCATGGGTGCTTTTGATTATCTCTGCTGCCTTCGTGATCCCTGAGAACAGGGACATCCAAAAGTAACCTGCAAGTCAGAGGTATCAGTTGGTACCCCTGGAAGCCTCTACTCACTGTTCATGCCCGACTTGGCCCCACTCTGTCAACACTGTCTTTAGGAGAACTTTACCTATGTCCATTCCCTACCATCTGGCACTACGGCCTACCAACACACTGTTTATGCTTAACCCAAGATAGGACATCCTGCTCCAAGAAACCTCAAGTTGTTTTCTTATAACATCATCAGGTAAAATTACAATACAGACAAACATCAGGCACGCCATTCCATCCTCCACCTGGCCAAACACACTCTCTCTCTCTGTACCCACCAGCAGTCACTGGCTCATGCAGTTCATCAAGAAACCCTCCTATTGCCAGGAAAAACATGCAATTACCCAATACACAGTAGCCCATGTGTAGTGCTGCCACCTAAGGCAGCCAAGAGAAGCATAAATATGTAACCCTTATAATTATGACAGATGGCCTGTAACTAGTCATGGTGCTCACCTGGCCACTCGACCTGAAGGGATCGACTCTGCACAGGGGACAGCGTTAGAGATCATGTTGTATCAAGCACAAGTTTATATATGGCAGGCTTCAATGGCATGCCTTGTTATCTCAGATCAAATTCCCCCCTTTCCATATTATAATAAGTATTAAGATGATGCAGATGAGCTGTTTCACAAGGTACTTAAGATAAAATTAGCTCAGATGTTTGAGAGGTTTCTTTCTGTTCTCTCCAGCTTTCGCCAGGCTCTGATGAGGACGAAGGCCACGAGACGTCTGGCCGGGAGAACCTGGGTCGTATTCAGTTCAGCGTGGGCTACAACTTCCAAGAGTCCACACTGACGGTCAAGATCCTGAAAGCCCAGGAGCTGCCCGCCAAAGACTTCAGTGGTACCAGTGACCCATTTGTGAAGATCTACTTACTGCCAGACAAGAAGAACAAGCTGGAGACCAAGGTGAAGCGCAAGAACCTTAATCCGCACTGGAACGAGACCTTCCTCTTCGAAGGTGAGTGAATCGTGACACTTTGAGCACAGCGAACGTGCTTGGAACCACTAGCATTGATTGATACATGTGATGATGAGTGTGCCAGCCTGGCAGCTGTTCCTGCTAGGGCTGAGGTCAACAGCTGAGAGTATTTGGTCGCCTCTACAGTATGAGGTATGTTTCTCCAGTGATAGCAGGGTACTGCCCTTAGCTCTTTCACTCATGTGAAAGGAGGTACAGGTAAGAAAACCCTTAAACATGACAAAAGGTAAGCATCCTGGAAAATGCTATTCGCCTAGAGGTAATGTGGCAATTTCGCCCAACGAGATTAAACCGAGAGTAGGGAGAATTAAATAGTGATTGGAGAAGAAGTAGGCCACAAAAGACAGGTTTATTTTTCATAAATTTTCCGTCTTCTGACTCAGCTAATTAAGGTAGACAGCTAGGGATAGCCACAAAAAGGGAGTTGGGGGGGGGCGCAGCACTGCAAAATAAGATATTGGATAAACTTGGGCCATTTGGACTAAGGACAATAAAAAGTTAATCAAGGCCATCTGAGTTCAGCTTGCAGCCAAGTCCAGCAGCTGTAGCAACACCAGGAACTGATACCGGCTGACCAAAAGGCTGAATGAAGAACTGTTGTTATTTGGAAAAGCTGAAAGTAAGGCCTTTAGCCTCCCTAGCACATAAACGTGACAGTTGCTAGTAGGTGCAATGCCTTCTCCCAGTCAGTAATCTGTATCCACAACATGCACTAAAACGTGAACTTGATTTAACAAAGAATGAAGGTCAAAGTCAGAGCTGAATAGTGCTCTGGGTATGTGAGGTATTAAAGTCTGGTGATAATTTTCAGAGTCCGGGTAGCAGTTCACTGTGAACCCCTCAGGTTGGTGATGGCGATCATCGAGTTTGTCACTGAGATGGATGAGTAGGTGCAGGGACTCTGAGAAAAAGCAGAACCCCTTGTGTTTTGAATCATATGTGATCTATTCCTGGACTAGGTCAGAGAATATGAAGGAGGCTTTTCTTGTGTAAGACATATGATAGGCTTCAGATCAATATCCTCTAGCCTTCACCTGTGCTGTGAAACTAGGTGTCCTTTGTTCTTTAACTGCAGGTTTTCCTTACGAGAAGGTGGTACAACGGGTTCTGTACCTTCAAGTCCTGGACTATGATCGGTTCAGCCGCAATGATCCCATTGGGGAGGTGAACATCCCACTGAACAAGGTGGACTTGGGGCAGACACAGACTTTCTGGAAGGAACTGAAGCCGTGCAGCGATGGAAGTGTAAGTCCCCATCTTGATGGTGCCGCCCAAGCCCCTATAACTGGGATCCTCTGCAATGCTACCAATGAGGGCCTCCTGCAGGCGGCTAGAGGTGGTGTGCAAGAGCCTCTCTCACGTCACAACATTCAGCAGATCTAGGGACTTATCACTGCCCAGAAGTAGCCACCTACTGTCCCTGGGCACATAGTTTTCATTGTGACACCCTGCTCTGTTTGCATCTAGTTATCCCAAGCCCCATTTCCACAGTGACAGCCCGTCTAAATGCTATGATTTCATACACATTACTAAACTTTCTTATTGACCTCGAGTCTTTATCTGTTTTTGATGCCAATTATACCCCATCCTGGGTCAATATTTTGATATCCATTATGTATATATCACTTGCCACTATCTCAACTGTCTAGTGGATGGCAGTTCAATCCTGTACATTGCTCCTGTCAGGTCACCTCACAATTGTGGGTGGTTTCAGCCCTGGGATTCTGGGAGGGCTGTTCTTATACCTTCCCAGAGATCTGAGTTGTTCAGCTGCTGAATTTCCATCTTTGTTCTCTGCAGGGGAGCCGGGGAGAGCTGCTCCTGTCTCTGTGCTACAACCCATCCGGCAACTCCATCATTGTAAACATCATCAAAGCACGAAACTTGAAAGCCATGGACATCGGTGGGACGTCAGGTATGAAAGGGACACTTCAGGGCCAGAGGCTTTTCCGAGACACTAAGATTGCGGGGGAGAAAACTTCTCTTCAGTATCAAGATTCGTTAAGTGTAATCGGTGCACAGCAAGAAACCTGAGACATATGGGTCGGAAGTATGGTTGACCCATTGTGCACCCTCAGACCACACAAAAACTGGTTCGCTCTGCCCCTACCACTACCACTCTCTCTATGGCCTCTCTCTTTCCTCCTCCTTCCCTTTTCTCTTGCTCTTGTCTTTCCCCCTGCTTAATTCGTATCTCTTCTGAGGCCCCATTTTCTGTGAATTTCTGCTTCTTTCACACCCAGGATCTGTGATGCTCATGATGGGAAGTGGTCGAATGGAGTCTGTGGGCAGGAATCATGATGTGCTGGCTGAAGGTCTCTGTAGTCCTCATGCTGCGGGGGAGGGTTCAATCAATCCTCTGACTAGGACAGCTCCCTGCAGTACCTGAGGGTGCTGTCCCTGAGGACCTCATACCAGGGAGGAGCTCAGCAAGACTAGGTACAATGGCGTCAGACCAGTGGGAGCTGTCTCTGTGGCCTTCATGCTGGAGGCAGAGGGTTCAGTCAGGACTGTAATTCGGGACATCGAACAGCAGGACAACAGGACCCGCATCACAGAAGTGCTCCAGGGGCACAATGGATGTTTGCACTTGCTTTGGGCACCCACAAAGCACTTTGGTATTACAGAAGGGGCCTGCACATGCTTGTGCAGCCACTTCTAGAATACAGATAGTGCTAGCGCATATGTTCCATCAGTGCTAGCTCAAGAGGGCAGTCTCTAATTTCCATGGGGGCGTGGCTCCATGCAAATGATGGAATCTCTTTACTTCTGCTTCCACGCCGTATGATGGACATGGTCGCAGTCATAAAGAAGCTGTCAGGCGGTGCACTGACAGTACGCCCCCTGATGACAGCCCTCTGGAAAGTGACAAGGGGCTCATATGGACCCCCACAGACATCACCTTGCAGGCGGGTGCAGTTATTCACTGCACCCGCCTGCAACAGGATCTCTCTCCTCTCTTTAAAGTGCAGGCGGGGGCCACCTGGACAGTGAAATGTGAAGCAGCTTTGAAGCAGCCGCTCCGTGTTTGACTTGAATGCCCCACCCCCAGAGCAGGACAAGTTTGCAGCTGCCCAAAGGGCAGTGCATTCAACCTGTTAGGGTGCTCTTTGCCTATTTGCACACAGAGCACCTGTACGAAGGTGCATTGTGGCGCAAGCAGGGAAAGTGCACCCCATACGTAGTAGGCCCCAGGTCTCTGGCTTGTATAGAACGGCCCCCTACCTGCAGGGGGTTTCCCTTCCACCTTCATGCTGTAGAGTAGGGTTGAGTTGGGCCTCTCACAGGGACTGCCCAAGTCGAGTTAGCCGTCTATAAAGCCCTTGTGCTCCAGCGGGTTTTATTCAGGTCTCCGTCTGTAGAACATGTCTAATGATGCCGTCTTCGGTTCTCTCTCCACCACAGACCCTTATGTCAAGGTGTGGCTGATGCACAAGGACAAGCGCGTGGAGAAAAAGAAAACGGTCGTCATGAAACGCTGTCTAAACCCTGTTTTCAACGAGTCCTTCATCTTTGACATCCCCACGGAGAGGCTGCGGGAGACCACGATCATTATCACCGTGATGGACAAGGACAGACTCAGCCGGAACGACGTCATTGGCAAGGTGAGCTCAGACCAGAGTGGGCTCCCATCTACCAACCAACGCCAAGTGTATAGAAGAGAATGGGTTTTAAAAATCTGCAAATTTATAGGGCATTTTTATGTTAAAATAGCAAGTGTCCCAAGTGAAATATGCTGTGTGCCTCAACACTAACAAGACCCTTGGTTCCCCGTGACAGAGGCAGCCCTTCCTCTCGGGCTCTCTGGGCCGGAGCAGAGAGGTGGCTTGCATAGATTGCATGTGTCCTGTCAAAGTTTGGAGAACACATCTTCCTCGGTTCCTACGGTGAGGAGTTAAAGCGCTATAAAGCCCTGAGATAGTGTGTGTCCATCAGCAGACAACCTCTGCTTCTTGAAGAAAGAAGCGGCCCGTTGTTACTGTGAAAGGTAAAATAGGGTTATTTTTTAAAGATAAATGAGATTTTGAACACACACTTCATAAAAACAACAAAGGTAGAAGCAGGTCGTGTAAACAAAGGGAGTTAAATTAACAGCTTATCTCAACTAGAATCTTTACCAATATATTTTACAGTGAGGTTTCCCGTGGCTCATCTTTGCTGTTGTGAAGAGCTAAAAAGTGCAGAAGAGAGGGATGTCCCTTGTATGAGTCCGTGGGGTGAAGGATTGTTGGCCTCATGTCACACACTGTTGTCTGGTTGTGTACTGTATGGGTTTCTTGGCTGACTTTGTTTCTAGCCGTAGGTCACTTTGTATTAGTGAGTTTATATTGCAGTAAATGAAAGCACAGGAAGAACCGAGCATTTGAAATTTTTCAGCTTACTTATTGAACATATGACTCTTCTGGAAGATTTTTATTATTTGTATGTTTAATTGTCTTTATGACTTTGACCTAACTGTGTGTCAAGTTGATTTACTTTCTTTCTATACCTAGCAAGTACTTTTGTTCGCAGTCAGACAAATCGGTTTTACCAGATCACTCCTTTTAAAGAATCAAAAAGCAATATTGTCATAAACATATAACTATCATATTGACAATTTCATTGCAAAATTGTAATTCTAGTACTTTGTGAACTGGTCTTTGCCTTAAACAAATCACAACTTCAAAACGTGTGGGAAATGCTCAGAAATGTGGCCATCTTTTTCAGAATGTCTTTATATACTGAGCAAAAGCTAGCAGGCTGTAGCACCATCAGCTTTCAGAATACATGGGTGTTTTAGATAGTTTCAATTCTGACTACTGATTTCCTTCTAGAAAGATAAAAATGTAGAAAACAATGCACATGTGTGCCAAAGTGAGAACACGAGGGAATAGTTCCCATTCACAGAATGTGCACAAAAACCAAAGGCCTAACTCCTACTGGATATGGCTCAATGGACTATGCTCCATGGAGAATAAGAATAATACTGATTACTTTTATAATGCACACTACAAACTATATCTTGTGGCTCATTCATGGCAATATAACTTGTGGGTGTATTGATTCATTCGAGATTAAACCGTTTTTGTTGGATCTTCAGCAGTAGACAAAAATAAGACAAAGCAGTCAGCCCTAACTCCTTGACGATGCATTAGCAGGCACATTGCGAAGAGTATCAAGTGCTCACGAAGAACATAAGATGTACCTCCCTCGCTTGTGGACCTAGAACACCAGCGGCTATTGTGATTAGTATACGGGTGATTTGCAGGACTTTTTAAAAAAAGTTATTTCGTTTCAGGCTTGACATGTTCGAATCGCACATTTCAACCTTCATATCCCTACTTGAGTTGCTTCTCCAAACTTGTACTCCTAATGACATCACAAGCCACAGCTTGTAAACCTGACAACATTGCATTATGCAAAATCACATAGCTTTTGAAATTGGGGCATGATATATCTTTGGAGTCTGGTGAAATCACTAGAAGGGGGTGTAAAAATCCTGTAATCAGTGTAAAACTAAGAGATGACTTCAGGCGCACACAGACATAAATAAATGGTGAACACAGGGGTCATAAGGGGTAGGGGGCAGAGGGTTGCTGCTCATGATGACATCTAAAGGACATACCTGCCATTATGGAATGCCATGTCAGTGCTTTGCTGGCCCTTATAGATCACTTGGTGCACCAAGTTCTTCAGATATCCGAGAGCAGCTGGAGTATATGGGATGTGACACTGGCATCAGTTGGCGATGTCCATGCAAACCCCTCGCTCTGGTGCTTTGTGCTGATGTGGCCCAAAATAAGTAGGAGCTTGTTCTCGACAATAACAAGACGAAAACATTTCCATCACATTCAACCAATTTTGCTATATCTTCAAAAGCACTGTAAACTTCCTACGTTGGTGCAGAAATCCGATCTAATACATAAATCCTCTTCGTAATGGCAACAACTTTAAGTATTTGCACCATCTATACTGCTCAGATCAGCCATTGCCAGTTCAGCGCGAGTTCTGCATTTTCATCAAAGTCGAGACAACAGACCCTTCTAGGCCTTCACCCATCAGCCACGGATTAGCCTGCCCTGGGCCTTTTTTATTAGGTCTGCACCTTCGATCCACCCCAGTGACAGTTCCAAAATACGTCAGAGTGTAAAAACACTTAAAAAATACACATAATGTGCATTGAGTTGAGAATACCATCTTTCCAAAATGCAGACCCATGGCACTTTATTCTGAGAAGAATATTGACACACAGAAGGGAGAAACAGTGCAATGAACTCATGTTGGCAGTGCCACATAGTGATTCATAGTGAAGCCAGAGGAAGCAATTTGGCTTCTCATAGTAGCTATCAGTTCCACTTAGGAGAACCCAGCATGAACCACCAGTCCCTTGCCGAGTCTGTGAGCTTTCTGAGCCTCTTTGAAGGTCATGAGATATGGAAAAAGAACATTTTTATTTTCTACTACTGAATGACTTAACACTCGTACACATAAGAAGAGATATCATTCTCGCAATTGTAACTGATACAAGGTAAGGATTTGTGACAATCTCATTTCTTAGCACTCTTGATTAATACATTATTTTGGTGCTTGTTGTATAGTTTCGGAGAATTATATGTAGCTCTGGGTTAGAAGATTTATGGGGACTCCTGCAGGGATGGAGAGGGCTTAGGTTTGGAGTGATGGAGTGGGGAAGTGTCGGTGCCCTTTGGTGTACAATGGTATTAAAAAAGAAAAATAACATTGTAAAAGTCCTAAGAATGCGTCAAGTAGTAGAACTGTGCATGAAACGTTTTAATGAATAATAAAAAACTTAGAGTCATTTTATGAAACCTGAATGTTTTCTTGCACAGCAAAAAAAGTTTGTTAAATGGACTTTCATAGTGCCCTATCACCCGTGAGGGTATCCTGGTGCATGTGTGTGAGAGTAGTCTTGAGGGGAATTACTCGAAGAGTGAGGACTTCAGCTCTTGCAGAATTCAAGAAGAGATGAGGAGGCTCTAATGTGCTGTAGCAGCGTGTTCCATGTTTTAGGAGTAATGTATGAGAAAGCATGTCTTCCTGCCCTACTTTTGTGAATGCGTGGGACATGAGTTAATGAGAGTCTGCTGAGCCGAAGTGCTTGGAGGGTTGGTGGATCTGCACAATGCTGTTCAGGTAGGCTAGGTGTGTGTTGGTAGTGCTTTGTATTAGTGGGTGAGAAGCTTTAAATGTGCTTGTTTATATATTTGGAGTCGGTGTAGTTCCCTAAGTTGTGGTGTGACACAACACTGGCAAGGGAGGCTGAGGGCCAGTCTGGCTACTGTGTTCTGGATAGCCTAAAATCTATTTGTGAGTTAGTTGGTGATTCCTGCATATAGAGTGTTCATGTAGTCCAGTCTACTAGTGATGAGGGCCTGGGTGACGGTTTTCCTGGTGTTGTTAGGTAGCCACTTGAATAGCTTTTTCAGCATTGTCAGGGAATGAAAGCAGGCCATGGCGACCACATTGACCTAGACGGATATGTCCAGCATGGTGTTAATAATAATCCTAAAGTTTCTTGCTTGTGTGCTGTGGATGGGAATGGGTCTGAGGTATGTAGGCCACCACGCTGAATTTCACGGTGAAACATCATTTCCAAAGATCACTACTTCAGTCTTGTCTTTCTTTAGTATGCAGCAGTTGGACTTCATCTAGGTGGCCTCTTCGGTCATGCAGGAGTTGCAGTTGTTCTGGTGCTGGGTGTTTTGTCTAAGAGGGGCAATATCAGTTGTATGTCTTTGTCTTTATCTTTATTTGGTGAATTTCGTCATCAAAATCAAAAATATCAAACAAGTACATAAACATTATAATAAATAAAACAGAGATAAAACATCATATGCTTTAAGAAAAAAGGAAAACGATAAAACAAACAGCAAAAAACGTAATAAAACCACATAAAAATAAATAACACAGATTTTATAAAACCAATATATATCGGATAAAAGAATGGACCATGCTAAATGGGTTACAACGAGAGAGAAATTTATTTAGTCACTCTCATCCTAATCCTCCACAATGACACCAGGTACCTTGAAACAGCTAAAACAATAATTTGCCTGGTGTCTGACAAATTCTCAAGGCTTCTGTATGTTCCTTCAACCCAAGGTTACGACATAAAGGAGCAGTCCACTTCATCTTTAGGCTATAGTACAGCAGACAAGTGAATAAATCAAGCTCAGTGGTTTCCCGCCATATGTTACAAGATGGACAGTAACTATCGGTTGGTTTCACGTCGTATACCAACCGGTCCCACCTGGTGGTATACGAGTTAAGGAGCAGGGTCCCATGCCTGCATTAAAGAAAAAGCTTTCTCGCTATGTGTGGCTCAACTTCGTCTAAAAATAGCTCCAATTTAAATACATCTTTCTTGAAAAGGCACGCCTGAGTCACAGAGCCCAAATTGGGTTGTTGACACAATAGGCCCATTTGGTATGACCAATATGCTCTCTTGACCTGCCCCTTGGAGATTGCACATGCATCTTCTGTGTTGGTCCAGAGAAGCTCAAGGCTTATATCCGTCTGTGTTGTCCACATACTTGGCCCATTGGATGTTACCTGCCCCTGGCAGGCACAAAACCTCTGCCAGACCCTGTGGTAAGAACTTAATTCCAGAGTTGCCCAAATCCTACTCTGAAACAAAAGCGGCTGAAATCTTGATTTATCGGAGACAGATTTAAGCCCCAAGTCCATCAGCAAGGCAAGCAAGGGTGTACTAATTGGTAATCCCACTGATTACCACAGAAAGCGGTTCTCTGCTTTAATCAGAGATAGCGCCTCCATATGTCCCCATAACTCAGCTTCATACAGAGCAGCTCCCAACAGCTGCTGATTATAAATAAACCTGCAGGACTGTGGAGACAGGGGTGTATTGTGAGGTAATAAGTATCTTCAACAGGCCCCCAACAGCTTGATCTAACTTGAGGCCGCATCTTGCAATGTGGGCCTGTCATTTGAGATGTTCTGTCAAAATTATGCCCAAATATTCAAATGTGTGGACTCTCTTAAGGGGGCATCGTCTCAATATTGGATGTGAACAAGTGGAATGACCAGGATTAAGTACCATACATTTTGTCTTAGCACGGTTAATATCTAGGCCTCTCACCCTACAGACATTTTCAAACCTATCAATAATGTTTTGGATGCCCATGAGAGCTTTAGATAAAAGCAAAGTATCATCTGCAAACATCAGGGCAGAAACCCTGATGTTTGCCAAAGAGGGGGCATCAGATTCATAATGATCTACATCCTTAACCAAGCCATTTACAAACAACGAAAATAAAGTGGGTGCCAGGACGCATCCCTGCCTGACTTCCCTTGTCACCGGAAATTTATCATTTAGCTCCCCCATCTGCCTACATCTGACTTGTGCATAATTATTATCATGCACTTTTATAATCATATTTAAAAGATAAAGTGGTACCGCCATACCTGCCAGAGTCTGCCACAACATGAAGTTGGGAACAAGGTCAAAAGCTGACTAAAGGTCTACGAACGCTACGTATGGTCACCCACCCCCTAGCTGCACAAACTTCCAATGCAATATTACAAGGTGAAAAACCTGGTCCAATGTGCTGGTGCACTCTCTTAAACCTGACTGGAGTGGGGTCAATATGTCAGAGGCGGTCGTCCAGTCTTGAAGTCTACTCAAGATGACCCTAGCAAAAAGTTTTTGGGCCCTATCAAATAAATGTATTGGTCTGTAATTCGAAGGGACACCCCTGGGCCCTTCTTCTAAACAGGTACAATCTCAGCACCAGCCGAGGTTGACGGAGTGAGGACCCCATTCAATATAGCATTAAGTAGAACAGTAAAATAGGGTACCCATACATCGACTTGATCCAGAAAGAGGTCCCCAGGAATTTTGTCAAGCCTAGGGGCTTTATGGCGCGCAATCCTAGAGACAGCTTGGCTTATTTCTTCAGGACTAAAACTAATGTTCTCTTGAGGACCATATGTTAAAAAAAAAAAAGCTCAGCGATTAAGCTGCGCGGCATCACGACTGACCGTGGCAGCGTCACGGGAAGTGGGCCCAGAATGATCGAAGTGGTCATCCACGGAACAAGTTGGAAAAATGGGCAACCCATCCTCCATAGCAATATGGTTTTCCACTGGAATTAAATTTGTCACTACAGGGAGTGCAGAATTATTAGGCAAGTTGTATTTTTGAGGATTAATTTTATTATTGAACAACAACCATGTTCTCAATGAACCCAAAAAACTCATTAATATCAAAACTGAATATTTTTGGAAGTAGTTTTTAGTTTGTTTTTAGTTTTAGCTATGTTAGGGGGATATCTGTGTGTGCAGGTGACTATCACTGTGCATAATTATTAGGCAACTTAACAAACAAAAATATATACCCATTTCAATTATTTATCATTACCAGTGAAACCAATATAACATCTCAACATTCACAAATATACATTTCTGACATTCAAAAACAAAACAAAAACAAATCAGTGACCAATATAGCCACCTTTCTTTGCAAGGACACTCAAAAGCCTGCCATCCATGGATTCTGTCAGTGTTTTGATCTGTTCACCATCAACATTGCGTGCAGCAGCAACCACAGCCTCCCAGACACTGTTCAGAGAGGTGTACTGTTTTCCCTCCTTGTAAATCTCACATTTGATGATGGACCACAGGTTCTCAATGGGGTTCAGATCAGGTGAACAAGGAGGCCATGTCATTAGGTTTCCTTCTTTTATACCCTTTCTTGCCAGCCACGCTGTGGAGTACTTGGACGCGTGTGATGGAGCATTGTCCTGCATGAAAATCATGTTTTTCTTGAAGGATGCAGACTTCTTCCTGTACCACCGCTTGAAGAAGGTGTCTTCCAGGAACTGGCAGTAGGACTGGGAGTTGAGCTTGACTCCATCCTCAACCCGAAAAGGCCCCACAAGCTCATCTTTGATGATACCAGCCCAAACCAGTACTCCACCTCCACCTTGCTGGCGTCTGAGTCGGACTGGAGCTCTCTGCCCTTTACCAATCCAGCCACGGGCCCATCCATCTGGCCCATCAAGACTCACTCTCATTTCATCAGTCCATAAAACCTTAGAAAAATCAGTCTTGAGATATTTCTTGGCCCAGTCTTGATGTTTCAGCTTGTGTGTCTTGTTCAGTGGTGGTCGTCTTTCAGCCTTTCTTACCTTGGCCATGTCTCTGAGTATTGCACACCTTGTGCTTTTGGGCACTCCAGTGATGTTGCAGCTCTGAAATATGGCCAAACTGGTGGCAAGTGGCATCGTGGCAGCTGCACGCTTGACTTTTCTCAGTTCATGGGCAGTTATTTTGCGCCTTGGTTTTTCCACACGCTTCTTGCGACCCTGTTGACTATTTTGAATGAAACGCTTGATTGTTCGATGATCACGCTTCAGAAGCTTTGCAATTTTAAGAGTGCTGCATCCCTCTGCAAGATATCTCACTATTTTTGACTTTTCTGAGCCTGTCAAGTCCTTCTTTTGACCCATTTTGCCAAAGGAAAGGAAGTTGCCTAATAATTATGCACACCTGATATAGGGTGTTGATGTCATTAGACCACACCCCTTCTCATTACAGAGATGCACATCACCTAATATGCTTAATTGGTAGTAGGCTTTCGAGCCTATACAGCTTGGAGTAAGACAACATGCATAAAGAGGATGATGTGGTCAAAATACTCATTTGCCTAATAATTCTGCACTCCCTGTAGAGCCAGTAGCTGTCATATTCGAGAAGCAAGGAGAGCCTTGTCTCTTAACTGCTCCAAGAATGCCCTCCAATCTCAGGATCTCCCATTCCCTCTTAGCAACCCGTATGGTTTCTTTATATGCCCATCTAGTTTCTTGGATGAAAGACCTATCACATAATTTGATTGTGCCCATTAATGCCTTCCAAACCTTGCTACATTTTTCATTGTACCAGTTTGGGGTGCAGCGCCTTCTGGTAGAGTCATTAGCCTCTGTAAGAAAATGAACTCTTAGGCTAAAAAACATTTGGGCATGTATGACGCTGTACAAAGTGGAGCTATGGTCCATGGGCATGTCTAGCATTCGTAACATTTCCCTTATCACCCCCAAGACCACATTATAAACTTCACCATCTAACTCTCTTGAGAATGACAACACACTCCATTTGACCCTTCATTTATTAAAGACCACCACTAGCCTTCTGAGAAAGGGTTCATTGCCATCTATTTGCAGAGCTGCAGTTAGAAGTTCTAAAACCAGCACATTGTATTTGCTATCTTGTCAGGATAAGACTGCCATATCAATTAGTTTAGACCAAAGCCGGAGGTCAAGAAGAAAATAATCAATCAGACTTGTGCACTGTACTCTATTGAAAGTATGCTTGCCACCTTTATCTGACCAAGACCTACCATTGCATGCTCTTAGCTCTGCATTCAAGACCAAAGAATAAAGTTGCAGGGCCAAAAGGGACCATTTTTTATGGAGGGATAGATAATGTGGGGATATACCACCATAGATCTTCTTCATACGAATAAAATTCCATTTGAGTACCCAAAGGTTCAAACCGACAATTAAAATCACCCCCCTCAATTTTGACAACCTCCCTTGTGAGCTCAGCCATATGAGCAGATAACATTTGTAATACACTAGATTCAGTTTTGTTACCTGTTGGCCTGCAGGAGGTATTATAAATGTAACATATGGACAAACCTGGCAGTGTTAGTGAAATACACAAGAAGTCTGGGGAATCCAACATAATTTATTTAACACTACACCTCAATGTTGTTTTAACCCAGATTGTTATACCCCCTAAAGGCTGACCCCTGACCTTTAGAGTGGCTTCCTTACTAAACACCCCAAAACCAGTACAGTACGTTGGTGTGGTCGACCATGTTTCCTGGAATATACAGGAAAGAGGAGTGTCAAGCTCGTTCAAAGCAGGCCATCTTTGACGACAGACCTGCTACTTTCCAGGATAGCAACCTAGTAACCACATTAAGGTGGCCCCGCTACATCCATTCCCACACCCTCAACTTCATCGGAGGGTTAATAAATCATCCCCATTCCTGTCCTTGAGTGCCATTTCCCTAATGGCATCCCAGACAATTGAAGACCCAGACCCTGCAGGGACAAGACTAGTGCAAACTAAAGCACGCAGTACAGTGGATTAGAACCCGACCAGGCCTCCTTCCTGCAATACAGCAGGCTCACCCTGACTCTCGTCCCCCACACCTCCACAATCATCCCCAGGTAAGGTATTACTAATCAGTACAAAGGGGTTAGGTCTGATAAGTAAGCAAGAGGGGCCACGAAATACGGGCTGCAGAAGGGCTGATGCGCCAGCAAGAGATCTTTCAGGCTCACAGTTCTTAATTACTCTATCAACTTTAGCACAGATGCAGCCGCCATCCTGTCCAACATATCAGTCATTATCTTCCAGACTTGAAAGGGCCTGGAATATATTTTGGAGAATAAGACCAAATTGTACTTGTCGCCTGACCAGGTACTGGTCTACAAACTGGTCCCATTTACTCCTATTAATAGGCCGGATTACGCTTCTATAAAAAATGCAAGTGTCAGGATTCGAATCAAGCTTGTTTTGACCATGCCGCTCTAGCCAAAGCCAATATCTCCCCTGCCACCGCAGAATTGCAAACATTAACAACTATAATGTCTCCCAGAAACTCACCAAATGGTGTATACCTCCCACTCTTCGGACATAGAGGATCTCATTATAGAAGTCCCATTTACATCCCACATTGCTATTTAGCCAGTGGGTAACCTTATATTTGAGGGCCCACGTTGATTTAATCAAATTGGTCTGGAGACAGGGAACATTGGTTAAAATGATCACATTTGGCCTTAATGGTGGCTAGCCGATCATGGACCGGTCCCGGCTTTGCATCCAATAGTTTGCCAAGGCCAATGCACAAAATTTCCCAAAGATCTGTGCTGGAAAAATACTGAGTAGTCGTGTTATCACGCCCTGATGTCACCAAATTCTGTTTCGGTTTAACTGGTTTTAACTTCTGTGACTTTTTCCTTCTCCTTACCGCAGGCTCGGAGACAGGACCGATCATTATTAGCAACACCATTGCTGGTACTATTAACAAGAATAGACCCCTCCTCTGGACTATCCTTTACAAACCCAGTAATCCCAGCTAAGCCCCAACCCAGTGCCTGAAAAAGGCTACAGCAATGTAGGGCAGGTAGATTGCCAGGTGTCTGCCAAATAAAGTTCCCCGCGCAGCAGAGAGCTGGAGGCCAAGTTATAATATGCTGAAACCCCTCCTGCTCATGGTGCACCCTGGGGGATGAAGTCTCACCCCAGCACATGGGCTACAGCAGTGCGGGCAGGTAGATTGCCAGGTGTCCATCCATTAAAGTTCCCAATCAGGTTAAAGCAGAAAGCTACACTCTTTAACTTCTGTTTCTCAGGATCTTCCACAATACTGTCCTTGTCAGCATCCTTCAAACTTACATTTATCTTGCCCCCTTCAGTGTAGCAGCTATACCTGAATGAATAGCATAGTCTTTGACATAGGTAAGTATGCTGATGTTGTGTCCAAGGGTATCCTGAGTGACAGAAACAAGTAAATCATCAGTTATTAAAGGGGGCAAATTGGTGGGCTACAAAAGCTCCGAAGTTTCGGACTCAAGCGAAAGTCGACGCTCCGCCAGTTGTATTTCATGTGATACGAGATCTACTGTCCGCATCAGAAAATTGTCTATAGTTAAGCGAGTATAAACCCACAAGCCCGGGGTAACTCCAAAGTCAGCCTTTCTTTTCCTTAATGGTTTCCCAAGTACCAAAGTGCACGAAGTATCAGATAAAAGTCAAAATACCTTAAAATTACTGGTAAGGTTGATTAGTGTCATTCAAGAATTAAAATCATCTGGTAGACATTATCCGATTAGTGTCCAGCCAAGAGAATGGGCCCGACCTCTGTCGCATCCCACGCAGCGGGGGAACTGGAGGCCAATATATCCTATTCAAAGGCCTCTCCTGCTCACAGTGCATACTGAGGGGCGAAGTCCCACCAAAGCACATGAAAAAGGCTACGGCAATGCACGCAGGTAGATTGCCAGGTGTCCGCCGATGAAAGTTCCCCGCGTATCGGGGAGCTGGAGGCCAACATATAGTATGCAGAGGCCCTACCTGTTCATGGTGCACACTAGGGGACGAAGTCTCACCTCAGCATTTGAAAAAGGCTACAGCAATGCAGGCAGGTAGATTGCCAGGTGTCGGACGATGAAAGTTCTCAATCAGGTTAAAGCAGAAAGCTACACTCCTAACCTCTGTTTCTCAGAATCCTCCACAATATTGTCCTTGTCAGCATCCTTCAAACTTACATTTAACTTGCCCTTCATGCAGCTGCTATGCCTGAATGAATAGCATAGTCTTTGTCATTGGTGAGTATGATGATGTTGTCTCCACAGGTGTCATGTACCACTGGTGTCATGTAGACATGTTCTTCCGTGAGAAAGGTGAAAACCCATTGAAAGGCAAGAACTTTGATACCCACCTCATAAAGTAGTCTGATCCGGATGGGATGGGAGACTCCATGGAAGGCTGAAGAGAGGTTAAGTAGGATGAGGGCTGCTGTTTCTCCTCGTTGAGGATTATCCAAATGTCATCCATTGCTGTGATGAGGGCTGTCTCTGTACTTTGGTTTGGTCTGAAACCTCTTTGTGTGGCGTCAAGGAACTGGTGGTTGGTGAGGTGGTCGGCAAGGCACATGTTGATTGCTTTTTCTAGGACCTTGGCCAGGTATGGTAGGATGGAGATCGGCCAGTAGTTCAAGAGTTCGGCTGGGTTTGCTGAGAGCTTCTACAGGAGGGTGTTCACCTCTGCATGCTTCCAGGCTTCCAGAAAGGTGGCTGTGCAAATGGAGGTATAAAGGATGGGGATGCCAGCTTTGCTGATATGGCTGAACCTTTTTTTGAAGGCACTTGGGCTTGGGTCTGATGGGGCATCGGTGTGGATAGTAATCATGATTGCTATGGTTTCCTCTGTGATGATGGGGTTTTATGATGTCAGGGTGTCGCCTTTCTCCGATACCAGGAGACGTACTGCAGGGCTGAAGGGGTCCGGCTGTGAGCCAAAGCTGGTGTCTATGGCTGTGATTATGTTGCAGTAGATGTTTGAGAGGTCCTACACAGCTCTTTGATTTGGGTGATGTTATTGGTGGTTGCTGCTGGTGTGGTCAAGTCCTTGATGATTGTGAAAACCTTTTTTCTGCTGTTGGAGCTGTTATTGATGCGTTCCGCTAGAGCCATCCTTTTGGTTTCCCAAATTTGCTGGTGGTAGCATCTCTGTGAGGATTTGAATACTTCCTTTTCCAATTCTTCCTGGTTTGCTCTCCACCTCGATCCTAGATGCTTGCAGTACCATTTGGGCATTCTGAGTATTTACATGTACCATCTGGCCTGCGTTTGCATCCTTGCTGATTGTCTTCTTTTCCAAGGGGCAGGGTTTCAGCACAGGTGGTGATGCAGTTGTTAAAGTTGTGGATGTCACTGGATAGGTGACCTGGGTGCTCTGGTTGGATTGTTGGGGGGGGGACTGAAGCCCAATATACATTTGCTATGTTGCTCCAGTGTTAACAGACAGATTCTGTCATGATGATTCTTCTGTGGTGGAGAATGGCGATTGAGAAGCTGATGATGGCCTGGTCGGTCCAAGTGACAAAAGTGGGTGTGTTGATCGTGATTCCATTGAATGATGTAAAAACAGGGTCCAGGATGTGTCTGGCAGTGTGGGTGGGGCTTGAAATTTGTTGCAAGTGTCTGAGGTTTCAGAGGCTTTCGAGGAGTATGACTGAGCTTTGGTTGCTCAGATCTTCTAGGTGAAATTTGGTGTCTTCTAGGAGGATGTAGGCACTGGAGTCAATGAATAGTGGGACAACGAAGTCCAGACGTTGCTGGTTAAGTCGGCTCAGGGTCCTCAGGGGGTTGGTTGAACAGAGTTCTGTCAAGGTGAAGTTAACTGTGATTTGAAATTTGAAGTGGAAGGGTTTCATGTAGTTGGTTCAGGTTTCTGTGTTGGTGATACAGCTGATGGCATCCTTGAAAATGATGGCGATTCCTCCTCCAGGTCTGTGTTGGAGATCCCGTGACAAGCGGTGGGTCCGATTATTCAAAATGCTGGTGACAATATTTTTTGTGGCAGGAAAAGTATATTTCAATTATTCACAACAGGCTATAGTTATTTTGTCCAAAATAAGTGGTAGCATCTAGTCAAACCATCCAACCCAATTATTGCCATTAATCAGGGTCTGGCTGGCTTGTAGAACAATCTGGCAGTGTTAGAAAGGTTGGTCTGACACGTCTGTGTGGTGGCCATTTTTCGACAGTTTTGTGTGTGTTTTATGGTCTGGTAGGCTGTTTGTTCCTGCTAATTTCCCTGATATTACCACAAACATTGTAGTCAGTTGGGCAGAAGATCAAAAAAGAGTGGCCACACAAAAAAGGCTTAAATAGAGTATCTTTGAGGTAATGACCCATTTAGTATTGCAAGACATTTACATGCATAAATAGCCTAAAACACCTGGTGTTACCTTTTACTCTAACCAGAGTGAGTCATTTTACAGACTTGACTATTTTCTGTTCTCCAGAGAACTGATTTTTTTTTTTTTTTTAAAGATATAGCACCCTGACATTGGGAGGACCATGCTGTTTTAACACTTGCATTAGGAGGTATGGGCATTTACAGAGGGTATAATGCTTTGTCATTTAATTGGGCACTTCTTTAGGAACAGGTATGTGACATATATATTAAAAATTAAACATCAGATTTTCCCTCATGCACTCGATGCTCAACTCATATATTTTCTGTATGGGGCTCATTCAAGGCATACCTTAAAGGGAGCTTATCTCAGTTTTCCAATATGAAGAAAGAAAAAACAAGAATAGGCCAAACGTGATAAACTATCAAATAAGATTACAACCCAGTATCTGTTGTTAGAGAATAAGATAGATCTAATTATGCAAAAGATTTATTTTTCAAAGTAACAAGAAGCTCAGAGCAGTTTTAACAAATAGTCTAATGATAATGCACCACAGAGGTTCATACTGCAGCAGGAAAACTGTCTGACTTTAACTGTAATGAAAACAGAGTGGAAAAATGCATGTCTGGAAAACCAAGGTCAAAATTGCTAAAGACCAGGTGACTCATATTCATGTAGAAGGCAAAGACTAAACTACTAAAATTAAGATTTTTAACAAATGCTGTTCATCAGTATTGTCAGAAACTAACAAGGTTGATACATTTTTTTATCAATTCCCAACACAATTCCTGGAGAGCATTACAAAGATGATAAACCCCATCACTAAAGCAGAGGGTATTACCACAATAAGTACATTCATGAATGGGAAGCTGCTGGACATGATGGGACCTTTACGAAAGTCTGAAAAATGCTCTTAGGACAAATTATTTCTGAGATGTTGTCTACTGTATGTCAAGAATGCTTTCAGTTGGATGTTTCTCCTATGTCTTAGCACAGATGTTCGACAACTGATCCTCTTAATACCCAATTTTATCATTAAAAGTTGACCATAAAAAACTATTTGCTAATTGTTTACAAGACTCTTTTTAGAACTGATATATGAAGAGTAACAGAACTTTACTTTAACAAGCACAGACTTAGGGACTCATTATGAGTTTGGCGGTCCTACTACAGGACCGTCAAACTCACGGTGAGGATGCCACCGCAATAGGGGTGATGTCCCCCCGAGCGTATTACAATGTTGCTGCCAGGCTGACTGCAGGAACATTGTAATACATGTTCCCGCCAAGCTGACCGACGGGAGCATTGTTGGGATTTTGGCCTCGGCTCCCTTAAGGACAGTGCCAAAGCAGACAGTGCGCATTCTGGTGGTGCTGGGCGGGGGGGCCTGCACTTGCCATGACTGCATGGTCATGGGCAGTGCACGGGCGTGCTGTGGCCCCCAGCACTTCTTTTCTGCCAGCCTTTTCTTGGCCATGAAAAGGTTAACGGAAAGAGGGGCGGCAATCAGCCAGGTGGCACTGAGATCAGCACTGCCATGGCTGGTTGCAAGCCCGACTGCCATCATGCCGTCTGAACCATGTTACAGGAGGAAAAGAGGTCCTCTGGCCGTCCGACTGCCAAAGTTGTAATTTGGCGAACCGACCGCCAAAGCCATGGAAGTCCAACCGCCACTGTGAGTTTGTAGGACTCATGACTTTCAGACTCATAATGAGGCCCAAAGTGTTTAACCATGTTTATTGGCCATGCCTGTTGGTTACTGTGAAGCACTAAGGATACCCTGAGCATTTTAGAGCAGCCATGAGAGCTTTATATCAGTCACCTTATGCCAACCATTGTGATTAAAAGACCCAGATTTCCTCTGTCCCCTTTACTCTTTGATCTTTTTATAGAACCTTCGATAATTATGCTCTACGTGAATTCTGAAACCAAAGGATTCTTGCTGAGTACCATAAATCATAAAGTCAAATATGCAGATGATCTCTTTGGGTTAAGCCAAGTTTCATAGTCAGTATTGACCCTCATGGCTGTCTTAAAGGACATCAGATTTTTTTAAAAATCTGGCTACATATTAAATAATAAAACATAGATCTTGTCATGGAATAATGCAAGTGGAGAAACGTGGACAATATTCAACTTGACAAATGTGAAATATTTGGAAGTTATTATTCCTAAGAATATATAAGCTTATGTTTCCTTGAACTAACACTCAGAATGGGGTGACAATTAACAGCTGTTAGACCATAATCAGAATCTTGCAATGTCATTAGTGGGATGAGTCAAATATATAAGGTGACAAATCGTGTCGTAACCTGGGGCTTAGGAACTTCAAATTGCATTCAGAATACTAAGAAGTGACAGTAGGAGGTGTATTGCATTTGCCGTTTCTAGGTTCTTGTTGTGCATGTGGAGGCTTAGTGGGAAAAGGGTGGTTACAGGATGAATTGAACTTTTTACCTATTTTTATGTACCTTGTATTTTTTAAAATTCATTTTAATATATTTTTTTTTTATGTATTGTTTGTTTTATGTATGATTTTATTCTAGACTATTTTAATTATCTGTATCATGTTCTTTTATGGCCATTAGGCTGAATCAAAGATTATTGGATTGGATTGGATATCCTTTTCAACACCTTCTCACAAATACACCTAAATTCATTTTTTTATAAGTTGGAAGCCCATGCTAATAGATTTATTTAAGAAAGTGAAACGTCTAGAATTGCCTAGAGCAAAATAGCACAAATTAGAAGCTACATCAAGATTTCTGAAAATACTACTCTGTACCTAAACTCCACACCATTCAAATTTGATTGACTTTTTATCAGTGTGATAGTAATGAATTTCAGTATTATTTCTTTATAAATCATCCAATTAGCCCAGCAAGACATTTGACAAAATATAACAACCCTAAATTCTTTGATAATGTAAACTAAAATGCATATGTGATACAATCCACATTTGGTGGGATATATATTCAGCAGGAGCTTAAACTTACGTGATTGATAAAATATACTGTAACACAGAGAAATTTAGATTTTCCATTTCCCAGTATTCCTTTGAAGTCTACATTAAATATTAGATGCCTGCTAAACAGGGATGTTGTTAATAATTGTAGCCAGCTTAAATCTTTTGACCAGCTAAAATATGGCCACATAATTAATAGCATGTCTAAAGGATTTAGATTGAAGAATACATATATCTAACTAAAAATATATGAGTATTTATCTTCCCCTACATAGTTTCCTAATTGGTATTTATGATGCTGAGTATACAAAATGGATTGCTTTTCAATTGTACGAAAAACTTGTAGTTAGTGACTGGAATAAAATCTGGTGTCAGAATGGAAGAATGAAGAAGTACAAGTTGATGACATTGGTTGGAACGCCACCTTGGCAATGACTAGAACACTTTCATTAATATCAGATGTTGTTGCCAACCGTTCATAGGATCTCGTCACACATCTCAGCCCCAAAATCAGTATCAAAAAGTATCCACATAATATGTTTTACTGCTCCCAAAGTGGACAAGTTAATGTTCTCCACAGCTGAATGATTTTAGCTGCAAGTTTTCACTTTTTGTGAGGCTACTCTACAGTCCTCAATACAGATGGCACCATAGATAGCTCAGATGTTTTTCATTAGGAGTAAGTAGAATGGCAATTGCTAAACACTAGAAAGCTAAGAGTCCTTCAAAATTTCCAAGATAGTAGACAAAGAATTTATAGAGTTCTGAGTTTGAACTTCTAACTTTTAGGCATGCCACCAAATTGAAAACAAAATCTAATTGGACACTCGTTAAAGAATCATTCAAAATTATATTGGAAGCACAATGGCACCTGATTCTTTTAACTGATTACCATCGCCCTTGTAAGTAATTCCAATAAAGCACTGTCAACCCCACCAACTGCTGGCAACGTGCTTTAAAGATGGTTTTCAGATGTCTTGAGCCCTACAGACTTCACAGGGAACAGTTCTTTGGGTCTCTAGACTGGATCTCTCACTCAGGCCTTAGCTTCATTCAGAAAGAACTGAATTCAGCACATGGTACTTGGCAAGTCAAAGGCCTTCCTTGGCGGAAATAAAATTTTAACCTACTTTATCCATAAGTCATAGTCTCCTTAGAACGATCCATTTCAGCGATTTGGTAACAGACCACACTTTAGATTCCACAACTCCTTGGGAAAACATTAGTATGCACTTTGAATTTCTTATATTTGATGAAAATGAAGTTTGCTACAACTGTATACATGGGTAATATTAAAACAAGATTTGCCTTGAGAAAGTTCAAGAGCAACAATACAGAGAGCGAAACATGAGTCATCATGCCATGGAAGGACCTATTCTTCAGAAGTACATAGGGAACCTAATGTGTGCAGACAGGGGCTTACTAGCTGGTTATTGCCTACAGTTCCAAAGCTACAATGATTCATAGGTTTAAGGAACCTCTCCACCTTTGTAGGGACAGGTAGGTGACTTAGTAGCACACTCTTCTTGCAGTGTTTGAAACAAGACCAGCCATTTTAGTTTCTGGGTCACTTACTCAGACCAGGATTAAGGGGGATAGCCCAATACACAAGACCTCGGGGCACAGAGTTTTTTCTACTGTGGCAAATAGGAGTATATTATTTCTGGTAGCCTAGAGTGCCCTCTCATTTGATCCATAAGGTAGTGGGTGGCCTAGACATACTCAAATATTATCATGGTGGCCAGGTGCTAGACTGGACTTTTATTTGCCCCTAAAATTAAATAACTGGAGTTCAACTTAATCCTTAAGTACCCAAAAAGATGTCTAACATTTCTGGAAGAGGCAAGTATGTACCTCAGGGTATATCATCAGGCTTTCCTTGCCATAGGCAGTCATAATAAAAACGTCCAACAGTCTGAACTTCCCTGGAGCTGTTGCTAAGCTGTCGTACGATAACAGTAGCCTAGAACACCTGATGAAAGACGTACTGTGGAAACAAAATACAGGGCCTGTACAAGTCTGTAAACAACGAAACCCTAGAACTCTTTTCTTGAATACCTTTTGAAAGGTTAGGGTTAAAGACTTATGACTTTCACTCTTGATCATTATTCCTACTGAAGTACAGTTGTACAATGTGTACTGAAGTATTGTTTTTTTTTAAAAAGAAGCCTGACTTCACCTGTACCTTCACAACTAAAGTATTGTGTGTATTCAAACAGCATTGTTGTATTGTAGCTGCCTCAACTTCACACACACCCAATCACCAAGGCCTTGACTGCGCACCAAGCTACACCAGGCAGTTAGCGAGGTTTTGGAGACACAACTTTCCACCTTAGACCCAACAATCTGGTGAATATAGGACTAATGCAGGCCCCCTTCTAACAATGTAGGTGGTTCCTACAACTCCCTTCTTTGGAGAAGAGCGTTACAGGATTTTGAACAAAACAAATGTCTTCTCCAGGGTTAATGTTTCGTTCCAGCGCTCTGTTATATTCTGGCTTGCTGTGTTGCCCTAGACCCTTATAAATGTCTCAGACATGCCTCTAATAAATGGAACATTTTCTTTTGGCTTATTCTGGCTGCCCTCCAGGTCAATCAGCAGCCAAAGTAACTATTAATATTGTGAGCCTTGGCCATTGTATGCAAGGCTGAGGGAAAGTTCATGACTGTACGTTATGCTGGAATGCCAGAGCCGGCAGAGATGTTAAAACCCCGATGATTAAAAATGAGTATCGAGCGTAAAGCTGTGCATTGGGAGGTGGGGGGGGGGGTGTTAAAGCCACCTCCCTGAAATGCACAGTGCACATGATGGTAAGCTTACATAAATGGGATACCAAGGCCAGGATTTATGATGGTCCAAGCGGCATTCCAATGCCACATTAGCGGCATTTTTTTACACTAATGTGGCGTTGGAAGGGCAAAAAAGCCGCATCATATTGACAAGGTGATGCAATGCTTGCATTGCACCACTTTGTAACACCTTGCACCAAAATATGCCTGCGCCAGGCATAATGTATGCAAGGGGGGGTGTTCCGGCACTCGGGGTCCATAAAATGGTGCAAAGGAATCTACCAGATTCCTTTGCGCCATTTTTATCTGCATTTTTTAACGCTTACTAAGTGCAGGCATTAAAAAGGGGCTCCCATTTTGTTCAAGGGGCCTCTGAGTGCTTTGCAGGATTAGCGTCATCATTTTTGATGCTAGTCCTGCAAAGGGCCGGACTAGCGTGAAAAATGATGATGCTAGTCCACCTGACTACCACCATAGTGCTCCGTATTTTAAATACAGAGCACACATGGTGGCGGGAGGAGGGGCGCTAAAGGGTGTAAGAAAAGTGGCGCTGCACTGCTTGCAGCGCCACTTTTCATAAATCTGGGACCGAGTTGTTCAGTAAGCTGAGTACTTTAAAGTTGTGTACTTGATATGACAAATATTGGCACACAAGATACTAAAATGAAGTACCTGAGATACATTAAATGAGTACCTGGACCAGTAAATACAGGTATGATAGCTCAGGGCTGGGGATGTAGCGCAGTATTGAAGTGCTATATCTCTTAACTGGGGAGGTTATAATTTTGAAGTCTGACTTAATGCTTTAACCTAGTAACTGTGATGCTGTAACTTCATACTGAGAACGCAATAACTTTTTTTCGGGTTGCTAAACCTTTATATTATTGATACTACTGCTTAGTACTTCTGTGTTGTAGCTCAGTATTGGAGATACTGTATCTCTGGGAGATGCTGTGTATCACTATTAGGTGTGATGAATGTTACAGTACTATGGATGTTACAGGCTAGTACTGAGAACCAGGCCGGACTGGCAGTAGCGGGCATCAGGCGTTTTCCCAGGAGGCTGGAAGGGTGGGAGCTAGTTTACAGTGGTGGGGGTCAGTTTTGTTCCTGGGAGCCAGTTTTGCAGAAGTGCTCCAGTATCGACCCCCAGTACCAAAAGCAACCCCCCCCCTCCAAACTCCTCCATCCCAATAGTACTGTACAAGTACTGCTTTTCAGGTCGAAGTCTGCAAGTTGCAAAAGACTTATTAGGGACATGTAGATAGCTGACCCAGCAAGCAACCCTGCCATTTGCTTTCTATTGACTTCTTGATTTGTAATTCTTATTTGGTTTTCTATTTGATGGTTGTATTTGTTTTAGCCTGTCCATCTAGTCTTTTTTCCTCCTGTGGAGCATAACCTGTTTACCAGCTGCTGACAGGCTTTTTTCCTTCCACATATGTCTGGTTTTCAGGTACTTTTTTTCTTTTTCTAAGAGCACATCATAGAGCCGTGCTTAATTTGTGCTTGTTGTTTCCGGTGCTGAGAACCGGCACTTATTTTTGAGAGGCGGGGCTTATTCTTCTGCCTCAAGCATTTGCTGCGAGCAAAAGACACATATGGGACAGACGGAAGAAGGGGAAAACGAAAAAGCGTCACAAAGAGAGAAAGCAGAAAGCTGCTAGAGTGAGCTGAATTTTGAGTTGTATTTTGTAAATTTGCGCCGCTTTTGCATCAAAAAATGCCGCAAATGCGGCGCTAAAAAAGTATAAATATGGGCCATGGTTTTTCTTCACGACTTTGTCTTTTCAGTCACTCTTACAAACACTATCTTTGTTTTACAGCTTCGTCCTCCGAGCCACTTTCCTGTGCGCTTTAACTCCACGTTGTGTTTGTTCACTTCCATCCCGTGTTCTTCCCCTAACTATGCTCTCCATGTTGCTTCCTCTCGACCCCCCTTTGTTGCTTTCACCCGCCATCTGTGTTGCTTCCCCCGCTCTCCTGCTGCTTACAACCCCTCTGTGATTCCATACATCATGTTGCTTCCCATCACCTGCGTTCTTTACCCCGTCCGCTTTCTTTTTCCTACCTGCTTGCGTTACATTTTTAATTTATTGATCCAAATTCGCTCTGCATAAAAAAAATAAGAAGCTTGCTCCATTATGCAGGCATGGCTACAAAATGCCACAAACAGCCATGTGTGTATCTTTCCAGTTTATTAGCCATGCTGCACAGCATCTGGGATGCTTTGGAGCATGTCTTAAACCACTGGCAAAACCAATAGGTCCAAAACGCAAGACCTATTGGCTTTGCCAGTGTTGTTGATGCTGTAGTTCAAAACTTGCTACGTGATACTTCTGCTGAGTATTCATCATTCTATAGTTCAGTACTGGAGATGCTTGGCTGAGTACTTGCGATGCTGTAACCCAGTACTGGGGAATCTGTAGCTCATCGCTATTGCTTTTGTATCTCAGTACCGGAATGCATCAGTTCTGCATTGGGAATTCTTCAGTTCAGCACTAAAGATGCTATAGCTCAGTCTCGTTGACGCAACAGCTCAGTATTTCTTGAAGCTGTAAGTCAGTACTGGAGATACTACAGCTCTGCACTGGGGATGTTGTAACTCAGTATTGGAGATGCCATAGTTCAGTCATACGATACTGTAAGCTCAGTAGTGGGGACGGTACAACTCTGTTCCGTGGTTGCTGTACCTAAATGCTGTATCTGTGTACTGGTGATGCTGTAGCTCCTTATTAGGCCTACTGTAGCCCAGTACATTTGTTGCAATAGCTCAATAGTGTGAATGCTACAACTCAATATAGGGGATAATGTAGCTAGGTCTGTACCAGGGATGCTCTAGCTCAGCAGTGAAGATGTGCTATACATTTGCACTGGGGATACTGTAGCTCAGTGCTAAGGATGCTATAGATCTGTACCAGCTATGCTATAGCTGAGTACCTTTGCTGCTGTAGCTCAGTACGTTTGCTGCTGTAGCTCAGTACCTTCAATGCTGCAGCTCTGTAACAGGGATGCGGTAGCTCAGTAGTGAGGATGTTGTGCAATACATTTGCACAAGGGATACTGTAGTTTGGTGCAAGAGATGCTACAGATCAGTACCAGCGATGCTGCAGCTCAGTGCTACGAATGCTCTAGCCCTGCACTGGGATTGCTGTAGCTCAGTGCCTTTGATGTTGCAGCTCAGTACTACGGAAGCTGTAGCCCTGTACTGGGCCTTTGATGTTGTAACCCAGTATTCTCGCTGCTCAGTTTTGGGGATGCCGAACCTCAGCGCCCGGGGCGCCATAGTCTCGCCCTGCGGTGATGTAATGAGGGCTCTCATCACATTGTTTGGACCTGGCAGCCACTTGTTGGACGCTGATTTCCAACGTCGTGCACCAGCGTAGGATGGTCAGACTTTTCCGGTTACTTTTGTGTTTTTTCGCCACACAAAGAGAACTCACATGAATAAGTAATGCCTTTGCTCCGCGGGTCTCTGGGGTGTGTATTTACCGAGGGCCCGTGGTGAGCACGCGGTCCTGAGAGGTGTAAATTATGCATCTGAAATCAATGAAACATGAAGTAAAACCGGCTGCGAGCTCAGCCAAACAAGAGGCAACATCTCCCAGAGGGCGGCAAATCAGCATTACAGAGAGATGAAGGGGTCTGGGAGAGACGGGGGAAAGGAGCGAGAACAGAAGTAAAGGGCAGAAAAGGGAGTGGGGAGAGAAAAGGAATGGGTGGCGTGGAACTGGCAACGCTAAAGAGATAATCAGAAACAAAGGTGACTGGCGAGAAAGAGCGGGTGAAGGAGAGGTAAGGTGGACATGGAAGAGATGGGGGAGGAAAGGAAAAATAGAGGGAGAAACTGAAGAGGGGATGAAAGAGAAACCAAAAACGGGAAAGAATTGAAGAAAAGGAGAAAGAGGACGCTATGAACATAGGGAGGTGACTTGGACGAGGCAAAGCAAGAGAGAGAGAACAAGTGAGAGGTTGATAATGGGGGAGGAGGGAGAGTTGGGAAGGTAAGGATGTGCTAGACATAAAGAAACGGAGATATTAATGGAAAAAGGATGAGGGAAGAGAAGAAGGAGAAGCTCTAAGTAAAATGGAAAGAAAGGAGCAGAAGAGGAAGAGAACAGCGAGAGAAGGAGGGGGAAGAGAATGGAGGGGTGAAAGGGAATGGGCAAGAGAGAACGAGATGAGGGAGGTTGCGAAGAAGAGAAAGACTAGAAAGCAAAGGAAAAGAACAGGCACATAAAGGAAAGAACAGAGGAAGGGAAGAGGGAACAGGGGGGATGGAGCAGAAAGAGCAGGGACAAATGAAGGAAGAGCCAACAGGTCTCACCCGTGCTAGATCTATTAGCTTTCCCGGTGTTTCTTAAGCCATGTTGTATAGCTACTGTATAAAAAAATTATCATATTACAGCATATTATATGATGATATAATATATAATATTATAATATGATTATACAATAACTTTGATATGGTATAGCCTTTCCTTTTATGGAATGGTATGGTAGAGGTGGATGGGGTAGGGTAGGGTCGAATAGGGTAGGGTATAGCTGTCATTGTATGATATGGTACGGTAGGGTATGGTATTGTATGGTATGGTATGGTAGAGTTGGATAGGGTAGGTTAGAATAGGGTTGAATATAACCTGTCATTGTATGGTATGGTAGAGTTCAGTATGGGATGGTAGGTATGGTCTGTGATTATACTGTATGCTATGTGATGGTAATCTGTGTCACAGTGTGCACATTAACCTACGAAAGGAAGCACCATAGCAGGGGCCAAACATACAAAAAAGCTCTATACAATATAAATTTATTTTCACTTGAGAATGTTCAATCCAACACTTAGGGCCTCATCACCAACCTGGCGGTCACAAGACTGCCAGGCTCATGGATGTCGGCTGGACCACCGCAAAGGCGGCGGTCCAAGCAACACATTTTAACCATGGCGCCCAGCTCTGCCAGGATCTCTGGAGGTGGTGGCAGTCGGATCCACCAGGGCAGCGCTGCCCTGGGGATTAGGACTCCCTTCTCCACCAGCAGCTTCATGGTGGTACCACCGCCATGAAAATGCTGGTGGAGAATGGCTGCAGGGTGCCCCTGCACTGCCCATGCACTTGGCATGGGGAGTGCAGGGCTTCCCCTGGCCAGCACCATCGCAGTGTTCACTGTCTGCAAATTGTGAGGGTGCTGGTGCACCCTGTGCTTTACAGCATTGCCACTCGATTAAGACCTAGAGACAATGCTGTAGGCTGTTTCCCACTGACGTAGCGGGAAACTCTTAATGGGTCCAGAGGGGAGGTAGCCAGTGTCGCAGCAACCTCCCCGTCGGAAGTTCGTGGACGGTAAATCCGTCCACAGAACCCCTAATCAGGCCCTTAATCTTGCAAACATAAACCTATTTAGAACACACCCGTTTTCTTGCATAAAATATTTCAGTCATGACCAAGACATATGTACCAAAAAAGCACTTTGTTACAAACTGCATGAGTGATAAATAGCGATAGCATGAAACCATTATTGTATGTTGAAATCATTGTTAAAAGCGACTGTAACAGCCTGTAGCCTCAGTGACCCTTTGTATTTTTTAGTTTTTTTGGTGTGAGGGGATGGGCAGGCTGGTGCAGAGCAGAGAGCCTCTTCGGTACCTCTTGGCATGAGGCCTCGTACCCTAAAGCCCCACCCCCTTCTTCACACTCTGACATTTCTTTATAAGTTACACACAAAAGTGAAGTCAAACTGAAGCCAGCATGCACTGACCAAAAGAGGATCCATCAAATGAGACTGACAATGAAGCCAACAAACTGTAAGCAAAAGGCGGGTTATAAGCCCCCTGTATGTAAAGTGAATGTCTTGCAAGGCAAGCAGAAGTGCATGCACTATCTCAGGCAAGACCTAAAAAGTATGTGAAAGACAGTGACAGAAAAAAACGTGAGAGAGAGACTGGGGCAGAGGTAGAAAGTAAAAGCTGTACTGTAGAGGCACATAGAGAGTGCAAGGTAAACTAGCAAGATAAATCAATAACAAAGAAGGAAAGAAAAGACAGCAAGACAAAGACTCCTGTTATCAGAAACAGGAGCATTCAGGGGCTAAAATCAGACAATTTATGAGAAATACCTATGTATGAGGATAACATAGTGCAACTCTGTTACATAGCAACAAAATAATAGAAATATGCCACCACTGAACACCTGACTACAAGACACAGCCAATCCAAAATCAGTTCCTTCTAATTACTCTCTAATTAGATACAATTACCCAAATAAAACTGGTGGAGTAGTAGCAAAAATGTATAAAACCAGTCTGGTTCTCAACATTAAACCTTTTTGGAAGACTGATGTAAAATAGGATCTATTATTCTGAAATTGTTACTTATGTATCACCTCCCACAAATCACAACAGATGCATCTGCCACCATTATCAAGAACATTGACAATTATGTTCTTAACAGCAACCATGTCTCTGTACTCAGTGACTTTATTACAGACTGGACCAACCACTGGGGGCAGTGCTTAGCTTCATGAAAAATGTAGAAGTATTTAGACTCTCACTTGTAAATAAAGAATCTACTCATAGACTTAGATATCTTCTCAATGCACATTTTTCCAGCACTGAACTTTTCTGCGACTCTTGCCAGTGTATTCCACTGGCACGGTCTGACCATCAAGGTGTCCATTTTCAGTGAAGATGCCCAATACTCAACTACAGCACCCCTTAAATCTTTAATAGTTTAATGACTTTGGGGATCATTCTCTCTACAACAGGCTTCTAATTATATGTCTGCCTCATTCTCTTCCAGCCTATCCACAACTGAGTCAGGGGGAATTAATGGCCTTTTAACTACTTTGATCAAAAGCAATCTCTTCTCTTTGAGACCATCCTACCACTGGAAACTCACATACATCCTATCAGCCATCTCGCCCTCTTGCAGTGAGAGGTACAAGACAGAAAGACATTGACTATGACCCTAAATCTGGTCTCAATGCACCAAGATATGAAGTAGAAACTACACATAGTCCTGTCCAAATAGAATTACTATTCCATGTGCATCACCCATGCTCAAAACGTACCTGAAGAGCCTTATATTGGGATTGATGGTCTAGCTAATCCTGTGACTAACCAGAAACAGATCATGTCCTCTCAAGCTTGTCATAATGAAAATTAAAATAAATCCACTCACAGATTATGGAGGGCTCCGCCTTCCATAAATAGGGCCTGTTCATAGGCGTCATTTTGTAACTTGTTTAGTAGTACTGCCGTAGTACTACTAACATACTACAAAGTACTATTCACAAACTTTAGTGCAGAACATCTGCCTCTATCTTTTTCTGTGCAGAGACCCAAAATAGTAGTAAATTACTCCAGATCAGAGCTGGATTAAGTCTAGCACTACACATGGCCACTGGTATTGCAACACCCTCCTAAAGTAAGTAATAGAGGTAGGGACTTAAAAAACAACTCCATATGAAATAATCTTAAATTAAATAAAATTGAAATGCATTAAAATGTTTACAACATGACTAAATCTAATTTAATGTTAATTAAATATATAAAAATACTTTACATCTATTATTTCATTGTAAAGCATTTTAAACATTTTAACAACCTTTTTTAATTTAAAAATGAATGTAACATTAATTCTATTAAAACATGTTTAAATTACGAATTAATTCTATGTATCACTTAAAAAAAATCTTTTAACCTTTTTTCAAGTGCAACCGCAAACCATAGTACAGTCATCATTACTACAGAAAAACATAGTGATTTATCATACAGGACTGTGGTATAGCATTTCTCAGGACACAGGACCAGAAAAAAGTAAGCACTTAGTGCACATCCACATCACGGTGAGCAACGGTCGTAGCACCCCAACCTGCATGACTCTGTAAGTGATAGTAACCTTGACAGGTACTCTAGCCACTCCAGACCCACTCCCATTTCTATGCATCACTTCTAGTAGTTATTATTGAGTAATAAAAAATATTTTTTATGTGAATTAATGTTTTAATTTAAACGTCAGCGAAATAGATTTCATTTATTTTGACATAGCTGAATAATTTAAAGATTGAATTAAAATTAAGTTAACAGTGTTGTAGCATTGTTGTCTTTTGTTCTCCATTTAAATGAATACATAAAACCATTTTACACTAATATTTAACACAAAAATACTTTTACTATTTCTTTAGTTAAATACACTTTTTTACTTTTCCCTCTACTTTATCATAGTGAAAATCCACCATGGGGGTGGAGATCTCTGTATGGTCAAGTATAGAGAAAATACAAAAGTTGATTTTAAGGTTGTTTGTGCTTGTTGTGTGGATGTATATTGGGGCATATGTCGGTTAAAAAAAAGTGCTGTTTTTAGAGCATTATTCAGCCCATCTGCTAAGCTCATCCTTCCAGGCCCAGCCTTGATGCAACTGTGTCACCAAAAAGTTACACTGTCTGACTTTACATTTTGTTTTCTTTCTTTTTATATTTCATGTTAAGTATACTTGTGTAAAAAGATGCACTTACCATTCTAGCTGCTATCAGAAAATTTACTCTCCCTGTCACGAAAAAAACACTGGCCAGATTTACACCAAACTCGGCATGAAAGAAGAATTTCACTCAGAAAGCTTTCTTAAAGTGGTTTGGTAAATCCACTTAGTACTTTTTACTATAGAGGTAGTTGGCGTGCTTCGAAAGGGTTAACAGTTAGAGATATCTTGGCTGTTAAACTCAAGACAACAAAACGTGAGTTCTGTCAATCACTTTCGAGGTTTTTCATGAAATGTGATTGTCTGACGAACGACTTGAATATATTCACAAAATTGTGTGTTTCACTTCACGGTAAAACTATCACAAAGAAAAGGGGTCTGTTCTAGGCCACAAAAGGAGGTAACAGGTACTCAGTGGTGTGGTGTGGGAAAGTTTCTTTCTCAAAAGAACAGAGGAGAGTAAACTCGTGAATTCCCAAAACATTAAGAGTACCTCGCCACCATTCTAAATTTGGGAGTGGATGCCATTTTCCAAAATTCATTTGTTTCATTGTATTAAAAAATGTCACAAATAAAAAAAAAATTGAATACAGGTTACATACCACTATACTTCATATGAAGAACAGAAAGCGAGAGTAGCTGAACAAAGCGACAGGTAAATCTTTGTGTACAGTAAAACATTATTACATATAGAATGAAGTCCCAAATAAATCAAAATTTGACATCTTGGAATCAAGAGTTTGGAGAAATTCGCAAATTTCAAATAGAAAAAAAGGATTAAATCTTCAGGCTTGTAGCTAGATGCAAGGAGTGGCATGGGTAGTTGACTTAAATTTGAGTTGCACCCAATTACACAAAATTATCAAAAGTTATGAATTTATAATAATAGATATTTCATTATGAAAAGTAGGAAAACACACAATTACATGAGCAATATGCATTTATCATAATCCAGTTTTTTTGGGTGAGTTGAGATGATTGGAGGATTTCCGTTTTTTATGGGGCAGGCCGGTTTCAACTCCTGTTCCTAAGGCAGGGGGCCTTTCACTGGTCAGTAGACTCACCCTGGCAAAGGCAGTCATACCACCTCTCAGCAGGGGCAGGCTGGCCAGGGTTTTTTGTGGGGACTCAACTCTGATGGCTCTGTTGTTCAATCGCCTTATTCACATTAGGGGATTTAATGGTGCGTGCAGGACTTCAAGTAAGGTGTGTCCTAGCAGTACTCAGCACCAGCAGTAATAAAACAACTGCTATTGAATCAGTTCTCTCCTTACCCTTAGACCATAACTTTTATTGTAAGAACAAAACACTTATCTCTTTCTCAACCATATGCATAAGAATGTTTAAGGTTTTCAAAGTCAATGTTTACATTTCACACGTTTTACTTCATTTTGCATGGCCTTTCTGTACCTTCTCCACAATATATATATTTCTTTTTGCTAAGATGTGTTTCTGTAGGTTTGTTTGTCATGATCTGTGTAGTGCATACTGTGGCCTGGGTTGCCTCTAGGTGTTTGGATGAGCTCAGGGTGTGAAAGGCAGATTCTGACAGGACACGATTGAAAGCTTGAACTTGAGGCTGACAGCGGTGTGAGTTTCCCTCGGTGCTTGTCAATGGGTCATCAGCATGCCCAGGTTACATGCTCATCCAGCTGTGCGCCCTCTACAGAGCATACAGAGTGGTGTTCACTTGTATGACAACTTTGGTGGCAATTCCTCAGGAAGAGTGTGTGAAAGAGGTACACCTCTGTTGAACAATTGACAGCACCAAAGGAATAGTTTGCAGTGTTTTCTGGCTGGGATGGTGTGTATTTATGTGTGTTTGTGAGAAAGATGAGAGGGTGTTAAAAAGAGGATGTTGCATAATGGCCAGAGCTGCTATCTTTGGAACTGGGGAACTGGATTTGAGTCCTGGCTTTGGCACAATATCCTGTGATTCAGGGCAAATCACTTAATCTCCCCATGCCTAAAAAACAAAAAAGTGCCCTGGTTTAATGTAACTGTTGCTCATGTAAACCGCTGCAGTACTTTCACGTACAGTACTTGCAGTATTGTCACTTCATGTTTGGACAATATAAACCTGCAAAAAAAATGCAAAGGGACGAGTCAAAAGGAAATACATGCAGAAGAGATAGTGAAACTATAGGGATTAAGAGGGAGGAGATGAATCATGAGACATGCATATAGATGAAGGTGAAAAGGGATATGGAGAGAGAAGAGGGGTAAGTGACTAGCGCAGAGTAAGAGACTGCACAGGACAGCAACAGATCTCTAAAATATTTAATTAGCAATCTGATGTTAAGAATTTTTCGAAACTCTATATTTAGAATTATAATATTTTCAGTACTAAATATTCTCAATGATATTGTTGTTACTCATTTATCTAATGTTGAATGAAAAAGTGTACAATTGTATTTGACAAAGTCAATAGGTCTGGCTTGTAGTTTTGTGTAGGGGTAGAGAGAACTCTGGGTGTTTCACGCCACAGGATTCCGTGGAGATACATAAAAACTCTGTGGTGGTAGTGCAAGCAGCGCTGAAAAATCAGCACAAACAGAACCATGCATTGCGCAAGGATGCGCGGCCATTTGAGTTGATGTTGCTGCCTCTTGAGTAGCAAGTCTATTCAAGTGGCAGCATGTCTAGCCAAGAGCCGTCCCTCTGCTGCCCATGACCTCCTGTGTTAGAAAATACTGCGAAGGGATGCCAAATATCGCTCATGCTTTCATTTCCTGGACCCTTAAGGGAAAAAAGTTCCCCCACGTGGTGATTGTCGGAATTTGGCCAGAACTCTGTTTTAAGGAGTAATGCGGTGGCCAGAATTCTGGGGGCGGACCTAGACATTCCGCCTACCCCTAGGTTTGTGTTTGTTGTGTGATAAGGTTGGATTTATGAACAGAAAAAACAAATACAAACATAAAAATACTAGTCGGGTTGCTTGGTGTGCCAATTACAGAATACAAGTTCACATCTTTTACGCCACATGCCTCTTGTAAAAGATTCTCAACTATGCTTCTTTGGCCATTCCTATTTGAAAGCCGCAACACCTAGTCCTTATCTTAATACTTAAGCACTGGGCGAGTGAGATGGCATGTCCATCTCATCAATTCGCAACATGCTCTCTCCTCTAACAGTGGGCGGTGACAAAACCGCGCAAGCTGTTCTCAGAGTGGCTCTGTGTATTATCAAGAGCAGAGTTCTGAGAGACTCTGGGCATCATCAAAAACAGTGCTGTGAGGGAAACTGTTCTCTCGGCAGACCTATAAGTAAGTCTGGGGTTTGTCAGAATTACAGCCACTGACTGTGCTCTAGCAAGAAAAAGCAATAACACACCACTTGCATGCAGTGCCAGCCTCATGTCCAGACTAATACTTTTCCCTTTCCCTACTCTGATATATTGAACTGAGGGAAACTAAAAACTATGGGCCTCATTTACGAGGAAATGATGCAGAGTGGCACTGCAAGCCAGCTTGCTGTGCCATGCTGCGTCATTTTGAAAGTTCAGGGATCTGTCATATTTACAGAAATACAATGCATCCCTGTACTTTCCTCAGCCCTGGCACACAAACTGCTGCCTAGTGCCAACACAGGCACCCGTGGACCATGCAGGGAGGATTGCTTATGTGCAGGAAGGGACACCGTCTTGTACATAAACAATAATTAATAGCGTTTTTCTCTTTCTGTGTGCAGGAAGGGACACATTCTTGCACATAAACAATCATTAATGGTTTTTTTCCTTTTTCTATGTGTGCTGCAAAATGCAAATGCAGCTCACATAGAAAGAGGAAAAAACAGGGAGAAATAATGTTATTTCTTCCCGTTGTGCCACTTTAACGCCACCCCTGAGGTGACGTAGGAATCTAACGCATTCCCACCCTTGTAAATAGGGGAATGCTTCAGATTCCATCAGGTTCCATGCATGTTGCATGGGAACACCCACAGAAAAACCCATGGACTGCCCCTTTCACGCAGTTATGCATGAAAGGGGACCATATTTAACAGGCCATGAAAAGCCACACAAGGCAGCTTTGCATGGCCTCGTAGATATGGACCGGCACACTGCGCCACCGGAGCATAAAAAACTGGTCCTCCAGTGGCACAGTGTGCCAATAGGGCCTTATAAATGAGGCCCTATGTTTAAGAGAGCCTACACGTGTTCGCACTTGTAAAGGCGGAGCCTACTTGGCATAGTTAACCAGCAATCGAGCACTGTTTAAGGTAAAGGAATGAGACATTTCACAGTCTTGTATAGTAGTAAAGTAGTTCTCGTAGAGCTCGTCCTCTGGTTCCTTAATGGTGACAATGAGCTGTAATATGAAAAGATGAATTTTCAATTTTGTTCTGAAATGGAGAAGTGGTAAAACTCCCTTAACAAAGATGAAAGCTTGTTCCATCACTTTGGTACAGCTTGAAAATAGCCCTGTTCCTTTTTTTTCTTTTTTCTTTGCACCTCTAGACTCCCATTCGGGTGATGTTCTTTCTTCACTCAATGAGTTTGCAACCCAACATGGTGGGATATGCAGCCCTGCGTGGTAGGGTGTTGGTTGTTACTGCTTTGTTGGTGAGGTAGCAGGTTCAGAAGGAGATTCTGGACTGCAGGGAATAGCTACATACGTTTCTTCATGGTCAAAGCTTTGTTGTCATATTTGTTTTCATGAGTTGATTAAGATTTCTGTTGAAGGTACTGGCATGAACACATTTTTTCAGCAATCCAGGCTAAGGACTTTATTTTACCTTCCGAGCCAATATTCCATAGGATTGTGACATTTGGTCGTGGACTGGAATCAATGCCTGAGACACTGTATTTTGAGGGGATTTGTTCATGTCACAGTAATCTGAGAATCATTTTTTAATGGCACAGTATGCTGAAAAGCATAGTGGAATAGCATAGGGTTTTAAGGACCATTACTTCATGGCACTGTATTCTGAAGGGCATATATAATAATAATAGTATAATAATTTTGACACATTATTCTAAAGGGCATTGTTTCCTTGCTCAGTGTCCTAAAGAGCATTGTACCGTTGCATAGAAATACGAGAATGCATGATTTCTATCGGGAGCCCAATATTTCTGAAGGCAGCATTATGTTTGAAACAGTATTTCTAATGACTTTTCTTAAGTTTTTGAAACGATGCAACTATATTACCAATTGCTATTATTTCTCTGGCACTGTATTAATTGTGGCCATTACTTCTGCTTGTCACAGAAGTTGGGCCTTTCTTCTATTTTCACAGGGTCAGTGAAGGCGAACTGACATGAGCTCCTAGGGTGATCAGGTCTCTGATAAGTCCAAATGATGTGGAGCTCTTTCCCTCACATGTCATTTTGGAGAGAAACATGACAAAAGCATGTGGCCACGTAGATTCTTGTTAAGGTTAAAATGTATTTTATAGAATTGTGCTTGCGTTCTTCTTGCCTTGAAAACAGAACTTTTGTTTAGGTTCCTTTTAAAAGGATATTACCAAGATAGGCTTCAGAAGAGCAGTGGAAGTGTGAGTAAGTGAGTTCACTTTGGTGCTGGCTGCTTCATTTTTAGGTCTGGTGTTAAGCAAAACCTTTTGATTTCACTAAATCATGTATATAATCCTTTTACTTACAGGGGCTTTCAGCCAGCCCGCTTCCCATTTTGGTCTGTTGTTGTAACAGTCATACTTTTCTTCTGGCGCATACAGCAGTGGTTCACAACCTGTGGTCCGGGGACCCCTGGGGGTCTGTGAAGCCTCCTCAGGGAGTCCGCGACCGCTTAAAAAATTAAATAATATTATCAGATTAGGTCCCCAGCTTTCAGTTATGATTCATTGGGGGGGCGCTCAGATTCCAATAATGATTCTGTGGGGTACCCGGATTCCAGTAATGATATAGTGGGGGTCTACAGAAGTTCAAAGATTGGGAACCACTGGCATACAGCATGGGGCAGTGAATCAGCCACCTTTAGCCATTAGCTAACTTCACTGTGAGTGACTGCACATCCACACAGAAATTGAGTTGTTCATTGGCAGGGACTGCTACGGGAATGTTTGTTTTTTGAGACCAAAAATATTTTTGTTTGTAGCCAATATTTTTGTAGATTGACAAGTGCCTGACAGCTTCCCCAAAAATAACTTTTTGCAAAACACATAACAGCCAAAGCTAGCCCTATTTGCTTTGTCAATGCTTGTCAGGATTTGTTGGCTGTTCACCTGAGATAGATGCAGAAGACTGGGTGAAAAGAACCACTCCTCTGCGGCGTTGTAGTAATCGTAGTATGCACTACTCAACTCACAAAACCGCGGGAAAGGGAACGTGGGGTTATCAGAAGGCTACCTTCAGTCCAGAGTGGAAATAAAAGAGCTGAATCACTGATTACTAAAAGCATCTGGTAGTCACAGCAGGAATGATTATAAATCTACAAAAGGGACCGTGTTTAGAGGGTTGAAAGGTGCGTGGGGTAACTTGCAAAGAAACACCAGTTTCAGTGTTAGGAAAGTTTGTGCCAAGTGGAAGCTGCCTTGTTTCCGTTCTTACTGTAAAATGTGCTGTTTCATTGAGTGACAATAAAGAAATGTGCACTGCTTTTTAGTTTAACAGAATGAAATGTGCACTGTATCTTTGAGTAACAGAATGAGATGTGCACGGTATCATTCAGTAATGGGAAGGGACGTGCACAGAATGAAATGTGCATTGTATCATTCAGTAATGGGAAGGGACGTGCATAGAATGAAATGTGCACTGTATCTTTCAGTAACAGAATGAAATGTGCACTGTATCATTCAGTAATGTGAAGGGGCGTGCACAGAATGAAATGTGCATTGTATCATTCAGTAATGGGAAGGGACGTTCACAGAATGAAATGTGCACTGTATCATTCAGTAATGGGAAGGGACGTTCACAGAATGAAATGTGCACTGTATCATTCAGTAATGGGAAGGGACGTGCATAGAATGAAATGTGCACTGTATCTTTCAGTAACAGAATGAAATGTGCACTGTATCATTCAGTAATGGGAAGGGACGTGCACAGAATGAGATGTGCACGGTATCATTCAGTAATGGGAAGGGACGTGCACAGAATGAAATGTGCATTGTATCATTCAGTAATGGGAAGGGACGTGCACAGAATGAAATGTGCACTGTATCTTTCAGTAACAGAATGAAATGTGCACTGTATCATTCAGTAATGGGAAGGGACGTGCACAGAATGAGATGTGCACGGTATCATTCAGTAATGGGAAGGGACGTGCACAGAATGAAATGTGCATTGTATCATTCACAGAATTAAATGTGCACTGTATCATTCAGTAATGGGAAGGGACGTGCACCGAATGAAATGTGCACTGTATCATTCAGTAATGGGAAGGGACGTGCTCAGAATGAAATGTGCACTGCATCTTTCAGTAACAGAATGAAATGTGCACTGTATCATTCAGTAATGGGAAGGGACGTGCACAGAATGAAATGTGCATTGTATCATTCAGTAATGGGAAGGGACGTTCACAGAATGAAATGTGCACTGTATCATTCAGTAATGGGAAGGGACGTTCACAGAATGAAATGTGCACTGTATCATTCAGTAATGGGAAAGGACGTGCACAGAATGAAATGTGCACTGTATCTTTCAGTAATGGGAAGGGACGTGCACTGCTTTATTGTTTAACAGAATGACATGTGCACGGTATCATTTAGTAATGGGAAGGGACGTGCACAGAATTAAATGTGCACTGTATCATTCAGTAATGGGAAGGGACGTGCACTGAATGAAATGTGCACTGTATTATCAATAATGGGAAGGGACGTGCACAGAATGAAATGTGCACTGTATCTTTCAGTAATGGGAAGGGACGTGCACAGAATGAAATGTGCACTGTATCTTTCAGTAATGGGAAGGGACGTGCACTGCTTTATTGTTTAACAGAATGACGTGCACTGTATCATTTAGTAAAGGGAAGGGACGTGCACAGAATGAAATGTGCACTGTCTCATTCAGTAATGGGAAGGGGCGTGCACAGAATGAAATGTGCATTGTATCATTCAGTAATGGGAAGGGACGTGCACAGAATAAAATGTGCACTGTAACTTTCAGTAACAGAATGAAATGTGCACGGTATCATTCAGTAATGGGAAGGGATGTGCACAGAATTAAATGTGCACTGTATCTTTCAGTAATGGGAAGGGACGTGCACAGAATTAAATGTGCACTGTATCATTCAGTAATGGGAAGGGACGTGCACTGAATGAAATGTGCACTGTATCTTTCAGTAATGGGAAAGGACATGCACAGAATGAAATGCGCATTGTATCATTCAGTAATGGGAAGGACGTGCACAGAATGAAATGCACTGTATCAATCAGTAATGGGAAGGGACGTGCACAGAATGAAAGGCGCTCTGTATCATTCAGTAATGGGAAGGGACGTGCACAGAATGAAATGCGCTCTGTATCATTCAGTAATGGGAAGGGACGTGCACAGATTGAAATGTGAACTGTATCTTTCAGTAATGGGAAGGGAAGTGCACTGCTTTATTGTTTAACAGAATGAAATGTGCACTGTATCATTTAGTAATGTGAAGGGACATGCACAGAATGAAACGTGCATTGTATCATTCAGTAATGGGAAGAGACGTGCACAGAATGAAATGTGCACTGTATCATCAGTAATGGGAAAGGATATGCACAGAATAAAAAGCGCACTGTATCATTCAGTAAGGGGAAGGGAAGTGCACTGCTCTATTCTGTAACAAAACTGATTACTCCTTATTTTATTCAGTAACCGAAAGGAATGTGCGCTGTTGTATTGGGTAACAAAATAGAAAGCACATTCTTTTATGTACTGGAGAGGAACATGCACTGCTTTATAGTGTAGTGGAAAAGAATGTGCACTGCTTCATTGATATAAAACGAAATACCCAGTAATTTATCCAGTGATGGAAACGAACGAGCACTGCTGGGATCCAGAAATGGAACTGATGTGAAATACTTAGTCAGTATTTACAATGAATGCGCACTGGCTCAGCTCTGTATTAGAAAGGAATGTGCACTGTTTCGTTCAGTGACGCAATGGAATGAGCACAGGGGGCGGCACCAGTGCCTCTCTCGTGCCACTGCATAAACATGCACCATATTCCGGAAACTGAGCATTGGCAGAGGAGGATTCCCATGAGTCACTCCCTCTTAAAGTTTGGTCTTGCAGCAACACCCTTCCTTCCACAGCGCTGTGCCTCGTCATTGTCTCACGGCTGTTGATTGGATACTTGTCTTTGGTTTGTCTTAGTGCTAGGTGCTTGAAAAGTACAAGGTAATAAATAAATTGTTCGGAAGCAGAGTGAGGTTAAACTTCAAATTAAAGTTTATTCTTACTAAAAATAGGAGCCCACAGCGTAACGACCTCTTCCTGTGCCTTCCGAGTGAAAACTGTCAATTTCACATTCGGAACGCACAGGGAGTTAAACACCGCGAGCCAGAACACATATTCAAACAATAACAAACATGAAAGATAACCCCAGGAAATTCTTAACATGCACGTGCATGTGTACATGACCTCATACGAACCCTGACTGTGTATTACATTACATCTTCTTTCCCTTTTGCAAACAAAACATTCTGTTTTATAGCACCTTAGTACAGAAAGAAATCTTTGTATCTTGACGGTACAGAAACATTACGTGATGTCCTGCAAGCTTCATCACGAGGGTGAATACTTTCTTTGACAACCTGTGAAGACTCTGCAACAGAGCGATTAAATTCTGAATCACAAGAACTTGAGTCTAAAATTTCTACACCATGCTCTAATGAATGAAAAGCTTCCGAACCATTCAGTACATCAACACCTTGCTTATGATTAAAAAACAGATGAGATGTATCTTGTAAACCATCTTCCTGGATGTTTTTGTTATCCAAAATCTTTCTTGCTTGTTCAGAAGACAGTTTAACTACACATCTTTTACTCCACCACCCCTTTTTATCCAATAATAAGGACCCTTTAGATACCTTCAGTATGCGTACTGGTGAAGAATAAATAGAAGATCCTTTTTTAACTCTAACAGGACTTTTGATTAAAACCCAATCACCCACTGTAAAACTCTGTTCTTTTACACGATGCATGGCATCAAAATGACTTTTCTGCAAATTTTGTTTGGTTGTTGCATTAATTCTCATTCTATTTGAATCTAAACAAGAATAACATTTTGGTTGCCCTGCTAAGTTTTTAATCCAATCAGGACAGACTACAGTCCTAGGATCCCTTTTCCGTAACAGCCTAAACGGAGAAACCCCTGTAGTGGAATGCGGGGTGATCAAATAAGACCAAACCTTTTTATTCAGAAAATTTTCCACCGAAGTATTAATAGCAAGCGCAGTTTGTATCCCCTCCTTCAAAAATCTGTTCATTCTTTCTACCAGACCATTAGAAGAAGGGGAATACAATGCAACTCTGAGATGTTTAATGTTATGTGAATCTAAAAAGTTTTTCATTTGAGTTGAAGTGAAATGTGAGCCATTATCAGTAAACAATTCTTTTGGTGCCCCCTCAATATTAAAAATCCTGTGTAAAAACTTTATCACAGAGGCTGTGTTGGGCGTATAAGTGAACTCAAAATAAACCCATTTAGAATAGTAGTCAACCATTACCATAAGAAATCTTTGTTCATGGGGTAGCAAATCAAAAGGACCTGCAATATCCAATGCAATTTTGTTCCAAGACTCAACAGGGACCGGAACGCAATGTAATGGTGTCTGTGAAGTTTTCCAGTGTTTATCAGATAACAAGCAAGTTTCACATTTGTCAATCCATTGAGACACCATCTTATCCATTGAAGGCCACCAAAAATATTCTTTTAAGATTCTACAAGTTCCTCCAATACCTAGGTGCCCTTGATGAGCAGACTCAATTAAACTACTGCGTAAAGATGCTGGTGGAATACAAAGGTCAGCACGCATCAAAACTCCTTATACTAATGAAAGTTCAGCTGAAATTTGGGCAAAGGGTTTTAAAGAGTCAGGCAAAGAGTGTTCTTTTGGCCACCCTTGGCTTACATAACTTATTGCTTTCTGCAAAACTGCATCCTTTTGAGATGCATCCATCCAATCTTTATATTGAATACTACCCACAGAGTCCAAAACATCCTCAATGATTGCCACAACTGCTTCTGTTTCATCATTACCATCATCTAAACCAACACTTTGTAGTGGCATTCTGGACAGGCAGTCCGCCCTGACATTTCGACCTCCAGAAATATACTTAATTTCAAAATTGAACTCTTGTAGCCGAGAAAGTAACCTAACCAATCTGGAAGACGCTTTACCAGTTCCATTTCCATTTAACAAATGTAATAACGGTTTATGGTCTGTAAAGATTTCAAATCGAGTACCCCATATAAAAGTTTTGAACTTTTCAACAGCCCAAGAACACGCAAGAGCTTCTCTTTCAATTGTACTATAGTGAGATTCTGCCAGCTTTAAACTCCTGGAAGCAAATCCGATGGTACGTTCCTGCCCTGACACCCACTGACAAAGAACAGCACCCAACCCTTTTTGACTAGCATCAACCGTGATGGTACATTTATGACCCGAAATATATGATGATAAAACTGGTGCCTTTATAATCAATTGTTTGATATCATTGAAAGCTTGATCGCAAGAACTGTCCCAAACAAAAGATATGCCCTTTTTAAGCAACGACCGTAGAGGTTGTACTACTTGAGCATATCCTGGAACAAATCGTGAATAATATTCTGTCATGCCCAGAAACGACCTAAGTGTATCTTTATCATTTGGAGGATCAACTTCAGTGATGGCTTGAGTAAGTGATACCTTAGGTTTAATGCCCTCTGAAGAAATGGAATGACCTAAATAATCCAACTCATTAGTTAGAAATTTACACTTTTTAAGTCCTAAAGTGATACCAACTTTTTTGAACAAGTTCAAATCTTTTCTTAGAATGACAAGATGTTCAGCAATAGAGTTTGAAAAAATGAGTACATCATCTTGGTAAGCCTGCACTCCCTCAATTCCTTTCAATATGTAATCCATAAATTTTTGAAAGACACTGGCAGCAGAAGCCAACCCAAAAGGCAATCTCAAAAACTTATATGCTCCAAATGGAGTCACAAACGTAGTGAGATCAGTTGACTCTGGTGCTAAAGGTATTTGGTGATATGCAGATTTAAGATCCAATAAACTAAAATATTTTGCAGTACCAATATTTGTAAGAAGATCTTGAATCTTTGGTAAAGGGTGACAATCAACTAAGATATTCTTGTTAAGAGATCTCAGGTCAGCGCACAAACGAATCTCGCCACCCTTTTTGCGCACAAGAACAATAGGACTGACCCACTCAGAAGCATCAGTGGTAGTAATTATACCTTCACGGATCAAATCATCCAATTTTTTTTTTAGATCCTCTCTCACACTTAACGGAACAGCTCTGACCTTATGAGCTACAGGAATAACATTCTGCTTCAATTTTATCACATGCTCAAACTTGTCTATTTTTCCAATTTTAGAGTTAAAAACATCTTGAAAATCATCTAGCAGCGATTTTAAAGCACAATCATCAATAGTATCACCAATATAAGAAATCGGAGTGTCATTGACTTGTACAGGTTTCTCAGAACCGGGAACAAGTTTCAAACCCATCTTAGCTAAGTCTTGCCAGCCCAAAATATTTTTGCCTTTGACAGCTACATAAATTTTAGACGTAATTTGTCTACCCAAACATGACAAGGTTTCAATGAAAAATCCTAACATATCGATATCATTGTCCCCATATGCCTTTGGAGAAATATCAGTTTTATGCAAATGAAACTTATCAGACCATTGAGCGTAATAAAGCTGATCCGAGATAATAGAGACTGGTGCACCAGAATCAGCCATCATACTCAATGTGTAGCAATTAGCAATGATAACTTCACAAAAAGGACCTTTATACTTGAAACCTGGTTGAATAGAAACAGCAGACTCAACGGTTAAAACCATCTTATCAAAATCATTTTGCAGTGTGACAATGTCATCATGCATTTGAACACTACTAACTTGAAGTACACTCTTACCTCTACACACAGATTGAAATTGACCTATTATGTGACACTTAATACATTTTTTTCCTAAAGCCGGACATTTAGGACTGTTGCCTACATGCGAAGTAGAACCACATCTGAAACATATTAAATTTGTTTTTTTATATACCGGTTTGACAAAGTTATTTTTGAGCGCAAGCGCATTAATTGAATCAGAACCTTGGATGGAATTAATCACACAGTTACTAGAAGACACAGAAGAAATACATTTTGATGAAACCATTGCTCTTTCAATGCTTTTCGCCATATCAATTACTTCAGAAAGAAGAGGATCCCTGCAGCTTAAAATCCTCTCTTGTATTTTCTTAGAGAAACAACTGTACACAAATTGATCTCTGATGTAGGTATCTAGCACTGAACCAAAATTACAATTTGCAGCCAAATTTCTCAGAGCTGAAATGTACTCCTCCACAGTCTCGTCCACTTCTTGTTTCCTTTTCATGAAATTGAAACGCTCCAGCATCACGTTTGGCTCTTCCAGAAATTTTTTATTTAACCTTTCTACTGCTTCCGTATACACAGACCAATTATCTCCATCTCCAGATGTAGGTGTCACAACAGGTAAGTTATCAAAAATTTGTTGACCTTCTGTGCCAAGATAACCAAACAATACTGCCAGTTTTCTTTTAGGAGTATAATTTTCAGCATCAATAGCGATTAAATAATTTTCAAATGAGCGATACCAAATTCTCCATGGTATTTTAGGTTTCCCAGGTAGAGGTAAAAATGAAGGAAGTTGAATAACTTGTTGAGAAGAAGCCATAACTACAAATATATAAATATTTGTAAAATCTGGTTTAAAAAAAAAAATGTAATGACTTCTTTAAAAAATGAAAATTGAGACTTCTTCTTAATACTGGATCCAACGCAAAATGGCAATAAACATAAGCGTCACAAAAAAAAACGCTTAAAAATGGAACAGACTCGCATTTGCTGATTTCTTGACATTTAAAATTAGTCTAAACCACTTCACCAAATACTCAATACTCATCTAATATGGCCACTAAAGTTGCCTCACGATGTAGAGAGGAGTAAATCCCCTAATCCAGACAAATATATTGAAAATCACCTCACTCGAGTCCGCAATAAATCACCCGAATCACAGGCTCCAACAAAGGTGGACAAAATCCTTGAAGCAAATGAAGTGAATCAACACCGTAGAGGAAAGAAGGGCTGGTGGGCTCCTGAACATTACCAAGTACCTCGCTCGTCGCCAGATGAAAAGTACAAGGTAATAAATAAATTATTCGGAAGCAGAGTGAGGTTAAACTTCAAATTAAAGTTTATTCTTACTAAAAATAGGAGCCCACAGCGTAACGACCTCTTCCTGTGCCTTCCGAGTGAAAACTGTCAATTTCACATTCGGAACGCACAGGGAGTTAAAACACCGCGAGCCAGAACACATATTCAAACAATAACAAACATGAAAGATAACCCCAGGAAATTCTTAACATGCACGTGCATGTGTACATGACCTCATACGAACCCTGACTGTGTATTACATTACAGTGCTTTTGGGAATTACATGGCTATCATGCAGTTCCCAAAAGCACCTAGCACTAAGGCAAGCCAAACACAAATACCCAATATAACACATTATACAGATGATCTTTCATAAACACAACATTGTCTAGCTACATCACATGGTCAGCTCGTGCAGGACGTCCATCAGCACCTTTCAACAACATATGCCACACAGAAGGGAGAAACTAGACAGAACACCTTGATACATCCATCATAAATAGCTATGCAGTATAGGGGGTGCTGTGCTGTTGCAAGGATTTTCACATATTAAGGCAAAATTACAGCATGCCTTTAGGCGTTCATTCACCTCTTCAAGAAGGCAATCTTTATGCTATTTGTTGCAGCTTAGCATCCTCTTGAGGGGACACTGAAAGGCAGCTGCCTAAAGGAAGCACCAGCTCAGGTTGGCTTTGACTGGGCTGACAATTGCACCTCCCCTCATGAAAAGATATGTGACAAAACAAATTGATCAGAGCAGTTAACATAAACCCACACCAGCATAAATATGCCATACAGTTGACTACCACTGAACCGAACTGCACTTTCCACCATCAAACTCCACATTCAAACTTGCAGCATAACACATTACAAATTACATGCATCACAGTAGCTACAGCACCACCACACAAACCTAATATAGTGCAGGATTGTCAAATACCTGGCAACAACACATTCTGATTAATTCCATGTGCAGGGCTGGGGGCCTGTTTACCGACTTACAAGTTGCACAGTAATTGGGCCTCGGTCCGCCCTCCTCAGACAAGTCATGCTTGTGCTCTCTCCCTTAAACATGGTAAAATTGTATTACATCTGAGTGGCATATTTAATTTACTAATAAGACCCTAGTAAAGTGGGATACCATATACCGAGGCCCTGTAAGTTGCATGCTACTAGTAGCCCTGCAGCACTTATTGTGCTACCCACATAAGTAACCCCTTGAAACATGTCCCAGGCCTGCCATTGCAGCCTGAATGCAGTTTTAAGCTGTCAATTCCACTTGGCAATATAAGCCACTTCCGGAGCCTCAAACTCCCCTTTTATTTCATATGTCAGCCCTAAGATAGCCCCATATACATTGTCATTTAAAGGTTGGACATGGACCTTTACATTTTACCTGTGCTGGTAGTGAACAACTCCTAAACTCATTCTTCACTACTGTGAGGCCTAACTCTGCCATAGGGTAACATCTGGTTGTTTTAATACTTTTAAGTGCTAACTTTTGATTGGGAACAAGCAAACATTTGATGTTTGTTATCTGAGAAATATTAATTAAAACGCCCGTTAAATGGTAAAGTCAGATTTTAACTTACAATTTTTAAAATGCCACTTTTAGAAAGTTGTCATTTTCCTGGCTTAACTATTTGGTGCCTGCAGCAGTCTGTTCCTTGGTCACATGACTAGGTCTAGTTGGTAGTTGGATTGTGTTTATTCCTTGCAAACATCTACATATTAGAGGGATTAGGTGTGCTTGAATGGCCCATCAACTGGGAGGATGGGAGGAGGGTGGAACTGGGCACAGCCCCGCCTCCAACTGACTAGCTTGTGCTATGCCTTCACACAAAGGACTTGCCAGCACTGCATTGTTCATGTAGACAGCCAGGGCAGGGGGAGCAGGAAAACTCACTCACTCCAAAGGGAATTCTCGATAAACCTTTTCTACTTCAAAGAAAGCACCACGTATGAAAATAGGACCCCCAAACCCACTCTTCAGGTCATGTTCTGGACCTGCTTTAGGGCTGTCAGAAGACCACCTGCTGCTGTGGTCTGCTGTGTACTCCACAAGACTGTTTTGCTGCAGCTGGAAAGAGTGCTTTTCTGCTTAGAGCCTGCCTTAAACCCTCAGAGGCCTGCCTTGCTGCTTAAACCCTGTTCCACTGCTTGAGCCCAGAAATCCCATAGTGACTCCAAGGGCTAGTCGGCTGGACTCCTGATCAGAGCCTCAGGGACACAAAAGACTCCAACCATCTTAAACCCGCACCTGGGTCCAGCTTGAGTGAGTCCTAAATCCCCAGGTGCTGCCCCTTTGGACCCGGACCCTTCATTAAGGTGCCAAGATAGCCCAAAATCTAAAACTTGAGACTTGGAAATTTTTTGGCTAAAAATGTCTCTCAGAACCGAGGGAAGACCAGGACCAACATGCTTGTCTATCTGCCCGAGGTGTATCGCCGGTCAGACCGGACTGCATGGCAGTTCCCTCTACGCTCCTCTCCACAGCAGCAAATACTTTTCAGCAGTTCTTCGCCAAAGGGGTATGCGGCCTCATAGAACTCTCATCAGCCACAGCCTCCAGCCTTGTCCAAAAAAAGTGACCAAGTCTGAAAGAAAAAAACCTTCACTGCAACTTCATCCAGCAGCTCCCCGACAATGATTCTCCCTCTTCGGACACCGCTTGGAGCCTTGTCCCACTGAACTTTACCTTCTCAGAACATTTTTGATGAAATTTCTTCTAAGATATAGGAAAGCGCTGACCGAGCCCAATCCACTTTTGCATCCAACTTGCACTCCATCATGGTCGATCATATTTTTCGGCTTAGACCCTGTCTCATGCAACTAGATGTCTACGGTTGACGCTTGTGTTTTTAAGACACTAGTTTTTACCTTAAACTTATAACTCCTCTTATACTAATAGGGTTTTTGTTGTTTTGGTGTCAAATAATGTATTAAAATGTACTCTATTTTTCTAAATTGGAGATTTTCTTTCTGTTTTGTTTTAATTTTATTGCTGTTTGCTGCTGCATAAATGCTTTACACATTGCTTCTAAGGCACGCCTGACTGTTTTTGTGCTAAGCTACCAGAGGGTTAAGCACAGGTCAACTTAATGACTTTTGTGGTTCACCCGACAGGGATTGTGGCTGTTGATTGACCAGGGTTATCACCTCAGTCAACCCACTACCTAATATCTCAAAGAATGTCTCCACTACCAATCGATGTTTCTCTTACTCCACTTCAATCCGTCTTCAACTCTTCTACTTGGCTTGTTTTCCATCTAAGTTGCACTTTTTCTATCACTTCCTGTTGTCTCCACTTCATCATTTGTATCTGCTTTCATTTTCCCAGTGTCATCTTTACAAGTATCCAAAGTCTTACCCCAGCTGTCATCGCTTGTCTCGTAGTATGTCCATATGTCCATATCACAATCTCTGCTCAGCCTCCTAATTCTTGCATGTTTTCCCACATCATAGTTGCAACCAATCATGTTTCCTCTTTTTCTAACTGTGGGTCCTAAGTACCTTTGTTCCTGCTACTTTCTATTCACCCTGCCTGGAACTAACATTACTTCTATCTGGTTCTAAAAGGTCACCTGTTGTCCTGGTGCTCTCATGGTTAGTCATCAGTGCCTGTCTGTTTAACACTGTCTACTTAACATTTTGGCGAAAGTGCTTTTCAAGTCAAGTAAAATTAAAAACAATTAACCGAACTACCAAGAGTGAAGTAAAGGCACTTTTGCCATACTATGACATGGTTGGGATCATCTCAAGGACTCTGTGGAACTAGATATCACTGCGTGACTGAGAAACTGAGAAACTGGAACACCAGTGTTCCAAATTTGTAATGCTAAACTCCATTTGCATGAAATGATTTAGAGGTCCACCAAAATAACATATGTTCCACCGGTTAGTATGTGAAATCTCAAACATTGCAGGAAATCTGAAACATTGCTGTGCGTCTCGAGGGTATCGAGGGTATTTCCTCAGAAAAAGTCATTAAGTCCAGTTTATCTCAGTTAATACATGCCAAGTAAAACAGTGCAGGTAAGCCACGCATTTCAATTGAGAACAGAAGGAGAAACTGAAAAAGAGTGCAAGAACTTCATTTTGCATAGTTTTTTTATACAATAATCCAAAAACATAGAAATATTGGTAAATAAGATAGTTAAAATATTTAACGGATTTTTAGTCCAAGGAGGCATACATTATCCAAGAAATGGAAATAATTACAGCATTGTTAACGTTTAGTTTTTCTTTTTAGCATATTAAATATCTCAAACATTTTAAGTGTGTTCAGTTTCCATTCATAAGCTCATTTTTCCAAGCACCTGGACAAAATGTTTTTGCCAGATACTGTAATAGTGGTGTTATGTTATGTTATTGGCATTTGTACACCACACAATCTGGTACTGGTAGACATAGCTGAGAAACCTCCAGTCCCACTTCCTGCCACAACCTTGTGCCTTCTAGGACCTCCCATGGTCTGGGGGTAATTTTTCTGCTTTTTACTGCCCCTCACTGGCAGGATTTAATTGAAAGTGGCATAAAAAAAAGAATCATTTGACTGCCCACTCTAAGTAGGTTGGATGGCTTACCATCAACAGGCCCTACTTCCTCAAGCCATCAGAGAAAGGTTTACAATGATGGAGTGCGTTTAGTTTTGTTGCCATGACCCAGCTGGTTTGACCACCTCTAAATCCGAGAGTTTGTTGGAGAAGGTACTCTGTGGCATGTGCAATTGAGTACCCTCTCTGCCCAATAGTTAGCCCCTAGAGGTGATCCTCCCATATGTGGAGTTTTTAGCAGCACATTACATAAATGCCAAGAAAAATAAACTAAAGTGTGCATTTTGCTCTCACGGCTTGCTGAAGATGTATGCAGAAGGTCATGGTTTATTTTACTCAAATATCCCCCATTGGCAACTGAAGATTGAGGTAGCTGTCGTTTACTGTTTCTTATTAGCCAGCAACGCCTTGCTCAGAAAGTCCTGCTTGTTTTTGTAACTTTTTAAAGGGAAGGCAGCCTCACGCTTCCTGCCGCTGGCCATTCATATGGGAAGTAACTTCAGAGGTGAAAAAAAAACACACCAATCAGTTTTTAATAAAAACTAAAACATAGGCTCTTATGCTGCAACAAAAACGCAGTTAAGCCACTCATTAAAAATTGTTTATGAATAAAGTCTACGATTTCTGAATTTGTGCAGACTCATAGATTAGGTAGACTCAAATATTGGGTAGTCTAAAATTTATGTGTCAAAAGAGACTGATCTCTTCGCATTCCGGCCTCTCTTACTTTGATTGTTTCAGAAAATCATCTTCTTAGCAGGCAGCTCTCTGTCGAAGATTTGATTTGATCTACAGTTCTTGGATTGTTACCCTCATGAAATGTAACTGACAACCACCTTTTATCCTTTTTTGGGAACACGATTTTCCATTAAAGCAAGCAAGATGCTCCCACTCTGAGCCAACAGTCCACAACAGAAATCATACATTGAACGCTCCCTCTTCGGTGTGAAAGCCACCCTAGTTTCACAATGTTTAAGGCAATGTATTTTTTTTTTACAGACAAAGGGGTGTGAGACACAATCACAACTCCCAATTGCCCCCAAGAACCCATGCGAGGTAAAAGATTGTGCAAAAGGCACATGCTAACATGAGGTTAGCTCCCTTGCAATCCGGTCTCCCATGTGTTAAACTGATGCATCATCTTTGTTGTTCTTGAGCGCATTGAAGGATCATGTCTTCCACAAGGAATCCTCTATTTGAGATGATGTTAGCCTGAGGCTGATTGAAGGAGGAAAGCCACTGGTTCATTAGAAATAATGACACTATGGGCCTGATTATGAGGTTGGCGGATGGTTTACACCATCTGCCGAACTTGAGACCGGGAGGTGTCACCATACTGGCTACCTCTCCACCAGGCCCATTAAGAGTTTCCCGCTAGGTCAGCATGTGGAAACCTGAGTTTCCCCCCCGCAGGCCTAGTGGGAAACAGTCTACAGCATTATCTCCAGCTCGTAATCGAGCCAGCGGCACTGCTGTAGGATACAGGGTGCCCTAATACCCTTGCAAGTGAACATTGCGAGGATGCTGGCTGGTGGGGGCCTGCCCTGCCCATTCCAGGTGCATGGGCAGTGCAGGGCCCCCCCTTGGGGCCCGCTGCACCCGTTCTCCATTTCATGGTGGTGCTACCGCCATGAATCGGCTAGTGGAGAACAAGGTCGTAATCCCCAGGGCAGCTCTGCTTGCAGCACTGCCCTGTCGGATGGACCGCCACCTACCACCAGACGGCCAGGATCCCTGATCCTGGCAGAGCTGGCTGTCCAACTGCAGCCTGACCACCAGGGTTGAAATATAGCACTCGGACAGCCTCATTGGTGGCGGTCTAACCACAATACGCGAGTCTGGTGGTCTAGTGACCGCCAAACTCGTAATGAGGGCCTATGTGTGTAACTGATGCATGTGTTCCTAATGCTAACTGTGGGAAGATGGACTTTGCATTCTTGGACTTGGGATCTCATATATGATTAACTTCTGTGTCTATTTTTTTGTGTGTCTATATTCTTGTGCTTTCTTTCTCAGAAAGCAGAGGGCACCTTGGTCTCCACAAGATGTAACGCTATACCTTTTTTTCCCATAGATCTACCTGTCTTGGAAGAGTGGGCCTGGAGAAGTGAAACACTGGAAGGATATGATTGCCCGGCCCAGGCAACCAGTGGCACAATGGCACCAACTGAAAGCCTGAATGCCAGCCCTAGAAGACTCCAAAGCAGTCTGCTGTTCTCTGGGTTGGACTCCACCAGCCTCGCTCCCGTTTAAAGTGACAATGGAGTATTCAAACTCCTTCAACTGAACAATTTGGAGCGTAACCAAGGAATTGTTGGCATCTTTGAAGGAGTGTGGGGAATCATGAGCCTTTGAGGCCAAGCTGGCCTCTGGCTGATCTTACCATGGCTCCCACGTTTTGCTTCAACCTTTCCTGCTACTTGTTTGAAATAAATAAAGAAAACAAATAGAGAACAGCACTTGTTTTCCCGATGGTGTGATCCAGGAGCCATGCCTTTAGTGCAGTGTTAGCCAGCAGCCAGCCAGGGCACAACAGGAAGCCACAAGAAGCGGGAGACTCTGCTACACCGGACCACATGGTCCAATTTTCACTGTTCTTCCAGCAAGCAGGCTACTGAGAAAAGCACGTCCGTGTCGTCGTCATCGTCGCCGTCGTCATTGTTCTGTCCAGGAAGGAAAACGCTTGGGAAGCAAATTTGTTGTGATGCACTGGTGCAGATATAGAGGATCAGACTTATAGGAAATCTGGATATTTTTGTTGTTGTTGTAATATTTTTTTTAACAAAATAGCCAGACTATTATTAATTAATTAATGTAAATAACTTTTTCCTCCTCCAGACTTTTTTTGGAAGGAGGGTGTCTTATTGAGGCAGTTGCAATAGAGAGGGAACATCCAGAGACTCTGCAGTGTTATTCTAATTTTTTAAATAACTTTTAACTGCTGTCTTCCCTTCAGCTGTCATCTCCCATGCTTGTGCAGGCCAGCCCCCGCTCCTTTGCAGAATCCTGGTGGTTTGTTTTAGTTGTTTGGTCACCACCTTTGCGAATCTGCTTTGTAGGGCATTTTTGGGCAAACATGAACAATCTGAGACCAAGCTACAATAGCGTCTACATTTACACGACGAGATACAAAAGAAATATCAGGAAAGCTTAGATCGAATGGTAGTATTTTGCCTAGAAAAGACAATACAGACTTTGCTAAATCATGGCAGGTGGCACTCTTTTCAAGATGGCCGCCAGTGAGAGAAAGAAACTATGAAGGAGAGTGTAGGCTCGAGGTCTTCAGAATCAAAGGGTTGAGCGGAAGAATGCAGTCCTGCCTTGTCAGCAGGTCAACTTCCAGTTCCACAGACCATTGCTGTTGGTGTATTTTTTTAGTATTCAGGCGGTGTCTTTTTTGAGCTACATGCGAATGTCAGCTTGCATGACTGTAGAAGGAGCGAAGGCAGGGCTGTTCGCCTTTTCGTGATCAGGATTCAATACTAGTTTTGAGGGTGTCTGGGAAAAGAGTTTTTCAGAGCTCTTTGGATGCTAATATTTTTCTTTTTCTTTTTCTTTCAAAGGACGATCTGGATGTTTTTTAATAAGGGGATTTTACTCAAGGAGATGGGGGAATTTGAGGGGTTATTGAAACCCCGAGGAAACTTCCATGCTCACTCAAAATGCACAGAGAAGGTGAAGGAGAGCCTAGGTCTTACTGTTAAATAGTCTCGAACTCTCCTTTTATATGCAGTGCAAGTGGGTAATGAGTATTTCAAAAGAACAAAGCAATAGCCATTTTAGTTCCCTATGAGGGACTTTCCTCACCCCTAAAAGCGGCAGGCAAAACCCATGACCCCCCTGTGGAGTGGACATACTCAGTCTGGGGGTGAAAGAAAGCAGGATGAGGTGGGGGACTTACATTTCCTGTTTGACTGTTTTCTCTTTCTTCTCAGTGGGGTTCCCTAGTTGGTGGGAACATCTTGTATCTTTGTACAGTGGTTCCTTGTAATAAACATGTTTTGTTAGTGTGTGCGTGCGTGTGAGGTTTATTTTTTAACTATGGCAGGAATTAGTATTTTTCCAGATTTAGTAGAGATCACACCACAAGGAAACTGCACAGCCAAGTTGAATCTGCTGCTACCAATACTTTTAAGGCACAGGGACAAGTTGGCTGCACTTTAACTTTGATTTTCCTGGTTGAATCCTACATATAGTCCAAATTCCACCTTCCTCCTCAACCTGGTAACTGCCAATAAGTTGCTGGTCCGAGCTAGCTGTTAGCCAAAGTGGACGTTTTTCAAATATAATAAACATTTGACATCCTTTTTCTCTGTCAGAAGTGTGTTGCATCTAATGAGGAGATGGCACTTTAAGAATTATTTGAATCCCACTGTTAAGCTGTCTGTTTGTTTCAAAATATATGTAACAAAAACACAAATAAAATACTTTTGGGTAATAGAATAATTGTTGATCTTTCATTTGCTCGGTCATCAGTCAGTCCCCTCTTTCCAGCTTGGCAAAATGTGGCCCCAAAAATAATAAGCAGTGTCTTACCCCGGATTAGATTTTTGGTAATTAAGTTTGGGACTGAAATAAATTAGGTATGTGTTCTGCTGTTCCACGGGATCCGTGATGGGAATTTAGCAATTGCTGTTGCTTCTATATTTAGTCTATAAAGGGCAGCCCTCTTTATGTAGTGGTGAATGGTGTCCATGAATCTAAAAGCAACCAGTAGTTGTAAAGCGCACACACTCACAGAAGTTAACAACTATATATATAGAGTCTATCTAAGAAAACGGGCTGAATTGATTTAAGGTCACAATACACAACCGAATCATCCCCAAATTCAACAGCTAAGCTAACTCCGCACACCCTTGCTCTTTTTGCCCTCAGTATCTTGCATGTGACCTCACATAGCATGGTCAGTGATATCTCATATGACATGCTCAGTGGCATCGCTCAAGAGATCCCATCACACTTTCTATAATCATGTAACAATTCTGTGCTCCTTAATTGAAAGTTCACAATGTTTCCCAAACAGCCTCATTACTCAAGAGAATGTTGTGGTATTGACACGTCCAGAGATGGTTTGAGATAGTTATAGGAAGGGAGTCCTGAAAAGAGCATGGGTATAATTGTTGTTGACACAAGGTGCATAAATATCATGTGTGTGTAGTGTGCTTAGCCTGCAGTATTTCAGAATGAGTGAGTTTGTTTGGAGGTGTGTGAACGAACTGTCTGGACCCAAAGCCAAGAACAATTCAAAGCCTAATGATGAGTAATTTGAGAACAGAACAATGAAAAGGAAGACAAATATAAGGTCCAATAAGGAAACAGTACGAATTGAATCTATTTTGTCTACTAGTCATTCTGGTATATTTCGACTGCCTTAACTGGAAGCCTTCTAAATGCACAACAAAACATGAAGAAGAACTGGCTAGCCTATTGCATATCTACTCTTCAGGTAAAGCTATGGCAAGGTTGCACAGAAGTGTCACTTGTGGCATACAAATCAGATATTATATATGAACTGCAAGATGCATTTGTATAACTTAGGGGAATGGTTTTAAAATCTTGGCATAAACCACGAAGGCCAAAGCTACAGCTACGTCATGTCAGAATGAAAACTTTTGACATGTTGAAACGTCTGCTGCTTCTAACATTACCTACTTGTGCCTTGGAGCCCACAAGGCCTGGGTGTATAATGTGTAGAAGTGAGACATGATAAGTAGGCTTGTTGCAGTTTTTCTGCAGTACCATAATTTTCAAATGCCACTTACTGCACATCCTAAAGCAGTCTTGTCATTTGCAAAAGCCATCTTTGGGTTTAAAATCTCTAAACGCCTATCTCAGCCTAGGCACAAGCTATAAAAATTAATGCCTGGCTGCCCCCTCCTGCAGTGACTTTAAGTAGATTCCCAAGTCCAGAACTGACCTGAATTAAGGGTGAACTACTCCCCACCAAGTTCTCATTGGAGAACTAAAGGTCTCTTGAAGCAGTTGGCCCACAAGAAGATTCATGGCTGGAAGATGGGGGAATTTTAATTTCAGGAACACCGATCTATACTATCTAAGGCATGTGAGGGGAGAGAAGTAAATGCATCTGTCCACACAAAGGGGAGGCATGTGGGAGGTACCTAATTTTAATAGACCACTTAGTGGGCAAGATGAGAAAACTCATACAGAGGAGAAGCCCTGGAGAGCTTCCTGAGATTGAGTGTATAAAAAGTCAGGAGGGATGCTGAAAACGTTAGAGGTGCCTAGTGGGGAGATTTTGTGAGGAGAGGTTCAGGGGACTCCACCAGCCACTGCTGATGAACTATTTTTGCTTGGAGCTCCTACGACCTGGAAAGCAGAACACTACAGGAGCTACAGGGCATAAGAGAAAGAAGGAGAATAAGTATGGTTGCTATTAGCTGTCTGCCTCGGAGATGACTGAGGCCTATGTTCCTGCTCTTTGTTATACCCAAACCCTGGAACTGGCCCCAAAGGACCAGGGAGACAGGCATTCATTAGCCCCCATTTGGAAATAAAGGAAAAAAAGAGCATCTGTGGAGGACAAGAAGACAACCAATGGGAACTGGGAGACATGCTGGAACCCTGTATGCAGGGAGAGGTTCAAGCTGTGTGTAGCTTCCATCTGCCCTGTGTATCTAAGAGCTGTCCCTAACACTTTGGAAACGTGAGTGACCAGAGACAGGGTATTTAGCCTCGTGAAACAGTTGGGGCTGGAATATTAGATGTGGCCTGAAACAGAGGGGCACAGATATCTGTCTCTCACTTAAACCGGTGGCCTAAGTCCAGTAGAAGAGCCCCCTTGGAGTTTTGGGAGCACTTCCTGCAAGATTCCGCCTCTGTACTCACTCTCCCAGCATCTATGCGACTGAGCAGTTTTCTAGTCATTGTTTTTCATTTATGGTGCAAACGCAGTCTACAGTGGCCACTTTTGATAATACTCAACTACTTCATTGGATATTGGTTGTCATTGTTCCTTATTGGTGTCATTTGATAATTTCTTCAAAATAATCATACTTTCTAATCTCGTTTACACATTGTTGTCATTATAATGTCATGTTCATCATTCCGTTTCTTCTTTTTACTAAAGTGATTTGGGACTTTATTTCCATGTCTTGCCTTTAATATTGTTTTGATGCTTTTAATCTACTTTACAACCATCTCATGTGAGGCTGGTCTGCCGCTTTGAGCTACAACTCTTAGGACATGTTGAGGATTCCTGACTGAAATCTGTGGCTTTTACTTTTGGTACTTTGTGGGGCGCCATAATCCATTGCTTATAATAAGTCTTCATCAAAAACACTACTAAAAAGTGAGGAATTAATACCTCTTCAAGGCAGGCTGATTTTAGACAAACCTCCAAGAGAGAAGTTTTATTTTTATTTTATAACATTGGTTTCCCGATTGGAGAATGTATTTTTCTAATTGTTAATAACAAAATTATATCAAGTATGTTTTTGGGTCTCCTTGTGTCTACGAATAATACAAAGGAATGCTGCAAAAAAGCCAACATGAGGCAAAAGAAAGAACCAGAGCCAACATCAAATTAAGCGTAAGACACGCACCTGTAAAACGTTTTAAGATATGTTTAATAATAATGTGATTTCATATAGCGCTTGATCCAGCACTTCTGACATTTCTAAGGGTTCCAATTAACAAGTGTTACATTTACATAGTTCAATGGCAGTAAATTCACCAAACTGGTAAGGACGGAAGTCTGAGTCCAGAAATCAAACTTGTGACCAGTGGACAGCCACATTTGAGGAGAGAATGTTCAACTCTCTGTTTTATTATGGCACACGCTATCAAAAAAGAGACTTCTAGTCCACAAGAAGAAAACATTTGCTGACACATGAAGGAAGGGAAGAACTGGCCCACCAGAAGGAAAATACCCTATGCATAAAGAGAGAGAGGACATCTTAAGGTCAGGCAACCTTGCTAGGTATTGAAAGCAACAAATCCACTAATCATGGGGACAGTGATCCTGAAGAAAGGCAAATTAAGCATGACTTTGCCTTGAGAGAGAAAACTGGTTCAAGACTGGAGGGGCAATACATGGGGCAGATAAGGGGTATCTAACCTTACCTATAGCAAGAAATGAGCTGGGTGCGTTATACCAAAATCATATGAAGAAGGTGGAAACAAAGATTCAACAGTAAGAACTCTTGATGGGAATTAAGTGAACCATCCACTAGAAAATAGCCCAGTAGGATAAGCAGATAGTGTTCCAAAAGAGCACAATACACAAATTAACTGACTGTAGATGGTCAGGAATGTTAATGAGCACTAACTACTTTTAGGAGCAAAATGCACAACAGACAGAAAGGACGTTATCAGGCCGGAATGGGAGACAGCCTACAAAATGTCATCAACAAAAGCCGTACTCTTATCTCTGAAGGTTAAGAACACAACGCTCAGTAAAAGGGGGGTCTTTCTTTTTTGGGGACTAAAGACTCAATGGCCAAGTCACACAGCCAAAGCAATTGGCTACATTATGAGCATTCAATCCTAGAAAATCCTTTTAAGATATGAAAATGTAAGTAAAGGGATGTAGTCCTTTACACTCAGTCACTACAAGCTAAGCAGCCCAAGGTTAAGGGAGGCGGTACAAATAGTCATCCGTACCAACAGAGCCTAGATTGAATTTCCCCATAAGGGTGAGAGGCCAATGCACAAGGATAGGCAATCAATGGACAAGAAGGAGAAAATGCAACTAAAAACACCTGAGAGAAGAGTGTCAAGTAGGTCACATGAAAGGAACGGCGCTATAGCGAGTATGGACCATTACTGATACCACAAAGGGTGGCTCAAAGGGTATGGCAGAAAGGTTCAAAGTGGTACTGGCAGAACCAAAATTGCAATAAAAATCAACACAAAATAAAAGCTACGGCTTTAGTATAAGATAGTGGCGATCCCCTTCCTGATTACCGCAGAGGCAAGGCGAAGAGAAGGGCCAGAAGATGAAAGAAAGCACATCACTCGACTCAAGGAAATCATTGCCCATGGACATAAATAGCTTTACAAGTTCTACACAGCCCTGTAAAGATGCTTAATTGCAGTTATTTTGACAGATAGCCAGAAATAGAGCCGTCACATTTCAATCCCAGAAGAAGTCATGCAATAGCATTTTGGCTAATTTTAAATCTGGAGTTAAGGGGTATGTAGAAATAGAGTCGCCACATTTCAGTCCAAGAAGAAGTCATGGAGCAGCATTTTGAACAAATGTAGATCTGGAGCTAAGGGGTGTGGACAGAATATCGAGGTCAGAATATTGACAAAAATATGAACGGGTAAGTAAGTCTAGATTTTGTATACCTACCTCCACATATATGTACCTAGGCGATACATATACTCTTAAGGTACGTAGATGCGGAGTTAGGAATAGTAAATCTATATGTAACCTATTTGCACTTACCTTTTTATACTTTGTCCCTCAATGTTCTTGTTCCACAATATTGTTGGTGTCCACATTCAGCAGTACAACCCAGGTAAGGTAGTGGGAAGGTCAAGACAGAGAATATTCCCGAAGTCGAGGTATGAAAATGTACCTGCCAGGATTATAAAGTAGTGAGAAGTGGAAGGAGATTCCTGAGAATGCTGAGAACAAAGAGACATGTGGAACTTACTTTACTCACTTGAGCAGCCAAACTAAGATTAGCATCATTAATTAAGCCTAGCTTGCTGAGGAGGGAATGAGGCCAGGAAGCAAGAATCCAATATGCTGGAGTAGGCTCCCAGGATCACGCCTTAGGTTTGATTTGAAGATAGTTTTAAGGGATCCACCACCACCATCCAATCAGCAATAAATGGCATATATTAATGAAACTGCGTGGCAGAGCAACCAATTTGTAGAAAGACAAGCTAATGGTACAAATACTGGATGCTATGTGTGCCACAAGCTCATTAGATAGTTCTGGCTATGGCAAGAGCCCCGAGATGTTCCACAGAGTACAGTCGTGAAAGACTTCCTGAAAGGAGGGAGGACAACAGCCAGTGTTCGCAAAATGAAATGGTGGTAAGAGGCATCTCCTGGGTACCAAAGGTGTGGAGCACTAGGTTGATTGAATGATTGACAGTACGGAAAACGGCTGACGCGATGAAAAGAATCAGAGCATTGACAGCACCCACATCCAGGATATCACATAGTGTGTCCCGGGTAGCAGCAAGAACAAACTCTGTGTTGCAAGTGGCACGAAAGTCACATTGTGTTTGTTAGAAATGGGGTCTTTGGTTGGCAGTCAGGTTGACCCCTGTCCAAGCAAGGACCCTCACTCTAGTCAGGGTAAAGGAGAAGCACCCTCAGCTAACCCCTGCTCACCTCCTTGGTAGCTTGGCACGAGCAGGAAGGCTGTAACTTCAGAGTGCTAGGTGTAAAGTATTTGTACCAACACACACAGTACTTCAATGAAAACACTACAAAATGACACAACACAGGTTTAGAAAAATAGAAAATATTTATCTAAACAAAACAAGACCAAAACGACAAAAATCCAACATACACAAGTCAAGTTATTAATTAAAAAGCAAAAAGAGTCTTCATGTGGTTTTAAACACAACACTAACGCTTTTAGTGTGGAAATGCACCTGGGTTGCGTCAAAATAACCCGCACGGGTGAGTGTGTGTCAAAAAAGGTAAGCGGTGCGTCTATTTCTCACCCGCAAGCGAGCTCAAGCATAATTTCTCTTTCTCCGGTTGGACCGGCGTGCGTTGTTTTTCCTCCCCGCAGGAGGGTGATGTGTCAATCCGAGTAGCACTCGGGTCCGGGTAGGCATTGCGTCGTTTTTCCACACCGAGCAAGGTTTGCGTAGAAAATCCTGCTGCACAGTCTCAGAAAAACCACACAATGTGGGTTGCGATGTTAACAGCCTCTGTCAGCGTGTGTGAACGTCATTCTTCCAGCTCCGTGCGTCGATTTTCCAGCTGCAATGCCAGTGAAGCTGTGATTTCTGCTGCGAAGCCGGCGGCGCATTGTTTTTCAGCCGCGTCTCGGAAGGTGCGCCAAATTTTTCCCAGCACAGCAGTCTGTGCGTGGATTTTCAGTCTTGTTCTGCCAGCTTCTCCTTTCAGGGTCCCAGAAACTGGATGGGCACCACTTGGCAGGGTAGCAGTCTCACTCAGCTCAGGCTCCAGGTGCTGGCAGAGAGAAGGCTTTGCTGTCCCTGAGACTTCAACAACAGGAGGCAAGCTCTATTTCAAACCCTTGGAGATTTCTTCATAAGCAGGAAGACACACAAAGTCCAGTCTTTGTCCTCTTGCACAGGCAGAAGCAGCAACTGCAGGATGGCTCCACAAAGCACAGTCTCAGGCAGGGCGGCACTTCTTCTCAGCTCTTCTCCAGGCAGATGTTCCTCTTGATGTCCAGAAGTGATCTAAAGTCTGTGGTTTTGGGTGCCCTTCTTATACCCATTTTGCCCTTTGAAGTAGGCTTACTTCAAAGAAAAGTCTCTCTCTTGTTTGTGAAATCCTGCCTTGCCCAGGCCAGGCCCCAGACACTCACCAGGGGGGTTGGAGACTACATTGTGTGAGGGCAGGCACAGCCCTTTCAGGTGTAAGTGACCACTCCTCCCCTCACTCCTAGCACAGATGGCTCATCAGGAAATGCAGACTACACCCCAGCTCCCTTTGTGTCACTGTCCAAAGAGAGGTGCAAACCGCCCAACTGTCAAACTGACCCAGACAGGGAATCCACAAACAGGCAGTCATAGAAATGGTTTAAGCAAGAAAAAGCCCACTTTCTGCATTTTCAAAAACACAATCTTAAAACCAACTTTACTAAAAGATGTATTTTAAAATTGTGACCTCAGGGATCCCGAACTCCATATTTCTGTCTGCTCCCAAAGGGAATCTTCTCTTTAATCATTTTTGAAGATAGCCCCCATGTTAACCTATGAGAGGGATAGGCCTTGCAACAGTGAAAAACACATTTGGCAAACTGTCAGGACATATAAAACACATTAGTATATGTCCTACCTTAAACATACATTGCACCCTGCCCATGGGCCTACCTACAGCCTACCTAAGGGGTGTCTTACATGTAAGAAAAGGGAAGGTGTAGGCCTGGCAAGTGGGTACACTTGCCAAGTCGAATTGGCAGTTTAAAACTGTACACAGAGACACTGCAGAGGCCGGTCTGAGCCATGTTTACAGGGCTACTAATGTGGGTGGCACAACCAGTGCTGAAGGCCCACTAGTAGCATTTGATTTACAGGCCCTGGGCACCTCTAGTGCACTTTACTAGGGACTTACTAGTAAATCAAATATGCCAATCATGGATCTCCAATTACATACACATTTTGTACAGGAGCACTTGCACTGGATAGCAGTGGTAAAGTGCCCAGAGTAACAAAAACAGAGTCCAGCACACATCACAACCTGGGAAACAGAGTCAAAAAGTTAGGGGAAACCACACCAACGATGAAAAGTCTAACAGTGATCAAGCATGTAAGGTTTCTAAAAAAAACAGACAGTTTGGCAGTATCCAGCTTCCGCATGACTTTTGACTGAGTGAGCAAGAAAATGGTCATTAACTGGACAGAGTGAGGGGGCACAAAAGAGTTGGGGTCATATTTATGACCTGCTTTGTTTTGCAAGCCTTAAGTCAGATTTGTAAAGCCAAGCAAAGCCACTTTGCTTGGCTTTGAATAGCTGTAAAAATCTGGAATAATGCAATGCAGTGCAAATCGCTGCATTGCCTTACTCTGCGCAAGGGAGGTGTTCCATGGGCATTGCGTGGGTGTTCTCATGCAACTCCCATGATTTTTGGCACTTTTCCAAATTTACTAAATTTGATAAACCTGGGAATGCACCAAAAAGACACCCCAGGAAAGGCGTGATGAGGTGAAATATTTTTATTTCTCCTTGTTTTTTCTTCTTTTTATGCATGTTGCATTCTGCATTCTGCAGCATACATAGACAGATGAAAAAGACTCTCAGGATTCCTGCACAAATACAATCCTGCGTACAGCACAGGCACCCTTGTCCAGCACCACCCATTTTCCCTCCCGCAAGCCACGACTGCTCATCTTTCAATTGCAGATTTGAAGAAGTATTTGATGCCATTCCAGATCCTTTAGAAAACAAAATAGAAATGATTGGGAACTCTATTCAAGCAAGAGACACGTATTTTGGGCCAAAACATGCATTTAGCTTCTGCACTTTATTACAGTACAATACAAGAGATTGCCTAAGGAAATGACTTTGAACAATGATATATTAATTTAACAAGCATTGTCAGAGACAATAGGTCTGACTTTAATGTTCCACAAATGTAAACAGAGGTATTGACAAAAACTGTTTATATGCATTGTATGCATAAAGGTTGATTATCACATTAAAGCCTGTCCTGCTAGTTTTGCCATTTCTGGGAAAGGATAGTAAAACATATTGCTTTCTGACTACATATAGGAGAAAATGAACTGAAGGTGACAAACAGCATAGTTGAGTTTAATGTTCAGATTTATAATCCCTTGTGGAAGCATTTCCAGGAAGGTGGAATGATACATTGCTAGCTATTGGGATGAGGTGAGAGCATTTTAACTCCTCTGGGTAGAGCCATGCCCACTCAATTTATATTTTAAAGAATTGTTAAGAATATGTCACCCAGACAGCTGCCCTGTCAAGCCAGATCTAAAAAAGTAAGTTTACCTTATATATATAGATAAGCCATATGCCTTACCTAGAAAAGCCTAGATAAGCCATGATTATGATCAATTTAGAATAGCACTATTATCTGGTGTATTTTTTCATTCACAGATATAGTACTTTGGGGTTCATTTAGAATATATGGGAAGTTGTGAAAAAATTGTGGAAAACGGTTTGCTGTGCATTTAATGCTAATTTTGCATTAGGAGTAAAGCATTAAATTTCAGGCCTATTAGTAGCAGTGCAGAAGCAAAAAGCTGGTGTTAATTTTATACCAATAATTACGGCAAGAGAGACAGAAACAATGCTTGCACATTTATCTTTAAATTTGCAGTAATGTGAAATTGTGGTTTAACTGCAAAACATCCGACATTCTGTAAATTACTCCATTGGTGGGGCAGTGCTCATTTCTCAAAAATGACAATTCAGCACAGCTCCACTCTACACAGGCAGCAGAATGCAGTCTTAAAAGTGCTTCCACTGATGCCGTAAATAGTTTTTCTAACTCTTTAAAGAGGTAAGCTCTTCTCTGTTGCTCTACACCACTAAGGGCCTGATTTATGAAAAGTTAGCGCCACCTTTGCGTCATTTTGTGACGCAAAAACAGCACAAACGTACAAAATATAAATCGCTAACATTTCATAAATCAGGCCCTAAGGGTCTCGTAACCATGTCCTTGATAGCTATCACCCAGTAACTCCAGTCCAAAGTTCCACATACCTAGAGCATTGTTAACTGAGGGGAAGGAGATGACAATAGAAATAAAAAGGATCACATGCTTCCCTGAGGGTCACCTTCGAAGTGAGGAATTACCAGTTGAATCAGTAATATGATTCCCAGTTCTTCCTAGTATTTCACACTTAGCCTCTCCCTGCTTTCAGCAGACAGATTCCTTGAGTGAGCATTAAGGGTTTATTGAGTTTGTAGGGTTCGTTTTTTAAGTTTCAGGGACAGATAGTGCTAATGGTAATAAGGAGTCTTTAGAGTTGAGTGAAGGGTAGCGTTAAATGGTAGTAAAATAATTTTAGGTTTCAGGAATGGGTAGCATCAAGAACTAGTGATGGCTTTTAGGGTTCAGTTGTGGGTAGCATCAGGGTGTAGTGATAGGTTTATATGGTTCAGGGAAGCATGGTGTAAAAAAAGGTGGTAAGGGGCTTTTATGGTTCAAGCATAGGTAGCACTAAGGAATGGTAAGGGTTCTGAGGAGATGGTAGTCTTTAAGGTCCGTAATTGTTTCCAGTTCAGAGAAAGGTAGCAGTAAATGATAGTATGGGTTTTTAGGCTGTAGGGAAGGATAGCTGTAAGGAGCAGTAAGGGATTTTTAGCGTTCAGGCATGAGTAGTATTAAGGGTTAGGAAGGATTTTTTATTAATTCATTGAAGGCTACTGTTAAGTCATAGCAAGGCATTTGTAGGGTACCGGCAAGGATAGTATTAAAGGGTAGTACAGAGTTTTTAGGATTAAAGGAGGGGTTGCATTAAAGGGTAGTTAGAGATGTTTAGGGTTCTAAGATGGGTAGCATTAAGGGATAGTAAAGGGTTGGTAGGGCTCAGCAAAGGTTAAAATGAAGGGGTAGTAAGGCTTTTTAGGGGTTATGCATGGTAGAATTAAGGGCAATGGGGATTTCTAGGGTTCAGGGAAGGGTAGTGTTAAAGGGTAGTAAGGGGGTTATAAGATTCAGGGATGGGTAACTGTAAGGGGTGGCAAGAGTGTTTTAGGGCTGAGGGATAGAGAGCCTTAAGGGGGTGATGAAAGTTTTTGGGGCTCAGACAGGGTTAGCTGTATGGGGTGGTCAAATGTTTTAGTGTGCAGGCATGTGTGGCATTAAGGAATAGTAAGGTTTTTAGGTTTTAGGGAACAGTAGCATTAGGTGGGAGCGAGCAGATGTTTTGAGGTTTAGGGAAAGGGCGGTTAAAGGTTAGTAAGTGTTTTTTACGGTTTAAGGAACAGTGGTGTTAAAGGGTAGTTAGGGTTTTCGGGGTTCAGAGAGGGGTAGTATTAAGATATAGTAAGGGATCGGTAGGGTTCAAGGAAAGGATGCATTAAAGGGTTTGTCAGATTCGGGGAACAGTAGCGTTAAGAGGTAATAAGGGGTTTGTAGGTTTAGGAAAGGGTAGTGTTAACAGGCACTACGGGGGCTTTATGTTTCAGGGAAGGGTACCATTAAGATGTAGTAAGCAGTTTTGGGGCTGAGGAAGCGAAGAGATAGAGAGTTGTGAGGATTTTTGATGTTCAGATGTAGGTAGTTTTACAGAGTAGCAAGGTTTTCTGGTTCAGGGCAGGGTAGAATTGAGGGACAGTATGTGGTTTTTAGGCTTCATGGATAGATATTGTTAAGAGGTAGTAACAGGTTTTAAGGATTCATGGAAAGATAGCGTCAAGGAATAGTATGTGTTTTTTAAGGTTCATGGAAGAATAGCACTAAGTTGTATAGAATTTTTAGAATTCAGGAAAGGGTAGCGTTCAGCATTAGTAAGGGTTTTAAGGGTTCACAGAAGAGTAGCATTAATGGACAGAAAGGGGTTTTTGTGGTCTGAGGAAGAGTAGTGTTGTTGAGCCAGTAACCAGTTTTAGGTTTCAGGGATGTGTTTCATTAAGGGATAGTAAGAGTTTTAGGGTTCATGGATGTGTAGTGTTAACTGTTAATAAGGGTTTGAAAGGATCAGGGAAGGGTAGTGGGAAAGGATAGTATAGAGTCAGAGATGGGTAGCTTTAAGAGGTGGTACACATTTCTTCTGGGTTCAGGAATTGGTAGCATTATGGGATAGTAAGGGTTTTTAAGGTTAATAGATGGGTAGAATTATTGGGTAGTAAAGCTTTCTTTAGTGTTCAGGCATATGGTCGTTTTCTGGGGTATTAAGGTTTTTAGGGTTCAGGATGGCGTAGCTGTAAGTGGTACCATGGGTGGTATTAGGGATCACGAAAGTGTAGCATGAAGGGACAGTAAGGGCTTTTAGGGTTTAAGGAAGGGTAACTTAGAGGTAGTAAGTGATTTTTAGGGTTCAGGGACTGGTGCTACTAAGGGGTAGTAAGGCTTTGAGGGTTCAGGGAAAAGCAGCATTTAAGTAGTAGCAACTGGTTTATGTAGTTCGGGGAAGAGCAGTGTTAAGAGGTAGTAAGGGGTTTTAGGCTGCAGAGCTGCATAGTATTAAGGCTTAAGAAGGTATTAGTAAGGTTCAAGGACAGTAGCTTTAAGGACTAGCTAGGGTTTTTAGCATTCAAGGATGGGTAGCGTTAATGGATAGTAAGATGTTTGTGAGTTTGAGGGCAGGGCAGCGATAAAGGGTTTGTAGGGTTCATGGAAGGGTAGCATTAACGAGTAGTAACTCGTTTTTAGGGTTCAGGGAAAGGTAGCGTTATGGGGCAGTAAGGAGTTTTTAGGGTACAGAGAAGGACAATTGTAAGGAGTAGTAAGGAGTTTTTAGGATTCAGTAATGGGTGGCAAGGCCTTCCAACTCAGGGAAGTGTAAAGTTAAGGAGTAGTATAGGGTATTTAGGGTTCATAGAAGGGTAGGGATAAGGAGCAGTAATGGGGTTTTATGGTTCAGGGATGGGTAGCTTTAAGGGGGGTATGGGTTTTTCATGGTTCGCAGAAGGTTAGCGTAAATAACTAGTAAGTGTTTTTGGGGTTTATGGATGGGTTCAATTAAATTGTAGTAAGGGGTCTTCTGGGTTGAAGGAAGGATAAGGGTAAGGGATAGTTACAGATGGGTAGCATTACGATTAGCCAGGAGTTCTTATGGTTCAGGGAAAACTAGTGCTAAGGAGCATTAAGTGGCTTTCAGGGTTCCTGGATGGGTAGTGTAAACGGTAGCAATGTTTTCCAGTTCAGAGAAGGGTAGCAATAAGGGGGAGTGTGGATATTTTAGGGTTCAGGTGGGGGAGCTGTAAGAGGTAGCAAGGAATTTGTTAGGGTTCAGGGAAGGGTAGTGTTCTAGAATAGTACAGAGATTGTAGAGTTCTAGGAATGTTATGGAGCAGTTAGGGATTTTTAAGAGTCAGAGAAGGGGTACTTAAAAATATAGTATATTATTTAGGTAAATTGATTTAATTTAAAGTGTAAAATGTTACATTTGAAGTAAATTATCTAATGCCAGTAATGTAATTGTTTAGAATTAATAAATAAAAATTGATTAAATAAACGTTTGGGAGCCAAGAAGCACAAAAACATTTCTCCAATCCCTACGTCTTAAATCTAGGAATTAGAAAGAGAAAACATCATTCTCTCAAGGAGTGTCATGTTAAGGTATCTCTGAAGTTGGTGATGGAAAGGCAAGGAGAAGGTGGCTTGGAAAACATTACTCTTGACTTCCCTCCTCCCGTCTGTCCTGCTGTGAACGAAGAGCAAACACCATAATTATATAATTATCTAGGAGATATATAACATTGCAGTGGCATGTTTGGTCTAAAGGTCATGCTTTGTTGTAACACATTAGCTAGACTTGATGAGGAGCTCTGGCTTTTGCAAATTGATGAACAAATGCACTATTTTCTGTTGAAGCACACAAGTTCTACCCAAACAAAATATGTTCCCCTGTCCACCAACATGTGGGCAGAGTCAAAGCCCCTCTATTTAATCATGAATGCCATTTTTTAGGTTGATCTCATTAGGTAAGGAAAGGGCTGTCCTGAACGCCAGACCAAAAAACTGTGACTTATAACTGGATTATATCTTCATAGCATTTACAAGTATGAGTTTAAAGTAGCAAATAAGAAAGCATCTAAGACTGCTAACAACATGCATTTATTCAAATATCCAAACATTATTATAATAATCATTAAGCAGTAAAATGGAACAGCGCTGTGAAAAAGAGTGCTGTGTGAAGAGTTTTATATATATATATATATATATATATATATATATATATATATATATATATATATATACACAAATGTTATTTACAAAGTCAAAAACAGTTACATGCAATGATAGCCAGTACTAAACAGGACAGAACAAGACACTACAAGCCACATGTAAAACCATATTGAGTGATTATGAATAAACATAATCTTAACAAGTAAAGGAAATGAATCCTAAATCAAGCAGCTGACTGAAATGTAAACTCTGCCCCATTTGTGAGTTAACGTTTCTGGAAGTTTCCAATAGTATAAGGTAATAGTTGGAAAGCAAACTGAATACACTGAAATAGCACGAGCAACTCCAACACTCTCAAACATGGACTTACACAAACCTGGCTTATAGAATCATTGTAGTTTGGTACCAATGGGCTGATTACGAGTTTGCTGGTCCGTGGCCGCCATGGTGGTGGCTACAGTCCGACAGCCATCGGATTGGCGGTCAGACGACCATATTACGATGCATGCAGTCCCATAGAGGAAAGATCGCCTCGGTCCCGCTGGCACCGCCAGGCAGTGCAGACTGCTGGGGCTGGTGAGGCAGGCCAAACAGGCCGATGGAGCCAGTGTTTCTGATGTGCACATAATGCTGTTGCCTACCGCCAATGTGACCGTGGTGGTCCAACCACTGCATCCCAGCAGGCGGAAACAGAGAGCATAAAGGAAGCAACTAACCTGCAGGCACCGTTACACATCCTGTGCTGGTATGGAGCCCATCACACACATCCTGCCGCTACTGTTGCTCATAGATGAAGCCCCAAATCCACAGTACAGTGGACGCAACCAGTGGTAAGAACACACACCTACCTGTGTCATGAAGATCAACAACAGATCGTCGCGCATTCATCCACATGATATGGGGCTCATGCTATGGGCACCAAATACAGTTGACATTGTGTCCCAGGTCGGAGTCATTCATGAACAATGACACATAGACAGCTATTACACGCCCTCTTTGGGCAGGTCACTGACACTGTACCCCCACACTCCAAAATAACACACGCCTGCTCATCTTTGGCACAGGGACAGTGAAGTGTACAGAACATTGTGTCACACAACAGCAACACCATACCAACATTACATCTACCAATTCAACTGACACCCTCACATTGCTCACATGCCATGGAATGTCATCAGATTGAAGGCACATATGCGCAGTGGGTTTGGACAGTCACTATTAAGCACCTCCTGGCGTGAAAGACTGAGGTGCGGCCTCTCCCTGCCACTGGTAATGCTGGGTAATGAAGTTCAGGCCCCCGGTCACCAATGCTCACCAATGCTGCGTTCTTCACAGTGGGTCCAGGCAGTCACGATTAAGCACTTCCTGGCACGAAAGACTGATGTGCGGTCTCTCCCTGCCACTGGTAATGCTGTGTAATGAAGTTCAGGACCCCGGTCCCTCATCACCAATGCTCGCCAATGCTGTGTCCCAAGCAGCGGGTCCAAGCAGTCACTATTAAGTGCCTCCTGGTGCAAAAGACTGAGGTGCGGCATCTCCCTGTTGCTGGTAAAGCCGGGTAATGAAGTTCAGGCCCCCGGTCACCAATGCTCACCAATGCTGTGTCCTTTTTGGAGACCTCTGCAGACTAACCCAATACCCTGCTCAGGGCCTACAATGACTAAGCAAACCTACTGACAACAGGTAGCCCATGCATCAGCACCATGTACTGTGTGTGAGCCACAATGAAACACCACACACCAATTTGGCTTCTGAAAGGTAAACTCCTTAGGCCTGACTTGACAAACATATTTACACTTTGCAACACTGACTCAATGCATACAATCCCAATGGGCAACTACCTAAGTACAGACTTCACCGTTACACGTGAGTGACAATAAAGGGGCTGGCATGGTTGGTACAGAAAGTGTCTTCCCTGTGCATGTGTGGGCATGTGGCCTACCAAATGCAGATTCATACCACTTCAGGGTGGGTTTCTGTGGTATGCACCTGTACCACAGAACACCCCTTTGAACATATGTTTCTAAACTATAGAGAAGGTATCCAACATACAAAGGTATGCATTCTGCAATTACTGGTGTGCAACCAAGCTACTGAATCACACGTCATGGTCTCCCAGGAATCTTCACACTGACTGCACTGTAGATCTGTCATTTGTGCAATAAGCCTGTACAGGACAAATCTGACTCCTGTGAAGATGACAACACACTGTGGGAGTAAAGGGCCTGTTATGAATCAAAGACACACATTGACAATGATGCAAAATGCACATATGGTCTAGTTCTGTGATTTACCTCTGTGCCCATTCCTAATCTAGTCAATAGACTGAGGCATTCAGAGCAAGTGTTGCGACTAGAGCGTCATATTGTGCCAGGATCTGCTGGTCTACAGGGAGTGGGCACAGTGCCACAGTTCCATAGCCACAGTTACTTGCCCACATCCATGTCTATGTTCCATAGTGGGAAATACATTTGACAGGCCCTGGTCTCTGTAGGCTGAGCATATAGAACCTACATGACACTTACATTTCCATCACTTCCATGCATGACAGTACATCATGTGGCCATCAGCAATGTGGATTGTGGCTTGTGGCTTGTGGCTTGCGGCCTGGGTCGCAATCTGAAGGGCACAATGAGTCATGATATGCCTTGCAGACTACAGTCTGGCAAGGTCAAATGTGGAGTGAAAGATCTGTGGCATAATACACATTGCTTACAATATCCTCAAATGGCTCAGACAAGATGCATACACAGCTCATGCTGTCATACTCATACATGTTGTCTAACATTTACAACCATCAGAAGCAAAGAAATGTCATTGTATAGCAGTAAAGTGTCCTTGCCCAGTTATGTGCATCAAACACAAGGGGGATCCAGAATCCCCCAAAAAATCACACAATACTATATGAATGAACACAATATATAGTACTGGTCATTAATACCTGTACCTTGTAAATCACATTGATACCACACAGACTACAACAACAGACACACAAGCAGTCTGTCTGGCACACAGGAGCAGGTCAGTACCTCATTTGCACAATTGACTCTGTTCAACCCCATACTTTCCATCCTCACAGGCTACAGTGTGGCACACAGGGGCACGCTTTAGCCTGTGAGGATGGAAAGTATGGGGTTGAACAGAGTCAATTGTGCAAATGATGTACTGACCTGCTCCTTTGGTGAACCATAGAGCTGTCCATACAGGGGAAGGAACTCACTCACAAGCCTCTCCAGCTCCCCTACAGGGAAGGCAGGGGCCCTTTCACCCGGTGGGCATGGCATGATTGCTCCCAGATGCAGAGCACAGCAGCTGAAGTGGTGGAGGTGTTGCTGGCAGCAGTGTCAGGAGTCAAGTGATTGATTTTGCACACCTAGACCACATATGTGGTCACCGCCTCCGACTGACACAGCAATTGGGCCACGACCGCCACAGGCAACAACGGTAGCCAATAGCTGTGTCTACTGCGGTTGGAACTGCCTACTGCGCTGATGACTTCTGTGGGCAGTTCCTGATGTCCAGTGTACATTCTCCATTTTGGTGACTTGAAATGCTGTATATGGCCCTGTAAAATGGATCACAACAACAATATATGTTTCATATCATTAGAAACATCCTAAATCTGTCTCATTCTGTAGGACCCACTACACAATCACCAGTGTAGTGTGTTGCTGGGCACAGATGGCCTATTACAGCAGTGCACGGACCACCACCGCTGATGTTTTTTTTGGCAGTTGGAAAATACAGTCAGATTTCGAGGGGCTATTGTGTAGCAGATGGTTGGGTGTTGCCCAAATCCATGTTGTGGACACATGTGTTGACAACCAAGGGGCTCACATTATTTGACCCTTGTGTAGTTGCAAGCTGTGATGTGTACTGGGTGTCATGTCTATCCAGTCAGAAATGCTTTGTCACATGATATTGTTGGCATGCATCATGTATGTTGCTGGGGACATACTGACTAATGTTACAAATCATGTCTTGTCACACATAGGTACTCTGGGAGAGGGCGGATCCGACAGCCTCCTGTTTAGCGTCCAATGCCAGACCTTTAGACCATGGAGGAACACCTCGTCATCCAGTTATACCGTCTGATTAGGTAAACAATTGTGGACTTATGTCGTCAGTTGGAGCCAGATCTGTTGCCAGTAATCCAACCCGCATACCACCCATTGTGCAAGTCATGTCAGTATTGCACTTCCTGGCTACATGGTCCTTCCAACATACAGGAGCCCTGCTGGTATGTCCCAATCTATGTTCAGTCGGGTGTTGAAGAATTTCCTCTCAGCAATGTTGAAACACATTGACAGCTATATCAGGTTTTAGCCAATGTGAAGGTTAACTTCGATGGTTTTGCCTGCCTCCCACATTTGGTGGGGGCCATTGATGGCACACATGTTGGCTTGGTGCCACTGCAGGCCACTGGACAAGTCTATTGCAACAGAAAGAACTTCCATTCCATCAACGTGCAAGTTGTTTGTTTAGCAGATCTCTACATCTCAAATGTGTGTGCCCATTATCCAGGATCAGCACATGATTCCTTCATAATGCACCATATCCCAGATGATGTCACAGCTGCAACCAGAGCGGGCCTGGCTGGTTGGTAAGTCACGTCTGTCCTAACTGTGTGTGAGCAATGTCAGGTGCTACAATCATGAAGTGAGTGACTCATTGTTTCACTCATGTCCCATTCCTTAACAGGAGACTCAGCATATACAAACCATCCCTGGTTTTTGACGCTGCTGAGGAATCCAACTATGCCAGGGGAAGTCCACTTTAATGAAGCCCATGGAAGAACAACAGCGGGCAGTGGAGTGGGCTTCTGGGCTCCTGAAGGCCAGATTCCGCTGTCTGGACAGGACTGGTGGAGCCCTCCTCTACTCATCCCAGGAAGTGTGGTAGATCATTGTGGCATGTTGCATGCTCCACAACAGTGCCCTGCTGAGGAATATCCTGTACATACCATCGGAGGGGGAGCCTGCAGAGCCACCAGGTGAGAATCATGAAATGCCAACTGATGATAACAGTGATGAATAGGAAGGAGCTAACTTGTAAGATCTCATCCACAGATTCATCTCATGAGTGTATGTCATGTGATGTTATGACTGACTGTACAATGAACTACAGTTGTGAGAATGTGTGGAGTTGAGTGTTTTGGAAACAGCTAGGGAGTTGCTACTCTGCAAATCAGTCAAAGGACGATTGATTAGATAGCTTTTGACACATCCCCACCTTGATGACGTGGTTTTGTTTGTATCGGTTTCCTTGCAATGTACTTTGTTTTTCAGATGCTTGCTATGTGACTTGTCATATGTGTGGTTTCAAGCCTAAACTCCTTGTTTTGTTCATTGTACAGGTATCTTCACCATGACATCTTTATGTGGGCATTTCTGAGTTGTGACATTGGCAGGTGTGCGATGCTGACTGACATACAAAGTGGACATGGATTGGTCCAGGTAATGTAGGTCATGGAGTTTGGGTGTATGAGACCCGTGCCAAGAGACCTTGAACAGTCTTTGGGTGGACGGTCAGAAGTGCCCAATGGGCTTGTTTTGTGTGCTGTGGTGGGCCTGATGCCTCATGTGTGTCATCGTGTGGCCATAAAATATGTAGCCCTAGCTTACGACCAAGACATTTTCCCTTCACATTGGCTAAACACTCTTTTTGTATGACCTTTATATAGCTGTATATGTGTTTCATCATTGTAGGCCACAGTGCATATGCCACAACACTGACATATGTTTGTGTCATACCATCAGATGCATGAGCATTGGATTATGATGGCCCTATGATCAGGGACTGTTGTACTGCCATCAGTCTGTATCTTGGATTTTGTGATGTTGAATTATTTTGGTGTGGAATGTGATAAGGCTAAAGCTGGTGAATTCAACCACTTCAATGTTTGCCTATTCTATAGGACAATGCCTGCCAAATCCCATCCTTCCTTGGTCTGAAGGTATGCACCTGTAAATATGTTCATTTACTCAGTATAAGTAAATCATTTATGATTTCCAATTGTTCAGACATATTGCCAGCCTATGTGTTGAACACTGAAATAAATATTTAGTTTGACTAGACACTTGTATGTATGTGTTTATGTGAGACGGTTGTAATCCTGAGCTGGAAACTGTGTATATGCAACATATCCCATCCTGAACAAGTACTTTGGATCATCATCGTATGGTTCACATGGTCTGACATATAAACATGGCTAAATATCAAATCAAAATCGGCAGACAATGAGTCAGTGATTGGTGATTTTATTGTGAAGCTATGACAAACAGAAAATATATGTGGCATGAATCAACCAAAAAAAGAAATGTGAAGAGGTCAGTCATGGTGAATGAAATCACTGGAGTTGATGCCATACTATTGGGAGTCCAAAGTCCGGAGTACTCCTCCCATTGGAAATGGAAGGTGGTTCAGGATCAGTCCACAGATTGAATGTGTAACACACAGAGGAGGACCTTAACGAAGATGGTTATTGCTGGCAGTGGCGGGTGTCTTGCCATCCGCACCTCATTGATTCTTTGCTGGACGTCCCGCTTGTGGGAAGAAGGGATCAGTTGCTACAGAGGCAGGGGTGTCTGTGGCTGGTTGCTCCTCTGGCAGCGCCTCCCTTTCTGTGACTGGCACCGATGTCTATGGGCCTGCTGTTGATGAGCCAAAGGAAGGGGAAGATTGGTTTTGAAAACCTCTGCTCAGGGTTGGGTGTTTGTCCCTCAACACCCGTATTAGGAAGGCAATTTGCAACTGTGGCACTCCATCTGTTCACACATGTCCCTATACATGTCCTTCTGTAGCTGCTTGATTTCCTGGAGTTCAGTCAACACCTGGCCTTTCACGCTTTGGAACTCTTGATAGACCCCCAAGACGTGGTTGATGGTGTCCTGGCTGAAAACAGCATGAGTAGCCTCACCCCGGTGGCCCAGAGCATCCCTCCCATGTACCCTACCCCCACGAGCCTGTGCCCTTGGCACAGGGTGCCCTCTCCAACTTGGTCCTGGAACCTTAGTATTTGAAGTGTTGAGCTGCACCTCAGGATTCAGGACTGGGGGGCACAAGATGATTGGATCTGTGCTAGGTACACAGGTTTCCTGTTATGTCAAAGCAACAGGGCTGGGAGGTGACATTTTGGGCACAGTGAGACTCATTGTTGCTGGGTCAGATGGGCCAGAACAATCCTCCATAACACAAGTCCAGTAGTGTTGTCGTCACTGAGGGCTTCATCCAGGGGGATAGTGGTAGTCTGTTCTGTTACCTCTGTGTGCCCAGAGGCAGATCCACCTATTGATGAAAAACATACATTGTTACTGGTTGAATTGTGACATCTACCTCAAAAGGTTTTGTTATACATTAAGCAGAGACCTTGGACAAAGTTAAGTTGTAGGTATTCCTATTGTGCTAAGTAACCATGGTATTGGGTGATTTCACATGACATGTATGGAGCATGCCAAACTGATTTGGCTCAACCAGTCGATGAGATATGCAGATTAAGTTACACTTTGGGAGATGGCCTGAAAATTAAATCTTACCACAAGTGCAGCCAACACTGTGGAGTGGCAAAATATGGCTTTGACCATTTGGAGGCCCAGTTGAGTGGGATGGAGGCAAACCCAGGACTTTGTTGTATATGTGACTGGAGTCATCATGTGCACAGTGCTGTGTCAAAACGTCTACTGCCAATAGCAATCTGGTGATGCATCTTGACGCCTTAGGAATACTTGTTGCACACACTGGGTAAGATGTCATTCCTGAACTCAATAGTTTAATCTTGGGTTAGCCATTCAAGAAGGAGCTAGGTAGACAGACATGCCTCTGAGTTGAGCATGATCTGTATCTTGGTCACTCCCAGGTGAGTACATTTCAACTGAGAGTTAGCAAACAAGGGTTTTTGAACAAGTGAACACTTGGATGGTATTTGGAGTTGCTGAAACAGGGCCTCCTGGGAGTTGTAGTCCGATCACTCCCTCTACTACACACACTATACAAATGGTATCCTTCCAAGTGAGTACACTTCAATTGAGAGTTAAGACACCGTGGTATTTGGACAAGTGACCACTGAACTGGTGTTTGGAGTTACTGAATCAGGGCCTTCTGGGAGTTGTATTCAAACCTCTCCCTCTACTACACACACTATACAAATAGTATCCTCCCAGGTGAGTACACTTCAATTGAGAGTTCATAAACAGGGGTATTTGGACAAGTGACTACTGGACTGGTGTTTGGAGTTACTGAAACAGGGCCTCCTGTGAGTTGCAGTCAGATCAATCCCTCTACTATTCACACTATACAAATGGCATTGTCCCAGGTGAGTACAATTCCATCGAGAGTTAAGACACAGGGTTGTTTAGAGAAGTGACCACTGGACTGGTATTTGGAGTTACTGAAACAGGGCCTCCTGCAATTAGCAGTTCGGCCACTCGCTCCACCACACACACTATACAAATGGTATCCTCGTATATGGGTTCACCTCAATTGACAGTTAAGATACCGAGGTATTTGGACAAATAACCATTGGGCTGGTGTTTGGTATTACTGAAACTGGGCCTCCTGGGAGTTGCAGTCAGATCACTCCCTCTACTACACAAACTACACAAATTTATATCCTCCTAGGTGAGTAAACGTCAAGTGAGAGTTCACAAACAGGGGTATTTGGACAAGTGAACACTGGTCTGGTGTTTGGGAGTTACTGAAACAGGGCCTCCTGAGATTAGCTGCCCAGTCACTCCCTCTAGTACACACACTATACAAATGGTATTCTCCCAGGCGAGTACACTTGAATTGAGAGTTAAGGCACTGTGCATTTGGATAAGTGAATACTGGGCTGGTGGTTGGAGTTACTGAAACAGGGCCTCCTAGGAGTTTCAGTAAGGTCACTCTCTCTACTCCCCAACACTTGATAAATGTTTGATAATACAGTACATATATGTATTCAGACTGCATTTAAGTTTGAGCATATATTTACATTTTGGCACATACCGTGAATCTTGGAATTTCTTTTGGTATTGTGAGATTTACAGGCACCATTAGGACATATGGCATGTGCTGGGCCTTGGTAGCTGTGATGTTGGATCCAATTATACACATTGACAGTGTTCAATTAAATCTCAGATACTCTGAGTAGTGAATGTTGGTGAGGTACATGAACAAGACAGTGGTAAAAGCTGAGCTGTGAGCATGCATGATATAGTATTTTTGGGACACTTTTTGTGTTGTAACTTACCAAACTCCACTCCTCCAGGCATTCCTGGCAAGCCTTAAGATGCACGATGGCCAGCACCTTCTCCTTCCAGGGAAAGAGTCGCAGCAGGGTACTGGGAGGGCAAACGCCTGTCTTCTTGGCCTCTAGTGCTGTCTGGAGACCAGGGAACAGACCTTGGCCCTGAGTTCGTTCCACCTCTTTCTAATGTTCTCCCTTATGCAGAGAGTGGTGCCTACAGAATTCACTCTATAGAATATTCTGTCCCACATTTCCATTTTCCTACTGAGATGAGTGTGCTGGACTTGGGCTCCAAACAATTGTGACTCTACTCTAATGATGTCATCCAACTCATCCTCCGAAAATCGTGGGTATTTGGCCTGTGTCATGATTGAAAATTAAAGGGGATGACAGTGAGTAACTAAACAAGACAAGTGAATAATGGTAAAAAATAGATGATGTGTGTGAAAGGTGTAAAATGGCATGGGGACAAAAAAGGGCTACCTTATGAAAAAAAATAGAAGAAATGATGTGCGGTCCATCTTGCTGTGCTGCAGCGGAAATGCAAAGGATTGTGGTCTGTGAAGGGTTGTGTTTTATAGTGTCCTTTGCAGGTGTGTCCACTTGGCCAATGTGTATCAGCTGTGTTTTTTTTTAATTCATCCAATGTGCACTGTTACTTTGCTGAAAGCGGACCACGGTGGTTGACTGCCATTGGCTGTCCGCCGCAAGGAGACTGCCATGGCAACTGTGTGTTTATAATAGGCTTGGTGGATGGCCGCGGCACTGGAGGTCGGACCACCTAGAGCCAAGCCACTGTGCCACTTTTTTGCATGGTGGTGGCGTATGGTCATAATACGGCTGTCTGGGGACCGCCAGCGTGGCCGTCTTTTTGGGACCGCCAACATGGTGATCTGGCAGTCCAACTGTCAGAGTCACCAGATCCTCAGGGTCTGTGCACGTTCCCAACACGTCCACCACTGAACAGCTCCAAGACTCTGATAGATAAATCACAGAGACTGAGAGAGTTCAAGAGGGGAAGAGGGGATTAGGAAGGGAACAGCTGGGAAGGAGACCTGTAGTAAGAAAAAGGTTAGAACACACGATGTGAAAATTATATCTCCTGAAATCAATACTAGACTATGAAAACATGAACAATCTTAGAGTTAAGTTTAAAATGACTAAGTTTCAAGATGGCTGGATACCTGTAAGGGAATCAAGATGAATTAAATGAAAACTTTCTTATTCAAGTACTTTCCTTTACATGAGAATCAGAAAAAACATTCTGACTAAATTTTAAACCAGTCATATAAATCCTGTTTTGAGAATGTACACTAGGACCATACAATATTGCATCTAGAAACTCTGGCCTTCTGTGTACTCTTAAAATGTTTCAACACAAATTGCGCATATTGCAGATATATATATATTAAACACCATAAAAGAATTGTGCACCATGAATAACACAATATGGATTCAGGAAACAAATCACATAACTTGTCAACTTGAATATTACATAATAAATATCTTAGAATAGTGGCATACAATAAACAACATGAAATAAACTCGAGGAGAGAATCGTGCGTCTTGCCGATTCGAGTGTCACCATGTAAAATACCAAGAAATGGTAGCACGCAATGAATATCAAAGTCAAATCATCATTAATCGAATTGCGCGTCTTGCCGATTCGTAAAACACGATGTAACTGCAAGAAATAACAGCTCACAATAAATAACAAGATCAAAGTACAATGAAACGAATCGCGCTTCTTTTGACGATTCTTAAGCCACCATGTAAATGTCAAGAAATGGTAGCACGCAATGAATAACAAAGTCAAACCTTTATGAAACAAATTGCGCGTCTTGCCTATTTGTAAACTACCATATAAATGTCAAGAAATGGTAGCGCGCAAGTAATCTGTTACTCATTTAAGAATTAAACCAAGAATATGAAAATTCTCAATAACGGTGTTGGAACAGTCCAACCACCGTCTTACCGCCTGGAACAATGATCACCAATGAAGAATGACCAAATAGGCCGCCGGGACAAGAGCTCAGGAAGAAGCTGCTGCTCTGCACCGGGACCTCTGAATAGTGAGCACTGGGAGTTGGGCTGGCTCTCTTTTATAGAGTCTTGGCCCAGCCCAGAACCACGCCCAGGCATGTTGCAGGGAAAGTCTCTGGAAGGCCCTGAAAACGGGCCACACCCTAACACACTCTGAAAACCTGCAGCAATACATTGCAAAGGAACAGTATTTGTAAGCATATTAAAAATAAGCTTTCGGGATTGAACTCTGCAATGCAAAAGGTTAAACCACAACATATCAGCACAATGCATAAATTACATTGTTTTGAGAGTGCTGGGTTTTTGCATTTTTGTCTCCAACAGAGTGCGTACAGCTCTGGTGTTGACACCAACTGCCAAACTCATAATGGGGCTCTTAGTTCTGAACAGATAGAGTGTGTATCTCAAAAAAAAAAAAGTATAAATCACAATGGTTTGCAGCCCATCATCTCATCTGCAAGGCAAATGATTGAAGTTACGGATATTGCAAGCAGAATCAGACCATTGAATCAATGGGAGAGGTCACTTACACCTATTCATGGTGACCTCTAAACACAACTGGTCTCAAAGAAGAACGCTATCAAACAGTGCATGGCCAGCATGCCATTGAACAAATCAAGGTCTGCATCAACACAGTATCTACCACCAACAATCTAATTTATTTATATATATATTTCTTCACACTGTTATACTCAGTATTATGCTCAAGCATTCGGAGAACCATTAAGCAAGCTTTATAAATCCTAATGTCCTTGCTTGGAAATCTTCTTACAAATATTTGTTCCTGATAATTATTTTTATTACAGCAGCATCACTTCTGGAGATGTTTCACAGTTGTGATTATTGCACTTAAGAAGCCACCTTGAAACCTGCCTTAATTTTGAATGAATGTGACTTATTATGCAAAGGATTTCTTTCCTGATTGCAATTACCTTTTAAAGCAGTAATTTTTAAATTATTAAATTTAAATTTGTGCACTCTATCAGTCTGGATCTCTTGGCCAGACTAAAATGATTCGATAAGCTGGGTTCATGTATCTAAATGTTTGTTGATGTTTGAGACATTTACATATTTTTTGTTCATTCAATTGGTTTTCCCACTGCCCTTTAGAATGCCACAGACTTTTGATTACTCTACCTTATGAATGTGGTAGAATCAATAATTATGCCTCCCTTATGTGATTCCACTATTTAGCAAAACTTATGCTGAATGATCAGAATATCGGATTACAAATATTGTGTGATATGAATATTGTGTATCATGACCACCAAAATATTGTGGAACAGAATATCTAAGGTAAGAATGTAATTTATTTGGTACATGATATCATTCTTAAGAATATTGATGCATTTAAAATACTGTACTTTAATATAGTTGTGATAAATATTGTTTTTTGTTAATTAATTAGTTAGAATATTCATTTTAACTTATAGTATTAACATTATTTTATTATTTTTAAATATAGTTTGTACTTAAAAGAGCAATTATTTTTTTGATTTAATTAGTACTTTGTAATCTAGTAGTGGGTTTTTGCGTTTGTAGGGAATGAGGGTTGGAAGTTAATTAATTTATAACTAATTTAATTTTAATGTTAATTATTTGCATTATTAATTAAATATTTGATTCATTTTTTATTATTTAAATGTTTTATTGGTAAATTGCTCCTTTATTTGATTACATTTAATTTGTTAATTTTAATTATTATTTTCATATTCAAAATTATTCTAGGAATTTATATTTTATTAGCAGAATGTTGGGTTTGCATGTCCTAGGCCCAGCTCTCCCTGTGCTGCTGCATCTCTCTTGTTCCTGTCATCCCTTTGCTTTTTCCCCTGTTTTTTGTATGCCTTCAGCTTGCTTTTCCCTTGTTCTCACTGTTTTCTCTTTGCTTTTCTCCCAGTTTTTTCTGTGCCGTTGCCTTCCTTTTCCCTTGTTTTCACTGCTTTCGCCTTGCTTCTCTCCCCATTTTTTGTTTGCCTTGTCCATGCTTTTCCCCCTTTTTTGAGTGCTTTCTCCTTGTATTCCCTCATTTTTTGTGCCTTCTCCTTGCTTTTCCCCCATTGTTTGTGTGCCTTCGCCTTGCCTTTCCCTCATTTTCACTGAATTTCTCCTTGATTTTCCCTCAATTTTGTGTGCTTTCTCCTTGCTTTTTCTCAGCTTCACTACTTTCTCCTTGCTTTTTTTTATTGACGCTGTCACATGCCTCCTGTTGTTTCCTGCCTCCCATATAGCCCTGCCCACTGCCTCTCCCCTACCCTCCTTCCTCCCAGGACCTACTCAATGGAGGCCGCAGTGCGATCCCATTGAGCAAGTCCCAGGCCCAGCTCTCCCTGTGCTGCTGCATCGCCCCTGCTTTTCCCCCCATTTTATGAGTGCCTTTTCCTTGCTTTTCTCTCATTTTTTGTGTACCTTCTCTTTGCATTTTCCTTGTTTTCATTTCTTCATCTTTGCTTTTCCCCCGTTTTTTGTGAGTCTTCTCCTTGCTTTTCCCTCATTCTCACTGTTTTCTCCTTGTCTTTTCCCCTGTTTTGTGTACCTTCTCCTAGCTTTTCCTTCCTTTTCACTGCTCTCTCCATGGCTTTTCCCCTATTTTTGTGCCTTCTCCTTATCTTCCCCTCATTTCTCAATGCTTCTCCTGGCTCTTTCCCCCAATTTTTGTGAAGCCTCCCCATGCAACTCTGGGACATCACCTCACTTCTGGAATTTCGAAGAGCCCTTAAGCTTGGCTGTTCTAATGAGCCTCCAGGACCTGCAAGCGCCTGGATAACCTGTTGGGTGATTAGCCACGCTTTATAAATCCTGTTTGATTTCTAAATTATAAACTATATTTTTGTTTTTATACTTTTGTAAGTAATTTATATTTTAGTAGCATGTTGTTCTGTATGTAGGGGAATAGGGTGGGAAGTTAATGAAATTATATTTTTTTAATTAATTGTTAATATCAACTTTTTATTGATAAAACAATATGTCGATTTTAAACATTTATATATTATTTAAATTATTTGTTTTATTTATTACTACATGTTTTAATATTAATATTTGCTGAATGTATTTTAAATATTTTTTAATTGTGTTTGCTTAATTTAAATCATATTTTAATTTTTTTTAAATTCAGTACTTTTTCGGGTGTTTGTAGTTTCTTAGGGTTGTTGAGTGGGAAGTGCCTTTAAGTTATTTTTCTTATTTCTGTATTTGGTTTGAGCTTATTCTCTGCATTTTTTTAATATCAAATATGATTTAAAAATGTATTGTTAGGTACTTCAATGTTTTCTAGAAAATAATTATGAGTTTGAATGGTATATGGAATGCTTACGAAGATTAGCACTTTCCCTCCTGTTTCTTAAACTGGAAAACGAATGGTGAATATATCTATCTCCTATGAAGTCCAACTCTTTCCCTACTGTTGTGTAGACTGGAGTGGGAATGATAAATCTAACCCCTCTGAAGTCCAACACCTTCCAAACTATTACATACATTGGATTGGGAATAATAAATAAAGACCCTCGAAAATCCAATATAGTTACCCCTATGTTGGCTAGAGTGAATTTATATTTGATTTTATATTATTTTTAATATTGCAATTTATTTGTATTTGTTTTTTGTGTTTAGTACTTTTTTAATGATTATATACTGTTTAGAAAAATGTGTTTCATTATTTTTATATTTATGTGACAATTAATATTTTTTATATATACAGTTTTTAAATGTATTGTTTCTGTCACTGTTAGCGTAATTTGTTTAACTCATTTTAAAAATGATCTGTGTATACTATTTCTGTTTACAACATGAATAAAACTATTTTATATATTCATTTTAATTTATAAATTAGGTTGCATATTTTTGTTTGTTGTGTATTTATCTGCTATGATATGGTTTATTTTTCCAGCATCAAAAGATGATGGAACTATGAATGAAAAGTAAAAATGTAAACCATATGTTGTGCACTGCAACTGGCTCTGACAAAGTGTTTATTTGAGGATTTTGTATGGGTTGTATCTGGTTTGCTCCTCCAGCAGCATACTCCACTCCCACTGGGAACTGATCATGTGGAGAAAACTTAGATAGATAGATAGATAGATAGATAGATAGATAGATAGATAGATAGATAACAAATGTATATATATATCTATATATACATATATATATATATATACGTATATATATATATATATGCACATATATATTCTTTACATACTTTTCATATATATATATATATATGTACACACACACATATATATATATGCAATTAAATTGATGATATTCTTACCTGTTTTGGGTGGATATTTGCTTCCACAATATTTTTGGAACAATATTTTGGTTGTTTCTGTTATAAATATAGGAACACAAAATTATCGTAAACCGTTTTTTTGACACAATATGTGTGTCTCTCGTTATGTTCGATCACAATATTTTGTCAGAAAACCAAACTCATGATTGCTCATTAAAGATTAAGGGTCCAATTGTGCGTACAGTGCCTTATTATAACCTCTTGCCTGTGTCATAGGATTGTGGATAATAGTAATAATTATATAATTCTGATGATGATTAATTTGAAACACCAACTCACCATTAGCTATTATTATGTATATAACTGAGCACAGCCATTCAACAAGCCATATATAAGATATACTTTTCTATATACTTACTTTACTGGCACTTGACTAAGCACTCTTTTTTTGACACCTTTAACACCTTTGACACCTTTCCTATACTTTAGACAAGTGTTTTTCAATATAATGTTATGGAGATACAATGGAATTCAATACTAACAGTAGTATTTTGCTAGGCAATTACAATTAGGGATCCCCTTGTGTTGTACTATACCTATACCCAGATTTCAGAGGACATAAGTGTTGCCTTATAATTGTACATATACTTCAATATAAGTTATGGAGCAAGTAACATTTTATCTTTGTCTTCCTGGAGAGGGCAAATTATACATATCATACTCATTAAATGGACAGACATCCATATGACTCTCTAGCCACAGCTGGCTGATATGCCAATGTCTTGATCACTTGGTTAAAACAATTTTCTCTGTCATTAAAATGGCCTTTAGTGGTGGTGTAGCATCTCTTCTTTTAAGGCAGGCCACTGATATATTCTGTTTAAAAAAAAAAAAAATTGGGCCCATGTACTTATAGACCCAATGCAGAACTTCTCATTACCAGCAAGATCCTGAGGAATAATCTCACTAGACTGCTTCAAACACATGTTGAACGTGCTGGGGTTTAGCATCCTAATTAACACATACTCATGGAACTGAGACCATCCTCCTTGATATGCTTGACAGTATATTGGAAATTTTGATTAATGGTGGAGGGATTAGAGTGTCTCTTGTTGAATCTCTCAACAATCGTCAACACCAGAGATAACACTATATTGGCTTCAATCAACTGCCAATTAGATAGTTTAAATCTTTTTCAAGTAGATGGGTCCAGAAGATCTACTGAGACATTTTTCCAAAGTACTTTTACCACCTGTAGGATACCTCAATGTATTTGTAATGTGTACATTCAGCCATTGATAAAAGCCATCCAAAAACCTCAGCTTGTACACTAGTCCTACTGTGATAAATAGGTTAGTGTTAACTGTAAAGAAATTATGGGTGCATGCAGGCTTTTAGCAGTGTGTGGATTTGGAGTAGTGGTCAACCTTTGTGGAAGGATGTTGGAATAGGGTGTGGTGAACCATTGAAAACTGATTTTAAACTTCAAGCAACAGGCCTGTAAATATGTCCACTGCACTGGACAGTTTGGCCCATTATTTTTGTGTACAGTGAAAGTTCTAGTGACATTGAAAAACGATAATTAAATTTGCACAGAGAGGGAACACAATAAGCAAACTTGTATTAAATAAAATCACATTTAGGAAGACTAATGAATGAGTGTACTCACTACTCAATTCTTTTGGAGTATTTGACTCTGCAAGAGTAATTTAGGATGTTACCACAATTATTTTATATGAGGACATTTAGACACATTTATGTGCAAATAATGTTATTCCCATTTGAATATAGTGGAGGCCGAAATGAAATGTCATATACCATAGACTAGCTTTATCCTACTAGGAAAGAACTGTAGATATTCTTAACTCCATGTTTATGTACCTTAAATTTCAAAGTACCCATAACTAGAGATAAGTATAGCGAATATTACATTCAGTAAGCCACAGAATCCATTTCTGATTTACATTTTGTTTCATTTTTTGGTTTCTAAGGAATGTACTTTAAGAGTTTTCATGTTGCATTCACGGCAGAGGTCAGGAAGCATCTTGATAAGGGATTTGTGTTGGCTATTATTCTTCTTGATCTTAGCACTGCCTTTGACACAGTCGATCACAATATAGTACTTCTAGAAATTAGGGATATTGGAGTTACAGGCAGAGGCTGCTCACTTTTGGAGGAGAGATCATTTCAGGTGCTAGACTGGTCATTCCTCTCCAGCTGCTTCAAGAGCAGCTTTGGAGTGTCTCAGGGCTCGTCTCTCAGCCCCTTTAACATCACTATGTCCCCCCTAGCAAAGATAGTGGAGCCATATGGTGGATCATTAGTGTCGTATGCATATGAAACTCAGCTGGTGGTCTCATTCTTGACTAATCCCAGCACCTATGATTCGTCACTCTCCCCCTGCTTGCAGGCTGTGTCAGGATGGATGTCTTAATGTAAACTTAAGCTAAATGGATATAAGACCGAAGTAATGATTTTAGGACATTGCCCTCATCGAGGTCTTAATCCCCCTATGTTGGAGTCTCTAGGGGATCTGCCCCCGCCCAAGGAATATATCAAGAGCCTGGGTGTCTGGCTTGATCCACGGCTTACTATGGATTATCACGTTAAGAAAATTTCTTCAACTTGCTTTGGTCTATTCAGGCTCCTAAGGAAGGTTTTTAAAATTCTTCCACTTATTGCGAAAAGACTTATCATCTAGGCACTTACCATCTCTCGTTTGGATTATGGCAATGTATTGTATCTTGGCGCCCTGAAATATGTGAAAAAGAAGCTGCAGGTGGTGCCGAACACTTCTGCCCGTCTCCTTTTGGACATACCAAGGCATGAATCTGCCAAACCAGCCATTTCTTCTCTACATTGGCTCCCAGTGGAACAACGTATAAAATTTAAAACTTTGTGTTGTGTCCACAGGTCACTATACAATAAAGCCCCCCCCCCCCTGTTCTAAGGACTCTTGCTTCTTTCCATAAGCCCAGCAGACAGCTCAGGTCCTTGTCAGCCACGTTACCCTCAATCCCTAGAGTAAAACAATCTAAATGGGGTAGAAGTTATATGGCTTATCTGTGAGCCAAATTGTGGAATTCTCTTCCGCTTGGTCTTCCACAAATTAGCCATAAACTTACCTTCTGGCGAGCACTCAAAACTTGCCTGTTTTAAAGCTGATGCCTCAGACTGTATCTCTTTGGTCTGTGACTAGCGCTCGGAGGCCTACAAGTAGCCACGCGCTATACAGGAACCAATAACATAACATAACATTGTTGGCATAACAAGATGATGTAACTGGAAAAACAAACAATGGCCGAGGTACAAATAGCCCCAGTGAACGAGCTACACAATCCCTCTTACTTGTCTGCAATGGTGTCTGGTATTTTCAATTAGGAATGTCATTACTAGAAACTTCTTCTCTACTGATGTGAATCTGATCAAGTGTAACTTATAGCGTGATATTAGTATAAGAGCTAGAAGGAGCTAATCGCCTTGTATGCCATAGCATCTGTGGTATGAGCACAGAATTTCTATTTGTTGCAGCTATATCATGCCTCCGAAATCTCTACATATATAAGTAATGAATTTGTTTATCAATTATAGCATACTCTCCAACCTAAACAATTGGTTAAAACTATGAACTTATGTGGAGCTGGTAGTACCAACTGCCTGAATGTTATCCTCAACTTAGGTAAAAAGAAATTCCCTTAACCCCTTCTGTGCCGTGGACGTAGTGGTTACGTCCTCGGCCCGGAGCCCGGTGGGAGAGCTAGCGCTCCCTCCGTGGGGTTCCCCCCCTCAGCCCCCCAAGGCAGGGATGGAAGGGGAAGACCTTCCCCTTCCACCCCTACCCCCCACCCCCACCCACCCCCCCGTAATGACGTCAGCGCACGATCACGCGCTGACATCATTACACACTGCCGGTCGCACTGGAAGCCAATTGCTTCCAGTGCGAGTACGGAGAAACAGGTCAGTTATTTCTCCGGCGGGTCGGGGGTTTGGGACAAACAGGCACCGGGGGAAAGGAAAGGCTTTTCCTTTCCCCCGTGTCTCTTTGAGCATTCCTGCTGCCCGATCGCATTGCGATCGGGCAGCAGGAATGCCCACTAGACGCCAAGGATTTTCTCTTTTTTTGTTGTACTTTGTTGTTTGTGTGTCGGGGAGCGGCCCTTTGGGCAAGGGTCGCTCCCATTTGGGGGCATGTTTCTTGTGGCCATTTCTGCCCCCCTTGGGGGCAGATCGGCATAATATTTTTAGGCCGAGAATCCACTAGACGCAAGGGATTTTTTTTTTTTGATGTTTGCAAGGGGGGCAGAAACCACTAGAATGTCAGGGATTTTTTAATATGTTTATTTTTGTTGGGGGGCCTTGGGCAAGGGTGCCCCCCCAGGGGGACATTGAACTGTTGGCCATTCCTGCCCCCCTTGGGGGCAGATGGGCCTATTATTTTTAGGCCCATCTGCCCCTGCCACTTAGACACCAGGGATAGTGTGTGTGTGTTAGTGGAGGGGGGGGAAACCCCTTTTCAAGGGTAGCCACCCTTTGGGGGCACTTGTACCAAGGCCATTTCTGCCCCCCTTGGGGACAGATCGGCCTATTATTTTTAGGCTCATCTTCCCCCCCAAGGGGGGCAGAAACCACTAGAACGCCAGGGATTTTTTTTATATGTTTATTTATGTGGGGGGCGTCCCCTTGGGCAAGGGGCACCTCCCCCCCAAGGGGGGCATTGAACTGTTGCCCATTTCTGCCCCCCTTGGGGGCAGATGGGCCTATTTTTTTAGGCCCAGAAGCCACTTAGACACCAGGGATAGTGTGTGTGTGTGTGTTAGTGGAGGGGGGGCGGCCCCTTGGGCAAGGGTCACCCCCCTTTGGGGGCACTTGTACCAAGGCCATTTCCTGCCCTCTTGGGGACATATCAGCCTATTATTTTTAGGCTGATCTGCCCCCAAGGGGGGCAGAAACCACTAGAATGCTAGGGATTTTTTTATATGTTTATTTTTGTTGGGGGGGCCTTGGGCAAGGGGTGCCCCCCAAGGAGGGCATTGAACTGTAGGCCATTTCTGCCCCCTTTGGGGATATATGGGCCGATTTTTTTAGGCCCATCTGCCCCAAGGGGGGCAGAGGCCACGTAGCCACCAGGGATAGTGTGTGTGTGTTTTTTTTTTTGTTTGGGGGTGGCCCCTTGGGCAAGGGTCGCTCCCCCTGGGGACACACTACTAAAGGTATTTTCTGCCCTCCTTGGGGCAGATAGGCCTATTTTTTAGTAGGCCCATCTGCCCCTATGGCAGAATCCACTGAGGCACCAATTTCTAAATGCTTGATGGTTTGATGTTTGTCAACTGACGAAGTATTTGCATTTGTGATAATCTTTTTCCTCCTTTTTGTTCTAGTTTAAAGCTTTTGCTTTCTTTGCTGTGGCTCCTTGCAGTTTTGGCGGTGGTTGACCTGCGGTTTGCATAGTTGCATGTTTTAGGTAAGTAAAAACAATTAACTCCAAAGGAGTATTGTTGCCATGCATGAATGACATGTTTGTAGGTGGTGTACTAAATGCAGGTTTGTGTGAAATTGTCCTTAGATTTGTGCACAATGATATTTGTGTTGTCTTATTTCTAATTTGCTTTTCTTTCTTTCTTTTAGTGCGATATCATTGGTGATTGCTGTGTCTGTGCAGAGTAGTTGCTGGTGATTCAAGCTTTTTCAGGCAAGTGAGCGGTATAGTTTTTGAGTTTATAACTCTTACTAATAAAGCTACACTTTATTACTTATCTTACACAGTGCTGGTTGTTGGTGGTGCATTTGTCCAGTTAATTTTCGTAGGAAAGATCATGGCTAGCCGCAGGATGACCACTCAGCAGGTGGTTGGTATGCTTTTTGAGCCATTGTCTGATCATGATTATGAGACGGACTCTGCATCTGAGGCAGAGGAGGAAGTGAGAGATTCTGGCAGTGAAGTTTCTGTCGGAGAGGGATCTTCTGATGAGAAAGCCACACTCAGTGCAGATGAAGGGCCTGTTTCAGAGGAGGACACTGATGTGCCATTAGTGCAGCAACCTGGGGCTGAAAGGTTTCCCGTTAGAAGAACTGTACTCTGGGTTGCCCCAAACATGGAGCAGCCAGAGTTGCCTACCTTTACTGGTCTCCCGGGGTGTAGAGTCAATACAGAGAACTTTTTGCCTGTCAATTTCTTTGAGTTATTTGTGGATGATGTGTTTTTGGAAGAGATTGTTGAGCAGACTAATTTGTATGCTGGGCAGTATTTGAGGGACAACGCTGCTAGACTTAGGCCGCACTCTAGAGCTGCCCAGTGGATTCCCACAAATTTGGAGGAGATGAAAAGGTTTTTAGGTTTGACTCTTTTGATGGGGTTGATAAGGAGGCCGTCACTGGCTTCTTATTGATCTACTAGTCCCTTGATGGCAACAGCTATATTTCCTGCAACAATGAGTCGTAATCGGTATTTGCTTCTTCTTAGGATGCTGCATTTTATTGACAATGCATTAGCGTTGCCACGAGCACTTTCTGACCGTCTTTTTAAGATTAGGCTTGATAATTTTGTAGATCGGTTTTCAGAGGTCTATGTTCCAGGCAAAGAAATAGCTGTGGACGAGTCTTTGGTCCTCTTCAAGGGTCGTTTGGTTTTTAGGCAGTACATTCCTAGCAAGAGGGGACAATGTGGAATTAAATTTTATACATGTGTCTACACTGGTAGGGATTCCAGTATTGACCCCACTGGTTGTCCTCCCACTTTTGGAGTTACTGAGAAAATTGTGTGGGAACTTGGAAGACGACTGTTCAACAAAGGTCACCATTTGTATGTAGATTACTTTTACACTGGACTTCAGTTGTTCAAGGAATTGTTTAGAGTGGACACTGTTGCTTGTGGCACAATTCGTTGTAACCGTAAAGGCTATCCAAGGGAGCTTGTCTGTAAAAAACTTCAGAGGGGACAGTGCAGTGCCTTGCGGAATGATGAGCTGCTAGCTTTGAAGTTTTCAGACAGGAGGGATGTCTATGTGCTAAGTACCATCCATGATGAGAGTACTTCCCCCGTGACTGTTTGGGGCCAGGTTGCTGACGTGAGCAAACCTGTGTGCATTTTAGATTATAATAAGCACATGAGAGATGTCCAGATAGAGTTGATCAAAGGTTGGAACCTTATACTGCTATTTGTAAGTCTTACGTTTGGTATAAGAAGTTAGAAATTCACCTCTTCCACTTAGCAACTTTTAATGCTTTTATTGTGTTTAAGGATAGGTCTCCAGAGTCAAAGATGACATTTGTGAAATTTCAGGAGTCAGTGATAGAGAGCCTTATTGTGGTGGAACAGGCCAGAGTTCCTAGAGAAGCAGTGGTGGAGGATGTGGCTAGATTGAAAGATTGCCACTTTGCTGAGCACATTCCTCCCACACCCAAAAAAGACTTTCCAGCTAAGAAATGTAGAGTGTGTTTTCGAAGAGGTATCCGGAGGGAGACTCGAATGTACTGCCCAGATTGTCCTTCAAAGCCTGGGCTGTGTGTGGGTGGTTGTTTTAAGAATTACCACACCCAGAAGAATTACTGGGAACAACCATGAGTGTAAACTCATGTCTGTTTTCTATTTTCATGTTTTCAGTTTGATGGTTAGCATTTCTGTCATGTACTTAGTTAGAGCTTTTGTGTTTGTAGTTTTGTAATTATTTCTAATTAGTTAGTGGTTTCTTTGTTTAAAAAAAAAAAAAAGTAATGCCATTGTGTGTGGAGTGGGGCTTGGCTGAGGGTGTACATTTTGTACATATTGACTTGCTGTTGGCTACTGCAACACACTGCAAGCCAAACACCAGTCCACACACTCCCATCAGCTGGTGTGAATGCTGTATCAGGCATGTGGGCATATGTAAGTGATGGGCCCTTGAGTGGCGCTGTCTGTCGATGCGAGTGTTGTAATGTGCTGGGCCCGTGGCTTTACAGCTCACGAGCTGTGAGTCATTGGTTCCGTTTTTTGGCCTTTCAGTTATTAACAGTGCATTTCATTTTTGTGAAATCTCTTGTTAATAAAATTTTATCCACTGAACCATCACTCACCCTCGTGCCAAATCCAACCAGTATGTGTGGTAAAAATGACAAAACCTGCTCCGCTGTAATCAGGCGTCGCAGCACACCTGTGACACGCTATGTGCCTCGGGTGGGACCCTGATGATGAAGCAGGCCACCAACTTGGTTGGTGGGTGAGGGGTCTTTTTAAAATAACCTAAGTGCGTTTCTTTTCACAATTTTAGTGTTTGGAACATCACATAAGTATGTGGACCCACCAGAATGATCCATTGGAAAACTACCTGTGTTTGGGGGGGTTGGCACCTATGGTTTTTGTCCTGGGTGCGGCCTTCATCTAGGGAAACCTACCAAACCCAGACATGTTTTAAAAATAGACACCACAAGGAGTCCAAGGAGTTGTGGCTTGCCTGGATCCCCCAACATTTTCTTACCCAGACTCCTCGGCAAACCTAAAAATGTGCATTAAAAAATCACATTTTCCTCACTTTTCTTTCTAGGATCACCGCTGCCGCACACATTTCCTACCACCCAGCGTTCCCCTCAGTCCCCCAAGTAAAATGATACCTCACTTGCATGGGACCCCAAAGCAGATTCAGCCAAAAAGATGTATAAAATAAAAATATGTGCTTATCAACTCGCTGTGCAATCCCCTCAATCTCTACAATGTTTTGGCCTTTTTCTGTTGCAGGCACCTGGCCCACCTGCACAAGTGAGGTACCATTTTTATCGGGAGACTTGGGGGAACGCAGGTTGGAAGGAAATTTGTGGCTCCTGTCAGATTCCAGAATCTTCTGTCGCCGAAATGTGAGGAAAAAGTGTTTTTTTGGCCAGATTTTGAGGTTTGCAAAGGATTCTGGGTAACAGAACCTTGTCAGAGCCCCACAAGTCACCCCATCTTGGATTCCCCCATGTGTCTAGTTTTCAGAAATGTGCTGGTTTGCTAGGTTTCCCCAGGTGCTGGCTGAGCTAGAGGCCAAAATCCACTGGTAGACACTTTGTAAAAAACACCTCTGTTTTCTGTGAAAAAATGTGATGTGTCCACGTTGTGTTTTGGGCCATTTCCTTTCGTTGGCGCTAGGCCTACCCAAACAAGTGAGGTACCATTTTTATCGGGAGACTTGGGGAAACACTGGGTGGAAGGAAATTTGTGGCTCCTGTCAGATTCCAGAACTTTCTGTCACCGAAATGTGAGGAAAAAGTGTTTTTTGGTCAAATTCTGAGGTTTGCAAAGGACTCTGGGTAACAGAACCTGGTCAGAGTCCCACAAGTCACCCCATCTTGGATTCCCCCAGGTGTCTAGTTTTAAAAAATGCGCTGGTTTGCTAGGTTTCCCCAGGTGCCGGCTGAGCTAGAGGCCAAAATCCACAGGTAGGCACTTTGTAAAAAACACCTCTGTTTTCTGTGAAAAAATGTGATGGGTCCACGTTGTGTTTTGGCCCATTTCCTTTTGTGGGCGCTAGATCTACCCACAGAAGTGAGGTACCATTTTTATCGGGAGACTTGGGGGGACGCTGGGTGGAAGGAAATTTGTGGCTCCTGTCAGATTCCAGAACTTTCTGTCACCAAAATGTGAGGAAAAAGTGTTTTTTGGCCACATTTTGAGGTTTGCAAAGGATTCTGGATAACAGAACCTGCTCAGAGCCCCACAAGTCACCCCATCTTGGATTCCCCTAGGTGTCTAGTTTTAAAAAATGCGCTGGTTTGCTAGGTTTCCCCAGGTGCCGGCTGAGCTAGAGGCCAAAATCCACAGGTAGGCACTTTGTAAAAAACACCTCTGTTTTCTGTGAAAAAATGTGATGTGTCCACGTTGTGTTTTGGGCCATTTCCTTTTGTGGGCGCTAGGCCTAACCACACAAGTGAGGTACCATTTTTATCGGGAGACTTGGGGGAACGCTGGGTTGAAGGAAATTTGTCGCTCCTGTCAGATTCCAGAACTTTCTGTCACCAAAATGTGAGGAAAAAGTGTTTCTTTGGCCAAATTTTGAGGTTTGCAAAGGATTCTGGGTAACAGAACCTACTCAGAGCCCCACAAGTCACCCCATCTTGAATTCCCCTATGTGTCTAGTTTTCAAAAATGCACTGGTTTGCTTGGTTTCCCCAGGTGCCGGCTGAGCTAGAGGCCAAAATCCACAGGTAGGCACTTTGTCAAAAAACACCTCTGTTTATTGTGAAAAAATGTGATGTGTCCACGTTGTGTTTTGGCCCATTTCCTTTCGTGGGTGCTAGGCCTACCCACACAAGTGAGGTACCATTTTTATCGGGAGACTTGGGGGAACGCTGGGTGGAAGGAAATTTGTGGCTCCTGTCAGATTCGAGAACTTTCTGTCACCGAAAAGTGAGGAAAAAGTGTTGTTTTGGCCAAATTTTGAGGTTTGCAAAGGTTTCTGGGTTACAGAACCTGGTCAGAGCCCCACAAGTCAACCCCATCTTGGATTCCCCTAGGTGTCTAGTTTTAAAAAATGGGCTGGTTTGCTAGGTTTCCCCAGGTGCCGGCTGAGCTAGAGGCCAAAATCCACAGGTAGGCACTTTGTAAAAAAACACCTCTGTTTTCTGTGAAAAAATGTGATGTGTCCATGTTGTGTTTTGAGCCATTTCCGTTCGTGGGCGCTAGGCCTACCCACACAAGTGAGGTACCATTTTTATCGGGAGACTTGGGGGAACGCTGGGTGGAAGGAAATTTGTGGCTCCTGTCAGATTCAAGAACTTTCTGTCACCGAAATGTGAGGAAAAAGTGTTTTTTTGGCCACATTTTTAGGTTTGCAAAGGATTCTGGGTAACAGAACCTGGTCAGAGCCCCACAAGTCACCCCATCTTGGATTCCTCCAGGTGTCTAGTTTTCAAAAATGTGTTGGTTTGCTAGGTTTCCCCAGGTGCCGGCTGAGCTAGAGGCCAAAATCCACAGGTAGGCACTTTGTAAAAAACACCTCTGTTTTCTGTGAAAAAATGTGATGTGTCCAGGTTGTGTTTTGGGCCATTTCCTTTTGTGGGCGCTAGGCCTAACCACACAAGTGAGGTACCATTTTTATCAGGAGAATTGGGGGAACGCTGGGTGGAAGGAAATTTGTGGCTCCTGTCAGATTCTAGAACTTTCTGTCACCGAAATGTGAGGAAATAGTGTTTTTGTTGGCATAATTTTGAGGTTTGCAAAGGATTCTGGGTAACAGAACCTGGTCAGAGCCCCACAAGTCACCCCATCTTGGATTCCCCCAGGTGTCTAGTTTTAAAAAATGCGCTGGTTTGCTAGGTTTCCCCAGGTGCCGGCTGAGCTAGAGGCCAAAATCCACAGGTAGGCACTTTGTAAAAAACACCTCTGTTTTCTGTGAAAAAATGTGATGGGTCCACGTTGTGTTTTGGGCCATTTCCTTTCGTGGGCGCTAGGCCTACCCACACAAGTGAGGTACCATTTTTATCGGGACACTTGGGGGAACGCTGGGTGGAAGGAAATTTGTGGCTCCTGTCAGATTCAAGAACTTTCTGTCACCGAAATGTGAGGAAAAAGTGTTTTTTTGGCCACATTTTGAGGTTTGCAAAGGATTCTGGGTAACAGAACCTGGTCAGAGCCCCACAAGTCACCCCATCTTGGATTCCTCCAGGTGTCTAGTTTTCAAAAATGTGCTGGTTTGCTAGGTTTCCCCAGGTGCCGGCTGAGCTAGAGGCCAGAATCCACAGGTAGGCACTTTGTAAAAAACACCTCTCTTTTCTGTGAAAAAATGTGATGTGTCCACATTGTGTTTTGGGCCATTTCCTTTTGTGGGTGCTAGGCCTAACCACACAAGTGAGGTACCATTTTTATCGGGAGACTTGGGGGAACGCTGGGTGGAAGGAAATTTGTGGCTCCTGTCATATTCTAGAACTTTCTGTCACCGAAATGTGAGGAAAAAGTGTTTTTGTTGGCATAATTTTGAGGTTTGCAAAGGATTCTGGGTAACAGAACCTGGTCAGAGCCCCACAAGTCACCCCATCTTGGATTCCCCCAGGTGTCTAGTTTTCAAAAATGCGCTGGTTTGCTAGGTTTCCCCAGGTGCCGGCTGAGCTAGAGGCCAAAATCCACAGGTAGGCACTTTATAAAAAACACCTCTGTTTTCTGTTAAAAAATGTGATGGGTCCACGTTGTGTTTTGGCCCATTTCCTTTCGTGGGCGCTAGGCCTACCCACACAAGGGAGGTACCATTTTTATCGGGACACTTGGGGGAACGCTGGGAGGAAGGAAATTTGTGGCTCCTGTCAGATTCAAGAACTTTCTGTCACCGAAATGTGAGGAAAAAGTGTTTTTTTGGCCACATTTTGAGGTTTGCAAAGGATTCTGGGTAACAGAACCTGGTCAGAGCCCCACAAGTCACCCCATCTTGGATTCCTCCAGGTGTCTAGTTTTCAAAAATGTGCTGGTGTGCTAGGTTTCCCCAGGTGCCGGCTGAGCTAGAGGCCAAAATCCACAGGTAGGCACTTTGTAAAAAACACCTCTGTTTTCTGTGAAAAAATGTGATGGGTCCACGTTGTGTTTTGGGCCATTTCCTTTTGTGGGCGCTAGGCCTAACTACACAAGTGAGGTACCATTTTTATCGGGAGAATTGGGGGAACGCTGGGTGGAAGGAAATTTGTGGCTCCTGTCAGATTCTAGAACTTTCTGTCACCGAAATTTGAGGAAAAAGTGTTTTTTTGGCCAAATTTTGAGGTTTGCAAAGGATTCTGGATAACAGAACCTGGTCAGAGCCCCACAGGTCACCCCATCTTGGATTCCCCCAGGTGTCTAGTTTTAAAAAATGCGCTGGTTTGCTAGGTTTCCCCAGGTGCCGGCTGAGCTAGAGGCCAAAATCCACAGGTAGGCACTTTGTAAAAAACACCTCTGTTTTCTGTGAAAAAATGTGATGGGTCCTCGTTGTGTTTTGGGCCATTTCCTTTAGTGGGCGCTACGCCTACCCACACAAGTGAGGTACCATTTTTATCGGGAGACTTGGGGAAACGCTGGGTGGAAGGAAATTTGTGGCTCCTGTCAGATTCCAGAACTTTCTGTCACCAAAATGTGAGGAAAAAGTGTTTTTTTGGCCACATTTTGAGGTTTGCAAAGGATTCTGGGTAACAGAACCTGGTCAGAGCCCCACAAGTCACCCCATCTTGGATTCCCCCAGGTGTCTAGTTTTCAAAAATGCGCTGGTTTGCTAGGTTTCCCCAGGTGCCGGCTGAGCTAGAGGCCAAAATCCACAGGTAGGCACTTTGTAAGAAACACCTCTGTTTTCTGTGAAAAAATGTGATGGGTCCACGTTGTGTTTTGAGCCATTTCCTTTCGTGGGCGCTACGCCTACCCACACAAGTGAGGTACCATTTTTATCGGGAGACTTGGGGGAACGCTGGGTGGAAGGAAATTTGTGGCTCCTGTCAGATTCCAGAACTTTCTGTCACCAAAATGTGAGGAAAAAGTGTTATTTTGCCCACCTTTTGAGGTTTGCAAAGGATTCTGGGTAACAGAACCTGCTCAGAGCCCCACAAGTCACACCATCTTGGATTCCCCTAGGTGTCTAGTTTTCAAAAATGCGCTGGTTTGCTAGGTTTCCCCAGGTGCCAGCCGAGCTAGAGGCCAAAATCCACAGGTAGGCACTTTGTAAAAAACACCTCTGTTTTCTGTGAAAAAATGTGATGTGTCCACGTTGTGTTTTGGCCCATTTCCTTTCATGGGCGCTAGGCCTACCCACACAAGTGAGGTACCATTTTTATCGGGAGACTTGGGGGAACGTTGGGTGGAAGGAAATTTGTGGCTCCTGTCAGATTTGAGAACTTTCTGTCACCGAAATGTGAGGAAAAAGTGTTTTTCTGGCCACATTTTGAGGTTTGCAATGGATTCTGGGTAACAGAACCCGGTCAGAGCCCCACAAGTCAACCCATCTTGGATTCCTCCAGGTGTCTAGTTTTCAAAAATGTGCTGGTTTGCTAGGTTTCCCCAAGTGCCGGCTGAGCTAGAGGCCAAAATCCACAGGTAGGCACTTTGTAAAAAACACCTCTGTTTTCTGTGAAAAAATGTGATGTGTCCACGTTGTGTTATGGGCCATTTCCTTTTGTGGGCGCTACGCCTAACCACACAAGTGAGGTACCATTTTTATCGGGAGACTTGGGGGAACGCTGGGTGGAAGGAAATTTGTGGCTCCTGTCAGATTCTAGAACTTTCTGTCACCGAAATGTGAGGAAAAAGTGTTTTTTTGGCCAAATTTTGAGGTTGGCAAAGGATTCTGGGTAACAGAATCTGGTCAGAGCCCCACAAGTCACCCCATCTTGGATTCCCCTAGGTGTCTAGTTTTCAAAAATGCACTGGTTTGCTAGGTTTCCCAGGTGCCGGCTGAGCTAGAGGCCAAAATCCACAAAATCCACTTTGTAAAAAACACGTCTGTTTTCTGTGAAAAAATGTGATGTGTCCACGTTGTGTTTTGGGCCATTTCCTTTCCTGGGCGCTAGGCCTACCCACACAAGTGAGGTACCATTTTTATCGGGAGACTTGGGGGAACACTGGGGGAAGGAAATTTGTGGCTCCTGTCAGATTCCAGAACTTTCTGTCGCCGAAATGTGAGGAAAAAGTGTTTTTTTTGGCCAAATTCAGGGGTTTGCAAAGGATTCTGGGTAACAGAACCTGGTCAGAGCCCCACAAGTCACCCTATCTTGGATTCCCCCAGGTGTCTAGTTTTAAAAAATGCGCTGGTTTGCTAGGTTTCCCCAGGTGCCGGCTGAGCTAGAGGCCAAAATCCACAGGTAGGCACTTTGTAAAAAACACCTCTGTTTTCTGTGAAAAAATGTGATGGGTCCACGTTGTGTTTTGGGCCATTTCCTTTTGTGGGCGCTAGGTCTACCCACAGAAGTGAGGTACCATTTTTATCGGGAGACTTGGGGGAACGCTGGGTGGAAGGAAATTTGTCGCTCCTGTCAGATTCCAGAACTTTCTGTCACCAAAATGTGAGGAAAAAGTGTTTTTTGGCCACATTTTGAGGTTTGCAAAGGATTCTGGGTAACAGAACCTGCTCAGAACCCCACAAGTCACCCCATCTTGGATTCCCCTAGGTGTCTAGTTTTAAAAAATGCGCTGGTTTGCTAGGTTTCCCCAGGTGCCGGCTGAGCTAGAGGCCAAAATCCACAGGTAGGCACTTTGTAAAAAACACCTCTGTTTTCTGTGAAAAAATGTGATGTGTCCACGTTGTGTTTTGGGCCATTTCCTTTTGTGGGCGCTAGGCCTAACCACACAAGTGAGGTACCATTTTTATCGGGAGACTTGAGGGAACGCTGGGTGGAAGGAAATTTGTGGCTCCTGTCAGATTCGAGAACTTTCTGTCACCGAAATGTGAGGAAAAAGTGTTTTTGTTGGCATAATTTTGAGGTTTGCAAAGGATTCTGGGTAACAGAACCTGGTCAGAGCCCCACAAGTCACCCCATCTTGGATTCCTCCAGGTGTCTAGTTTTCAAAAATGTGCTGGTTTGCTAGGTTTCCCCAGGTGCCGGCTGAGCTAGAGGCCAAAATCCACAGGTAGGCACTTTGTAAAAAACACTTCTGTTTTCTGTGAAAAAATGTGATGTGTCCACGTTGTGTTTTGGCCCATTTCCTTTTGTGGGCGCTAGGCCTAACCACACAAGTGAGGTACCATTTTTATCGGGAGACTTGGGGGAACGCTGGGTGGAAGGAAATTTGTGGCTCCTCTCAGATTCTAGAACTTTCTGTCACCGAAATGTGAGGAAAAAGTGTTTTTTGGGCCAAATTTTGAGGTTGGCAAAGGATTCTGGGTAACAGAACCTGGTCAGAGCCCCACAAGTCACCCCATCTTGGATTCCCCTAGGTGTCTAGTTTTCAGAAATGTGCTCGTTTGCTAGGTTTCCCCAGGTGCCGGCTGAGCTAGAGGCCAAAATCAACAGGTAGGCACTTTGTAAAAAACACCTCTGTTTTCTGTGAAAAAATGTGATGGGTCCACGTTGTGTTTTGGGCCATTTCCTTTCGTGGGCGCTAGGCCTACCCACACAAGTGAGGTGCCATTTTTATCGGGAGACTTGGGGGAACGCTGGATGGAAGGAATATTGTCGCTCCTGTCAGATTCCAGAACTTTTTGTCACCAAAATGTGAGGAAAAAGTGTTTTTTTGGCCACATGTTTAGGTTTGCAAAGGATTTTGGGTAACAGAACCTGGTTAGAGCCCCACAAGTCACCCCATCGTGGATTCCCCTAGGTGTCTAGTTTTCAAAAATGCACTGATTTGCTAGGTTTCCCCAGGTGCGGGCTGAGCTAGAGGCCAAAATCCACAGGAAGGTACTTTGTAAAAAACACTTCTGTTTTCTGTGAAAAATTGTCATGTGTCCACGTTGTGTTTTGGCCCATTTCCTTTTGTGGGCGCTAGGCCTACCCACACAAGTGAGATACCATTTTTATCGGGAGACTTGGGGGAACGCTGGGTGGAAGGAAATTTGTGGCTCCTGTCAGATTCGAGAACTTTCTGTCACCGAAATGTGAGGAAAAAGTGTTTTTTGGGCCACATTTTGAGGTTTGCAAAGGATTCTGGGTAACAGAACCTGGTCAGAGCCCCACAAGTCACCCCATCTTGGATTCATCTAGGTGTCTAGTTTTCAAAAATGTGCTGGTTTACTAGGTTTCCCCAGGTGCCGGCTGAGCTAGAGGCCAAAATCCACAGGTATGCACTTTGTAAAAAACACCTCTGTTTTCTCTGAAAAAATGTGATGTGTCCACGTTGTGTTTTGGGCCATTTCCTTTCCTGGGCGCTATGCCTACCCACACAAGTGAGGTACCATTTTTATCGGGAGACTTGGGGGAACGCTGGGTGGAAGGAAATGTGTGGCTCCTGTCAGATTCTAGAACTTTCTGTCACCGAAATGTGAGGAAAAAGTTTTTTTTTGGCCAAATTTTGAGGTTTGCAAAGGTTTCTGGGTAACAGAACCTGGTCAGAGCCCCACAAGTCAACCCCATCTTGGATTCCCCTAGGTGTCTAGTTTTCAAAAATGCGCTGGTTTGCTAGGTTTCCCCAGGTTCCGGCTGAGCTAGAGGCCAAAATCCACAGGTAGGCACTTTGTAAAAAAAACACCTCTGTTTTCTGTGAAAAAATGTGATGTGTCCATGTTGTGTTTTGAGCCATTTCCGTTTGTGGGCGCTAGGCCTACCCACGCAAGTGAGGTACCATTTTTATCGGGAGACGTGGGGTAACACAGAATAGCAAAACAAGTGGTATTGCCCCTTGTCGTTCTCTATATTTTTTCCTTCCAAATGTAAGGCAGTGTGTAAAAAAGACGTCTATTTGAGAAATGCCCTGTAATTCACATGCTATTATGGGCATCCCGGAATTCAGAGATTTGCAAATAACCACTGCTTCTCAACAACTTATCTTGTGGCCATTTTGGAAATACAAAGGTTTTCTTGATACCTATTTTTCACATTTTATATTTCAGCAAATGAATTGCTGTATACCCGGTATAGAATAAAAACCCATTGCAAGGTGCAGCTCATTTATTGGCTCTGGGTACCTAGAGTTCTTGATGAACCTACAAGCCCTATATATCCCCACAACCAGAAGAGTCCAGCTGACATAACAGTATATTGCTTTCAAAAATCTGACATCGCAGGAAAAAGTTACAGAGTAAAACGTGGAGAAAAATGGCTGTTTTTTTACCTCAATTTCATTTTTTTTTATTTCAGCTGTTATTTTCTGTAGGAAACACTTGTAGGATCTACACAAATTACCCCTTGCTGAATTCAGAATTTTGTCTACTTTTCAGCAATGTTTAGCTTTCTGGGATCCAGCATTGGTTTCTCACCCATTTTGGTCACTAACTGGAAGGAGGCTGAAAGCACAAAAAATAGTAAAAATGGGGTAGGTCCCAGTAAAATATCAAAATTGTATTGAAAAATTGGGTTTTCCAGTTCAAGTCTGCCTGTTCCTGAAAGCTGGGAAGATGGTGATTTTGCCACCGTAAACCCTTTGTTGATGCCATTTTCAGGGGAAAACCCACGAGCTGATTTCTGCAGCCCTTTTTTCCCATTTTTTTTTAAAAAAAACTAAATTTTCACTGTATTTTGGCTAATTTCTTGGTCTCCTTCAGGAGAACCCACAAAGTCTGGGTACCTCTAGAATCCCTAGGATGTTGGAAAAAAAGGATGCAAATTTGGTGTGGGTAGCTTAAGTGAACAAAAAGTTATGAGGGCCTAAGCGCGAACTGCCCCAAATAGCCAAAAAAAGGCTCGGCACAGGAGGGGGAAAAGGCCTGCCAGCAAAGGGGTTAATGTTAGCCTATGGTGTATTTTGATTTTTGTTCATGTGACAAGATTATATCTACATGATTAGGATCAGGATTAGGATCATCATTAAACCTAATGCTAAAGAAGGGAAAATAGTTGATTCTGTGTTACTCACACTAATGTGCATGTTGAAGTCAGTGGCCAAACACTTTGGGATAAATTTACGGCAGTGCCAGGAAAAATAGGTTAAGAATAGGAGCCTCATTCCCCTGGATCAGGTGAGGTTTTGGAGAGTTTACGCACTGTCCGCCAGACATTTGTTTACCTTGAATGACAACTTGCATGCTTGTTTTGTGGACTTTCGACTCTATGGATCACTGTCCTTGCAGAAAATTGAAGCTAGGGGGCATTTGCCAAGCATTGCTAGCTATGGTTAAAACCATTAATTCAAGTTATTTGGCAAAAGTTTACCAGTGCAATAGAGAGCAGCTATCAAGTAAAAGCTCCATCCTAAATGGATTCAATCTTGGGTGTGACTTAGCACCCTACTCTTTGTTTTATACTTGAGCCATCCAGCTAAAGCATTGTCTAAAGCAGTGGTTCCCAACCTGTGGGCCGGGGACCCCTGGGTGTCCGCGAAGCCTCCTCAGGGGGTCCGCGACTGCTTAAAAATTTTTATAATATTAGGACCGAGCTATCAGTAATGACTCAGTGGGGGTCCCCGGGCTCCACTATTGATAAAATGGGGGTCCACAGAACTCAAAAGGTTTGGAACCACTGGTCTAAAGCCCAAGAGTCCCCCAAAAATAACTTGATGTGTTTAGTAACATCTTGTCTTATGCTGATCTCCTTGTTCTTTTAGACAAGTCTTTACAGCCTTCAGTGGAGGTTCACAACTCTGTGTGAATTTTACTGATGCATTACTTGTGTGAAAATATTAACTATCAATAAATTAAAGCTTCCCTTGGGGGAAATTAACATCTCTTCTCTTGAGTTTGAGGAATGGGCCTTCGATTGTGGACCGTACAAATATTTGAGTGTTCTCTTTGAGATGGGTATTAATTGGAACACTGACGTGCAATTACATCGTGCAATGCTCTGACTGCTATAATTAGCTCAGTAATGTCTAACTCGCTATGGTACTAATTACAAGTGGTCCTGAGGGATGGGGTATTTTGGATTTTCCCAGCAAGGCAAATACTAATTCCACAGTGCAAGGTCAGGTGAATACCTCCTACCCTGAGTTTTAAATAGGAAATGGTACATAACATATAAAGTTCCGTGCCTTTTTTTCACCAGATTCCACCGGAGGGTCTAATTGTTGGACTTTTTTCCCCATGTAAGTTTCATCAGGCTTTGACATGCCAAATATTACCTACAGGAAAATGTGGGAGTGTGATGTTTATTGAACCCAGTCATTAACCAATGTGTTAACTCTCGAGGACACAATTCTGATCCTTACATAAAGAGGAGTTTGCACAGGCATTGGAATTAAGGAACAGCCTCAAAAGTGGGGCCTATGTGCTCTATTGTCTATAAATCCCTACTAAGAGTTTACAGCTTTAAAATTACCCAAAGTCTTATATGACTCGACGCCTCTAGTTTAAAAAATGCTACAAAGCAACGTAGAGTAAGTCCTGGAAGAAAACTGTAGATTGCCAGTGACAGCACTAGGACTGAACCTGTGTTATGGCAGTGAGGCTTACAACGTTTTCCCATGCACAACCTGACCTGAGAGGCAACTAAATTGCTTCCTTCACCACTCTATTACAGCGTCCCCCTCTGCGTACTTCACCACTTTATCACACCGCTCACCTCTGGATGGCGCAAAGCTACCCTAGTATGTTGGATCACACTAGATGACAGCTGCATCTTTCGGATGAAAACTGGACACCATTGTCCAAGACCACCTCTTCAGGAATACCTTCTCAGCAAAAAAGATCTTACAAGAATTTATTGAAAATGTCCATGGGTATGCTATCTTTCATTTGTACCTCCAGCCATTTGGAAGAATAATGAACCAGGACCAACGCATAAAACTCCATTTGAGGCTAAACCAAAAAAAGGGTCATTACATTCACAGCCACCTAACTCCAAGGTTCATCTGGCAAGCCAGCTGTGCATACCGGAGAAGGTAATGAACGAGCTGGCATCCATTCCCGGCCACCAGAAATGTTCCCTCACTTTCCTCTTGTTCTCAGATATCCCACAATCTGCTAAACTCATTATGCTTTCAAGCATTCCAACCAGAGGCTTCAACTTAGCTACCCTTGTTAATACATTTCCTTTAAATGTCAATTTGTTCCCCCCTGTCTCGGAAGCAATACAAACGCCTCACAACCAGTGCTTAATTTGTGCTTGCTGTTTCCGGTGTTGAGCACCAGCACTTATTTTTTAGGGCTGGGGCTTATTCTTCTGCCTCAAGCATTTGCTGCGAGCAAATGACACAGATGGGAAAGACGGAGGAAGAGAAAAAAGAAAAAGCGTCACAAAGGGAGAAAGTAGAAAGCTGCAGGAGTGAGCTGAAGGGGCAGGGAATGGCTTTATATGGATTGAAGAGGCCCGAGATGGCTTCAGGATTACGCCACCTCAGTATTCTGTGTTCGCACAGTTAATTGCAGCAACCACATGTTTAAGAGGAGGGCTTTGGGCACCGGCACCTTTTTATTTACAAATTAAGCACTGCTAACAACTGCTTCTCACAGAGCCAATCATTAATCAGAAACTGGTTTACCAGCAATAAATCATGGTCCGTCAGCATTGCCTTCTCGCATTCATCCTTGATAACACATCACAGTGTATCACCAAACTCTCCTCCACATCTTCAAATGTGGCAGCTACTTCACATTCTTCGTAACATTCAACATCAATAAATTCATGCCACTGTAACAGCAATCTGGATAATCCCTCAGCTTGTGCCTTTAATTTCCCAGGGACATATTCCACAGAATAATGGTACACCTGCAACTTTGATACTAGTTTCACCAATCTTGAAGGCATCGACCTTCCTTCCACTGGAGGCAACAAATGTACCAGCGGTCTATGATCAGTTCTTCATAAGTGGCCGGAAGTGGTTCACAGGCCAAGTACACACTAGCATTTCTCATTCAATGACAGAATAAATTGTTTTCCACTGACTGCAAAGCAAGTGAACCTTAGGCTCATCATTTTCACATCCCTGGTCTAACACAGCCCCCAACCTGTAACCTCTTGGATCCACCACAATTATACAATTTTTATCATTCACAAATGGTTGTAAACGTGGTGCCTTGACAATTTCCAATTTTATCCTTTTAAAACATTCTTCCTTTTCACTGCCCCAAACTTCCCCTACATTTTTCTTAAGTAACTTTTGCAAAACTTCCACCTTGCTAGAATAGTTCTGGATACACCTAGCATAAAACTCTACTAAGCTCAAACAGGACCATAGGAAGTGGCGCATCAACAATCGCTTTCACTGTGTCATCATTTGGCATAATTCCCAAACTAGAAATTTTGATGTCTAACTACTCCACCTGCTCTTGACCAAATTTTCATTTTTTCCTGTTTCGCTGTTAACCCTACTTCCAGCAATAATTACAAAACTTTCCTCAGGTTACCATCATGTGCTTCTAGACACTTGCCAAACATTAACTCATCATAACGAAACACTCTGGCTCCTTGCACACTCTTCAATATTATACACATAAGTCTTTCGAACACGGCCAATACACTGGCCAATCCAAATGGTATGCATGTATATTGTAATGTTTTTCTGGTGTAATAAAAGCTATGAAATGCCTGGACTCCTCCTCCAATTCTACCTGATGGTAAGCACTTGTTAAGTCAATCATTAAAAACACAGTAGCTCCTGACACAGGTGTTAACAGCTCTTGTAGGTTTGGTGAGGATTCTGTCTATACACATTGCATCATTTAAGTATTATAGGTCGACACACAACCTCAATTTCCCAGAGCTCTTCAGAGAAATAACAATGGCAACCAATCAAAGCATCTCATTAGTTTGAGTATATCTTTCACAAACATTTTTGTAACATAGCTTGAACCTTGCTCAAGTAAGACAGTGGAACACTTTATGGCTGCTGCCTCGCTGGCCTTACATTCTCATGCGTACAATCTAATGTTTGTAATCACAGAATTTTACCAATTCCTCCTAGAAACACTTGCTTATACTCCTCATTTAACTTGGTAAATATTCCCTCCACACACACACTTATACCTACAGCATACACAGGTGGATTTGCTATTGGATCGAGCCCCATATCTAATTATTATTGATGTGGCCAACCCAAAATTGACACATCCTTATCCACAAGGAATGCTTACCCAGTGTCCTCCTCCCCTTGAACTCTACCCAAAAACATCCTCGTAAATCACTCTTAGGCCTGAATAGCTCCCAGGTTACACCATGGTTGCACTTCCTGCACCCCATCTGCACCCCATCATTTTCTGAACACATAATTACTGATAATGGTGTACCTGAATTCAATATCACCTTCACAGGCACCCTACCCTCACTGTTTCTTCAAGTGTTCTGCACAAATAACTCTATTCTTTTTTCTACCTTTCTTCTATCTGTCCTCCTCTTCGGTGAACATACAATTCACACCTCGTATTTGCTACTTCACACTCTGCCAAAATGGCCTGGGTTTTTGCATTGATTGCACATTTTACTGATAGCTGGACAATGTTTGGCAATTGCTATATGGATGAAACTTCTACGCCTACAGCAGCCAGTGCTATTCTTTTTGTTATTCACACCATTTACACTATTCATGCCATACTCTTGCTGGTTGTCCCTTTCCCTCTCAAATTTCTTGTTGGAGCCTGCATTTATAGTTACAACATTGAAACCCATCCACCTGTATCCTTACATATTTCCTTCACACACCTCTTCAATAATGCAATTGTCTTAGCAACACTTCTCAGCCGCTTTAGGTTTGCAGTATCCATCACTGTCCACAGTCTTTTCTGAACTCTTTTTAAATTTGTTTTCCTTAAAATCTGATCCCTTAAAACTTGGTTGTATGTAATATGTTCAAAGTCACAAGACTTCACTAAAGCTCTCAATGTGAAAAAAAAATTGTCAATGCCTTCTCCCTCACTCTGACTTCTCAAATAAAATTTGAACTTTGCTAGGACTACATTTAATTTTCCCCCAATATCATTCTGTAAGTAGTTGTTTAGCAGCTTTTTGGTAAATATCCAAATCCCCAACCTTTTCCACAGATGGCAGGATATTTAATTCTGTCAATCTCACTGCACCCAAAGATAACCTTAACAAAGCTAATGATCTAAAAGAAGTGCATTCATCATGCTCCAAAATATAAACATATGCCTGGAATAAGCACACCCACATATACCTCTCAATTAGTGGTTCGATAGTTTCAGTCAAAATCGTGGAGGGGGGTTAGCATTTGACACGATGACACAGATGACATACCTGCAAGACACTTCAGAAATACAATATTTGAATCAACTTATGAAATATCACAGTCACAATGAATAGTTCAAACACCAGAATAAGTACCCAGTTTCAAGAAACTATTTTGTGTGCCTGTCACCAAATGATGCAGGCTGGCAAGAATAATAAAATAACTCCTTACTATTTCTCATTGTCAATGTAATCTGGTGTGCCCATCACCAATTATGCAGGCAACTGAAATATTCCAGCTCTGCTGCTTTGAACCCAGTGCTTAATTCGAGAGCCAGTGACTTCCAGTGCTCACTACCAGCGTTTAATTGTCAACACCGGCACCTTTGACAGTCTGGCATGGTGGAGTTGCTTCTAAATTCGCAATGAATACAATAACAGTTATTAATCACTTCAATTAACTAATATCTGCTGCCCAATCTATTTGTATAGCTTTGGGGTCATGGAATGGTCTGAATTGTCACACTTGTAGGGTGTGATGGTTAGTAGTTGTGTTGGTTGTGTAGTGGTGGCACTGGCAGGCGCAATGGGTGGTGCAAGCTCATGTGGCCTTCTACAAGGGCCCTGACATTTATGTTTTTTACAACTTAAGTACTTGTTGAACCACTATTAGAGCAAAGACACTCAAGATGTGTTGAGGGGAGGAGCCAAGATGGCGACCGGGAAGGACGCTTCGTAAAGCGCTCCGTCTCGGGCTCGCCTCCAAAACGATTGCGGGGCACCCTGGGGTCGCCAATATCCTCATACAGAGGAGTAACCCGCTCTAGGAGCCTCTCTCCCCTTGCTGACGGCCACGGGGGCGCTGGGGCGGCTGAGTGGAGGAGCCGCCGAGGGACAACATCGCCTCAGGACTGCGGCCGCCATTTTGCCTCGGCGCGAGGCTCGGAGCTCCGTCCCGGAGCCCCTGAGGTGAGGTGGGGGTGCGGCGGTGGGGGGATCCCGTTGCGGGAGAGCAGCAGACCTGCCTCGGGGCTCTCCCCCCCCCCTCTACCGCTGGACAACCCTCTCCACTGCCGTGGTGGGGAGGGGCGGTGGGACGGTGAAGCCGTGAATGGGGACCTTGGGCGGTTCCCCCCCCCTTGGCCTGCGTTCTGGCTGCAAGGCGTGCCCCCCCCCTTCGATTTAGGGAGGTCGCGCAGTAAAAGTCACGGGGCTGAACGGAGGAGCCGCCGGGGGACGACATCGCCTCAGGACTGCGGCCGCCATTTTGCCTCGGTGCGAGGCTCGGAGCTCCGTCCCGGAGCCCCTGAGGTGAGGTGGGGGTGCGGCGGTGGGGGGATCCCGCTGCGGAAGGGCAGCGGACCTGCCTCGGGGCTCTCCCTCCCCCCCCCCCCTCTACCGCTGAACAACCCTCTCCACTGCCGTGGTGGGGAGGAGCGGAGGGGCAGTGAAGCCGTGATTGGGGACCTTTGGCGGTTCCCCCCCCCTTGGCCTGCGTTCCGGCTGCAAGGCGTGCCCCCCCCTTCGACTTAGGGGGGTCGCGCAGTAAAAGTCACGGTGCGCATCTGGAGCCCTGGCGGTTTGCTCTACACGCCCCCCTGGTCACTCCTAGTGGCTCCTGCAATTCATGAACGTCTGCGGGCTACGAGTGGGGCCCCCCCCGAAGTATATTATGACTCCACCATTCCCCCGGTAAGAGGAGCAGAACCCTGCATGGAAGCCCAATTGGAAGTGAGTGCATATGGCAATTGACCTTGTGAGGGTGGGGGACCCACGCCCAGGCCCTGAATCGTTGGAGCCGACATGATGGGCATATTGGATTGACTTCGGAGATCATCCCGCTATCCGTCGCCCCCCGCTGGCGCCGGGTGAGGGACCTGGAAACGGGCAACCAAGCAGGAACTCATTTCGTGGAATATTAGGCAGTTTGTAATCCAAAAAACTTAAAGCGCATGACGGTGGGGATCCGTGAGTACACACAGCCCTCCATATCCGTCCAACCTGGGGCTCGAGGAGCTCATGTAAGCGCAGTAGAAACAGAGACCCATAAATCGAGTCAAAATGGCAGGGAGATCAAAATCAGCGAGGAATCAGGACCGGGGCACGCAGGGACCAGCGCCTGGGGACCAACAACCTACTCCTACCTTACAATCACTGGAATCTACACTTTTGGCCCATTCTACACAATTCGAGAGAGTACTCCAAGCAATTATGGACACTAAAATTTCATTAGAAAATAGAATAGATACGGTATCGCAAGATCTAAATATTCTTAGAGCGGACCACCGCAAATTATCCGAAAAAGTGAAGTCAACGGAAGAGACGCTAAATGACATGTGCCCCAAAGTAACGGACAACCAAAAACAAATTCTCCGCCTGGACCTAGAGGTAAAAACACTGCTGAGGAGAGCAGAAGAGGCGGAGGGAAGATCACGCCGCAACAACATACGGTTTCTTGGTCTCCCGGAAAAATCAATAGAACAAAACACAGAGATTCAACTGGAACAGTGGTTAGCCAAAGAGGTCCTGAACGGAGCCCCGTCGAAATTCTTCTCAGTAGAAAGAGCACACAGGACTCCCGGGCGCCCCCCAGTACCGGGCCAGTCCCCAAGACCGCTGATAGCCAGGTTCCTGAACTTTAGAGACCGGGATGCGATACTGCAACAATTCCGCAGCAATGGTCCATTTCAATATGAGGACTCAACTGTTCACGCTTACCCAGACTTCACTCAGGAAGTGCAAAGACAACGCAACTCCTTTGCTCAAATTAAGCAACGTCTCCGTGAACATGACATAAAGTATGCTCTGCTATTTCCCGCTAAATTAAGAGTACTAACAGATGAACGCACCCACGTGTTCACATCTCCGGAAGACGCTTGGACATGGCTACATGCCAAGGGGTTTGCCCAACCCCGAGAAGAAACCGGTATTAACGACAACTGGTCCACAGCATCCAATCGGAAACGCCCCAAAAGACGACCCGGGGGTCAACCTACGGAGAAACAGGCTGCGGAAGAGAGAGCCAGGGTCCTGAAGGAAACTCCCCTGCTGACACAAAATGCTTTTGAGACACTCAGAACCCATCCGGAGGAGGGTTCGGAATCGGATTCAATAAGCTCGGATTCCACACTGACGGGGTCGCTGAAAGGCCCGGAGATTACTCCCCGGACTGCGGACATACTCTGAACAACTGATGCTGACCCACCACCAGGGCGGGACCCGCTGCCACAGAAGGAGAACAGGATTGAATATTGTGTGTCCCGCCGACAGCGGCTGGATATATCGCTTGAAATTATGTATCCTTGTTTCTCTGCTTTCAGAGTCAACTCCTGTATTTAGCCTGCGTGTAATTGGAGGTGACGCGCGGCAGGGGAGGGTTGGCTTGCTGCGCCCCGGGGATGCCCCACACAACTTGCAGGCTGAATCTGCAGAAGGATGCGAGCCCCTATAATGAGCCGCACCCGGATAGTATTATAGCTCCCCCGCAGGCATCCACACGGACACTGCCTAGGTCGCACCTCTCTGGGGTGTGCGTTTGTTTTTTTGTTGGTTCACAGTTGGGGTTGGGATCCAGTTGGGGAGGGAGGGAGGGTAATTACCAGTTTGTACACCGCAGGTCTGCGCATAACACAAGACACATAGATGGAGGTTGGGGAACGGGCTGTAGTGGCGATGGGGAGGGGGAGGACTGCTTGGACCCCATCAGGGACCAGACTGTTAGATGCACCACTACGAAACAAACATGGCCCAGCAAACAGCCCACAACATAAGCAAATATATCATAGTCACCTGGAATGTCAGGGGTCTAGGGAACCACAGAAAAAGGTCCAGGGTGCATGCAAGACTCAAACGCCAGGGCACACACATTGCAATTTTACAAGAAACCCACCTACTGGACCCAGACTTACAAGAACTGCGGAATAGATGGGGAGGTCAGATCGTAGGCACATCTTATTCAACCTTTGCGAGGGGGGTCCTGATATGGATGGCAGGGAGTGTTCTATTTCTTCTAACATCATACAGGATAGACCAGGGAGGTAGGTACGTGGTGGTGGAGGGTAAATTAGACGGAAAACAATTGTCACTCATAGGAGTATACGCCCCGAACACTGCGTTGCCTGTGTTCCTGAACACGCTCACCCCAGCTCTTTTGACTAACCCTGCAGCACCTGCAATATGGGGTGGTGATTTCAATAATACGCCGGACCTGACATTGGATAGGTCAAGCCCCCCCACACATTCAGCGGCCAACAGACATGCCCACTGGTGACATGGGCCAGTGACATGGGTCTCTGCGATTTGTGGCGCATGAAGCACCCGCAGCGCAGAGAATACTCATTTTACTCAGTACCACACAAAGTATACACTAGGATAGATCTGCTATGGGGTACCCGGGACATCTGCACAGTAACCAACGGGATTGAATACTTAGCTAAGTCACTATCAGACCACTCACCGCTTAAAATAACTTTAGATTGGGGCAGGAGGCGACAAGCGATCCCAACCTGGAGATTACAAGTGGAAGCGTTGCAGGACCCTGCATTTAAAGACGCTTTGAGTACAGCGCTCAAGCAGTACTGGGAATTGAATGCTGGCACTACAAGCTTAAGAGCAGTAGAGTGGGACACACATAAAGCAGTGACCCGCGGGCACTGCATTTCCACTACATGGGGGGTAAGACGCACACTCCATGCAGAGGTTACCAAACTAGAAAAGAAACTAAGAGCACTAGAAAACGCAGTGGCCCGCAGCGAAACACCATATACGTCATTAAAAGATGCGCGCGCAGAATACGCAGCTGCAGACGCCACACTACGCCTACATGACTACAAATATCACTTGACCAGATTACAAGCGGAAGGCGACAGATCAGGTAGGCTGCTCGCATGGCTCCTGCGGGAGGAACGGCAATGCCCCCCAATAGGGGCAATAGTGTTAGGCGTAGGCGCAATAGCAACCACACAGGATTAAATTAATGATGCGTTCAGGAAATACTACACACAGCTATACAGCACACGCACATCATGCACCCCCCAAAAACTCGAGTCCTTTTTGGTGGAATCCTCTCTGCCCCAACTCACACAAAATGACAGGGAGACATTAGAGGCCCCCATCACACTAGGAGAACTAAATAAGGCTCTTGAACAACTACCTAGAAACAAAGCTCCAGGGGCAGACGGCCTGCCATCAGAATACTACTCCACTTTTGCAACACACCTGGTCGCACATCTCCTAAAAGTCATGGAAGAAGCAGAGATCAAGGGAAGTCTCCCCCCCACAATGAGAGAGGCAATGATAGTGGTCCTCCCGAAACAGGGGCGAGACCCCACTGACGTTAGGTCCTATAGACCCCTGTCTTTACTAAATCTAGATTGCAAACTACTTGGCAAAATACTAGCCAACAGGCTAGCTCCTCATATGCACACTTTAGTACACGAAGACCAGAATGGATTTATCCCAAAACGCAACACCTTTCTCAACATTCGTAGGCTACTAAGCGTAATGGGCGATACCCCCCCGAGTGCATCTGAGGAAGCAGTGATCTCGCTAGACATCGAAAAAGCATTCGACACACTAGAATGGGACTTCCTGTTTGCCACCATGCAGCGAATGGGCATAGGCCCAAAATTTATAAGATGGGTACGCATACTGTACACCAACCCGCAGGCCAGGGTGAAGACAGGAGGAGTCATATCAGAGAGCTTCCCAATTAGCAGGGGAACAAGGCAGGGCTGTCCCCTTTCCCCCCTGTTGTTCGCCCTGGCGATGGAACCACTGGCCGCGCGTGTCCGTGCAAAAACAGAAGAATGGGGGGTGGTAAGGAACGGCACATCCCACGTCATATCATTGTATGCAGATGATGCTTTGATCTATATACGCAGTGTTGGGGAGGCACTGCCCCCGGTGATGTCATTGCTACGCGAGTTTGGAGAGATATCGGGCTTGATAGTTAATTGGGGGAAATCCTGTATATTCCCACTGGTTGGCCGGTCCCCAGAGAGACGAGAGAACACTTCACCAGGCCCATTAAAATGGTGCTTCGACACATTCAAATATCTCGGGGTTAACGTCTATCACAGTGCTGAAGACCTCAGGGATGGCAACCTGGGGAGAGCGGTGACATCTATAAAGAGCTCATTGCGTTTCTGGAATAAATTACCGCTCTCACCATTGGGAAAAGTTGCCATAGCCAACATGCTAGTGCTGCCCAGGCTGCTATATCACTTCGCTGCCCTGCCGATCATAATTCCTAAAAGCTTCTTCAACAGTTTAAATTCTGCATTGGTGCAGCTGGTATGGGGTGATGGCAGAAGGCGAGTCGCACTCAACACACTATATCACCCAGTGGCGGCGGGTGGACTGGGAGCCCCTAACTTTGAGCTCTACTCTGCGGCAGCACAGCTGCAGTGGATCTCAAATTGGATTCATAACTCGGGGTCGGCGGAAGCTGCCTGGCTGGTAACCCGACTCCGGGGAGTCCCCCTGCTTGAGTGGCTCTCGAGCAAGCAAACTAAAAGCACATGCGCAAACCCATTGATGGCAGCAGCACATGCATACTGGAAGAAGTATATTCAAAAAGATGCCAAAAAAATTCCCTACTCACCTCTCATACCACTAGAACAAATCCCTGGATGGGTGACAACTGGTTCTCACCTATCCGCAACCTGGATAGAAGCGGGCATAAGCACGGTAGGAGAATGCTTCGAGGAAGGAAAACTAATGTCCTTCGAAGATATACAGGCCCTCACAGAGATCAGCCCAGGGCAATTTCTGACATACCACGCTATATGTCATGCAATTAAAGGGTACATGGGGGCCCGGGGACGCTGAGCCAGACATCTCAATAAACCTACACCATATGCTGAGCTACGACACACGTGAAAAAGTAGTCTCAAATACATACAAACTACTAAATAAGCCCCCGGAGTCTAATCTGCAGAAAGCCCGAGAAAGGTGGAATGCCGTACTGCCTGACCCGATCACAGAGACAGAATGGTCAAAAGCCCTGAGCCACACACGCGAGGTCTCAAGGAACCCCAGATTCCGATACACACAATTTAATTACTTACATCAGACTTATTTAGCGCCAGCCAGAATTAAACGTATGTTCCCTGGATCGGACCCAACTTGCCCTAGATGTAAAACCCCAGCAGCACAGTTTTATCATATGGTCTGGGAGTGCCCGCAGGTAAGAGGGGAGTGGACCGCGCTGACCACTGCACTGTCGGAAATGACTGGCCTGGGCTTGGACGCGAACCCCAAATCCTGTCTACTTGGCCTCAGGACCAGAACAAAAAGGAGCAAATTTATGCACAGATTCGTAGACCTGGCTTATGCAATGTACAAAAGACTAATAGCCATGAACTGGAAGGCCTCTAAGGCCCCTGACCATGGTGCTTGGCTCGCTCTTACGCTTCGCTGGACACGTGCTGAATATCAGGTACTAACGAAACTGGCGCGAGGTGGTCCTCGACACTCGGGCTGTGAAACCTGGGGCACATTGGTCTCCAAACTAGAAACAAAGAATGACGAAAAACCTCCCTGAATAGCAGTCAGACGCGATAACATAGACAATTGTAGGTTTCACCCCGGTTGCAATACCACAGTAATCATGAGTAGCGCACACACCTGCCAATGGTGCCTAAGCACAGATATAAATACACTGCACCCCCAAATACACACTAGCCAATTAATACACACAGCCCATCGTCCCCAACTAGTAAACTCAGGGTCTTCAGAAGTTAAGTTGCCCCTTCCCCCGCCCCCCGCTCTCTCCCGTCCATCTTAGGGTTCGTCCTGAACTAGAACTCTTGCAGGCATCGAAACCTCCGCACGAAAGATAGTATCAAATGCGCGAACTAGCAATGCCTGTAAGTACAGACATAAAAGCGCGGATCTAGCGGTGTACGAAAGTTATTGGTTGTTTGTTAAATCTAATAAATAAGCGCCCAGCAAACTATTGTAACTGTAAACATCCTATCACTGCTGCTAAATGGATGCATCGAAATGTTTGATTTTATTGAAAATTTAATAAAAATATGTTAAAAAAAAAAAAAAAAAAAAAGATGTGTTGATTGTTCACGACCCTAAACCTCAATATGGCTTCCACAAATGACACAAAGAGTTCACTAACATGTAAAATTTGTTTCCACCGTTGGTTGGGCATAATGTGCTACTCAGTTCCAGCTGTCACTCACTCAACATGGTCAATATATATGGCTCAAACATTCCACGGCGGGTCTGACGTTGCTTTTAGCAGTCACCAGGGCGCAGTATTGTCGGCTGCAAATACAATGATATACATGCAATGACCTCCTGACGGAGAGTAGGGAGTTGACACCATTGATGGTTTTGAGAGGGTTGGTGCCAACACAGTACCATTTTGAACGACCCACTAATGGCCGATTGCTCTGTTGCTCTGTCCACTCATCGTCATTGTGGGAAAGACGAGGTAACAGGTTTCATGCTTGAAGTATAATTTATCTACAAACATAAGCAACAAAGCTCTATGTTGCTGATGTCCTCCTTCCTCTAGTCTTTCCTCTAACCATCCCCTGTTCAGACTCACAAGCATCATTCCACATTTCATCACTCACAATATATATTCTACATTTCACCTACGCCCATTCGTTCCATGCGGATACATTCCACAATCTTGCTCTACTCCTCAAAAACCCCTTCTTTGTAAAGAGCAGCTTGGTTACTGGCTGTCCGTTCAGAACTGGAGATTTGAGTTTTTAAATTTGAATCCGGGGATCCCTAGAATAACATTTCTCGGTGTCTTGTCAAAGGAACTACTCGTGCTATTGTTGGTCTTTGTTTTATGGAGTTGCTGACGCCTGAAAATCAATGGATGTGCCCTATAGCTCTTTTTTCCATGAAGTTATTGAGCAAATAAGAGGATGGCGGTGCCTTGTTATGAGAGTTTACGGTAATTGAAGAAATTGCACTGAACAAAGTATGACCACAGGAGGTTTTCTTTAAAAGAACATACATGGGAATGAGAGGGTACTTTTGTTTGTTTGTTGAAGACTCAATTGCTGAAGTGAATGGGACACATTCATACATAACCCTCCATTACCTAGGAGTCCAGTACAGTGTTTAAGGGACTTTTGAGCTGTACCTATAAGACCTCAAAAGAGCTACTTCACTTGTTGCTGATTTGCCTTATGCATCTTCCAACAAGTAAACTATATCTATGCCTGCTACTAAAACTAAGTGGTATTCCCTGTGGAATTCCCTAGGCCTTGACTTGTTCACATTGAGTACAGTTTTAGGAGCAACACAGGTTGGGGGTTTTTAAAGTAAGTATTATTTAAATACTTAAAGTATGAAATTATTATTTTGTGTATTGTGTATATGTTTATAAGGTCACTACTTGCCTAAATTATCTAAACGCAGTCATGAATTGATGTTAGAGATGTTGCAGTCTGGAACTCTGAAACACAAGCTATAGTGAGTTCTACATTAAAGACCCACCGCTCTCAATAAAAATCATATTTTTTTCCTTTTATATTTTTACATTGTGAATGTACAACAAATCCATATTTTGGCTTCCAATGTTTCCTTGAAAGGTAGGACATTCTAAAACCAGAAAAACATCTTTGGTGACACATACAAGAGGTAGTCTGGAGTCCTGGAGTCAGGTATGTAGCTACATAGTCAAGGGGGGGGGGGGGTGGAGGAGGGTGTGTGTGGGGGGAGGGGGGTGTTTGGGTGTGTGTATGTGTGTTTAAGAGAGAGAGCGAGAATAGATGCTGAAATTTGCACAGTCAAAAACAGAGTGGAAATTAGTTGTGATAGTTCCAAACCGGCATGCTATTCCTCAATCTGACCTTGAAAACTCGGAACTGTGCGTTTTAAACGGACAATATGAGGTAATACATTCACCATGAGCAGTTTCCACACTGTGACTCCTTAGAGGTCAGACTGAGGCCCTAAAAGTACATCTCTCTCTTTGTACTCTGACTTTATGATTGTTGCGAAAATGTTTGAAAAAGGCTGTCTTCTTTGACATTATACAATTTCTCTTGGCGGAGCTATTTATAAGATTCGGTCTCTTGATCCTTCTGTTACACACGGAGTCTTTAATAGTGCAGCGTTTTACAAATAACCGGCTGAGCTTGTTTTACTTCGAGAACAATGGAATGTTTTTTATAGGAACTCTTCTTCATCTAAACTCTATAAATAAATTCACAGAAGCACATTCCTGAAAATTCAAAGGAAACCTCCATCGCTTAGGTCCATGGAGAGAAATGCATTCATCTAGTTCTGCAAAGGTTTAAAACAAGGTGGTTAGCTGTGAAAATGTAAAGATAAACATGGGACTGTCTGTGCCCTCCTAGTACAGGGAGAAGTAAAACAGATTGGGAATGAATAAACACTGCTCAACCCTCTTTCTCACTCTCGGCCCCTCCCCCATCCCTTCATCCCCTCCCCCCAGACTTGCACTATCATAATATCCTCAAAGGCTTTGATTAAAGTGGTACACCGCAGTTGTATTTCACAAGTGACTCACGTTTGGAGGGTCTAACCTTCATTGTAACTTATTTGAGAATCGGGTCCAGAGGTCATCCTCTAAAATATTCTCCCTGTGATAAAATTCATTTCTTACTGGGGAAAGCGACATATTCCAACACAAAAATATTTATAAATATAATAATCTACATAAATCACACACTGTATTAAAAAAAAGTGAAAAATACACCTGTAATAAAAATCTTCAGTACACAGATTGAAAGCACAAAAAAGTAACCTGAACAAACAAAGAATATAAATACACCGGCCGAATACAAAAACTCTCTCCGTATGGCCCTGTCTCCTTGTCAGCATTTCCAACTAGTGGCGAATTTCAGGGGAACGTTCCAGATGAACCCGCTTATTAAAATCTGGCGGCCTTTCTGACGCACTTTAAAAGCTGAAAGGGACAAAGAAGATATCCAATACCGCTCATCCCTCCCTCGCTTCTGAGTACGAGTGAAGGCGCGGGAGGGGAAGGAAGTGCGCATGGAGAGCAAGGTGGGCAGGAGAAGAAACACGGAAAGCGAGAGAGAGTGTGTATGAGAGAGAGAGCGCGCATGGGGCGAGAGAAGACCACAAGCACGGGAGCCATGAGAGCTAGAAAGTGTGCATGGAGAGAATAGGAGGGGCAACCTAGGCTATGAGAAGTTGGACTAGGGGGCTGCAGGATTTGGGGCTGCTTTAGGTCTGAATGGGTTACTATGAGGTGGCTCTGAAAGCCTGTGGACCCTTTCTTGTTTTGCAGCAGCACGCGCGTTTTTTTATGGTCTGACCTCAGAAACGTGGTGATCCCCACGCACTGACACAGAATTTAAAATTGATACAATTTCTACAGCCAAAGTATTTGCATAGGCGTGTATTGAGTTGGACATTCAGCGCAAGGCACATGCTTCATCTGAGTGGCACCCATACATATCTTTTGGCCATGTATGTTGTGTTCTCTCAGTGGGTACTTTGGTCCTGTGAGTGCCGGGGTTGGGTGTTGCTTTCCTTTACCTAAGGTCTTCTGTCCTCCATTTTGTGTGCAGGAACTCAGAACTGACATTGCGCTACCCCATCAACCATAGGAAACCTGCTTGTCATTGCAGCGATCTAATCTCATGGAAGCATTCTGCACCTTGACTGCGCCACTTCAGCACTGTTATATCGCGACTTCTTTCGCCGGTTCACAGGTATTTTGTAAGTCAGTCCTACAGTCCCCACTCATCACAAACACAAATATCTCTTATACTTGTAAACAATGCCGAAGCCGGACTTTTGTGCTGCACTCACCCCCTTCTGGAACCTTATCAAAAAGGTGTCTGCGTACAGCCATCATTTTGTGAGAAGAAAAAAAATCTCCTCTCCAGCTGACACTTCCTTTACCTTTCAGTCAAGGAAGTGAACAAACAACTTTTGGGACTTTGCTTGAAGCAGAACAAGAAGGCCATGAATTTCGTGCTAGCATTGAACCAGGAGCTGCTCACGCCCCTTAGCCTATCCCCTGTCTGAGACATCCCTTCGAACCACTGCACTCACAGAGCTTCAGGGTGTCACTGAGTGCTTCACCTCCTGCTGGATGTTAGAGTTCCTTGTCCAAGAGCAAGACTTACAGGATGCTCCAACAACCTGCTGTCGCTGTATGGGCCTTCACAGCCCAATCCCTGATGTGTCCGCCATGGGATCCACCTCAATGCACTATCCTTCGATGGAGGCAACTGTAGCTCCTTCATGCAGTCACTGGTGCCAGCTTCTGTGAGGCACAGGCGCTCAGGCCCACCAGTGTTTCATCGGAGGCACTCTGCTTTCGGAGGGATATCACTGGTGCAGCTCACCAGGCCCCATCTGCAGCACTTGCATCGTGTCACCCAAGCACTGTAGGTGAGGCACTTGGATCGGCATCAAGGCTTGGCTCTGGGAGGACAGAGGTACCAGCAGAGATCTTGGGCCAGACGTACAAACCGTTTTGCATGGCCCAAACTGCGAAATTCACAGTTTGCGCCATGCAAAACGGCCATCGCGATGCACCGACTCGCAAAATGGGAATGCGACTTGCAGATAGGAAGGGGTGTTCCCTTCCTATTTGCGAGTCGCACCGCGATGCCGAATTGCTATGTGACCGCGAACGCGGTCGCAAAGCAATTCACAGTTAGCACCCACGTGAAGTGGGTGCTAACTCATACACAAAAGGGAAGGGGTCCCCATGGGACCCCTTCCACTTTGTGAATGTCGCAAAAAAAAAAAATTCAGAGCAGAGCCTACTCTGAAAAAACGAAACCAAATGGTTTCATTTTTTATTTTGTATTGCAACTCGTTTTCCTTTAAGGAAAACGGGCTGCAATACAAAAAAAAAAAAATGCTTTATTGAAAAAGCAGTCACAGACATGGAGGTCTGCTGTCTCCAGCAGGCCACCATCCCTGTGAGTGCAGGGAATCGCAAGGGGGTCGCAAATTGTGACCCACCTCATTAATAATAATAAGGTGGGTCTTTGCGACCCCCTTCCGATTCGCAGAAGGTGTCTGAGACACCATTCTGCACATGATTTTGCGAATCGGAAATTGCGAGTCACACCGATTCGCAAAATCCTTTATTGCTACATCTGGCCCCTTGTGTCGTAGCAACTACAGTCCAGTGGGGACCGTGCATTCTGATAGTATTTATGGTTTTTAGCTACCCCCCATTCGGTTATAGAAGTGTAAACGTTTGCCCATTCACACCGAAGCAACTGGTCTTTAGACTAAACACTATTCTAACTGCACAGCTTAGTGCTGAAATATTTGTAACATATCTTTTTCTTTTTTTAATGTGCAATCAGGGGATTCCACGTTGTGACATTTTTTTTTAATTCAGCAAACCTGCACTTTTATTTTGTTAAATGTAGTTTTTAATTCTTTTTATAGATGTGTAGATCATTTTTGTTGATTTGGGTGATTGAATATTCAAGTCAGGAACATCTGCTAGCCACTGAGACAAGTGTCTGAACGTGCCTGCACTGTCTGCGACACACCATGCCTCTGCAGCAGGGAGGGCAGCATTGCTAAACTTCTGCTGGTGTTTGCTGGTGCTAGGCATCAGAACTTAATTGTTAACAATGTACTTTTTTATGACAGTCTACCATGTGGTGGCACTATCTTCCTATTTTCAGCACATCACATTAGTTTAACAATTTATTATACACAAAAAAATAAGAGCAGCTGGTCCAAGCCATACATACTGGCATATGACATGGTGCAAGCTGTAGTGGCCTCTAAAGCAATACCATGGGCCCTAACACTTATATTTTTACAAATAAGCACTGAAGGGCGGTGAGTGTTCAGAGACTACAGAGACCAACAGGGCATTGTGAGAGCAGGAGGGGAGGCAGCAGAGTGGGTAATGTACAAGTAAAAGAGGCAGTGTGTGCACAAACCAGGCAGAAACAGATACAGCAATGAAATTAGTGGCATGGTCCAATCCTAAAACGAATCACAAAAATTGCATACATATGATGAGTAAATAAGCCTGCCTTACTCCTGTCCCACTTACAGTTTCCCTCACTGATATTCAAAATTGGTAATGTAGCCCAGCCACACCAATAATTTGGTGAACCTGGGCCCCGTGCCTGCAATGCCCTTAAAGCTTCAGAGGTAGCTAAGGTAACATCTCTGCCCAAGTGCCTGCTGGGTTCGGGTGATTCAGCCCTATCATATGCTATGACAGTGGTATTCAAACTTTTTATGCCCCTCCCCCCTTAGTGGAAAAAAATCATCGGGCCCCCCCTACAGATTTTTCACAAATATTCTATTAAATTTCCAAAGTTTAAATACGCCTAGACTTATTTTAACATTGCAATTAAATTCTGTTACTGTTTAAAATGCAATCAAATACATGATGCCAAACATACTGTTCTGGTCAGGCAGACCTTACTAACATGTGAAAGTATCCAAAGTGTGATTATTGGGGTTGGGGTTTTTAAAAAGTACTTGGCGTCCCTTCCCTTTTGACACATACTCCCAGCTTGGATAGATATGACAAAACATTTTAGTGATGGCCCATTGCAGAGCGGCTTACTGCTGCTCATTTTTTTCAGCTGAAAACAAAGCCCTGTTATCAGCATATTGTTTCCTTTTGGCCAGAGCTTGCCCCCACCCCCCAGGATCATTTGAGGACCCTCTGGGTGCCGGCCCAGTTTGAAGACCCCTGTGCTATGCTGTTAGGGGCACAAACACCTACCGTATTTATCGGCGTATAACACGCACCGGCGTATAACACGCACCTCATTTTAAGAGGAAATTTCAGAAAAAAAACCCATTACATTTTATTGGTGTATAACACGCACACATCATTTGCCCCCTATTTTCAGGGAGAAAAAGTGCGTGTTATATGCCGATAAATACGGTAAGATGGTGAGACCTGCATTTCTGTCCACAACCAAAACAGCCAAAGAAGATATACACATGCCACTTCCTGGCTCGTCCTTGATGCAGAGCATATTACCTCTCCATGGGAACGATACCACCACTTTCTGTGAGAGAATGCAGACACCTTGGAGCGTGAACTGAATACTGCTGCAAGTTAGAGGTGGGCAGGCCATTGAGAGCTCGAGCCAGGCTCTTGAAGTCAGGTCTTGAAGTGTGGCTCTGGCTCAGCTCGAATTCCTATTGGAACTGTGAGCCCATAAAGATCAAAGCTATCACATGACTTGTGCCTGCAAGCCTCCGTCCACCCAGTATGTGGCGTTATGGCCAAAGTTGCAGACTTCGGAATTGGGGAATAAGGTTTGAGCCTCGGCGTTGCCTCAACATCAAGTAGTTCTGGACAAATCACTAAGGGCTTTGTTATGAGCCTTGAGGTCACTAGACTGGCAGACTCACTGTGGCGGTCCCAACCACCACGGTTTTGACGGTCCAACTGTCAAATTAAGAGTTTGGCGGTCAGACCACCAAAAGACCACCATCTCTGCAGGGATCAGTGATCCTCACAGGATGACGGCGGTCGTGGTTGCAATCAGCCACGGCAGTGCTGAAGGCAGCGCTGCTGTGCTGATTACAACCTTGTTCTCCGCCAGCCTTTTCACGGCGGTTCATCCGCCATGAAAAAGCTGGCGGAGAACAAGTGCAGGGGGCCACAGGGGAGCCCCTGCACTGCCCATGCCATTGGCATGGGCAGTGCAGGGGTCCCTCTGCCCAGCACTCTTGAAATGTGCACTGTCTGCTATGCAGACATTGTGCATTTCAAAGGTGTTGGTGCACCCTGCGTGCGGCAGCATTGCCACCAGCTCTATGAGCCAGGAACAATGCTGTGGCACCCTTCCCACTGGGCTGACCAGCGGAAACCTGGCCAGTAGGAAAGTTGTAATGGGGGCAGTGGGGAGACCGCCAGCAACGTGGCGGTCTCCTCTTTGGGAGTTTGGCGGACAGATGTTTCCATCCGCCAAACTCCTCATGAGCCCCTAAACCTCCCATGCCTAACTGGTGGTGCTCACATAAAGCTCCAATACCTTTGGGTTGAGTTTATGCAATATAAAAACTGTGCTTCGAGGTAAAAACAAAGCAGCAACATTAAAATCAAGCATTTACAATGCAATAGGTCTCACATTTGATTGGCATTGTAAATGGATAAGTGCACTTTTTTTGTCACATAATTCCAGTGGTCCTGCATATAACTAAAGGGCTAGCAGGCACACCAAGGGCATGTCCTTAGCATTTGTTTATATGGGTTGAGAAGAGTTTGAAAACCAATCCACGTACATAGTAGTTGGACTATAATTGTGCATCGAGCAAGGGATGCAGAATTATTTCATTGACAATGCTCATCAACATGTAAAACAGACAATGGGGCATGAACGAGAATTAAATGCAGTGTGTACACACAGCACCACGTCAGTTAACTAAATTGCTTTGTGCTAATGGACGCCACTTTACTCTGCACAGGAACACATGAAAATTTGTCTCTCTGTGTGTTTAGTCAACCCTCTCTCAACATCGGGGCATTTGTTAAATGTAATGTAACTTGCGTAGAAATATATTAATTCATTTTTAAGCCCCAAAAAAACTAAGACACCCGTTCATGACAGCTTAACCATCGAGGCTTACCTCTTGCCTGGCCTAAATCGGGCTATGATGGTTACAATAAATTTGCTGAAAGTAAAAATTAACCTCTGTCAGATGTCACAGAGCCATGTGGAAACCTTAATAACTGTCAGGAAGAAAAATGGACAGGTGTCAGGGTATGAAGAATTGAATGGGCACTGAGGCCATGGACAGTGTTGAGGGAGAAGCTGAATATAAGGCTGGTACTAGGGGATTAATAGAGGCGATCCTGATATGAGAAGCAAGATGGATCAGGCACTGAAAAGGAAAGGTCAGACTCTAGGGTTAAGGGAGCAGGCTATAAAAGGTATGTGAACCTAACTCACCAGACTTATCAGTCACATACAGGGTATTCACCATCCTGGAATCCCATCCACATCCGGCCACTGCCTCATGTCACCGGAAAAGAGTGCAGAAGGAAGAGGAGCGTGAAACACTAAGCCACCTTGCGCCACATTAACGTAATTTATTTTGACATTAATGTGGCCCAACGAGGCCAAAATCCCTGCGCCGTATTTACAGAGTGGTGCAATGCATGCAATCTATGAGATTTCCTTGCACCATTTATTATGTTTAATTTTAAGACCTGCTCAAGAGCAGGCATTAAAAGGGGGCTTCTGTTCTTTAGAATGGGCCCCAATGTACTCTGCAGGAGTAGCGCCAATATTTTGGCACTACTCATGCAGAGTACATCAATAGCGTCATAAAAAATGACACTATTGCCCCCTACGTTGTGGCATGGTACGCCGTATTTTAAATACGGCACACACATGGTGGCGGTAGGGGGGGTGCTAAGGGTGCAGGGAAAGTGGTGCTGTATTTGGTGCAGTGCCACTTTCCATAAATCTGCCCCTATGTAGCTCAGCTGCCATATCTGAATGGTGCTTCAGCTTCAGCACAAAGAGCCCGAGGGTACACAGGGGAGCCTCCACAGGTACATGCTAATGGGTCCGAAGCACAAGCCGACGGGAAATACTGAGAAGGTAATAGTATATGCATCTGAAAGCTGGAACACTCCAGAACACCGTGCATGCTAAACGCAATGAGCACACAACCAGAAATGCCTGCAAAGCACTATGGGGCGCGTTTCCCAAGTGTAGTGTATGTTGTAGAATCAGCTCTCCCGCTGTGCCAGATGAACCGCATTGAGGATGTCTGTGTTTTTTTTTTTTTATTAAAGCATTTGCCAATTCCAAGCAAAAATGAAATTACTCTTATTAGGTAACAATGTATACGCATTCACGCTCTGAGCACTGTGAGCGCCATGGCAGCCACGGAGCACAGACAAAAGAAACAAGTATTCGTCCACGCTGAAGTATATCGGCAATCGTGCAATTATTCCTTTAACAGGGTCCGTGTCCAAGGAGGTAACCAAACCGCCCCAAGGCGGTACAAACGTAAAGCATTTACCAATTACATCAAGTGATTTTTGAAAGGCAAGCCCAAGAACAAATGAAAAAGATGGGCGCGAGGTGGGCGTGGTTAAAAGCCCACAATATTTACAAGAGGTCAAAGTGCTTGTGAGCTCGACCTAAGAAAGGAACAACAAATCGAAATCCACTTAGAAGCTGATTTGTAGAAAATGAAATCGGAGAACATGAATAAATGGTGGCTTCTCCACTTAAATTGTGTGATCTTACGCAAAAGTTTTGTTTCACAAAAACTCCTTTTTTCTTCATTATCTTGTATGAAAACACTTTCAAGTATGTGAATCAGAATTCCCAGTTGCACAAAAACCTGATGGGTTTGATTCATTACACAATAATGAAGCTTCATAATACTCTGGGTCACATACAGTGTTCACAGTCTTACCTTTTAGCTCACTAATTCTTGCTACAAAAAAACTTTCACTTTTAATAAGCATTTCTCAGTGCAGTGCTATAATGTGGTGTATTAATGTCTAAGCTTCCGCGTGACAAAGAAGGACACTTTTTAAATTTTGAAGAGACATTATCATATTTTACGTGATGTTTTGCTGTATGATTTTTTTACACCGTATACATTTTAAGGACTCAGCTCTTGCAGTAGCTCTATTAGTCAAACCTGACCCTTGACTCGGCTCTGCTAATTTGTTGGCTCGTCCACTTCCACTGCGAATAAAAGTCCTTCCGTCCATCCTTCCAAGGTGGATAGATATGAGCTTTGAATTGCTCCCCAACGCCAAAGCGCTTGTAGCAGAAGACAGGACACAATGCGCTGTGTACTGCTGCAGCACTGTTTGAACAGTGAGCGCTCAATACTCCGAGTATGCGCTGCCCGCAGCTGCGGTGCTGGGCACGGGAGGGTGAGCACTGTGCAGGACTGTGACAACCGTGCCTGCTGCCACAGGAATCCCACATAACGGTGCAGGGAAGGACAGGAAGTCAGGCAACGGGACTACAAACCTTCCCTCCCTGACTGAGAATGGATGCATGGCCGTCAATTAAAGGTAGCAAGGAGGACCAGCACCCACCACTGGAGCTGCCATTGCTGCCAGTCGCTTCAGGCGTCTTTGGGGTAGGGACGGAATAATGGAGTCTACAGAGCTCCAAGTGCCCTGTGGACTTTTTATAGTTCCATCCACCACAGGGCCTTGCCCTAAATCACCAACAGCAAATGGGAGGCTAATGTGGATTGCCATCATTCGTCATTGATGAACCAAGGGTGATGTGTGTGTGTTTGTGATGACGCTTAGGATACTCCCGGATTTTTGAGAATAGATTACCCTGAATCCAGGTAGAAACAGAAAGAAGGTGAGCGTTGTAATGGAGCCTGATTGCTCCTGTGCCCCCACCAGCTTGATGAATTGTAGACAGAACCATAAGAATCTGTGAGAGGGCAGCGCCCACGACCCTTGGGGAGCGATGTCTCACCGCACACCATGGGTGGCACTCTACGATGTGAAAGGGACCTTTTCTTTCAGTGAAATGAGGTCTTAGCAACATTGAATGTATCCCGGTCTCGTCATAGGACAAACGAGCTAGGCATGGCAAGTGTAGACACAAGCCATCTGCCCCACCCTCTCACCCATGACCTTTACAACCTTAGCAACCAACAGCCCGCGTGGCTGAATGGTCATAACATGCAGGGCCTAAAGTTATCACTATAGACCTAAGAGCCCCGGTTGTGCCAACCCAACATTAATTCGTAGTTTCTATTTGAAGTGACAACATCTAGCTGCTCTAACAAACCAGGTGAGGACTCACAAAGGGCTGCATCCAACCACTACAGCTGCAGACTGACCTGCGTAATAGAGCGAGATTGTCAGCTAGCGATTCTTCACATCGTATTTGACTCAAATTACCTTCCAAAGGTTTCGGCTCATTACCGCTATGTTGAATAGTACAAATTATTTAACTCTTTTCCAGTGATCCCAAGTGATCCTCTATCACTTTTAAATACTCTTAAAATAAATAGAAAACTGTCGCCCAAGGGGCATGGATGGTTAGCATGCTGTTATGTTTGATTTGTGTGTATCATTTATAAAGCCTTCAAGACCAGGAGCTCGGCTTATCTTGCAGGCCAGCTCACCATCTTTGGTGGTTCTCGGCAATCCCAAAGACAGGACCCCGTCAGACCGCAGACTAAGAAGTGTAAAAAAAGAAAAAAACAAGACAGCAGGACTTTTCCCAGGATCTGGAAAAACATCCCCATATCCATTGGGACCTTCTCAACGCTGCTTCAATTTAAGAAAGAGTTGAGGACTCACCTTTTTCAAGGACACTACATCACAATGCAAAACCGTCTAAACCTGTGGTTCTTCTCCTATTACTCCCTGACTTTAAGTTTGTCTTTGACAATGTAAATTCTCTGCTACCTTTTAGCTACGTTTGCACTATAGACATACTGCATATGTACATATGAACATTTATTCAAATGGACTGACCGTGCAAAAGGATGGCCTGACCCACAGGGATCGTTCTCAGGAGGTCAATAACCTCCTCACTAAGGGCAGCAGGGGTAACAGGGGCTGGGGCAAAGGTGCCTCCTGCAAAGGAGACGCCCACTCTCTTGGGTGAGAGGGCACAGCCAACTTGGTGGGGAGCAACAGGGAGGGCGGTGATAGAACACGGTGTGGCGGACAAGGATGGTACTGGGGGATGCCCCAATGGGTACGTCACCACTAGGGAGTGTCCACTGGAGGAGGAATCCGATGATAATGAGGATGATGTTGCAGTCTCCCCCGTGGCACTCCCCTCACCCTCTGGGTCATTGGGTTCCTCTGTGTCAGTGATGTCTTGATCCAAGGTCCCGTGGCCAGATGCTTCCCCACTCGGCTCTGCCCCATCTCCTTCACTTGCTGGTGCTGATGCTGCAAAGATAAAGAGACATAGGGTCATCACGTGTCCATGATCACACTTCAACAATAGCTTTGATTAGCAAACATTACCATGATGTCAAGTAGGCCCCAGAAACAAACTCCACTTAAGTGGCCCATATCATATGCATACATTCCATTTGAACTGTCAACAGTTGTCCACAGGAAAATCAGGATCTCACACAACTACAATTGCACAGCTAAAGTTGTGCAATCACAATGACCATTCACCCATCAGGAGACACCATCACCCTCACAGCTTTGGGCCATGGAGCACGCATCAATCACCTGTTGGCATACAATAGTAGGCCAATACAAAATGCATTTGCACAGGTCCCACACAAGGTCATGCACACATCTAATTGTCACATACATGATGGCCTAACAATCAGAACTGATGATACAAAATCATGCCATGTTGATGACAACAGTACAATATCCTGGAGAAGGTGACATGGAAATACCTGTGTCACATTGGAAACATATCAACAATGTACACTTCACAGAGTGATATTTGTCCCAATAGAATCAAGAACGTAGTATCAATGTTGCTCAGATAGGCCACACATGCGGCATGCAAATGAACACTGTAGACATCATGTGCAATATGTGAGGGAGAGACATCCCCAAAATCCACAAAACAATGAATTAGCAAGCTCCAGAGTAGTCACCACTAATGTCCAGAACCCATTACTATGACATACTATGAGTGCATCAACAGAGGCCATTAGTACTTTGAATGTTGCAGAGGCCCTGAGATTTGCCAGTACTTGTTGAAGTCCCTCAACATGCTGCCTAATTGGAAACTACATCACTCAACACATTTTGGTCATGAAGACCCAGATGTCTGTCTTTGGATGGATGCCGCCTGTACCTCAAAGCATGTAATTTCTATATAACTGTAAGCCACTCCATGATGCATGCCAAAAGTCAGGTTACAAACCTTCCCCATATCACATGTGCAGAGCATACTACATCAACAGCATAGATATTCACATTGTGGCTCTAAACTCTAGGCCTACCTGTCATGTCACTCATTGCTACTGCAGTTGTACATGCCAAATGACATGCTATGATGCATGAGGGTATGTGTCAGCCAATAAACAATGGGCACCCTCTGTATGTGGCACAACATGAAATGTACCCCTATTGTAAATGTCCTATTCCACACACAGTTTGCCATGCACATATATGTGAGGGAATGCAGACATCATCCTATCAAAATAGGTAGACCATGCACAAAACCACAAAACTGCAGCTCACAAATGTCTCATATAGAGAAAGTGACACATGCGGACATATAGGCATAAGGAATGTTGGCAACAGTGATGGCACATAAATCATGTCAATGGATATTGCCCACTTACGAATGGAAAGTAGTGATCCATTGCTGCATCCAAAAACCTATGTTATCCCTGTCACATGTATGTTGGACATCCACACATTACAGACTGCAATCAGGCACTAGTGGCCAACATGCGCTGAAGACAAATAGCTTCTGGGTGGCAGATGCCTATATATACAAATGGCAGAGGACAGTGACCCATCATCTACTTACCTGGTACATTTAGGAGTAATGGTCTGTTGCATAGAAATTACACCCACTACAACAACAAACAGTACTTGATTGATCAATGTACATAGCAACATGTGGTCCCTGCAGAGCAAGTGGTTTGTAGATTCCACCTAGTTGTGTCCTAGTCCCCGGGACAATAGTCAAGGCCCATCAGTATGCACCACAAGACATGTCTACACAAACAATCACTCATCTACTGTGTGACACGTGGCTCATCCCTAATTGTCAGGGGGAGTCGTCAGAACCTCACTCAATCACTTGGCAATGGGACAGGCAGGAATATTACCCCTCTGTGGCTGCTGTGCTGCCCTCAGATCCCCATCAAGCTCTGGACAGGCCACGGCTAGGATGTGGGCCATTAGAGGAGTCATGGTCCGACGGGCACCTCGACCATGTTGGGCGGACAGTACCAGCTGGGCCTCCACAATCTTCCGGGCCCAGCGTCTCAGGTCCTCCCACATTTTTCTGCAGTGGGCACTCTGCCGGCTGTGGACCCCCAGGGTACGCATCTTCTTGGCGATGGCTCTCCATATCCCCTTCTTTTGGTGGGCGTTGACCTGCATGGATGTAAAAGACACATCAAGAAATCAGATTCACAAGTCTCATCACAAATGGTTGAGTCACATACATGTCAGTAACATCAAGCTAGAATTTTCCTATTTACATCTCCCCAAGTGTGGCACATACCAGTCAATAAGTACAGGGACATTATTACAGACATACATTTCCCCATCTGCAGACCAACCCACCACCCTTCTCAGGCCCTACAATGTCAAAGAAAGTTTACTGACTTTATGTGGGACATGCTCTAGCAGCCTGGCTGAGATGTGAGTCACTATGGGATACTTAACACCTGTGTGGCTTCTGAAGGGTAAGCATGAATGGGTCAACATATTCACACTCTATGAGAATGACTCTGCATACAGTCTCTACAGGCAACTGCCAGAGTACAAACTCAAACATCACACATGGTTAACAATGAAGGGATTGGCATGATGGGTTCAGAAAGTGTCTACCCTGTCCATGTGTGGAAACGTGCAACAACAAATGCTGACCCATGCCACTTCAGTGGGATGGGCGTATGTGCTATGTACTTGTACCACAGAACACTCCTTTTGACATATGTGTCCATCCTACAGAGATGGCATTCAAATCAAAAAAGGGATGCATTGTACAGTTTCTGCTATGTGAGCAAGCTTCTGAGTCACAAACCATGGCCTCCCAGGAATCAACACACTGTTTGCATTGTGGGAATGTCAGTTATGCAATAAGCCTGCACATGACAAATATGATCTGCGTAAAGGTGACAACATGGCTGTGGGAGTAAGGGAGCTGTCATGACATGCTAAGTGCACATGTGTAATAAATCAGCAACTTGTCTCTGTATCCATTCCTAATCTAATCAAATAAATGAGGCATTCTGGGCAGGATAATACTCCAGAGCCTCATATTTCCCAAATGACAGGATCTGCTGGGGTACAGGGTGTGGTCACAGTCCCACAGTTGCATAGCCACAGTGACTCCAAACCAGCCTGGGCTAGGACCCATACTGGGAGATACAGGTGACAGACCTTGGTCTCTGCTGGCTGAGCAGACAGAACCTACATGACACTCCATTCCCATCACTTCCATGCATGACAGAACATCATGTAGCCAACAGCTAATTGCTATGTGGTGCATGTGACAACCTGAAGGGCAGAGAGGGTGATGATATGCCTTCCAAACGACAGTCTAGCAAGGGCAGACGTGTCAAGAAATCTCTGTGGCAACATACACATAGTTGACATTTCTCACAACTGACACATACAACATGCATACTCAGCTCATGCTGTCTTTTCACATACATGTTGTCTCACGTAAACAACGATCATGTGGAAAGAGAAGTCAGTGGATGGCTGTGATGTCACCTTACCTAGTTATGTACATACAAGACAAGGAGGATTTAGGAATACAAAAAACATACACAACATAATGTGAATGAACTCACCATATGGCACTGTCTACCAATACCTGCACACTGACTCTCCCATTGATGCCACACAGACTGCACCTACAGGCACATGAGAAGTCAGTTTGGCACACATGGGCACATTTTAGCCTGTGAGAAGGTAACGATGATGAAGTACAGAGAAAAATGTGCACATGAGGTACTTACCTGCTCCTCTGTTGCCCCCATAGGACTGGTCATACAGAGGTAGGGCCTCAGTCACCAGCCCCTCCAGCTCCTCTGGTGAGAAGGCTGGGGCCCTATCACTTGATAGATGTGGCATGATTGCTCCCAGAGGTGGTACACAGCAGCTTGGTAGTGGAGGTCTTGCGGGCAGCAGTGTCAGGAGTCAAGTGAGTAAATCTGCAAAACATGGCAGTCACGTCTGCCACATATGTGGTCGTCACCACCGGCGGACACAGCCATTGGCCCGAGACTGCCACTAGCAAAAATGTTAGCTTATGGCTGTGTCTGCCGCAGTGGCAACCGCCTACCACCATGACGACTTCTGCCGGCAGTCACAGGCGGTTCCTAATGTCTAGTGGAGTAAGTCAGGCAGCCGCCATTTTAGAGGCCTGAAGTGTGGTATTGGGCTTCACAAACTGCGTTACACCTCAGAAAGGTTTGGTTGGAACTCAAAAACATGCTTATCCTGTCTTGTCATATAGGTCTTAATACTCAAACACCATTGTAGTATGTTGCAGGGCACAGATGGCATTTTACAGTGGGACACAGTCCACGCCTGTAAAAGGTCATTTTTGCATTCGGGATATCCAATCAGATTTCGAGGGGCTTTTGAGATGCACATATTTGAGTTTGGTCCAGATACATAATGTGGATACGTGTGGAAAACCATGGGGTTCACATATGACATTTGTGTTATTAGCAGCTGTGAAGTGATCTGATTGCCATATCTATCCCTTCTAAAATGACTTGTCATTGAACAGCACTATCCCCCCAGCCGATGTCACAAATGTACCCAGAGAGGGCCTGGCTGGTTTGTAAGTCAAATCTCTCCTGTTGTGTTGCACATTTGTCCCATTCCTTAACAGGAGACTCTGCATTTCCAAACCGTCCTTTGTTGTTGACGCCACTAAGGAATCCAACTATGCCAGGGGAAGTCTGCTTCACTGAGGCCCGAGGAAGAAGAAGGTGGGTAGTGGAGCGGGCTTTTGGGCTCCTGAAGGCCAAATTTAGGTCCCTGGACTGCACTGGTGGAGCGCTCCTCTACTCATCCGGAAAAGTGTGTCAGATCACTGTGGCATGCTGCATGCTTCACAACATGGCCCTGCAGAGGAATATCTCATACATCCCAGAGGAAGAGGAGCCTGCAGTGCCACTAGGTGAGCCTCCTGAAATGCCAAGTGAGGATGACAGTGATGAAGAGGAAGGAGCTGACTTGAAGGAAGATCTCATCAATAGCTTCGTCTCATGAGTGTAAGTATGTCATGTGATGTAATGATTGTGACTGTATGAAGAACTGTAGTTGTCAGAATGTGTGGAGTAGAGTGTTTTGGCAATATTTGGAAATATTCAGCCAAAGGGTGCTTGAAAGATTAGCCTTTGACATATCCCCACCTTGACGTAGCTACATTGTTTGTGTCAGTCTCACTGCAATGTAATTGCCCTTCAAGATGCTTGCTATGTGATTTGTTAACAGGTATTTTTTCAAGCCTATACTCCACGTTTTGTCTTTGTACAGGTACCTTCACAATGTCACCCTCATGTGGGCATTCCAGAGTTGTGACATGGACAGATATCTGATCTGTTCTGACATATGAAGTGGACATGAATTGTTCCAGGTAATGTGGATCACAGGTTTGAGGTGTATGAGACCTGTGCCAAGGCAGCTTGAACAGTATTTGGATGGAAGATCAAAAGTGCAAATTGTACTAGTTTATTGTCCTCTGGTGTGCCGAATGCATCATGTGTGTGATCATGTGGGCATGAAATATGTTGTCATCAAGTGTAAGCAAGACATTCACCCTTCACATAGGCCAAACACTCTTCTTCTATGACCAGTATGTAGCTGCAGATGTTTTTCATCATTGCAAGCCACAGTGCCTGCGCCACAACACTGACATATGTTTGTGTCATACCACCAGATACATGGTCATTGGATTATGATGGACCTGTGGTCAGGCACTCTTTCTGTACCTTGGTTCATGTGATGTTGGATTACTTTGGTTTGATATGTGATAAGGCTAAAGCTGGTGATGCCATCCACTTTTCTGTTTCCTATTCTACAGGTCAATGTCTGAAGAGGCCCTTCCTTCTGTGGTTTGGGGGGGCTGTACCTTGGTATATCTCCCTTGACACATTACGAGTCAGCCATCCTTGGCTCAAACAGCCCAGACATAGGGACAGCCTATGTGCTGTACAATGAAATAAAATGTTTGGTATGATCAGACACAATGTGCTTGTGCGCGTAGTTAGTAATCCATAGCAGGACACTGCACCTGTTACATATCCCTCCTTACATTAGTATCTTGTGTCTTCCTTGTTTGCTTCACATTGTCTTACATTTCTACATAGCAAAATGTTGAACAAAATGCAAGCAGACAATGACTTTGTGATAGGTGGCTTTAAAAATTAATTGGAGCGTGGTTGAAAAGAACAGTGAAAGGTTCAGTCATGGTGGATGAAATCATCGGAGTAGGTACCACACCTTTGGAAGTCCAAAGTCCAGTGTACTCCTCTCATAGGAAATGGAAGGTGGTTGAAGAACAGTCAACAGAGTGAATATGTGGCACACAAAGGAGGTCATTTTGGAAAAAGTCACTTGTTAGCAGTTGTGGGTGTGTTGTCATCTGTACCTCATGGAGTCTTTGCTGGACATCCCCACTTAAGGGGGGTGATCTGCTGCTACAGAGGCAGGGGTATCTGTGATGGATTCTTCCCCTGACAGGGCCTCCATTCCAATGGATGACACCAATGAAAGGGCAGGTGTTGCTGCGACAAAGGAAGGGGTAGATTGTTGTTGAAGATCCCTGATCAGGGTGGTGTTAATGTCAACACCCCAGTTAGGGAGGCCATGTTGGTATTGTGGGCCTCTCACTGTCCAAGCATATCATTATGGATGTCCCTCTGAAGCTGCTTGATCTCCCGGAGTTCTGCAAGTACCAGGCCCATCACGCCTTGGGACTCCTGATAGACCCCCAAGGTGTGGCTGATGGTGTCCTGGCCACGAGCATCCCCAGTGGCCTCACCCTGCAGGTCCACAACATCCCCACACAAACTCCACCCCCACATGCCTGTGCCCTTGCCACAGGGTGTCCCCTCCCAGTGGTTCTAGGACCATCATTGTCCAAGGTGTAGTCCTGCGAATCAGGCTTCTGGACTGGGAGGCATAAGATGGTTGCCACTGTCCTAGGGACACAAGATGGGGAGTGAATGGTTTCCAGTGATGCTGAGGCAACAGGGCAGGGAGGTGTTGATGTGGCCACAGTGAGACTCACAGTTGGGGTCTGACCAGATTGTCCAGATGGGCCTGAACTGTCCCCCATGTCCAGACGTCCACGAGTGTCTTCTTCACTGAGGGCTTCATCCATAGAAGTAGTGGCAATCTCTTCTGTGGGCTCTGTGTGGCCAGTGGCAGCTCAGCCTGTTGATATGAAAGATACAGGGGGTCATTCCGACTCCCGCCGGCGGCGGTAACCGCACGCCTGGCGGGAGCCGCCGAATGACCGCACCGCGGTCAAATGACCGCGGCGGTCATTCTGAGTTTCCCGCTGGGCTGGCGGGCGACCGCCAGAAGGCCGCCCGCCCGCCCGCCCAGCGGGAAACCCCCTTCCACGAGGATGCCGGCTCCGAATGGAGCCGGCGGAGTGGAAGGGGTGCGACGGGTGCTGTTGCACCCGTCGCGATTTTCAGTGTCTGCCACGCAGACACTGAAAATCTATGTGGGGCCCTGTTAGGGGGCCCCTGCAGTGCACATGCCAATGGGCACTGCAGGGGCCCCCAGGGGCCCCACGACACCCGTTCCTGCCAGCCAGGTTCTGGCGGTGAAAACCGCCAGAACCAGATTGGCGGGAAGGGGGTCGGAATCCCCATGGCGGCGCTGCTTGCAGCGCCGCCGTGGAGGATTCCCTGGGGCAGCGGGAAACCAGCGGGACACCGCCGGTTTCCCGTTTCTGACCGCGGCTGTACCGCCGCGGTCAGAATGCCCATGGAAGCACCGCCAGCCTGTTGGCGGTGCTTCTGCGGTCGTTGGCCCTGGCGGTCCATGACCGCCAGGGTCAGAATGACCCCCACAGTGTTACTGGTTGTATTATAACATCTACCTCCAAAAGATGATGGTGACATTTTGCAAAGCCCTTGTACATAGTTGATTTGCAGGTTATACTATTGTGAAAGGTACCCATGCTATTGGTATTGGTGTATTGACCTGACATTTGTGAAACATGCCAATTCAATGACAGTCAAGCAGCTGCTGAATTGTGCAGGTCATTAACACTCGGGAGGATGGGTTGAAAATGACATCTTGCTACCAGTGCAGGCAAAACAGTGGCTGGGCAGGATGTGGCTTTGACCATTTTGAGGCCCAGTTGATTGTTATACACGCAGACCCAGGAGTTTGTTGTATATGTGATTGGAGTCATCTTGTGATCAGTGTATTGTGAATGTGTCTGCTGCCAATATCATTCTGGTGATGCCTCTTGGGGCCTTGGGGATAAGTTTTGTTGCACATTGGTTAAGCTGTCCTTACTGTCCTCAATATTTTTATCTTGGCTTAGCAATTCACGATGGAGCGAGGAAGCCAGGCACATCTCTGAGTTGAGCATGATCTGTATCTTGTTCACTCCCAGGTGAGTAAACTTCATTTGAGAGTTAGCAGGCAAGGGTTTTGGACAAATTACCACTGTTCTGCTGTTTGGAGTCAGTGGAACAGTCCTTCCTGGGAGTTGCAGTCAGGGCACTCTCACCACTTCCCAACACTTGACAAGTGGACTTTGGGCGGGTGATTGGAGTTAGCAAAACAGGGCCCATTGGGCTGTGCAGTCATGTCACTACCGCTACTTCCCAACACTTGACAATTTGTAAGCTCCCAGGTGAGTAAACTTCATTTGAGAGTACACTAACAGATGTATTGTGACAAGTGCACACTTGGCTGGTGATCTGAGTTAGCAAAACAGGGCCCATTGGGATTTGCAGTCAGGTCACTCCTTCTACTTTCCGAACACTTGACAATTGGTATCCTCCCAGGTGAGTAACCTTAATTTGAGAGTTCACTAAGATATGCATGGGGGCAAGTGCACACTTGGCAGGTGATTGAAGTTACAGGAACAGGCCCTCCTGGGAGTTGCAGTGAGTTCACTCTCACTACTCCCCAATACTTGACAATGTTACCACCCGCCCCCCAGGTGAGTTAACTTCATTTTGGGATTGACATGCAGAGGTCTTTGGAGAAGAGAACACTGTGTTGATGTTTGGAGTTACAGATACAAGGCCTGCCGTAAGTTGCAGTCATGTCACTCCCTCCCTGTACACACACTTAACCAATGTGCTCCCCCCTAATGAGTACAATTCCATTGAGAGTTCACTAAGACATGCATGTGGGCAAGTGACCACTGGTCTGGTGTTTGGAGTTAAAGAAACAGGGCCTGCTGGGATTTGCAGTCATGTAACAGTCTCTACTACACATACAACACAAATGGTATCCTCCCAGGTGAGTAAAGTTGATTTGTGAGTTTACAAACATGGGTATTGGGAGAATGAAACAATGTGCTTTTGTTTGGAGTTATAGAAACTATACCTGCTGGGATTTGCAGCCATGTCATTCACTCTAGTCCACACTATACAAATATTATCTTCCTAGGTGAGTACACTCCAATTGGAAGTTGACAAACAAGGCTATTTGGAGAAGGCGACACTGGGCTGGCTAAGTGGAGTAACAGTAACAGTGCTTCCTGGCCTTAGCAGTCATGTCAGTCCCTGTACTACACACACTATTCATATGTTATCCTCCGAGGTGAGTACACTTCAGTTCGGAGTTGACAAAGAAGGGTATTTGGAGGAGGAAACCCTGTGCTGGTAGTTTTAGTAACAGTAACAGTGTGCGCTGGGAGTTGCAGTCATGCCACTCTCTATAAGACACACAGTATACAAATGTTATCCTCCCAGATGAGTACACCATAATTGAGAGTTAACAAATAAGGGTATTGGGTGAAGAGGACACAGGGCTGGGTGAGTGGAGTGACAGTAACAGTGCCTACTAGCCTTGGCAGTCATGTCAGTGTCTGTGCTACACACACTATTAATATGATATCCTCCCAGGTGAGTACACTTCAATCGGGAGTTGACAAACAAGGGTATTTGGAGAGGGAAACACTATGCTGGTGGTTTGAGTAACAGTAACACTGCCTGCTGGGAGTTGTAGTCATGTTAGTCCCTGTACTACACACACTTGACAAATGTTGTCCTCTCAGGTGGGTACAGTACAATTGGGAGTTGACAAACTTGGGTATTTGGTGAAGGAAACATTGATCTGGTGTTTGAAGCTGTAGAACAGTGCCTGCTGGGAGATGTAGTCGTGTAACTCCCTGTAGTACACACACTATACACAGATGTTGTTCCCTCAAGTGAGCCTGCTTCAATTGTGAGATGCCATAAAGGGGTCTTTGGATAGGTGGACACTGGGCTGGTGAGTGGAGTGACAGTGAATGTGGCAAAAGGTGAGCAGTGAGCATGCACGACATATCATTTTGGTGACATTTTTTGTCCTGTGACTTACCAGACTCCAATCCCCCAGGTATTTCTGTCAAGCCCTCAGGATGCAGGATGGCCAAGACCTTCGCCTATCAGGGATAAAGTTGTAAGAGAGGAGTGGGAGTGCCACTGCCAGTCTTCTTGGCCTGCAGATGGTGCCTGGAGACCAGGGAATGGACTTTGCCCCTGATGTCGTTCCACCGCTTCTTAATGTCCTCCTTTGTGAGCATGGTGGTGCCTACAGCATTGACTCTGTTGACTATCCTGTCCCACATTTCCATTTCCCTACTGAGAGGAGTGTGCTGGACTTGTGCTCCAAACAATTGCAGCTCTACTCTTACCATTTCATCTGCTATGACTCTTAACTCTTCATCTGTAAAACGGGGATTTTTTTAAATGTGACATGGTGGGAAAACAAAAAAAACGTGTGACAGTGACTTACTAAACGGGGGTAGTGCAACAGGGTGGGACTGGACAAAAGTGTGTCCTGGGTGTGAAAAGAGGTGGTGAGAAACAAGTGGAGCCTAATACCTGTGCTGTGTGGTTAATAATTTGCTCTGGCTTCAGTGTAAATGCAAAGGATTGTGGTGTGTGAAGGGGTGTGTTTTACAGTGTCCTTTGCAGGTGTGTCCAGTGTGGCAATGTGTGTCAGCTGTGTTGTTCCATCCAATGTGCAGTTGTGTATTACTTTGGTGACCGCAGACCTCCACGGTTAAGACCACCATGGGTAGCAGCAACTGCGACTTTGGACTTGTAATACGGTCAGTGGTTGGTCCCTGTGCTGTGAGGGCTGGAGGTTGGACCGCCTATTTCCGAGGCTCCACGCCACTGCTGGTCTGCCTTTTTTGGATGGCTGTCGGAGGTACTGCCTGTATAACTCATTATGGGGCGGTCTGTAAGACCGCCAACATGGTGGTATTTTTGGGATCGCAAACATGGCGGTCCGACCACGAAACTCAGAATGAGGCCCTTAGTCTCCTTGTGCCTAAACATGAAACGTGTAAGTGAGTCATTTGCTACCCTCGAGTGAATCACTCCAACCAGCCATACATGAATTGCACTGTACATGCACTGGTTAGGAACCAGATGCTTGTGAGCCTTTACTGATGACAGCAGAGGGGCTCCATTTTAGAACTCAAAGAAGAGAAGGTCTAACCCTGCGGCTCTAAGCTCGACCACCGATTAGTGGTATCTGTAATATTTAATCAAGAACGGCCACTGCCTATTGAGTCAGCATATGTGTCAAGCTTTGCAGCCAATTACATACACTCTCCACTTCGCTGTCCTCTAACCACATGTATGTTAAACGATTTGCAGAGCTAATTAATCATAGATTAGCCAGTATCACCCAAACAAGCATGACTTCAACAACCTGCTTCCAGGTGACCTGCCATAAGTGCAAACTGTCATGATCGGGAAAGTGGAACACAGAAGCGTTGCTCTAGCAAAATGCTAGGCATAGCGGATATGACATCATGCACTATCTGACCCTGATAGCATCACATGACTAAGATTTACTGTTGAGAGGAGAGGGAAAGAACAGAGAGGAAACTAGACAAAGTAAAAAGCATTGGCAAAATCATGCTGTGTCGCCTTGGCTAGCTTTTCTTTTCTTTCTTTATTTTTAAGCAAGCATGTTAAATATGCAAAATATTGATAAAAATAGCATACAAATTAAGGAGCAGTCCAAGCACACCTGCCCTGACACCAAATGGTACCCTTTTTCAGGCATCCTTGCACAAGGGATCAGGTAAAATGCTGTCAGAGTGCAATCCAGCCAATTGATGAAGTGAGCTGACCCACTGCGCTGACCTATTGCCTTCACTCTGTATATTGTGAGGGTGGATGCAAAATGTGAAAGGTACTTTGAAAGACCAATGTATGAATAGTGCTGACTGAAACCCCTGTACTTATGTATATAGTTATGTATTTTTACTATGATTTTTTTTTTTAAAACATGGGGCTGCCGAAGTCATTACAGCTGTCTCTAGGTAAGATCTAAAAATGAGTCTCAGAGACCTCTTTACTTTCTGTTTACGTTATTAACGTAAGGGCCCAAGACCAGAGGGAGCAAAGGCATTGCCAGGTAGTAGCAGCTGCACCTGGCTAACCCTAGTTGGCGTCCATGCATGCACTGTACAAAGAAAACCCTGCTCCTCCATAGGAAAGACACCCACCCCTTTGGTATAGAGCAGGACAAATACTGGGATCCAAAGTTTGCCATTCTGTCGTTCCAAAAACCTAAGGTTGAACAGCAGAAGGCCGTGAGGGAGGCAAACTACAGACATTCTTCTTTGTGAAAAAGGCCGTTTTTATTTGGAAGCAATTAGAGGTCACATAATAGGTCCTTCAGCTTAGCCATACAAACTGCAAAGGCCTAAAGTTCTGAGATGAGCAAATACCTCATCCCCTACCTCTCATGCCTAAACACGCGTCTTACCTTTTATTAGCAAACTGTGACTACCAAATGCATCTATTCAGCTTAACTATTCCGGCCTTATCGCACCCATAGTCCCTTTCGTTCCATTAATCTTTGAGTTACGCCGCCTTTCCTGACCAGCCTGGTCACTGTAGGTCTAGTTTTGCCTCCTATTTGTCCCTTTCTACTTTCTCTCTTTCCTCTAACACTTTTCCATGTTTAACTCTACCGGAGACAAGACAGAACTAATGATACTTGGGAGTTTCTCTTCTCCTCAACAATTCCTGGGACAGCCAGTCTGTCTTGGACCTCTCCCGGTCTCCAAGACAACCATCAAAAGTTTGGGTGTATGGCTTGACACAACCTTGACTATGGAAACCCAGGCTACCAAACTATCAGCAAGCTGCTTTGCAATCCTGCGGATGATACGCAAGACTCTGACGTTACTTCCCTTGGCCGCAAGGATGCTCCTTGTCCAGGCCCTGATTTTATCACTCCTGGATTACAAGTATTCTCTTTAACTTGGTCCTCCGAAGATAGTAATTCAGAAATTACAGGTGGTGCAGAATGCTACTGCTCACACTCTGCTTTTAATTCCAAGGTCAAAATCAGCCAGACAAGGCCTGGTGGACCGGCATTGGCTCCCAGATGCACAAAGAATTCATTTTAAATCTCTTTCCTTTGCCTTCCGAGCCCTGCATGGAGGAGGGCTGCCCATCTTACATCAGCTTGTTGCTCCTTACACTCCCACAAGACTTCTAAGATCTTCTTATCTCACTTTCTTATCAGCCCCTTTGCTAGAAGAACAAGGAGTGGAGGTCAATCCTTCATCCACAATGCAGGCAAGCTTTGGAATTCTCTCCCCTGGCTGAAAACGAGCTCCACTTTTGAAAATCCCTTAAAACGAGGCCCTTATGAAATAATGTTCTAATTCCAGGTGTTTTCACAGCTAGTGATAGGCTTGTTTCTCAACTAGTGCTGGGATGCCTCTAGGTTTGCATGTGTTCTATAAATCTTATAGTATAGTATAGCATTTTCACAAGGCTCTTTGAGAGTCCTAAAAAGTACAACCCCGTCCTGGATTCCCCAGACCTATATCTATACTTCCTTTAACTATATTCATCAGCCTATCACATGAATCTACATTCAACAACTCTAACCAATTCCAATTCACATTCAGGTCTTTCTCTGGACGCCCTATGCCCACTGAACACCTCAGTTATATTGCAGACATCCAGTCTCATGTGACTGACCCAATGGCAACTCCAGTGTGTACCTCAGTGCCACTCCTCGGGCTCTTGCTCAGAGCTCGCCTCTTGATCCTGCCCTCATATTCATCTCCAGAGCTACATCGGCTCTTTGGACAGCCTATCCTCTCTGCACAGTATCTACATCTCTCTAAAATGGTCACCGCCGCAGTTTCCTTCCATTGGTTCCTCCTCTCACCCCTACCTTAACACTGCAGCCTAACCTTTTACCTACTATCACACTCAAATGAGTCCTCCTGAAACTCCACTATGCTACCATTGTCCTCTGCCCTGCAGCCCCAGGGTTGTTCTGTGGCTCTCCTAAATGAAGCGGATCCTTTACGCCCCTCCCAGGTTTAAGACCTTGCAAATTTACGCCTGCTTACACCACCCACCGGGTGGTATTCATTCTTCTGTTCCCATTGAATCCCTTGGCACTTCCTCTTTGGAACTTTTGTTTTTCTCAGTCAGTCATCTCCAGACAGGGAGAGCCCTTTCCACCTCTGCTGTATTTCCTCTGCTCTAGTTGTCCACACTTTGCCATTGGTCTGGCTCTTCGTGTAGGGGGTGCACGCTCTGGCCAATCTGTAACTTCTAAGTGAAATTTAAGATGCAGTCCAGCATCAGCACGCAGCGTTCAAGGTGCCTACACCATATCTTGTAGCTCCTGCCTCTGTGCTGCAGCCAAGAGGAGGCTCCCCTGCCCTGAAGCTCCCCCAATATGTCCCTCCTAAGTTTATTCACCTCTCAACTAAGACATTTATATAATCTACCAAATTGTTGATGATGTTCTCAGAACATAGAAATACCCCCGTGTTGGAAAATGGGTTATTGGTAGGGCAGGTAGGTACCTACACCTAGCAACAAGCCACAAACCTCCACAAAAGTACAGTTAGGTCTCAGTAAATTAATCCCAGCTCTACCCTTGGTAGCTTAGCATCGAGCGTCAAGGCTTAACTTAGGAGACAAAGTGTAAAGCATTCAAATATCACAAAACAGTAATTAAATAAAACACAGGAAACAGTTTAAAAATCCAAAACCAATTTATAAAAATAGCTTATATTTTTATCTTTAAAATGACACAAAAACGATTAAAATCGGTTCAGGGGAACCGGAGATATGAATTTTTAAAGTATTATTATTTTCTAGCGCATAGAAACAAAAAGCGCCAATCGGGTCATCTGGTTGCACCAGGACCGGGACAAAGTCAAACTTTCAGGCCGACCGCGATGGAGCCCTGCTCAGATACAGGTCGCGGGAAGCCTCGGTTAAAAAGTTACCTTCTGACTTAGTCTTTATTTTGAAGTTTTTCTTCACCGGGACGAACCTGCCAGTTGGATCCGACCTCCTGGAGCCCTTGTCCGGATACGCGAAGTCGGTTTCCTCGGTGGTGATTTCTACCTTCGGACTTAGTCGTTTTTTCGAGATGAAAATCCTTCGACCGGGGTAAACCTGGATCTTGATCCGACGTCCGTGGAGCCCTTCTCGGATACGATGGCTGGAAGGTCCCGGTCAACTTTTTACGTTCGGACTTAGTCTCTTTTTCGGATGTTTTTCTTGACCGGGACGAACCACGAAGTCAGGCCGGGTCGCGGTTGAGGCAAGCCGGCTAGAATTTCCGCGTCGAGTCGGTCACTTTATGGAGCTTTTTTCTAAAATTTCTCCAATCTTTTCCAAACTTCTGGGGCTTCACCCAGATGTTCTTTTAAGGTTCTTTTGGGGTCCACAGCTCACCCCAAGGGTCCAGAAGTTCTGTGATGGTCCTTGGGAAGTGCGGACTTCAACTCCCAGAGTGCACCTGGCGCAAACTCCTTTTTGGCCACTGGGCAGTGGTCAGCTGGTCACTTTTTCAGGAGTTGGTGCAGGGGACTCTGGTTAGCAATTTTTCACCTGTAGCAAACAGGGAGTCCCTCCTTGAACCAGTGGAAGCCAGGCAAAGTCCTTCTTGTGGTGAAGCCCAAGTGTGCAGCTGGTGCAGTCTTTCTGAGTGCAGGGTCCAGGTGCAGGCCAGGGGTCCAGCAGGGCAGTCCTTCTTCTCCTTGTAGTTCTTTCTTCTTGAAATTTGGTGGGGATCTGAGGCGTGGGTGCAGGTCTGCCAGTTTTATCCTTGCTCCTGGGTGAAAAGCAGGGGGGCCCTGGTCCTCCAATCAGAGACAGGGTCGTCCCCCTGTGATGACCACTTCCTGGGAAGTGTGGCAAAAATCCATCCCAGAAGGCAATAGTCTCTAAAAATCCAAAATGGATGAATCTGATTTTTGGAGGAGAGATCTGGCTGAGCCCACCCACTGGTGTGGCTAAAAATCATAAACACACCCCTCTCCTGCCCTCTCCTAATCTAATCAAGGGGGCACCTAGCTGTCTGGGGTTGCAGGGTGTGGGGGTGTTGCTGGGTGCTCCAGATGTCCTTCTCTGCCTTTGAAGACCAGTTTGGCAGCCCTCCCCCTTCCTGCTTCCCCATCTGCTGAGGGGAGATTCTCTCCCCCAAGCACATTCCTTTGTGTGAAGTCAGGCCACTTCACACCTCATTAAAGTAGCCTGGCAGAAGCTGCTGCAGGCTGGCCAATCAGAGCACAGCAGCAAAAACAATGCAGAGCTGAAATTGGCAACTTTTTAGGTAAAGTCTAAACTTTTTACCTGCACTAGTTATATTAAATCCAACAACTGGAAGTTGTGGGATTTATTATAACAATCAATTTGATACCAAATTCTTGGTATGTAACATTTAAGGAGACTTTAAAATTTAAAATAAAGTCTGCCCATTCTAGCCTATGAAGGCCATTTACTTCAATGAGGGAAAAACGAATTTGGCTGTTTTTACCTCACCAGGGCTTATAAATCTATTTTTATAAAGTCCCTGCTTATAGTTACATGGCACCCAGCCCTAGGGGCACATAGGGCACACCTTAGGGGTGACTTATATGTAAAAATAAGGTAGTTTAAGACTTTGGAAGTACCTTTAATTCCAAAGTCGAATTTGCATATAACTTTAATTTAAAAGCAGCCAGCAAGGCAGGCTTGCTTTTAAAATGACACTGGGCACCTCAGCAATGCACCTAGGTGTGCACCACCTATGCTGTGGTCCCTAAACCTACATGCCCTACCATATACTAGGGACTTATAGGTAGGTTAACTTAGCCAATTATAATTAGCCTAATTTGCATATCCATTTTACACAGAGCACAGGCCCTGGGACTGGTTAGCAGTACCCAGGGCACCATCAGAGTCAGGAAAACACCAGCATAAAGTGGAAAATGGGGGCAAAAAGTTAGGGGGCCTCTGCAATCAGCCCCAGTTTCTCACACAACCCCCCCCCCAGCCCACACGCCCAGGAGACTCAGCCCAACCCTGGGAGAGTCTTCCTGGCTTGTTAGGCGAGGAAGACAGTGAAGAAAACTGGCTGTCCCTTTGCAGGGCCTACTCTGCCTTATATCCTCCTGTCAGGGTCACTCCCTCTGGGTAGTGAAGCCATCCCAACAGTAAAAGGACCCAACCCAAACTGAAACTTCCCTCTAGGGGGGTCTTCCTCCTCTCTCTCTGCCAACTTAGGTAGTGAGGTGCCCACCTCCCCTACTCCTAACTTTGCTAGGGCAAGACCTAGCTTACCCAAAGAGGTCACCCAACACTTGAGCAACCCCACCATGACCAACAGGGTCAGGGGGCCTACTTTGCTATTGGCCTTGGGGTCTGCCTCCCAGGCCAAGTACAGTGCTGCCAGGAAGGCTAGCACCCAGCAGAGGCTACTGACAGCTGTCAGTACCCAGAACCACACCCTAAGCTCTCCACTGACAGGTGGCTGAGCTGCTTTAGGGGCATCTTTGGGGTCCTGGCACCCCTCTTGCTGTCTAGAGTGGGGGGCTACCACCTCCTGTGGCAGACACCCTCCTTCCACTCTCCCTTCTGTCAGTGCAGGGGCAACACCTTGCATCTGGACAGCTGCCTGACTACTCAGGACTTCCTTGGGGTCAGGTGAGGCATCACCAGTGCCAACTCTGGGCTCCCCCCCTACTGGGGCAGAAGGCCTTTGGCTCCCTGGAACTCTCTTTAAGAGTGGCCTACCCTTCCTTTTCTTCTTTCCTTTTCTTGGGGACCCCTGTCTCCTAACTGTAGGGACTGACTCCCCAGGACTTTGGGTTGGGGGGGCGCCCTGGGCGACCACCCCATCTGTGACCAGACTCACCTCTGGGAGGTCATTGCCCAGGATACAATCTAGGGGAAGGTCAGCACTGACTACCACCCTAATCCAGTCAAGGATACCCTCCCTCTCTAGGGGCACTATGGCTACAGGTTTGGAGGTGACCTCCCCTGTGGCTATCCTGACTTTCTTTGTCTTTCCTGGGACATACATGTCTGGGGTCACTAACCGGTCACTCACTATAGTGTGACTGGCACTGGTGTCTCTCAGGCCAGTGGTAGGGATCCCATTCACTTGAATGTGGTGGAAGTGCCTACTCCCACCCTCAGGGATCACCAGCTTACCATCTGGTCCTGTCTCCCAGCACAATGCTAGGAGGACTTCATCATCTGAGGAATCCTCCTCTATGGCTACACTGGACAGCCCAGTGCTAACCACCTTCTTTGGACAGGCTGCATCTCCTCTGAAGTGACCTGTCTGCTGACAGTCAAAGCAAGCCCTACTGTCCAAGAGCTTTTTTAACCCTGGGTCTCCCTGTCTCTGCATGTCAGAGTGGGAGTGGGATTTACTCTCCTCCTTCTTAGGGTTCTGGGGTACAGAGGGAGTCTCTGTGGTGGGCTTACCACCTCCCTCCTTAGGTTTTTGGGGACCTGTCCCCCCCTTCTTGGAGTCTCCCCCCTGGGACTTGACAACCACCCTGGTTCTCAACCACTCATCAGCTGCCTCCCCTAGCTCTCTAGGGTTGGTCAGCTTAGAGTCCACTAGATGCTGGCGTAACCTTTCTTGGATACAATTGGTCAAGATGTGCTCTCTCATGATCAGATTGTATAACCCCTCATAAGTATTTACTTTGTTGCCAATAATCCAGCCCTCCAGTGCCTTTAGTGAGGTGTCCACAAAGTCAACCCAAGACTGGGTACTGACCTTCTGGGTGTCCCTGAACTTCATTCTATATTGCTCTGGGGTCAGACCAAACTTCTTTACTAAGCACCTCTTCATACTAGGGTATGAATCTGCCTCCTCCCCCCTTAAGGTCAGAAGCCTATCCCTCCCTGAGTTGGGGACCAACTCCCACAAAAGGGAACCCCAGTATTGAGGCTTAACCCTTCTCATTTGGAGTGCCCTCTCAAAGGCCCCTAGCCACTTATCTATGTCATCCCCCTCTACATAAGCAGGAACCACCCCCTTGGGTAATCTGGGGCAAACTCCCCCACCCATGGACACCTCAGCTTCTTTATCGCTGCTTCCATCTCTTTTTTCTTTGTATGCCCACTTTTTCTTTTCTAGGGCCAGCTTCTCTGCTTCCAAAGCTATGTAGGCTAGCTGGGCTTCCAGCTCTCTTTCCCTGATGGATGGGTTCTCTCCTCCTGAAAGGACCCTCTTCCTACCACTAGCTTTGGGTCTGCCCCTAGTGACTGTATCCATTGAGGACCGTTCCTCCTCTTCCTCACTTGGGGTCTGATGCCTTCCCTCCCCTGAGTGGTTAGAGTTAGCATCTTCCTCTTTTTCTTCCTCCTCTGGAGCTTCCTCTGTCTCTACCTCTTGTGCCTCAGCCCATGCTGTCAGGGATTTAATCAGGATTTGCTTCCTGAGATCAGGGGTTGCAGGCAACCCCCTCTCAATACACAACCCCCTAAGCTGGACTACTGTCAGTGTGGGTAGGCTAGCCAGATCAAGCTCCATGGTTCCCTAGTTTTGTGTCAACAAAAACTTTTTGCAAAAATTGGAAACAAGAATTTAGAAAAATTACAAAAATTCAATAATTGAAATTAATCCAAATTAATTTAAAAAAAAAAAAAAAATTAAAAATTAAAAACAATTTTTGCACTAGGACAATTTAAAGGATTTTTAATTTGTTTTATCTAAAACTGTAACGTGATATTGAACACAAGTACAGGATCCCGTCGCTGCTTCCAATTATGTTGGAAAATGGGTTATTGGTAGGGCAGGTAGGTACCTACACCTAGCAACAAGCCACAAACCTCCACAAAAGTACAGTTAGGTCTCAGTAAATTAATCCCAGCTCTACCCTTGGTAGCTTAGCATCGAGCGTCAAGGCTTAACTTAGGAGACAAAGTGTAAAGCATTCAAATATCACAAAACAGTAATTAAATAAAACACAGGAAACAGTTTAAAAATCCAAAACCAATTTATAAAAATAGCTTATATTTTTATCTTTAAAATGACACAAAAACGATTAAAATCGGTTCAGGGGAACCGGAGATATGAATTTTTAAAGTATTATTATTTTCTAGCGCATAGAAACAAAAAGCGCCAATCGGGTCATCTGGTTGCACCAGGACCGGGACAAAGTCAAACTTTCAGGCCGACCGCGATGGAGCCCTGCTCGGATACAGGTCGCGGGAAGCCTCGGTTAAAAAGTTACCTTCTGACTTAGTCTTTATTTTGAAGTTTTTCTTCACCGGGACGAACCTGCCAGTTGGATCCGACCTCCTGGAGCCCTTGTCCGGATACGCGAAGTCGGTTTCCTCGGTGGTGATTTCTACCTTCGGACTTAGTCGTTTTTTCGAGATGAAAATCCTTCGACCGGGGTAAACCTGGATCTTGATCCGACGTCCGTGGAGCCCTTCTCGGATACGATGGCTGGAAGGTCCCGGTCAACTTTTTACGTTCGGACTTAGTCTCTTTTTCGGATGTTTTTCTTGACCGGGACGAACCACGAAGTCAGGCCGGGTCGCGGTTGAGGCAAGCCGGCTAGAATTTCCGCGTCGAGTCGGTCACTTTATGGAGCTTTTTTCTAAAATTTCTCCAATCTTTTCCAAACTTCTGGGGCTTCACCCAGATGTTCTTTTAAGGTTCTTTTGGGGTCCACAGCTCACCCCAAGGGTCCAGAAGTTCTGTGATGGTCCTTGGGAAGTGCGGACTTCAACTCCCAGAGTGCACCTGGCGCAAACTCCTTTTTGGCCACTGGGCAGTGGTCAGCTGGTCACTTTTTCAGGAGTTGGTGCAGGGGACTCTGGTTAGCAATTTTTCACCTGTAGCAAACAGGGAGTCCCTCCTTGAACCAGTGGAAGCCAGGCAAAGTCCTTCTTGTGGTGAAGCCCAAGTGTGCAGCTGGTGCAGTCTTTCTGAGTGCAGGGTCCAGGTGCAGGCCAGGGGTCCAGCAGGGCAGTCCTTCTTCTCCTTGTAGTTCTTTCTTCTTGAAATTTGGTGGGGATCTGAGGCGTGGGTGCAGGTCTGCCAGTTTTATCCTTGCTCCTGGGTGAAAAGCAGGGGGGCCCTGGTCCTCCAATCAGGGACAGGGTCGTCCCCCTGTGATGACCACTTCCTGGGAAGTGTGGCAAAAATCCATCCCAGAAGGCAATAGTCTCTAAAAATCCAAAATGGATGAATCTGATTTTTGGAGGAGAGATCTGGCTGAGCCCACCCACTGGTGTGGCTAAAAATCATAAACACACCCCTCTCCTGCCCTCTCCTAATCTAATCAAGGGGGCACCTAGCTGTCTGGGGTTGCAGGATGTGGGGGTGTTGCTGGGTGCTCCAGATGTCCTTCTCTGCCTTTGAAGACCAGTTTGGCAGCCCTCCCCCTTCCTGCTTCCCCATCTGCTGAGGGGAGATTCTCTCCCCCAAGCACATTCCTTTGTGTGAAGTCAGGCCACTTCACACCTCATTAAAGTAGCCTGGCAGAAGCTGCTGCAGGCTGGCCAATCAGAGCACAGCAGCAAAAACAATGCAGAGCTGAAATTGGCAACTTTTTAGGTAAAGTCTAAACTTTTTACCTGCACTAGTTATATTAAATCCAACAACTGGAAGTTGTGGGATTTATTATAACAATCAATTTGATACCAAATTCTTGGTATGTAACATTTAAGGAGACTTTAAAATTTAAAATAAAGTCTGCCCATTCTAGCCTATGAAGGCCATTTACTTCAATGAGGGAAAAACGAATTTGGCTGTTTTTACCTCACCAGGGCTTATAAATCTATTTTTATAAAGTCCCTGCTTATAGTTACATGGCACCCAGCCCTAGGGGCACATAGGGCACACCTTAGGGGTGACTTATATGTAAAAATAAGGTAGTTTAAGACTTTGGAAGTACCTTTAATTCCAAAGTCGAATTTGCATATAACTTTAATTTAAAAGCAGCCAGCAAGGCAGGCTTGCTTTTAAAATGACACTGGGCACCTCAGCAATGCACCTAGGTGTGCACCACCTATGCTGTGGTCCCTAAACCTACATGCCCTACCATATACTAGGGACTTATAGGTAGGTTAACTTAGCCAATTATAATTAGCCTAATTTGCATATCCATTTTACACAGAGCACAGGCCCTGGGACTGGTTAGCAGTACCCAGGGCACCATCAGAGTCAGGAAAACACCAGCATAAAGTGGAAAATGGGGGCAAAAAGTTAGGGGGCCTCTGCAATCAGCCCCAGTTTCTCACACCCCGCTTGACCAACATTGTAAAAAGCCCAAGGCTGATTTTTTTTTTTTTTTCTTCTAAACAGATACATGAAGAACAAGTGCACTGGTGAGCACCCTGAAAATCGACCCCTGAATATCAACAGGACAGAATATCGAGGACAAAATATAAACACAGAAAATATTGACAAGTAAGCCTAGAACTTCAATACCGAACTTCACAAATATGTCCCCACACATTGCATATATCTTCATGATGAGTAGATGTGCATTTAGGAATAGTAAATTTATACCTCCCTATATCCACTTACCTTTCGATATTTTGTCCCTCAATATTGCTATATGGCAATATTCTGGGGTTCGATGTTCAGTTGTACAGTCAGTGCCCCTGCCCTGGCAAAATATTCCCACCAAGGCACATGTAATACACTCAGGCTAAAAACATCAGATCCCATCTTCCGAATAAAACCCAGATCTCACCATTCAGCAACTCTTCTTGCTTTGCAGATTACGTGTGGCTTTCTGGCCCTACTCCTAACCCTCCCAAGAAGGAGTTAAAGGTAGCTAGTGCACAGGGTTTGTCCCCTTGGGCCAGCAGATGCCTTTTAATTGCCTTAATCAGCTCAATACCCATAATCTGCATCCAATTAAGTTACCTTGAATGTATGACTAGCACGTCGGGCTGCAGCCTGCTTATCCTCATTTCCTCTCTCTAAGGCGTCCACTGCTCTCATTAAATGCTCCTCTTCCGGCCCAATGGATGTGAACCTGCTCACAGCTAAACCCGCGGCCCTCAGACCTCTCCATCTTTCTATTTTGAATTCTGCTCACTTACATGGACTCACCGCACAGCCAGCCCTCCTTCCTCGCTGGTCTGTTTGATATTGTGTTTGGAAATAGGACGAACATGCAAGTTGGCATGCGTCAAAGGAGGAGCATATCCCTTGTATAGTTACTCTCACCTCGTTCTTAGTCTCTATGTATCTTAGCTACCACTATCCGAAACAAATGAGTACAAACCAGGGTTCATTCCTGTTCCCCCTGCTTGACAACTGCTGTGAACGTATGTCACATATATAACTCGAAAGCTTACTCAGTCTCCTGTCCTCCTGCGGTTGCTAAGTAGGGTGCCATTAAACCGTGTATTTGTACCTAACAACGGGTATTTACAGTGTTGAGAAATGGCTGAAACGCAGTATAATGCGCCATATTAAAAAAAAAAAGTTTTTATTATTTTAAAAGCTTGCTGAATCTTCTCAATACCACTTTACCTAACAATATTCTATGATCTGCCCTTTCATAAAACTATTGATGTGTGAAATTGTGAGATGCCGTTTCTGCATATTTTGTAAAGTTTCTTCTTTAAAATTAAACCTTAAGCGTCGCAAAGGTTCTGAAGTCTACAAAAAGAGAGTGAAAACCCCACAAAATGTATAATTCTCAGAAGATAGCCATTGCAAAGGCCTACATTTAATAGGAGATATCTAGAGACTTTTTTCAGGAAACATTGCCTGTAGACGACACACTTTGCAGCTCCACAAAGTAAAAATATCGTGAAGTATGTAAGGGAAGTTTTCAGTCTGTATAAACCTATACAAAACACCCCTTCCATTTAGGGTCATGTAGTTCAACAAAGTGCTTACGTGTACATAAATCAGTATCACTTTAACAGTATTCTTTTCATATCGTCTGCCTTTGAGTTCCACAATCTAATCAGTACCAATATCCCCTGAAATAAGCCTTGAGAATATTTTAAATTATGTTTTAAAAAAGAATGAGCACAAAAACAGAATACCCGACATTTATGTCCTGTAAGAAGCACTTTCTTGTAGCTATAGTAATAAGAAAGACATATGGCCATTAAATCTACAACTATGTACCCTCTGACATCTGACAAAGTGATGTCAAAAGAGTAGATCTGCTACATCTGGACTATGTATAACTTGTGCATGCCAGCTTGTATCCCACATGTAAACCAATATCTGCCCATAATACCAAGCTAATCCAAAGTGCAGTCCACACTCCATGATTCTCTTCACCATTCTAAGTACTGTACACTTCCTGTCCATTTTGCCACTAGTGCTGTGAACACTCTGCTGTCTGTAAATATACACAGTTATCAATTCTTCTCACTGCCCACAAACCAAGCATACTTTGTGACAAGACCATATCATAGGGATACATCATGTGTCCAAATGGCAAAAGGTCCATGATCCTTACAGTGTGTCTTTGAGCAAAGGTTACCAGCCCATAAGCCCATCAACGATATATGATTAAACATTTAAACTGCGATCATGGCTTTTACGGGTCCAATTGAGAGATCCTGCTTTTGCTAGAGTGGATGCACTGGGAGCTCACCAATATCTCTCTTATACCGTGGCACTGTTGATCTTTGTGACCTGCATTTCAAAGATGGAAAAGACAAATATTTTGTTTCAGAACACGTGTGTACTCTGATATTCACCCCAGAATATCGAGGGGACACAAAATTGAGGATAAAATATCAAAACAATATACTGATAGGTAAGTCTAGATTTTCTATACCTAACTCCACATATATGTACCTACGCTGCACATATATCTCCCAGGTGAGTAGATGTGGAGTTAGGAATAGTAAATCTATACTTCCTTATATGCATTTACCTTTCATAATTGTGTCCCTCTGTATTCTGACCTGAGTATTCTTCTATCACAATATTCTTGGGGTAGATATTCAGTAGTAGAAATGAGGACACACTTTAATAACTGAAGTAAGTCTCATGTATTTTTTATGTTGCAAATGAGATACTGGCACTGTGCACCCTCATGTCGACTTGCCTTATCGATATACCATAGTCAGCACATGAACAAGCAAAAGTACGGTTCACCTTTTATAAATCGCATCATTAGAAACCCAAATGTGTTCCAAATGTATATACAGATTATATTATTACTGTTTTATTTTATTATTAGCATATATAATTTATTTATATATCATTTTACAAATCTTTACTGGCCAACACGTGTTTTGTGATTGATTTGATCACTTTTTCAGGGCTCATAATAGGGATCAGAAAGGGACACTAAATCCGATTTTCCACTGAAAGATACCACGCCTAATTACTAACCAGGCCAAGTGGAAAAGAAGTTAACAGAAATGGTATACTTTTGATTCCGAAAAAAGTGAGCATTATTTATGTAGAAATGTAAAAGGTATGTCCTTTAAGAAGTGATTAAATGTATCGCAAAAAATGTGTTGACCTATTAAGACTAGTTAATTTTTGGCTGATTAAACACGCCGGAAATTAAAGGAAAATACCTGAAAAATACGGGAATATGCAAAATTTGGTGAAGTGAGCACCAAAATATGCCTGTTTTGTCCTTTTTTTAGGGCAAAAC